>NC_092759.1:64797477-65512862 GCF_047496795.1 Chiloscyllium punctatum | reverse complement strand
GCACTACGTGAATACACAGTTTCGAGCTGCAATATCTGCAAGGCAATTCTGCTGTCTGTTCCCCAATTCTCACTGACACCCATTCACCCATCAGCCCTGCACTCAGTGACCTAACCTGGTTTCTGATGTGGAAATACTTCCATTTTCATACTCTCATTCTGCTGAGGATCTGTCTCCCCGGGTCTTGCTTCCAACCTGACACATTCCGCAAAAGCATTCAACTGACCTTATTTCAAATATTTAATTCACCAGAATCTTTTTCCTTGAGAAATACCATCTTCTGTGTTTAAAGTGAATGTGTTTCCTCTGTTTCTTTCCCTGACCACGATTAAGACCTCTGTCGTGTCAGTGATGCCAGCCTTATGTAGTTTCAGAGCCAATGAATTCTCTAGATTCCCAACCATCTTCACCACATTGTATATTTTCTCTTTTGGTTTGATGCCTTGTCACTCATGGCTGCCTTGTCCTCCCATGAGTATGTTTCATCGTCTTGGGGTTGCATTTCTGGGATTACCTTCTGAATTATCCCCAGAACCTCCTCCCATTGCTGCTCCACGGTCTTTCCTGCTCTGCTCCCCTTCCAATTAACTTTGGCCAGATCCTCCCGCATGTCTTGGTAGTTACATTGCTTAATTATAACCACATTACATCTTGAAGAGAGCATTAGATATAAACTGAAAGAAGGAGTTTTGGGAGATGAGACACGAAGAATAATTGGTGCATTTCTTAACTAGATGCAAAGGGAGAACGAGAGAGAGGATATAGATCTGGAGATGTGGAAAATGAGAAAACTACATGATCGAAAGAAGTAGATGAACATTCCCCAATGGTTTCGCAACGCCTGTGTGCTGTGGTCCTTGGTACATTGCATGTACAACACAGTAATATGTTCAAATGCTGAGTCTGATGCCAGAATATTTATCTTCGATTATATGACAGACACTAGCTTTGGAAAGAACCCAACAGGCCAATATATTGAAGGGGGTTAACTGAAACAATTTGGGACACTAGAATCAAGAATTTGGAGCAGTCATCCTGGTAAGAATGAGAGAGTAGTGTAGGGAATTCCAGAAAAGGAGGGAACGTTGAGAGGATCAAATCATATTTTAATGTTTTATCAATTTTATACATCATATGCATCATTTTTCGTTAACTGTGTCTCTGTTGTTCATTTACAATGTGTTGTGCACGTGTGAAAAATGCTACTTCACTGCACACAAACATTGATTAAACAGTGTGTATAAAATCACTTTTCGACCATTGAAACTGTCCTGTTGTTGTGTTACGAGGATACATGAACACCAACTGGCCACCAAAAGACATAACGCACTATCAGTATGTTCCATACATACAGACAAAGAAAGGCACGACATTGACTGGGACAAGACACACACACACATGCTAAGACATGCAAGGACCTTCTTAGAGGAATGGCGTTCAGACCAGAAATCCATCAATAAACGAATCAATTTAGATCCTGTCTACATAAAATAACCGGAAATGACATCACCCACTTTAAGAAACCAAGACCTATAAATCGAGAGGTGGGACATACCACCAGAGCTTCAGCGGAGACTCTCGCTGATGATGTCACCTAGTCATGGTGACGAAACTTCTGAAAACAAACCTTCAAGCTCACCGAGCTAACTTGCACGCATATAAATTGTTATATTTGTTTATTAGTGGAATTTAGGAGTTCTCTGTCGCTCATGTTTTGACAGATTATGATGTGAGGTGAGCTTTTCTAGGTGTGTGATTTTAATTAACAAAGGGGTTCGACATTGATGTCATAACAGTTTGGGGCCATGCCATGTGGCACTTGGACCGACTTGAACAGATTTGAGATACAACAAGGTCCCAGCAAATTCCAACTCATTGCAATTAGTGACTTTGATCTTCAAATAAAACCAGTGGGGAAATTCGTTTAATTTTGTTACTTGTGGTTCATTAAATCAAAAGTGAGGGAAATGGCTTTTAACATTACTAAAGAGATTCCCAAATTTTCCAAGGAAGTTTAGAAGGACAGAAGGAGGACATTTTTTAGAATTAGCAAATAGGTTGGAATTGAGTTTATCCAGGGAGAAAAGGGAAGCTGAAATTGCTGTGGAGTTGGTCAAGCACTTTGATGTATCTGAGAAATAGGCAACTGCAGTGGAGTTAGAAAAAACTTAAATTGCAAATGTGGTAACTGGAGATAAAAGGAAGGAAATAGAGAGAGAAGAAAGAGAAAGAGACAAAAAAGAAAGAGAGAGAGGATTTGAAATTCAGAAGTTGGGAATTAGACAAGAAAGTTAAGTGAACAGGATGGAGAAGAAGGGAGAACATGGACATAGGGATGTATACAACTATGTTAATAACTTGGCATATTTCGGTGACAAAAATGTCAAAACCTTTTTTATTTCATTTGAAAAAATGGCTAGTCCGATGACATGTCCAGTGAACTTGGGGGTAATGCTAGTTCAGACTAAGCTGGTGGGCACATCTGGTGAGGTATGTGCAGCGCGGTCAGATGACGGGTCAAGAGATTATCAATATGTAAAATTGGCTATTTTGATTGGTTATGAATTGGTACTAGAAGCATATAGACAGAAGTTCAGAAAAATAGACATGGAAACAGGTCAGTCTTATATTGAGTTCGAAAGAAGTAACCACAGTCTTTTTGATAGATGGGTGCTGGCTTTAAAAATGGAAAAGAGCTGTGAGGCTTGAAGAGAGATTAATTTGCTGGAGAAGTTAAAAGACTCACTTCCAGAGATAGTAAGAATTCATGTGAATGTACCGAAAGTTCAAGAAATGAGAAGCACGGCAGAAAGGGCAGGTAAATATGCATTGTGGCATGTGATGATATTTAGCTTCTGGCAGGAGTTTTATCCTGTGAGGGAAGAAATAGGGAGAAGGGAAGATCACACATTACAAAGCAAACAGTAGTTCACAATAGTTCACTACAGGTGAAGAAAGAAGCCCAAGGGGGTTGAAAGGTGGTGAAAGGCCTCAGGTGTTCTCACTATAAGGGATTGGAAAACATAAAATGACAATGCCGATGGTTTAAGAAGGGCACTGGGAAAAGGTGGTTTCACGGCAGTAAGCTGGGAAACACCACGCTGGGCATTGAATGAAGGCACTTTGGGGAAAGATGTGGTAGATGAGGCTAAGCCCATTGGAATTAGTGAAACTGGTAAAGGAGACCCCAAGTAGAGCTGAGGAGCTGCAGGAGAGTGCACAGACTAGTCAGGGGCTGGGTATGGAGACAGTGCCTGATCTCTGAAAGAATTCGTCTCTGTAGATAAAGTTTACTCAGAAAGAACAGGGAGAGAAGGACAAGAAGTTATAATTATGTGAGATATGGGATCTGCTCAGTCTCTAATAGTTGAGAAGTGAGGCGCCAGAAAAGCACAACAGATCAGGCAGCATCTAAACAGCAGGCTAATCGAATATCAGGCAGAAACCCATCGTCAGGAATGTGGTTGGGGGACAATGGGACTGAAAGATAAATGCGAGGGGAGTAGCTGGGTTGGTGGGAGGGTCACTGGGAAGGCAATAAGAAGATGTAGGTGGGAGTAATAGTAATATGTTGGAGGGGAGGGTGGAGTCGTTATGTGGGAAGGAAGATGGCCAGTTAGGGCAGTTCAAGAGGGCAGTGCTAGGTTGAACGGTTGGGTCTGGGAGAGGTTGGTGGAGGGGAGATTTGGAATTTGGTGAAGTCAACTTTGATGCTATACAGTTTGAGGGTTCCAGCTGTCCTACCACTGATAGGAGTCCTATCACCCTCCTGTCCGATCTGTCACCATCACACCCCACCTGCATCTACCTTTCGCCTTCCAAGCCCCCAGTCCACCCAGCTCCACCCCACCCTCCTATTTATTTCTCAACCTCCTTCCCCCTCCCTTACCCCCCACTTTCCTGATGAAGGATTTATACCTGAAACGTTAACTCTCCTGCCCCTCGGATGCTGCCGACGTGTTGTGCTTTTCCAGCCACACACTTTACAACTCTAATCTCCAGCATCTGCAGTCCTCAATTTCTCTCGGCCGCTAATACGAAGAGATGAAAGTATTTTCACTCTTTCTGGCATGTTAATCAAGAGTGTGATAATTTGTGGAATGGGGACAGAAATCAAGCATTCCTTTGTGTAACATCAGGATGGAATGCCAAATCAAGATTAGGGAAGTAACAGTGACAGTGAGTAACAGATTGTCAGTTCCAGGAATACAGTTTGTTCTTGTGAACGATTTATCAGGAGGCAAGGTGGGAGAGGCACCCCTTGTGATGGAGAAGCCAACAGAAGTCTAGGGAATTGGGGTGTTAAAAGAAAAATACCGAGGAATCTTTCCAGAGTGTGTAGTAACAAGATCCCACTGTCATAAGTTACAGCAGGAAGAAAAAACGAACGAAAAAGACAAATGGGTTGATGCTCAGTGAACTGACACCCTGTTTGATGTAACGGTGCGGGAAAAACCTGAACAGGCAGAGGATCGGGCAGAGGTGTTTAGTCCAGAAAGGCTAATCGACTTACAACAGATATATACACACACATTCACACACACATACACATGCACACACACAGAAAAGGAATCAAAATATATTGTTGAACGTTAAAACCTAAAGATAGAATCATTAAATTAAAATGGAGACCCCGATAGGTTTCTGCAGAAGGGACATGGGCAGAAGTACATCACATTGTGTTACCTGTAGCATACAATGTTAGGGCTTGCACATAAACTAATTGCAGGCGGTCACCTAGGTGTACAGAAGACTCAGGATAAGGTACAGAAGCATTTCCACTGGCTTGGAATGCACAAGGACGTGCTTATTGTTTGCACATGACATACATACAAAATGGTAGGTAAGTAATAGGCAGGAATAAAACCAGCACCTTTCGTGCCAATTACTGCATTCGAAGAACATTTCACGTGGATTATGATTAATTGTGTAGCTCCCCTTCCTAAAATAGAAGTGAAAAACTATATTTGCTGACCATAATGACTATGTCTACCAGATTTCCATAGGCAATTCCATTACGGAATGTTAAGATAAAAAGGGAGGTGGAGAGGTTGGTAGCTTTCTTTACTCGCTGTGGGCTAGGCAGTAAGATTCAGGCAAACCAAGGATCTCATTTTAAAGCTCAGCTGTTTAAGGAAGTCATGGATAGGTTCAGCATGCAGCAGTTTAAATCAAGTGCATCGGACCCTGAATCACAGGGAGCCTTGGAATGTTAGCATCAGATGCTGAAGACCATGTTATCAGCGTACTGTTATGATTACCCGAATGATTGGAATAAAGTGTCCCATTATATTGTTTGCCATTAGAGATGCCCCAATTATATCTACTCACTTTACTTCCTTTGAGTTAATATTCATACATGAAGTGAGAGGTCCTTTGAAATTAATTAAATATAAATTGACAGGACCGAAGTCGGAAATCTCACACTTGGATTCTGTGTGTGAGGTGAAGGAGAGAGTAGATGGAGTCGGTGAGTTTGCTAAATACTATATCTGAATAGTATCTGAAGAGCACAACATAGAGTGAAGCAGGTGGCAGATAAAAACTGAAAAGTTGAGGATATCCCGTGGGGATGACGTATTAGTATTGCCATCAGTGGTAGGTAATCCCTTCAAAGCCAGGTTTAGTGGCCCCTTTCAAATTAAAAAAAATGTGGAGTCAGTTAAGCTATCTAGTATAGATACTGGAGATGACAAAAAAAATTATCGAGTATTTTATATGGATGAATAATGCTCCAGACACATTTAAGACTCAGGAACAGAGCTGTGGCCAGATGAACAAATTGTGTAGATTATTTGTATGATGTGGTGATCTTTAGCAAGTGATTAAAAGCTCGCATGTTACAGTTGGCAGAGCATGTTGAACAAGAAGCAACCTTGGTAATAAACTTAAAGAAAACAGCATTCGCGAATGCAGAGGTGACGTTCTTGGGACATTATTTTGGACATGGAAGGTTGACCCCATGGAACACAAAGACAAAGGGCTTTGAGGAATGTCCACGACCATCCTCGAAGAAAGAGATGCTTCAACTTTTGGAACTGAGTGGATTCTATCGGAAGTTTGTTCCAAACTTCAGCAGCGTATGGGCACCACTGATGGATTTTTCAAGGAGAACACAGAATTGTGGTAGACAGAACAATGCCAGGAGGCATTTGAGAATCTTAAAGCAGGATTAAACACCGCACCCGTTTTAGCTACACCAAATGTTCTGAAACCCTTTGAAAATTGTGTTTGATGCTCGGGATATTGGGGTCGGAGATGTATTGATACAGAAAGGTGATGATGGAACTGAATGGCTCTTTGGCTACTTGTCGAAAAAACTCAATATTCACCAGGAAAAAGATACAAAATCTCCATTATTGAACAAGAATGATTATGTTTCGCACTGCCCTGACAATATTTTAATGTGTATATGACAAACAAATTGTCGAGATGGTTATGGACAATGACAAATCTCTCGCATTTTTTGGAATAGTTAAAGACAAGAATATGAGACTATTTCATTGGAGTCTTACCTTCCCGACTTTAAACTTACAAAATGTACATGCTGCGACTCCTACAATGTGATAGCAGATGTGTTATCGCAGATTTAAAGGAAAAAGTGTAGATAAGATTTACCTTATTCCAGTGTCATAATGGTGTTCAGAATTAATATGAATGATATAACTGAGATAAATACTTTTCTATTTCATAAAATTGGGATTAAGAATTAGAGGAGAAGAAATGTATTCATCTTTTCATTCTGCTGGTTCACTTTATTTTCTGAAGCGGGGAGATGTTGTGAAGCCAAAAACGTGTAGAGTACTTTAAAACAGAACGGGTTTTGCCGAATAGAGATTAAAGCCACAGATGCCAGCTAAAGGTCACACTATTCCACATGTCACCATTAGCTGAGAAAAGGATACCTGAGTTTTGGTTGCTGTTTTGACAGCCATTCAAATGCAACCAAAGAGTTTAAATAACGCTCAGGAAACCAGAAGCCAATGGAATTTGAATATTATTGTTTGGACACCTGGTAAGCAACCAAATTTTGAGAATTACTATATCATGGGGAGTATACATTCCCAGCATTTTGAACACTGGTGGGAGAGCCACTGCCATCCAACAGCAGAGCAACTGCTGTCGAGCAGGAGTGCTAACTGGCCATCTCAAACACTCTCTATCAAAAGCACATGTTCATGTAAACCTACTTGCAATAAAAAAAATGACCCGGGGAGATCAGCAGCTGGAAGAGTGAGTACAGCGGGGAAGATAGAGGCTGTGTGCTCTTGAGATTGTAATGTTTTATATGTGATCTGTTGGAACAGCATATTTTTACAGAGTTGGAGTCAGATAGTAAGTAGTTAAGAAAAGAGGGGCTTGTATTTGTCATTAGTTGTTGTTTAGTGTTCACTATTAAAGTTAAGAAACAAACTTGTTAATTTTTGTTTAAATAGTGGAATATAGGAGATCGGTGCCACTCATATTTTAACAGATTACGAGGTGAGGCGAGCTTTTCTGGGTGTTTGGTTTTAATTAACAGAGGGGTTCATCTTCACCTTGTAAATGTCCATCCACGTTAGCCCCATTTCCCTGCAGTTGGCCCATACCCTTCCAGTCCTTTCCTATCGACATATTTATCCAAATGCATTGAAATGTTGTTAATGTTGTTAATGTACACCACCTCCCCCCCGCCCCCGCCCCACCACCAACCACATCTGCTGGCAGCTCATCCATGTACCAGCCCACTGTGTAAAGATGTGGCTGCTCAGGTTCCCTTTTATTCCTTCCCCTCTAACCTTAAACTGAGCCCCTCTAATCCTCGATTCTGTACACCTTGGAAAAAGTCTGAGAGCATTAACCCTATCCATACCCCTCATGATTTTATACAGCTCTATAAGGACTCCTTCAGTCTCTTACACGCTAAAGAAAAGGTCCTAGCTTGTCCAACCTCTCCCTATAACTCAGATAATTGGATCCTGGCAATGTCTTTGTAAATTTCTTCTGCACTCTTTCTAATTTCATAACATCCTCCATATAAAAGGTTACAAAAACTGAATACAATACTCCAAGTGTGCCCTTACCGAAGTCCTGTGTAACTGCAACATAACTACCCAACTTCTATCCTCAATGTCCTGCCTGATGAAGGCCAATGTGCCAAAAGCCTTCTTCACTGCCCTGTCTACCTGTGACTTTACTCTTAGAGAACTGCGCCCGTGAAAACCGAGGTCCCTCTGCCCACTGCACCTCTTAAGACCCTCCCATTCACCGTGAAACTCCTACCTTGATTTTAGTTTCCAAAATGCAAGACCTCACACATCTATATTAAATCCCATTTGCCATTTCTCAGCCTACTTCCCCACCTGATTAAGGTCCTGCTGCCATTTCTGATAAACTTCTTCACTGATCACGCTACCACTTATTTTAGTGTCATCTGCAAACTTATAAATCGTGCCTTGTACATTCTCAACCAAATCATAGATAACAAACAGCAAACGACACAGCCTTCAGTCTGACCATCATCCTTCCACTAAACCCTCTGCTTCCGACCATCAACCCAACTGTCTCTCCGATTGGACAGTTCCCCCAGCATTCCACGTGATGGAACCTTCCAGAGCAGCCTGCCATGTGGAACCTTATCAAAGGCCTTACTGAAATCCACAGAGACTAAATTTACAGCTCTGTCCTCGTAAACCTTCTTGGTCACTTAATCAAAGAACTCTAACAAAGTTGGGAAGCATGATCTCCCACTCACAAGTCAATGCTGACCGGTCTGAATCAAACCCTGTGCCAGTAATGTTTGCAGACAATGATATGCTGTCCTTCATTGTAAGATGATTCGAGTACATAAGTAAAGCCATCTTCCTGCTGTTGTAGAGCCTTGCTGGGAGAGCATTTGGGGCGCTCTCTACATATTTGATCTCCTTTGTAAGGAATGATATCCTTCCCACAGATACAGATGGCAGTATCATGAGGGTAGAGTGAAGAACCTGAGAGTTTAATCTGCAAGCTGTAAAATCTGAAATGGTGATGCTGAAACACGAGGTGTAGCAGGTATATTTCCAAAAGACACATTGATAGGTTGAGAAATTCCATACTTTACTCAGGATTGATTGATCTGATTTATTGTCACGTGTACCTCAGTACAGGGAAACACTTTATTTATGAGCAGTGGAGGCAGATCATAGTAAGCATGGCCAGACAGATCATAGGGTGGAAATAGACTTGGACAGAGTAAGGCATACAGGGTACACTGAACAGGACGTGCACTAGACAAGATCAACACGAGCAAGATCAGCATTATTTGAACACAGAGAGTCGATTCATCAGTCTAACGCGACTTTCCTAATAGTTTATATGCCTAAATTAACTCTCCCCAAGTTATTGTGCTGTTGGCATGTGAACCCGTACTGAACGCCATGTTGTTCACAATCCCCAACATCAGCCATAATACCTTCGATCTGAAACAGGTACCCATTCCCACCAGCTTCTGCCCTACGTAGAGAAAGGCTAGCTTCTCGGAGATGGAAGGTGTCTTCTTGAGACTTCACACAGGACATATGGCTTCCCTCCTCAACACTAGAAAACCACGTTAAAGTCCCACATGTTTATCATGAGCAACGGAGCCAGGAGGAACAACGTGGAACAGTCTGTCTGTGCACTAATGTGCATCTGCTCCACTTGTTCATCATGTTGGAGCATCAATCTGTAGACAGTGAGGAATGCCGATGCTGGAGATTGTAGTAGACAGTAGATTGCTGGAAAAGCACAGATGGTCAGGCAGCTCCGAGGAGCAGGAGAATCCACGTTTTGGGCATAAGCCATTCATCAGGAATCAGCATCAATTACCTCATTCTGTCCCTTTGCAAGTGTGTTGAGAGGGGAATGGCCTCCTTCTGTTCCTGTGTAAGAGACTGAAGGAGCTGAATGGCCTCATCCTGTTGCTGTGGAAGTGGCTTTAGGGGCTGAATAGCCTCCTCCTGTTCCAGTGTAAGAGACGCAAGGGTCTGAATGGCTTCTTCCTCTTCCGATTGGACAGGACCAAGGGCCTGATTGGGTTACCCCTGGTTCCTGTTTGACAGCTCGATGTACTGACAAGTGTGATGATGCTGCAGGCTTTGAGAGGTTATTGTGTCCTGGTTTCTTTTCAGAGAGAGATTGAATGATCGTTACCAAGCTGGCTAGTTAAGACCACTGAGTAAACAGCAAGGGAGGCCTTGGGTGAATTTTAACGCAGCCTGAATGGGCGTGGCCAGCTCTCACAAATTACGATCTCTGGGTTTTGGTTTCTCAGTAGTATCAGAAACTATTGGGGTCTGCACAGAGTTGGAATCTTCAGTGACAATCTCCTGGGTGCTACTCTCTCTAAATTTTCTCTTGGTGCTGTTTTTAATTCCCGGATTAGAGAAATGTTTGTGACAATCTATGTCTGAATTATCCTTTCTGCCAGGGGCTTTGTTTTTGGGATTTTCCTATATTGGTACAGTTCATTAGTAATAGATCCTAGATTTGTTATTCTGTTAAGTTGTCTAATGGAATTATGACTTTCTAAATTCCTCTTTCTTTGCTTTAATTTTATCTTTCCCGTTTCAATAAATAGTGTTTAGCTTCACACCGAGTAGTTTGACCTGTCACATTGCATCTGGAACAGTCACTTTATATTCCCTTTAAAATAAAAAAAAATTGAGTCTAGGTGACCGCCTTAAAAAATTTTCGTTGGGCTCTCGTGTGGTCCATCATACTAGACTCCTTCTCTTCTTGAGTAATAGGCTGGAGGCACTGAATGGGCTGTCCCTGTTCTTCTCCAATAGTGTCAATGGGCTGAACGACATCCTCATATTCCTGTGAAACTAGCGTGAGGTGCTGAATGAACTCTTATTTTACTGTGGCAATGTGCAGTGACAGGCAGTGCTGGTAGACGAATGTTACGGACCATTTAACAGCACAAGTCTCAATGGAGTCTGGGTCTTGCTGCACATGGACACAGACCAGCTCAGGAGCTGAGGGGGGAACAAAATGTTCTGAACATTGTGGCATCTTCGGTGACCATCCCCACTTCTGATCTTATGGTGGGGAAGCTGGGGGTGGGGAGACATTGATGAAGCAGCTGAAGCTGTTGTGAAGAGGAATTTACCCTGAGGATCTCCCACAGAGGTGACCCAGGACTGAGATGATGAACATCTTTCTTTGCGCCATGTTTGACCCCAAACACTGGAGAGTTTACTCTGATTCCCATTAATTTCAGTTTTGTTAAGCTCCTTGATGTCAACAGAAGTCAACCACTGCCTTGATATCAGGGCCAGTTATTTTTACCTGAACCCTTGTCTCAACCTCTTTTGTTCATATCAATAGGCCATTATATAGGAGCAGCAAGTGTTTTCTTCAAACAGGTGGGATTGAATGTCAGGATTCCTGTTCTCAAGAGTGTTCGGGAAGCTAGATGACTGAAAGTATTTGAAGAAGAGGTAGATGGATATTGACCTGACAGAGAGTTGAGGGCTATGAGGAATTGGGTTTGAAAGAGGATTTGAGACCGAGAGCAGATCAGTCACGATCTTAGTGAAGGGCAAGGCAGGCTTGGGGAGTGAACGACCTGCCCCTGTTTCTGATGTTCTCCCATTCTGATATTGGAAAGTTAGTGGGTGTTATTTTCATGAATGTGCAATTACTGAATATTGCAGTCAGGGAGACCAGAGGATTTTGTGAGCCAACTCTGGTTGAGGTATGGGGGCTGTATTCACAGTGAATCTGGGTCTACAACATGACTAACAAATGAAGCACAAGTTGCAGAGAGGGGAGGCTCTGTGAAGAGAGATGAGGGGCTTCTTTCATACCTATGCCTGGATTTTCCAATTACTTTCCCCAAATCACTTCAAAGCATGTGTGACAGTATTGAGAGGCTGAATGGTCTTCTCTGTTTCTGTGCACCAGATTATAGGAGTAAGTGGCCTCCAACTGTCCCTGTCTAGCAGGTATGAGGGGCTGAATGGAACACAGAAACATGGGACTGAGGAGCAGGAGTGGGTCATTAGACACTTTGAACCTTCTCCACCAGGCACTAAAATTGTGGCTGATCAGGTTGGGGTCTCAGCCCCACTTTCCTGTCTATATCCCATTATCCGTGACTCACTTCTCTGTCAAATATTTAACTAATGCAGCTTTCAATCAATGTGAACATATAGGCACGATAAACTTCCAGTGAAGAGAATTCCCACTTGAAAGGTCCTTTCAGAATTATTCAACATCCTTCTTATAGAATCAAAGAGTCATGCAGAATGGAAACAGACCCGTTAGTCCAATCTGTTCACTCCGATCAGATATCAAATCTGATCCAGTCCCATTTGCCAGCATTTGGTAAATACCTCTCCTCTTTCAGATACTTTTTAAATGTGCGATTGTAACCGCCTTCAGCACTTCCTCTGACAGCACTTTCTGTACACACACCACTCTCTGTGTGAAACATTTACCTTCAGGTCCCTTCTAAATCATTCGCCCTCTCACCTTCAACCTATGCCCTCTTGTTCTGGACTCCGCTATCCTGGAGAGCAGAACGTGGCTGTTCAGAATATCCATGCCCCTGATAGTTTTATAAACCTCTATGATATCACCCTTCAGCCTCTGACACTCCAGGAGAAAGCACCTCAACCTAATCACCCTCTCATCATAGCTCAAACCTCCAGTCCTGGAACATTCGGGTAAGTTATTTCTGCAGAACACCGAGTTGTACGCAGTATTCTTAAAGTGTCCTCACAACATCCTGTACAGATACAACATACCACCACAATTCCTATACTCAATGCTCTAACTGATTAAGACAAATGTGCCAAATGTGTTCTGCACCACTCTGTCTACCTGCGAGTCCACATTCAAGGAACAATATACCTGCAGTCCTATGTCCCTTTGTTCTACAACACACCCCAGGACCTTATCATTAAGTGTATAATTCCTGCCCTGGTGTGCGTTCACAAAATACAAAACCTCGTATTTATCTAAATTAAACTTCATCTGTCACTCCTTGCCCCTTTGTCCCATCTAATTGCGGTCTTGTTGTACTCTGAGATAATCTACTACACCACCTTTCTGATGTAATCTGTAAACTTACTAACTGTGGCCCCAATATTCACATCTAAATCCTTTACATAAATGATGAAATGCAGTGAACTCAGTACTGATTCTTACAGCACACTGTTGATCACAAGCCTCCAGGCTGAAAAATATCTCTCTTCCTTCAAGGCAATTGTGACGAGCTTCCTCTGTATCCGTTGTGACCAAACCTTAATCATCTGTCTAACAATCAGAATGAAATACCAGCTATGAAGAGAGGCTGAGTAAGTTCGGATTAATTTCACTAGAAAAAAGGAGATTGAGGGGGGACCTGATTGAGGTTTACAAAATCATGAAGGGTATAGACAGGGTGGATAGAGACGGGCTTTTTCCCCGGGTGAAGGATTCAATAACGAGAGGTCATGCTTTCAAAGTGAGAGTTGGAATGTTTAAGGGGGATACACATGGTAAGTACTTCACACAGAGAGTGGTGGGCATTTGGAACGTGTTGCCAGCAGAGGTGGTAGAGGCAGGCATGGTAGATTCATTTAAGATGCATCTGGACAGATACATGAGAAGGTGGGGAACATAGGGATACATATGCTTAGGAATTGGGCGACTGATTTAGACAGTACATTTGGATCGGCTCAGGCTTGGAGGGCGAAGGGCCTGTTTCTGGGCTGTAAATTTTCTGTGGCCTTTGTTCTTTAAATGAACACCTTGCTGAAGTCCATATAGACAGCGTCTACCAAACTGGCTTCATCAATCTTATTTGCCAGCTCTTCAAAAAACTCAATCAAATTAATGAGGCATGATTTCCCATGCAGAAAGCCACGTTGTCTACCCCGATCAGCCCTTGCCTTCCCAAATGTATGTAAATGCTATCCCTCAGAACCCCCTCCAACAACTTACCCACCACTGACATCAGGCTCACCGGTCTATCGTTCCCCGGCTTTTTGGGTCACTGTTTCCTTTTCTAGTCCCACTCCTCCACTGCTCACAACAAATATTAAATGTAACCAGGTTAGTGATATGGACGATGATATCGGTCTCAGACTGGGTCAGGGTCAGTTTTAGGAACAAGTCAGGCTACTTTCTTTAATCTGCTAAAACAACACGTTTATGATCCAGAGCAATGTTACTCAAACTATGGTGGAAAGATGAATGGCAAACTGTTTGGGTATTGCAATTATATAAACAATGGCTTGGAAAGGGTGGACGCTAAGAAATTGTTTCTGTTACGCCTTAGAATTAGAAGGGGTCAATTCAGAACAGAAATGCAGAAACATTTCTTCAGCCAGAGAGTGGTGGGCCTGTGGAATTCATTACCACAGAGTGCAGTGGAGGCTGGGACGCTAAATGTCTTCAAGGAAGAGATTGATAAATTCTTGATGTCACAAGGAATTAAGGGCTACGGGGAGAATGCGGGTAAGTGGAGTTGAAATGCCCATTTGCCATGATTAAATGGCTGAGTGGACTCGATGGGCCGAACGGCCTTACTTCCACTCCTATGTCTTATGGTCTAATATTTCCCTTTCTAAACACACACACAAACACATAAACAAACGCACACACATACATACACACTAACACACATGCAAACACACACACACACAAACACACACAAATTAACGAAATTTCTGCAATTTAATTTGAAAGAACTTTGTCCAGATATTATTGGAACTCATGACAAAAGTAAAAATTGAGATTGTCCAAAACGTTATTCTGCTTCTGAAGATATTGTACACACACAGCTGCAAGCAATGGGATTTCATCCTGGGAGATTTGGATTTGGCTGAATTCCCTTTGCTTTAGGCACTGAGGAGATTCCAGTGAATTCTGGTCAGGATCACCCAAAGGGCAGCACGGTGGTCAGCACTTCTGCCTCACAGCAGCAGAGGCTTGGGTTTGATTCCAGCCTAGTGCGACTGTCTGTGTGGAGTTTGCACATTCTCCCCTTATCTGTGTGAGCTTTTAATGGGTGATCCAGTTTCCTCCCACAAACTGTGTAGGTTCGGTGGATTGGTCATGCGAAATTGTCTGTAGTGTTCAGGGAATTCCAGGTTAGGTGCATTAGTCATGGGCAAATAAAGGGAAATGGGTTGGGAAGGTTGGTATGGACTTGTTGGGCCGAAGGGCCTGTTTCAACACTGCAGTGATTCTATAAAAGTAACGATGACTGTAGAATTTATTTTTTAGCTTGCACACATTGCTGTGATGAGGAACAATGAAGGAGAGAGAGTGTGATAGGTCATTCCTTCTCAGGCAGGTTACATTTTCTCCCTGTCTGAGCTGAATCACACAGTAATGTCATCCTCTCCCAAACTGGACCATGTGAGATCTCCTTGTACATTGCCCAAACTATGTCTCCATCACATTCCCTGTTCCATGTAGGTGCATCATTGCTGCTGTCATACACAGAGCCATACCCTTCACAGAAAATGGTCTCGGCTGATTTGAAATATGTTTACATGGCCCTGCGTCATTAAAAAATAAAATATTTAATGTATTCAGAATACCTGTGTTAAAATAACTGCATTTTTTAACAAATGCAGAAATTTCTAGAAAAGCTCGGCAGGTCTGTCAGTACCCTGATACCTTTTACATGCTGTAGTTGTACCAGCCTCCACCACTTCCTCTGGCAGCTCATTCCATACGCACACACCCTCTGTGTGAAATGGTGCCCTTTAGGCCTCATCAAACTCTTTCCCCTCTCACTTTCAAACAATGACCTCTAGTTTTGGACGCCCCCAACCTGGGGACAAACCCTGACTACTCACCCTATCTATGGCCATTTTGATTTTATAAACCACTACTGCTGCGAAATGTGACTCCAATCAACACGAATAGCGGTACTTTCAGTCATCCCGGCCCTAAATTCTGAAATTCAATACTGACACCGCTCCCTTATCGATCAAGTCACAATTCTAAATCCATTTTAATCAGTTTGTTCAGATGTATCATGAGAAACTTCTGTGGGATTTACACCGAGACCTTTGTGCCCGGAGGTAGGGACTAGCATCACTCAGCAAAACCCATAAAGCTGTAACAGTATTCTCCTGTGTGTTTGTTCATCAGCCTGTTCTGACATGATGTGACATACCTCTGCAACAGGCAGGACTTAAATCCAGGCCTTATAGTCCGGAGCTAGGAACACTACCACACAAGCTCAGGAATTGGAATCAAATCCAGAGTTCTGGCTCAGAGACAGGGACACTATCCACTCCACTACTATACCCAGATTTTGGGTCATATTTTAGTGCCCACTTTCAGTTCGGTGTGGATTTATTATAACCAGGTTCTCATTACTGAACTACACAAAACACTTTCTATTGTTAAACAAATGCAAGATATTTGTCTCAACTGTAGGATATTGAGTGACGTGCTATGCCATTGATTAATCGCTATTATCTGTAGTCTGCAATATTTCTGAAAGAAATCCTGCAGACACACTCTGCCCAATGAAGGGTCTCAAATGGATATTTGTTACTGAACAGCAGAGACGAAGGAAGAGCTTAATTTCTGGTCACAAAACACCGATCACTCTTACCCAACTCTAACGTGCGACTCCTCTCTTCCTGTCCGGTGATGACTGTCCAGCCTCTCCTCCCCACTGACTGTGTCTGCAATCTGTCCCTCCTCTCCCTAACCACACAAGGCAAACCAAGCTCAGGGTCTTTGTGAAAATCAAGGCCGGAGTGTGCAGGCCGTCTGGAGAGGAATGGGCGTTTTAAGATTGAAGGGGGAGTGGAGGTGGCAGTAATATCACACAACGGGCAGAGGGGTGGCTGATGGAGTTTAGTTTTAATTAATGCGAGGTACTGGATTTGGTAAATTAAATAACAGCAGGACCTATACAATTAAAAGTAGAGCCTTTGGCAGTGTTGTAGAATAGACACCTAGGCCGTCAGGTATAATTCTTTAAAATTTGCATCTCATATAGATAGTGTGGTTAAGAAGGTGTTTAACACACTTGTCTTCATTGGTCAGACCCTTTGAGTATCGGAATGGGGATGTCATGTTCAGGTTGTACAGGACATTGGTGAGACCTCTTCTGGAATACTGTGTGCAGTCTGGTCATCCTGCCCGCTCATTCCATAGGCACACCACCCTCTGTGTGAAAAAGCTGCCCTTTAGGTCGCTTTAATGTTTCCCCTCTCACCTTAAACCTATGCCCTCTAGTTTTGGTCTCCCCTACCCTTAGAAAATACCTTGACTATTCACTTTGATATTATTGACCTTGATATTATTAAGCTGGAGAGGATTGAGAACAGATGAACCTCGATGTTGTTGGGAATGCAGGGAGTGAGCGATAAGGAGAGGCTGGGTATGCTGGGACTTTTTTCACTGGAGAGGATGAGGTTAAGGGGTAACTTCACAGAAGTTTACAAAATAATGAGGGGTACAGACAAGCTGAAGGGCTGTTGTCTTTTCCCTAGAGTTGGGACTTTAAAACTGAGGGATATTTTAAGGGGCGAGGAAAAAGATTTACAAAAGCCACAAGAGTTAATTATTTTAGACAGAATCTGGGTTGTGTGTGGAATGACCTTGCAGAGCAAGTAGTGAAAGCAGGGACAGTTACAACGTTTAAAGGACATTTAGATCAGTCCTTGGATCAGACATCAGTTTGGATGGTGCTGTGAGCAGCTGCTCTCTCCCTCTCCCTCTCTGAATGAATCCCTGTTGGTTTGCACCCTCTGCTAATGCCTTGCAGTGTCATGGGGAGGCCAGCGGAGGGTGGCATTGCATCACTTTAAGCAGCACAGAGATTGCCAGACCTGCCCCACACAGAGACACACACATACACTGACAGGAATTGTTAGGACATGGCGTGAAGCTCATCTGGTAAGTTAAATAAAACATAAAGAAATGCTCACTTTGCCTCGTAAACTGTTAAATTATGAGGGATAGAGAACTCCCAAATTCCACTGTTTAAATAAAAACATCAATTTATTTTTTCACTCTGAAAGTGAACACTTTACATCAAAAATTCACAACTATGGGACACTCTTTCACTTAACTGCTTATTACCCGAAGAGAAAGTGAGGACTGCAGATGCTGGAGATCAGAGTTGAAAATGTGTTGCTGGAAAAGCGCAGCAGGTCAGGCAGCATCCAAGGAACAGGAGAATCGACGTATCGGGCATAAGCCCTTCTTCAGGAATGAGGAAAGTGTGTCCAGCAGGCTAAGATAAAAGTAGGGAGAAGGGACTTGGGGAAGGGGCGTTGGGAATGCCACAGGTGGAGGGAGGTCAAGGTGAGGGTGATAGGCCGGAATGGGGTGGGGGCAGAGAGGTCAGGAAGAAGATTGCAAGATAGGAAGGCGGTGCTGAGTTCGAGGGATTTGACTGAGACAAGGTGGGGGGAGGGAAAATGAGGAAACTGGAGAAATCTGAGTTCATCCCTTGTGGTTGGATGGTTCCCAGGCAGAAGATGAGGCGCTCTTCCTCCAACCATCGTGTTGCCATGGTCTGCGATGGAGGAGTCCAAGGACCTGCATGTCCTTGTTGGAGTGGGAGGGGGAGTTGAAGTGTTGGGCTACAGGATGGTTGGGTTGGTTGGTCCGGGTGTCCCAGAGGTGTTCTCTTAAATGTTCCACAAGTAGGCGGCCTGTCTCCCCAATATAGATGAGGCCACATCGGGTGTAGCGGATGCAATAGATGATGGGTGTCGAGGTGCACAGATACACACACGGGGATGGTGAGGATACGGCGTGAAGCTCATCTGGTAACTTAAATGACACAAAAAAAATGCTCAATTCGCCTCGTAAACTGTTGAAATATGAGTGACAGATCCGCCAACTTCCACTGGTTAAATAAAAACATCAATTTAATTTTTCACTCTGAAAGTGAACATTTTACACCAACTATTCACAACCCTGGGACCCTCTTTCTCTTAACTGCTTATTACCCGACTCCAGCTCTATAGCAATATACCGTTTCTGGGTCTGCCATCCTCTCATATCACAGGAGCTTGTAAGCTCTCAGTTCAGAACAGCTTTCGCCCTCTCTTAAAAGTGCTGTACACACTTTCAACTTCATCACATTATACCCTGATGAAGTGGATAAGTGGGACCGAACCGGATTTCTCTTGCTCTGTGGTTTGTGAATAATTCATCAACTCTGTCTCATATGTGTCAGGACTTCTGTTGCTCCATTGACAGCATGTCATTATTCGACTCTGTCCGTGGGAATATATCAGTATTTCACTTGTTCAGACTCGTGTGTGTGGGGCAGGATTTCAGTTGTTTCATGGGGACTGTGATGCTATAACAATCTCAATGTTTGTAGATGGCACCGAACCTGGAAGAATTGTAAAGTCTATGGAGGACAGTGTCGAACTCTAACAGGACATTGAAACGTTGGCGTAAGTTCAGTTCTCAGGCAGATGGGGATCAATGCAGAGCAGTGTGAGGTGATGTACTGTTGTAGGAATAACATTGAAAGGCAGTTTAATACAGGCCGTACTGTTATAAAGGGGTTGCATGAGCAGAGAGCGCTGGGTGTATATGAGCACAGATTGTTGAAGATATCAGGACAAGTGGTGAGAGCAGTAAATATTACAGATTAGTTTCAGTATCTGATAGGTTTACAGGAGGAGGTGGAGGAGGGTGTCTCGGTGCTCCCTTCCTGGGAGGTGGTGGTGACGATGTGTTGTGATCTCACCCTCCTGCCCACCGAGACATTGGGGATTCCATTTGTACCAGCTCGACACAAAAGGGAGATGGCATCAGGGCCACAGTTTCTAAGTTGTGCTGGGGGGAAACAGAGCTGCCAGTGGGTTTAAAGTGAGAATTGCCCTTCGCTGAACATTGCTCCTTACTCGGTTGGTGGGACGTGGATGTTTCAGAATCTCCACACGAGGCGTCCCGGTCCTCTCCGACTCCGACCAGGGTCCTTCACAAAAGCGGGGGGAGGGGGTGAGGGAACGGATACCGGGCACTTCACCACCCGGCTTGGCCCTTTATGACCTATTCCAGGCTGTTTCTCCTGGAATGGGAGAAAGGGAGGGAGGGAGTGAGGGTGGGAGTGGGTGTCCCTGCTGTTAGTGCTGGTTGAGGTGAAGGGGACGGGGACATGGTGAGGGGTCCGGAGGGAATCAGTCCACAGTGTTGTATCCATGCAGTGTTATTAACGTGGGGGGGGGGGGTAAAGTGGAGGGAGGAGGAAGACAAGGGGAGAGAGAGATGGAGAGAGAGAGAGAGAGAGGGATAGAGAGTGGGAGAGAGAGGGAGAGAGAGAGATCACGGCGGGGTGAGAAGGTGCTTTACCTGTTATACAGTGAGTGTGAGGGAGCAAAGAGAATACAGTGACCCTTATCCTGAAAGAGTGGTGAAGGTTATTGATGCTTGTCCTGTATTGCTGGACATTTCCTCTGACCCCAGATACTGCACTGAACTGGGTGGGGAGCTCAGACCATGCTTGGTGGGTCTGGTGGTGTGGACCCTCTGGGAAGAGAATGGTCTCCCTCTGTACTAGCCCATCCACCAGGACCTCCGTGCCCCTGTCGACAAACCGCAGTGTAATTGCCCCTTGTCCCCCATGCTCAGGGTAAACTGCGCAGGGCAGCTCCTAACTGAGAAAGCTCAACCGTGTGCTCATTGGCCTTTTAAAGATTGCTCCAGTGTCAGGGAACGATGAATATCCAGGGTCAACCGGGAGATGGTGAGTAACTCCAGCCATGATGGGTGGGAGAATCGGGCTGGTATTGAATAAGAGGGACACCATGGGGTGGGGCGGGTTGTTAATGAGGTGAGTTTGATCCGAAAGCACCAGGAAACTAGCTCAGCCTCGTGCAGATAATCGTTCTGTCAGACGAAGGGAAAATGTCACTGAGACAGTTTTTTGTTTGATTCAGCCCAGTGAATCATAGATTCTGCTGAAACAACTCCCATTTACAAAGCTGTAGTACAAATGCTCAAATATCCCATTTTCCCATCTTTACTGGGAAGACAGGCTCTTGTTACAGGATGCTATCGAAGTGTCTACATTTCTGCATTCTGAAACCTGGGAACACATCCTTCCATGATACTGTCTCTCAGTCTACGCCTCTCTGTCTATACCCCAAGCCCCTCCCATGTGGTGATATTTAAACTGATTACCCCGCCTGGTCTCTCTGGCAGTGATGTTCACACAGACAGCGCCCCCTTGTCAGGGCAACAATGGAGAGATGGAGCTGTAAATGGATGGGAGCTGTACATCCTGTCAGTTCCAGAACGGGCTGCAAGTTTCCTCACACTGTGCAGGGACCTCACACAGTGTTACTGAGCAATGCACTGGGGTGAGGTACACAGTCCTACATGCTGGGACGGTAACTGCTGCTGGGTTACAGATCAATGCACTGGGGTGGTGTACACAGTCCTACATGCTGGGAAGGTAACTGCTCTTGGGTTACAGATCAATGCACTGGGGTGGGGTACACAGTCCTACATGCTGGGAGGGTAACTGCTCCTGGGTTACAGATCAATGTACTGGGGTGGTGTACACAGTCCGACATGCTGGAAGGGTAAATGCTCCTGGGTTACAGATCAATGTACTGGGGTGGTGTACACAGTCCTACATGCTGGAAGGGTAACTGCTCCTGGGTTACAGATCAATGCACTGGGGTGGTGTACACAGTCCTACATGCTGGGAGGGTAACTGATTCTGGGTTACAGATCAACGCACTGTGTCGGAGTACTCAGTCCAACATGCTGCGGGGGGGGGGGTGGGGGGAATGGCTCCCGGTTTACAGGGGGACAGGTGATAGGTCAGAGAGGAGCGTGGGGTGGATGGGGGGGGGAAGGTGATGGACAGGTCAAGGAGTTCCCCAGAACATTCCGTCACCGACATTCTATAACTGCCATTCCCTGGAACGTTCTGTCCCCGACATTCTATAACTGACATTCCCCAGAACGTTCTGTCCCTGACATTCTATAACTGACATTCCCCGGAAAGTTCTGTCCCCAACATTCCATAACTGACATTCCCCGGAACGTTCTGTCCCTGACATTCTATAACTGACATTCCCTGAACGTTCTGTCCCTGACATTCTATAACTGACATTCCCAGGAACGTTCTGTCCCTGACATTGTTTGTGAACGGCCGAACGTCAGTAAATTGAACAAACGATAAGGTCCCAAGGAAGAGATCCTGTTCCAGGGAGAAGGAGACACTGTTCCGAAGGACCCTCAGGCAGTTAAAGGGGTGAATACGTTTTCCCTGCGTTTACATTTCTTCCCGACACAGGATGACCACAATTTAGGCCAAATTACAGAAATTCCCAAACTCCGTTTGTCTTCAGGAAACTGGCAGAGAATCCTTCAGGACAGCAACATTCCCACCCTCCGTATTAGGAACTGGGAAGGAGTGACCTGTGTCTGCTCTCATGATCGAGCGTGTGGGAATGTTCTAGAAACCATTCTGTCCTTATGGATGTGTCTCTGTGTGTTTGGGGAGGGAGGGTGTCTTGTGGTTTATGTCACATTTTTTCTCAGTAATTCCGAGCTTCCCATTTGTTATTCCAGCTCCAATTATTTTAATAAATCCCTGAATACAGGGACACATTTGAAAATCTCACTGGGTCCCCGATCAAACGGGTTCCTTTACCTCCAGGCTGATGGATAATAGGTTTGTTTTCCTTCCTCACAGTTAACGTAGTGACCATCTACGTCCTGCTTTATAAAGATTGTGGATTGTCTCCATGTGTCAGACGTTACCTGGGGGCCATGGCAGCGGCAGATCTCCTGGTCATTATCCTCGACCTGATACTGAGACACATTCCCATTGTTTATAAGGAACAGTTTTATTTCCTGAGGTACTCCGTCCCCGTGTGTAATATCCACGCGATCTTGCTTTATGCAGCCACTGACTGCTCTGTCTGGTTCACCGTCACTTTCACCTTTGATCGGTTTGTGGCCATTTGTTGCCAGAAGCTGAAAAGTAAATATTGCAGTGAGAAAACGGCGGCTGTGGTTCTGGGAGCAGTGACTGTGCTGAGCTGTTTAAAGAACATTTCCTGGTATTTTATTCTCACGGCTCGGTATTGGCTGGTAAACCGCCCCTGGTTTTGTAATGGAACCCTCGCTGCTCTCTCCTCCAGTATCTGGGTCACAATCGAGTTCCTCCACCACATTCTAACCACGTGTGTCCCATTTCTCCTGATTCTGCTGCTCAATGTTCTCACTGTAAGACACATTTTAGTGACCAGCAGAACCCGCAGAAGACTCCGTGCTCACACAAATGGGGACGCTCAGTCTGACACTGAAATGAGAAACCGAAAAAAATCCATCATTTTACTGTTTGTGATCTCGGCCAATTTCATCCTGTTATGGTCAACGTTAATGCTGTATTCTATATGGTTACGGATGTGGGATATTGGTTATCGGTCTGTGTATCTCCATGTCATTGTGCAGGAATTGGGCTTCATGCTGCAGCTCCTCAGTTGCTGCACAAACACCGCGATTTATGCCGTGACCCAGACTAAGTTCAGGCAGCAGCTGAAGAATGTGCTGAAATATCCCTTCACCCAAATCCATCCATCCATCAAATTCCCTCATTAATCACACCATCCAGGATTTTCTCATTTCAGTTCAGTGTTTCAGCGATGGAGCAGCCTGTCGCTATGGTAACAGACTAGGGTCGTGCTGGTTTGTCCATCCTTATCCCACAGGGGGTTACAGGGAAACATTTCAATGTTTCTCACAACTCAGGGGCCAGTGAGAAAAGGCACAATCCGACTGACTTTATCCATCACTTCCATTTGTAATCAATAAAAATGTTGATTAAAGTGTGCCGAGCAGCAGAGTCACCGATGTTGTTGTGTGTCTTTGTGTTGGAGAAGCTGAGCTGGAGAGAGACAGACTCAGTCCCAAGTCCTGGTCCTCAGGGAAAGGGAGGGCACCACGCCCTGAGCTCAGGAGCTGGGTTTAACTCCCTCTGTCCCACCACTGCAGCCTGGACTCCCCATTACCTCTCCCCTACCCTTTCTCCTCATTGCTCTCCCTCTCTATCTCTGCATACTCTTTCCTTCTCAACACCTCTCCTTTTCACTGTCACTCATTCCCCCGTCTCTATCACACACACACCCAATCCCGGTTTCTCCATCTGCCTCCACTCTTCCGTCTCTTCCTCCCAGAGAGAGAGAAAGGAGACAGGGATGGAGCTGAGAGAGGGAAGGAGAGAGGGGCAAACAGAGGGGCAAGAGATAGAGGGAGATGGCAGCAAGAGAAAGAGAGAGAGACAGGGGCGAGAAGGAGAGAGAGATAGAGGAGAGAAAGGGAGATGAGGCGACAGTGATTCGAGAGATTGTGAAAGAGCAGGGAGAGACAGGGTGGAGGGACGAGAGACGGGGGTGAGAGAGAGGGGCAAAAGAGAGAGAGGAGGCGGGCGAGAGAGAGAGGGGATGGACAAAAGGGGTGGGAGAAACGGGGGTGCGAGAGAGAGGGGGGCGAGAGAGGGGAGGCCGAGGAGGGGCGAGAGAGAGGAGGCAAGAGAGACAGGGGTGCGAGAGATGGGGGGCGACAGAGAGGGGGCGAAAGAGAGGGGGCGAGAGAGACAGAGGGGTGAGAGAGAGAGGGGGTGCGACGAGAAACTGGGGGCGATGAAAGAGACCGGGGACAAGAGAGAGACCGGGGCGACGAGAGAAACCAGGGCCGTGAGAGACGGAGAGGGGGGGGCGAGAGAGACAGGGGGCGAGAGAAGGGGTGACGAGAGAGAGTGGCGGTGAGAGAGAGAGAGAGGTGGTGAGAGAGAGGGGGGGAGGGGGCAGTGTGTGAGAAAAGGGGCCAAGAGAGAGGGGGGCGAGAGAGGGAGGGGGTGCGAGAGAGAGAGGGGGCCGAGTGAGGGGGGCGAGACAGAGGGGGACGAGATAGAGACTAGGGGCGACAAGAGAAACCGGGAACGTGTGAGACCGGGGGCGAGAGAGACCGGGTGTGACGAGAGAAACCAGGAACATGAGAGACTAGGGGGGGGGTGAGAGCAACCGGGGGCGAGACGGAGGGGTGACGAGAGACTGGAGGCGGCGAGAGAGACCAGGGGCGATTAGAGAGACTGGGAGTGATGAGAGAGAGAAGAGGGTGAGAGAGACCGGGGTTGGCAAGAGAGACCAGGGAGGGCGAGAGACGCAGGGGGGAAAAGAGAGCGGGGGGGGTGGGGCGAGAGAGACTGGGGGTTGAGAGAGACTGGGGCGAGAGAGATGGGGTGACGAGAGACTGGGGGTGACGAGAGAGACTGGGGTTGAGAGAGACTGAGGTTGACGAGAGAGACCGGGGGTTGAGAGAGACCGGGAGCAAGAGAGAACAGGGGCAAGAGAGGCTCGGGGGGCGAAAGAGATCGGGGGGTAAGAGAGACTGGGGGCGACGAGAGAGACAGAGTGTGAGAGAGACCGGAGGCAACTGAGACAGGAGCTTACGAGACAGACCAGGGGCGAGAGAGACCGGGTCAAGAGAAACCTGGGCCAATGGGAAAACGGGCGCGACGAGAGAGAACGGGGCAGAGAGAGAGACCGGGGAAACAAGAGAGACCGTTTGCAAGAGACTGGGGGCAAGTGAGTCTGGGCGTGAATGAGACCAGAAATGACGAGAGACCGATGGAGAGAGAGACCGGGGGTGAAGAGAAAGACGGGGGGTGTGGTGAGAGAGACCGGGGCGATAGACCGAGGGGAGAGAGAGACTGGGGGGGATAAATGACCGAGGGCGAGAGAGACCGGGGGTCGGGAGAGACCGGGGGGAGGCTAGCGAGAATAGAGGCGAGAGAGAGATGGGGGATGGGGGGGTGCAACGAGAGACCAAGGAGGGTGAGAGAGATCAGGGGTGAGAGACACAGGGGTGCGAGAGAGACCGGGGGGCGATGAGAGAGACTGGGGTGAGACGAACCGGAGGGTGAGAGAGAGACCGGGTGCAAGATGGAACAGAGGCAAGAGAGACCGGAGTGGAGGGGGGATGATAAAGACCGTGGGGGGAGGGTGAGAGAGTCCGGGGGCGAGAGAGACCAGGGGCGAGAGAGAACAGGGACAAGAGAGACCCGGGGCGCGAGATAGATCAAGGGGAGAGAGAGACCCGGAGAGATGAGAGACTAGAGGTGAGAGAGACCGGGGCGAGGAGAGACCAGGGGCGAGAGAGACTGGGGGAAGAGAGACTGGGGCAGGGCGAGAGAACGGGGGTGCGACAGAGACCGGGGGCGACAGAGACCGGGGAGATTTTGAGACCGGGGGCAAGAGATACCGGGGAGAGTTAGAGACCGGGGGCGAGAGAGACTGTGGAGAGTTAGAGACAGGTGGCGACAAGAGAGACCGGGGGTGAGCAAGACAGGAGCCGATGAGACAGACCAGGAGCGAGAGACACCGGGGGCGAGAGAGACCAGGTGAAAGAGAGAAGGGCTGATGAGAGACCGGGGGTGACAAGAGAGACTGAGTGTGAGAGAGACTGGGGGCGAGTGAGACCAGGGGTGAGAGAGAACAGGGACAAGAGAGACCCAGGGGGCGAGAGAGTTCGAGGGGAGAGAGAGAGACCCGGAGAAATGAAGGATCAGAGGTGAGAGAGACCAGGGGCGAGAGAGACCGGGGGCGAGAGAGACTGGGGAGAGTTAGAGACCAGGCGCGAGAGAGACCTGGGAGAGTTAGAGACCGGGGGCGAGAGAGACCGGGGAGAGTTAGAGACCAGGGGCGAGAGAAACTGGGGAGAGTTAGAGACCGGGGGCGAGAGAGACCTGGGAGAGTTAGAGACCGGGGGTGAGAGAGACCGGGGAGAGTTAGAGACCGGGGGCGAGAGAGACCGGGGAGAGTTAGAGACCAGTCGCGAGAGAGACTGGGGAGAGTTAGAGACCGGGGGCGAGAGAGACCTGGGAGAGTTAGAGACCGGGGGTGAGAGAGACCGGGGAGAGTTAGAGACCGGGGGCGAGAGAGACTGGGGAGATTTAGAGACCGGGGGCGAGAGAGACCGGGGAGAGTTAGAGACCAGGGGCGAGAGAAACTGGGGAGAGTTAGAGACCGGGGGCGAGAGAGACCTGGGAGAGTTAGAGACCGGGGGTGAGAGAGACTGGGGAGAGTTAGATACATGGGGCAACAAGAGAGACCGGGGAGAGTTAGAGACCGGGGGTGAGAGAGATCGGGGAGAGTCAGAGACCCGGGCGAGAAAGACTGGGGAGAGTTAGAGACCGGGGGCGAGAGAGACCTGGGAGAGTTAGAGACCGGGGGCGAGAGAGACCTGGGAGAGTTAGAGACCGGGGGCGAGAGAGACCGGGGAGAGTTAGAGACCAGGGGGCGAGAGAGACCGGGGAGAGTTAGATACATGGGGCAACAAGAGAGACCGGGGCTGAGCGAGACAGGAGCCGATGAGACAGACCAGAAGAGAGAGAGACCGGAGACGAGAGAGACCTGGGGCAATGAGACACCGGGTGCGACAAGAGAGAACGGGGGGGTGGGGGCGGTACGAGAGAGACCGGGGCGAGAGAGAAACCGGGGGCAATGAGTGACCAGGGGTGAGAGAGAGACCTGGGGCGAGAGAGACCGAGGGCGACAAGACAGAACGGGGGCAAGAGTGACTGGGAGTGACAGAGTCCGGGGGCGAGATAGCAGGGGTGACGAGACACAGGGGGCAACAAGAGAGATCGAGGGCGAGAGAGACCGGAGGTGACAAGTGACCTGGGGCGTGAGAGAGCAGGGGCGTGAGAGACAGGGTGAGACGAGAGACCAGGGGCGAGAGAGAGACCGGGGGGCTAGAGAGAGACCGGGGGGCTAGAGAGAGCGCGGGGGCAATGAGACACCGGTGTGGGGGGGATGAGAGAGACTGAGGGTGAGAGTGACTGTGGGTAACGAGGCAGACTAGGGGCGATGAGAGAGGCCAGGAGTGATGAGAGAGACCGTGGGCGAGACGGACTGGGGTGGAGAGAAAGACCGGTTCGAGAGAGACCGGGGACGAGAGACCAGGGTTGAAGAGATCTGGGTGCCTGAGAGACCGGGGGCAAGAGAGAGACCAGGGGTGATGAGAGAAGGATTTACAAGAGCGACTGTTGGTGACAAGATAGACCGGGACCGAGAGTGAGAGTGAGACCGTGGTGAGAGGGAGACTGGGGGCGAGAGAGAGGGGGTGACAAGACAGACCGGGTACGAGAGAGACCGGGGTTGAAGAGAGACTGGGGGTAACGAGAGAACGGGGGCAACGAGAGACACCGGGGGCGAGAGAGATCGGGGGCAAGAGAGACTGGGGCGATGAGAGACCGGGGCAACAAAAAAGACCGGGGCAAGAGAGACCGGGGGAAATGAGAGCGCGAGGATGATGAGAGACACGGAGTGAGAGAGAGACTTGGGGACGAGAGAGAGACCAGGGGCGCGAGAGAGACAGTCCCAGGGCAGCAAGAGAGACCAGGGGCGAGAGAGACCAGGGGCAAGAGTGAGACCGGTGGGGGGGCAGTGAGAGGGAGACCGGGGGCACGAGAGTGAGAGTCCGGGGGTTAGAGTGACCGGGGCGAGAGAGGGGTACACAAGAGAGACCGGGACGATGAGACAAACCGGGGGCGAGAGAGAGACTGTGGCAAGAGAGAGACACCGGGGCAATAAAGACCAGGGGTGATAGAGACCGGGGGCGAGAGAGCGACCGGTGGGGGTGTTGCGTGGTGGGGGCTGGGGAAGAAGACCAAGGGCGATAGAGAGCGGTTCATGGGAGAGACCGGGGCAACAAGACAGACCGGGGGAAAGAGAGAGACCATGGCAAGAGAGAGAGACCGGGGACGATAGAGACCCGTGGCGAGAGAGAGACCGGGGGCAAGAGGAACCGGGGACGAGAGAGATCAGGTGTGACCAGAGCCTGGGTGCAATGACAGACAGGGAGCGATGAGAGACGGGGGTGAGAGAGAGGGGTAGCAAGAGAGACCGGGGGCAAGAGTACCGGGGATGAGAGAGAGACCAGGAGGGTAAGAGAGAGAGACCGAGGGCATGAGAGAGAGAACGGGGGGTGCAAGGTTGACTGGGGGCGATAGAGAAACTGAGGGTGAGAGAGATACCGGGGGCGAGAGAGTGACCGCGGGTGAGAGAGAGCGGGGGCGAGAGAGAGGGTGCAAAGAGAGACGGGGGACGATCAAGGGAGAAGGGAAACAGGGGGCAAGACATCGGGGGTGACAAGAGACTGGGGGCAAAAACAGAGACCGGGGGCAAGAGAGACCGGGAGTGAGAGAGACCAGGGGTGAGAGGGACCGGGATGGTGGGGTGCGGGTGTGAGAGAGAGCTGGAGCGACAGGAGACCATAGACAGAGAGAACTGGGGCGAGAGAGACCGGGGTCGATGAGGGAGACCAGTGGCGAGAGAAACCGGGGGTGACAAGAGATCGGGGGCAACGAGAGAGAACAGGGTCGAGAGAGACCGGGGGCGACAAGAGACGGGGTCAACGAGGGAGACCGGGGCCGACGAGAGATACCATGGGCGAGAGAGACCCGGAGCAAGAGACCGGGGATGATGAGAGACTAGGGCCAATTAGATACCGGGGGCCATGAAAGAGACCGGGGAAGGTAAGAGAGATCGAGGACGATGAGAGAGACTGGGGCCAAGAGACAGAGACCGGGGGTGACATGAGAGACCGGGGTTGGGAGAGATTCCGGGGCAAGGGAGACTGAGGAGAGAGAGATCGGGGGGTGAGAGAGATCAGGGGCGAGAGAGAGAGAGACCGGGGGCGACGAGAGAGACCGGGGGGTGGGGGGAACGAGAGTGGCTGGGAGTGACGACAGAGACCGGGGTGGGGGAGCGAGGGAGAATGGGTGTAAGAGAGACAGGGGGCGATGAGACAGACCAGGGGCGAAAGAAACTGTGGGTAAGAGAGCGCGGGGGTGAGACACCGGGGGTGATGAGAGACCGGGGGCGACAAGAGAGATTGGGGGAGAGAGACCGTGGGTGAGAGAGACTGGAGGCGAGATAGGGACTGGGTGCGAGAGAGAGAGGGGCGAGAGAGACTGGGGTCAAGAGAGACCCCGGGCGAGAGAGACCGGGGCGGGCAAGAGGGACCGGGGGATAGAGAAAGGGGCTGATGAGAGAGAACGGGGGTGAGAGATCAGGGGCAAGAGACCGGGGGCTAAAGAGACCAGGGGCAAGAGAGACTGGGGGGCGAGATACCGGTGGTGAGAGAGACCGGGGGCGAGAGAGACTGGGGGCGAGAGAGACCGGGGGCAAGAGAGAAGCCGGGATCGAGAGAGTCCGGGGGTGGGAGAGACCAGGACTAAAGAGACCGGAGGCGAGAGAGACCGGGGGCGAGAGAGACCAGGACTAAAGAGACCGGAGGCGAGAGAGACCGGGGGTGAGAGAGAGACCAGGGGCGAGAGAGACCGGGGGTGACAGAGAGAGTCTGGGGACACGAGAGAGAGTCCCGGGGCAGCGAGAGAGACCAGGGGCAAGACAGACTGTGGGCGAGAGAGAGTGGGTGCGAGAGAGAGGTGTTCACAAGAGAGACCAGGGTGACAAGACAGACCGGGGGCGAGAGAGAGACCGGGGGCGAGACAGAGAGACTGGGGGCGAGAGAGAGGCGGGGGGCGAGAGAGAGACTGGGGGCGGTGAGAGAGACCGGGGGTGAGAGAGAGACCAGGGGCGAGAGAGACCGGGGTGTGAGAGAGACCGGGTGCGAGAGAGACCGAGGGGCGAGAGATCGGAGGCTAAAGAGACCGGCGGTGAGAGAGACTGGGGGCGAGAGAGACTAGGGGCGAGAGAGAGACAGGGGGGTGAGAGAGAGTCCGGGGGCGAGAGAGAGACCGGGGGCGAGAGAGAGAGTCCGGGGTTTAGAAAGACCGGGTCGAGAGACCGGGGGCGAGAGACTGTGTGTGACGAGAGACTGGGTCGATGAGAGGCTGAGGGCGATGAGACACCAGGGGGTGAGAGAGACCAGGGCTGAGAGAGACCGTCGGCGAGAGAGAGACCGGGGGTGAGAGAGACCAGGGGCAAGAGAGACCCAGGGAGAGAGAGACCGGGGATGGGAGAGAGAGACCAGGGACGAGAGTGAGAGACTGGGGTCGAGAGAGAGACTGAGGGCGAAGAGAGACCGGGGTCAAGACAGCAGTGGTGACGAGAGACTGGGGGCAACAAGAGAGACCGGGGGCGAGAGAGACAGGGGGCGAGAGAGACAGGGGGCGAGAGAGATCTGGGGCAAGAGAGAGGCCGGGGTCGAGAGAAACCTGGACTAAACAGACCGGAGGCGAGAGACCGGGGGCGAGAGAGACCACGACTAAAGAGACCGGAGGCGAGAGAGACCAGGGGCGAGAGAGACCGAGGGCGAGAGAGACTGGGGGCGAGAGAGACCGGGGGCGAGAGAGACAGGGGGTGAGAGAGAGACCAGGGGCGAGAGAGTCTGGGGGCAAGAGAGACTGGGGGGGCCAGAGAGAGTCTGGGGACACAAGAGAGAGTCCTGGGGCAGCGAGAGAGACCGGGGGCAAGACAGACTGGGGGTGAGAGAGAGAGAGAGGGGGTGAGAGAGTGGGATTCACGAGAGAGACCGGGGTGACAAGACAGACCGGGGGCGAGTTAGAGACCGGGGGCAAGAGGGAGAGAGCGGGGGTGAGAGAAAGACGGGGGGCGAGAGAGAGACCGGGGGCGTTGAGACAGACCGGGGGTGAGAGAGAAACTAGGGGTGCGAGAGAGAGGGATAGGGGGGTGAGAGAGAGACAGGGGGGGCGAGAGAGAGACCGGGGGCGAGAGAGAGAGACCGGGGGCGAGAGAGAGAAACAGTGGGGTGGGAGAGATAGACCGGGGGCGAGAGAGAGACCGGGGGCGAGAGAGAGAGACCAGGGTGCGAGAGAGACCGGGGGTCAGAGAGACTGAGGGGCGAGAGATCGGAGGCTAAAGAGACCGGGGGTGAGAGAGACTGGGGGCGAGAGAGACTAGGAGCGACAGAGAGACCGGGCGTGCGAGAGAGAGAGACAGGGGGGTGAGAGAGAGACCGGGGACGAGAGAGAGACCGGGGGCGAGAGTGAGAGACGGGGGTTGGTAGAGACCGGGGTCGAGAAAGACCGGGTCGAGAGACTGGGGGCAAGAGACTGCATGTGACGAGAGACCGGGTCGATGAGAGGCTGAGGGCGATGAGACACCAGGAGGTGAGAGAGACCAGGGCTGAGAGAGACCGGGGGCAAGAAAGACCCAGGGAGAGAGAGACCGGGGATGGGAGAGAGAGACTGGGGGCGAGAGAGAGAGACTGAGGACGAAGAGAGACCGGGGTCAAGACAGCAGTGGTGACGAGAGACTGGGGGCAACAAGAGAGACCGGAGGTGAGAGAGACCGGGGGCGAGATAGACCAGGGGGCGAGAGACAGAGGGCAAGGAGAGAAACCGGGGGCGAGAGAGACCGGGGTGAGAGAGACTGGTGGTGAGAGAGACAGAAGGTGGGGTGGGGGCGAAGAGAGATCGTGAGCAAGACACCAGGGACGGCGACAGAGAACAGGGGGTGAGAGAGACGGAGGCAAGAGAGAGATGGGGGATGGTGCGAAGAGAGACTGGGGGCAAGACACCAGGTGGGACGAGAGACCGGGGGCAACAAGAGAGACCGAGGTGAGAGAGACCGGGGGCGAGAGAGTCGGGGGCAGCGAGAGAGACTGGGGGCAAGACAGACGGGGGCAAGAGAGACCGGGGGGTGAAAGAGACCAGAGGCGAGACACCGGGGATGATGAGAGACTGGGGCCGATTAGAGACTGGGGGTCGAATGATACCGGGGGTGAGAGAGACCGGGGGCGAGAGAGAGCGGGAGGCGAGAGAGACCAGAGATGCCTGAGAGACCAGGGAAGAGAGAGACTGGAGGCGCGACAGACAGGGGATGCCTGAGAGACCAGGAGCGAGTGAGACCAGAGGCGAGAGAGCCTGTGGGTGACGAAAGACATGGAGGGGGGGCGCCAAGACAGACCAGGAGTGATGAGAGACCGGGGGCGAGAGTGACCACGGGTGAGAGACCGGGGGGTGATGAGAGTGACAAGGACGACGGGAGAGACAAGTGGCAGAGAGAGAGAGACCAGGGGCGAGAGAGACCGGGGGAGTGAGAGAGATCGGGGGCGAAAGAGACCAGGAGTGATGAAAGAGACCGGGGGCTACTTGAGAGACTGGCGGCAACGAGAGTGGCTGGGAGTGATGACAGAGACCGGGGGTCACGAGGGAAAACATGTGCGTGAGAGACGGTGGGCGAGAGAGTCCGGGGGCGAGACACTGGGGGTGACGATAGACCAGGGGCGACAAGAGAGATTGTGGACGAGAGAGACCGAGGGTGAGAGAGACTGGGGGAGAGAGAGACTGGGTGCGTGAGAGAGCAGGGGCGAGAGAGACCGGGAGAGATAGAGACTGAAGGCGAGAGAAAGGGGGTGACGAGAGAGAGACCGGGGGGGCGAGAGACCAGTGGTGAGAGAGACCGGGGGGGCGAGAGAGACTGGGAGGGGAAGAGATCAGTGGGCGAGAGAGACTGGGGGAGAGAGATCCGGGGCAAGAGAGACGGGGTTACAAAAGAGACCGGTGGCGAGAGAGACTGGGGGAGAGAGATCGGGGGCAAGAGAGACGGGGTTACAAAAGAGACCGGGGGTGAGAGAGACTGGGGGCGAGAGAAATGGTGTGACGATACGGGGGGGGAGGGGAACGAGAGAGACCAGGGGGGTGAGAGAGACCAGTTGGCGAAAGAGGCCGGGGGCGAGAGACACTGGGGATGAGAGAAAGGTGGTGACAAGGGACCGAGGGCGACGAGAGAGACCATGGGCAACGAGAGGTGGCAGGGGGCGACAGGAGAAGAGGGGTGAGAGAGACCATGGGCAAGAGAGACAGGGGGCAAGAGATAGGGTTGATTATGAGAGACTGCGGGAGATGAGATAGACCGGGGGCGAGAGACCGGGGGCGAGAGAGTCCGGGGGGGGGGGGGTCCGAAAGAGATCGGGGGGTGAGAGAGAGAGGGTGATGAGAGAGACCAGGAGTGAGAGAAACCAGGGGCAAGAGACTGGGGGCGACAGAGTCCGGGGGGGGTGAGAGAGACCACGGGCGAGAGACCGGGAGTGATGAGAGACCTGGGCGAGAGAGGTGGGGGCAAGGCAGACCACAGGCGAGAGACAGTGACCGACGAGAGACTGGGGGTCGAGAGAGACCGGCAACGAGAGACACCTGGGGCGACGAGGGAGACCGGAGATGAGAGAGACCGTGGGGGAGAGAGACACCGGGGGTGACAGAGACCGTGGGAGGGAGAGACTGGGAGGGAGGCAAGAGAGACCGGGGCAGGCGAGAGAGACCGGGCGCCATGACAGAGACTGGGGGATAGAGTGAGACCTGGTGCAAGAGAGACCGGGAGGCGAGAGAGAGAGAGCGGGGGCAAGAGAGACAGGGGGTGAGAGACCGGGGGGTGAGAGAGACTGGTTTGCAAAGGAGACCGGGAACGAGAGAGACTGGGGACGAGATAAAGAGAATGATGAGAGAGACCTGTGGGGTGAGAGATAAGCAGGGAATGGCGAGAGACTGGGGGCGAGAGAGACTGGGGAGAGAAAGGGGGTGACAAGAGAGACCAGGGACAAGAGAGACCGGGGGGTGAGAGAGACCGGGGGCGAGAGAGACTGGGGGGCTTAAGAGCGGGCGGGGGAGGCCGAGAGAGCACGGGGGTGAGAGAGACTGGAGGCGAGAGAAAAGGGGTGATAAGAGAGAGACCGAGGGCGAGAGACCAGTGGCGAAAGAAACCAGGGGGGCGAGAGAGACTGGGGGCAAGAGAGACTGGGGGGGCGAGAGATAGGGTTGACAAGAGAGACTGGGGCGACGAGACAGACCGTGGGCGAGAGACCAGGGACGATGGAGACCAGGGGGGTCAAGAGAGACCGGGGGTGAGAGAGACCGGGGGGTTGAGAGACCGGGAGATGAAAGAGGTTGGGGGCGAGAGAGACTGGCGGCGAGAGAAACTGGGTGACGAGAGAGAACGGGGTCGAGAGACACTGGGGGGGGGGGGGGCGAGAGAAAGCGGTTGGCAAAAGAGGCCGAGGGCGAGAGAGACTGGGGGTGAGAGAAAGGGGGTAAGAGACCGGCGGCGACGAGAGAGACCTTGGGCAACGAGAGGTGGTAGGGGGCAACAGGCGAGCAGGGGTGAGAGAGACTCGCGGGGCGAGAGACCGGGGGAGGGGGGGCGATAGATAAGGTTGACAAGGGAGACTGGGGACAATGAGACATACCGGGGGCGAGAGACCGGGGGCAAGAGACCAGGGGTGAGCGAGACCAGGGCCAAGAGAGACCGGGGGGGAGCGAAACAGACCGGGGGGGAGGAATCGGGGGCGAAAGAGACCAGGGGGTGAGAGACCGGGGGCAACGAGAGAAGGACCTGTTGCGAGAGAGACCGGGAGGCGAGAGACAGACTGGAGCGAGAGAGAGAGACCGGGGGGGCGGGGCGAGAGAGACTGGGGGCGATGAGAGACTGGGGGCGAGAAAAAGAGGATGACGAGAGAGACTGGGGGCGAGAGAGAGACTGGGGGAATGAGAGAAAGGGGATGACGAGAGAGACTGGGGTCAAGAGACCGGGGATGACAGATCAGGGGCGAGAGAGGACGGGTGCGAGAGAGACTGGGGAGGCGAGAGATACCGAGGGTTGGGGGGGCGAGAGAAATGGGATGACGAGAGACACCGGGGATGAGAGACCGTGGCGAGAGAGACTGGGGGGGGTATGAAACACCGGGGGGGGGGTCGAGACACCGTGGGTGATGGGAGACTGGGGGCGAGAGAGACCGGGGGTGAGAGAGAGGGTGTGACGAGAGAGACCGAGGGTGAGTGAGAGCGGGGGCAAGAGAGAAAGAAGGGGGCAAAGAAAGACAGGAGGCGAGAGGGACCGGGGGTGAGAGAGACAAGGGGCGGGAGAGACCGGGAGGGAGTGAGAGACCGGGGGGCGAAGAGAGACCTGGGGTGAGAGAGACCCAGGGGTCACGAGAGACACCGGGGTTGAGAGAGATCAGGGGTGCCGAGAGACCGGGGCCAACGACAGACCGGTGGGGGAGAGAGACTGGCGACAAGAAAGACCGGGGGCGAGAGAGACCGGAGAGGGCGAGAGAGACCAGGGGCGAGAGAGAGCGTGGGAGAGAGAGACCAGGGCGAGAGAGACCAGGGTGGCGAGAGGAAGCGGGGGGGGGGGGTGAAAGAGACCGGGGGTGAGAGAAAGGGGATGACAAGAGACACCAGGGATGAGAGAGAGAGACCGGGGGGGCGAGAGAGACTGGGGACGAGAGAGACCAGCGGCAACGAGAGAGACGTGGTACGAGAGAGACCGGGAGGTGAGAGAGAGACTGGGGCAAGAGAGACCGGGGGGCGTGACAGATTGGTGGGCGAGAGAGATCGGGGGGGCGAGAGAGACCGGAGGCAATGAGAGACCGGTGGGTGAGAGAGAGACCAGGGGCGAGAGAGATCGTGGGAGAGAGAGAGAGAGTCCGGGGGTGAGAGAGAGCGTGGGAGAAAGAGAGACCGGGGGTGAGCGAGAGCGTGGGAGAGAGAGAGAGACCGGGGGCGAGAGAGACCAGGGTGGCAAAACGAACCAGGGGGTGAAAGAGACCGGGGGCGAGAGAAAGCGGCTGACGAGAGACACCAGGGATGAGAGAGACACCAGGGGCGAGAGAGAGACCGGGGTGAGACAGACCGGAGGTGAGAGAGAGACCGGGGGTGAGAGAGACCGGAGGTGAGAGAGACCAGGGTTGAGAGAGCGACTGGAGGTGAGAGAGAGAGACCGGAGATGATAGAGCGACCGGGGGTGAGAGAGACCCGGGTGAGAGAGAGACCCGGGGTGAGAGAGATAACGGAAGCGAGAGAGAGGGAGTGACGAGAGAGACCGGGGGTCAGGGAGACTGTGGGTGAGACCGGGGGTGAGAATGGGGCGAGAGATACCTGGGGGGAATGAGTGAGACCGGGGGAGATAGAGACTGGGGGGTGAGAGACCTGGGGCAAGACAGCCCGGAAGCCAGAGAGAGTGGGGGACGAGAGAGACCGGGTGGCGAGAGAGACCGGGGGCGATGAGACAGACCGGGGGTGAGAGAGACCAGGGCTAAGAGAGACTGGGGGTGTGGGACAGACTCTGGGGAGGGGGTGCGAGACAGACCAGGGATGAGAGTGACCATGGGCGTGAGACCAGGGGTGATGAGTGACCGGGGCCGACGAGAGACTGGGGGTTGATAGAGACAGGCGACAAGACAGACAGGGGATGAGAGAGAGACCGGGGGTGAGAGAGGTATTGGGGGCGAGAGAGAGACCAGGGGTGAGAAAGAGAGACTGGAGGTGAGAGAGAGAGACCGTAGGTGAGAGAGATACCACGGGTGAGAGAGAGATACCGGGGGTGAGAGAGATACCGGGGACGAGAGAGAGACCGGGGGTGAGAGAGATAGACCGGGGGTGAGAGAGACAGGGGCGAGAGACCGGGGGTGAGAGAGACCCAGGGCGAGAGAGAAACCAGGGGCGAGAGAGAGACTGGGGGTGAGAGAGACCAGGGGCGAGAGAGAGACCAGGGGCGAGAGAAAGAGCGGGGCGAGAGAGAGGCCTGGGGCAAGAGAAACTGGGGACAAGAGAGTGGGTGTGACGAGAGAGACTGTGAAGCGAGAGACCGGGGCGAGAGAGCCCTGGTGCGAGAGAGACGTGGGGGGGACGAGCAACTGGTGTTAACGAGATACAGGGGGCAACTAGAGAGACCTGGGGCGAGTCAGATCGGGGACGAGAAAGACCGGAGGGGCAAAGAGAGAGACCGGGGGGGTCAAAGAGAGAAAGTGGGGACGAGAGAGACCGGGGTCGAGAGAGACCGGGGGGGTGAGCAAAGAGAGAGACAGAGGGCGAGAGAGACATGGGGGGCAAAGAGAGAGACCGGGGGTGAGAGAGACATGGGGGGGCAAAGAGCGAGACCGGGGGGGGGCAAAGAGAGCGACGGGGTCGAGAGAGCCCCGGGGGGGCAAAGAGAGAGACCGGGGGCGAGAGAGACCGCGGGCGGCGAGAGAGACTGGGGATGGCGAGAGAGACCGGCGGGAACAAAGAGCGACCAGGGGCGAGAGAGAGACCGGAGGTGAGAGAGAGACCAGGGGTGAGAGAGAGACTGGCGGTGAGAAGAGACCGGGGGTGAGAGAGGGTCTGGCGGTGAGAGAGACACCGGGGGTGAGAGAGACCGAGGGTGGAGAGAGAGACTGGGGGTGAGAGAGACTGGGGAGAGTTAGAGACCAGTCGCGAGAGAGACTGGGGAGATTTAGAGACCGGGAGCAAGAGAAACCGGGGAGAGTTAGAGACCCGGGGGCGAGAGAGACCAGGGAGAGTCAGAGACCCGGGCGAGAAAGACTGGGGAGAGTTAGAGACCAGGGGCGAGAGAGACCTGGTAGAGTTAGAGACCGGGGGCGAGAGAGACCGGGGAGAGTTAGAGACAGGGGGCGAGAGAGACAGGGGAGAGTTAGATACATGGGGTGACAAGAGAGACCGGGGCTGAGCGAGACAGGAGCCGATGAGACAGACCAGAAGAGAGAGAGACCGGAGATGAGAGAGACCTGGGGCAATGAGACACCGGGTGCGACAAGAGAGAACGGGGGGGGGGGCGGTACGAGAGAGACCGGGGTGAGAGAGAGAAAGCGGGGGCAAGAGAGACAGGGGGTGAGAGACCGGGGGGTGAGAGAGACTGGTTTGCAAAGGAGACCGGGAACGAGAGAGACTGGGGACGAGATAAAGAGAATGATGAGAGAGATCTGTGGGGTGAGAGATAAGCAGGGAATGGCGAGAGACTGGGGGCGAGAGAGATTGTGGAGAGAAAGGGGGTGACAAGAGAGACCAGGGACAAGAGAGACCGGGGGGTGAGAGAGACCGGGGGCGAGAGAGACTGGGGGGCTTAAGACCGTGCGGGGGAGGCCGAGAGAGCACGGGGGTGAGAGAGACTGGAGGCGAGAGAAAAGGGGTGATAAGAGAGAGACCGAGGGCGAGAGACCAGTGGCGAAAGAAACCAGGGGGGCGAGAGAGACTGGGGGCGATAGAGACTGGGGGCAAGAGAGACTGGGCGGGCGAGAGATAGGGTTGACAAGAGAGACTGGGGACAATGAGACATACCGGGGGCGAGAGACCGGGGGCAAGGGACCAGGGGCGAGCGAGACCTGGGCCGAGAGAGACCGGGGGTGAGCGAAACAGACCGGGGGGGAGGAATCGGGGGCGAAAGAGACCAGGGGGTGAGAGACCGGGGGCAACGAGAGAGAGACCTGTTGCGAGAGAGACCGGGAGGCGAGAGACAGACTGGAGCAAGAGAGAGAGACCGGGGGGGCGGGGCGAGAGAGACTGGGGGCGATGAGAGACTGGGGGCGAGAAAAAGAGGATGACGAGGGAGACTGGGGGCGAGAGAGAGACTGGGGGAATGAGAGAAAGGGGATGACGAGAGAGACTGGGGTCAAGAGACCGGGGATGACAGATCAGGGGCGAGAGAGGACGGGTGCGAGAGAGACTGGGGAGGCGAGAGATACCGAGTGTTGGGGGGGCGAGAGAAATGGGGTGACGAGAGACACCGGGGATGAGAGACCGTGGCGAGAGAGACCGGGGGGGGGGATGAAACACCGGGGGGGGGGTCGAGACACCGTGGGTGATGGGAGACTGGGGGCGAGAGAGACCGGGGGTGAGAGAGAGGGTGTGACGAGAGAGACCGAGGGTGAGTGAGAGCGGGGGCAAGAGAGAAACACAGGGGGCAAAGAAAGACAGGAGGCGAGAGGGACCGGGGGTGAGAGAGACAAGGGGCGGGAGAGACCGGGAGGGAGTGAGAGACCGGGGGGCGAAGAGAGACCTGGGGTGAGAGAGACCCAGGGGTCACGAGAGACACCGGGGTTGAGAGAGATCAGGGGTGCCGAGAGACCGGGGCCAACGAGAGACCGGTGGGGGAGAGAGACCGGCGACAAGAAAGAATGGGGGCGAGAGAGACCGGAGGGGGCGAGAGAGACCAGGGGCGAGAGAGAGCGTGGGAGAGAGAGACCAGGGCGAGAGAGTCCAGGGTGGCGAGAGGAACAGGTGGGGGGGGTGAAAGAGACCGGGGGTGAGAGAAAGGGGATGACAAGAGACACCAGGGATGAGAGAGAGAGACCGGGGGGGCGAGAGAGACTGGGGACGAGAGAGACCAGCGGCAACGAGAGAGACGTGGTACGAGAGAGACCGGGAGGTGAGAGAGAGACTGGGGCAAGAGAGACCGGGGGGCGTGACAGATTGGTGGGCGAGAGAGATCGGGGGGGCGAGAGAGACCGGAGGCAATGAGAGACCAGTGGGTGAGAGAGACTGGGGGCGAGGGAAAGGGGATATTGAGAGAGACTGGGGGCGAGAGATGGGGGGGTGGGGGAGGCGAGAGACCTGGGGCAAGAGAGACACGGTTGGCGAAAGAGACCGGGTGTGAGAAAGACTGGGGCCAAGAGAAAGAGGATGATGCGAGAGACCTGCGTGGTGAGAGATAACCGGGGGTGGCGAGAGACTGGGGGCGAGAGAGACTGGGGGCGAGAGAGACTGGGGCAGAGAGAGACTGGGGAGAGACAAAGGGGGTGACGAGAGAGACCAGGGCGACGAAACACACCAGGGGCAAGAGAGAGACCAGGAAGTCGATAAAACAGACCGGGGAGGGGAGAGAGACTGCGGGAAAGAGAGACCGGGGGTGAGCGAGACTGGGGGCGAGAGAGAGTCCGGGAGAGAGAGAGACCGGGGGAGGCAAGAGAGACCGGGGGCAAGAGAGAGACCGGGGAGCGTGAGAAACGGGTTTGCGAGAGAGACCAGGGGGCTAGAAAGACCGGGGGCAAGAGAGAGACTGGGAGCAAGAGAAGCCGGGAAGTGAGAGAGGCCGGGTGCAAGAGAGACAGGGGGGGCGAGAGATAGGGTTGACAAGAGAGACTGGGGCGACGAGACAGACCGTGGGCGAGAGACCAGGGGCGAGGGAGACCGGTGGGGGGGGTGCAAGAGAGACTGGGGGTGAGAGAGACCGGGTGTAAGAGACTGGGGGGGGCGAAAGAGGTTGGGGGCAAGAGAGACTGGGGGCAAGAGAACAGGGGCTAGAGAGATGGGGTTATGAAAGAGCCCTGGGGCAAGAGAGACTGGGGGCGAGAGAAATGGGCTGATGAAAGAGACCACAGACGAGAGACCTGTGGGGAGAGGGACCGGGGGGGGGAGCAAAACAGACCGGGGGCGAGAGAGACGGGGGGGGGGCGAGAGATAGCGGGCGAAAGAGACCGGGGGGTGAGCGACCGGGGACAACGAGAGAGAGACCTGGTGCGAGAGAGACCGGGAGGTGAGAGAGAGACTGGAGCGAGAGGCGGGGGGTGGGCGAGAGACCGGGGGGCGAGAGAGACCAGAGGCGATGAGCGACCAGAGGGATCAGAGAGACTAGGGGTGAGAGAAATGGGGTGATGGGAAAGACTGGGGGGCTTGAAACCGGCTGGGGTGGGGGAGGGGAACGAGAGAGCACCTTGGCGAGAGAAACCGGGGTTGACAAGAGAGACGAGGGCGACGAAACAGACCAGGGGCGAGAGAGACCGGGAGGTCGATAAAACAGACTGGGGGCGAGAGAGATTGGTTTGCAAAAGAGACCAGGGACGATAGAGACCAGGGGCAAGAGCGACCGGGGGTTGAGAGAGACTGGTGGGTGAGAGAGACTGTGGGCAAGAGAAACTGGGTGACGAGAGAGAATGGGGTCGAGAGACACCGGGGGGGTGCGAGAGAGACCGGGGGGCGAAGAGAGACCTGGGGTGAGAGAGACCCAGGGGTGAGAGAGAGACCGGGGGTGAGAGAGAGACCGGGGGTGAGAGAGACCGGAGGGGGCGAGAGAGACCAGGGGCGAGAGAGAGCGAGAAGGGAGAGAGACCTTGGCGAGAGAGACCAGGGTGGCGAGAGGAACCGGGGGGGGGGGCGTGAAAGAGACACCGGGGGTGAGAGAAAGGGGATGACAAGAGACACCAGGGATGAGAGAGAGAGAGACCGGGGGGGCGAGAGAGACCAGGGGCAACGAGAGAGACGTGGTACGAGAGAGACCGGGAGGTGAGAGAGAGACTGGGGCAAGAGAGACCGGGGGGCGTGACAGATTGGGGGGCGAGAGAGATCGGGGGGGCGAGAGAGACCAGAGGCAATGAGAGACCGGTGGGTGAGAGAGACTGGGGGCGAGGGAAAGGGGATGATGAGAGAGACTGGGGGCGAGAGATGGGGCAGGTGGGGGAGGTGAGAGACCTGGGGCAAGAGAGACCGGTTGGCGAAAGAGACCGGGGGTGAGAAAGACTGGGGCCAAGAGAAAGAGGATGATGTGAGAGACCTGCGGGGTGAGAGATAACCGGGGGTGGCGAGAGACTGGGGGCGAGAGAGACTGGGGGCGAGAGAGACTGGGGCAGAGAGAGACTGGGGAGAGACAAAGGGGGTGATGAGAGAGACCAGGGCGACGAAACACACCAGGGGCAAGAGAGAGACCAGGAAGTCGATAAAACAGACCGGGGAGGGGAGAGAGACTGTGGGAAAGAGAGACCGGGGGTGAGCGAGACTGGGGGCGAGAGAGACTGGGGCAGAGAGAGACTGGGGAGAGACAAAGGGGGTGATGAGAGAGACCAGGGCGACGAAACACACCAGGGGCAAGAGAGAGACCAGGAAGTCGATAAAACAGACCGGGGAGGGGAGAGAGACTGTGGGAAAGAGAGACCGGGGGTGAGCGAGACTGGGGGCGAGAGAGAGTCCGGGAGAGAGAGAGAGACCGGGGGCGGCAAGAGAGACCGGGGGCAAGAGAGAGACCGGGGAGCGAGAGAAACGGGTTTGCGAGATAGACCAGGGGGTTAGAAAGACCGGGGGCAAGAGAGAGACTGGGAGCAAGAGAAGCCGGGAAGTGAGAGAGGCCGGGTGCAAGAGAGACAGGAGGCGATGAGACAGACGAGGGGCGAGAGACACTGTGGGTGAGAGAGACCGGGGGAGAGACACCGGGGGTGACAAGACACTGGGGAAGAGAGAGACCGGGGCCGAGAGAGACCGGGGGTGAGAGAGAGAGTGCGACGAGAGAGACCGAGGGTGAGAGAGAGGGTGTGACGAGAGAGACCGGGGGTGAGAGAGAGCGGGGGCAAGAGAGAGAGACAGGGGGCAAAGAAAGACAGGAGGCGAGAGAGACCGGAGGGGGCGAGAGAGACCAGGAGCGAGAGAGATCGTGGGAGAGAGAGAGAGAGTTCGGGGGTGAGAGAGAGCGTGGGAGAATGAGAGACCGGGGGTGAGCGAGAGCATGGGAGAGAGAGAGAGACCGGGGGCGAGAGAGACCAGGGTGGCGAAACGAACCAGGGGGTGAAAGAGACCGGGGGCGAGAGAAAGCGGATGACGAGAGACACCAGGGATGAGAGAGACACCAGGGGCGAGAAAGAGACCGGGGTGAGAGAGACCGGGGGTGAGAGAGTGTCCGGAGGTGAGAGAGAGACCGGGGGTGAGAGAGACCGGGGGTGAGAGATACCGGGGGTGAGAGAGACCGTAGGTGAGAGACACCATGGATGAGAGAGCGACCGGAGGTGTGAGAGAGACCGGGGTGAGAGAGACCGGGGGTGAGAGAGAGACTGGGGGTGAGAGAGAGAGACCGGAGGTGATAGAGCGACCGGGGCTGAGAGAGACTGGGGTGAGAGAGAGACCGGGGCTGAGAGAGACTGGGGTGAGAGAGAGACCCGGGGTGAGAGAGATAACGCAAGCGAGAGAGAGGGAGTGACGAGAGAGACCGGGGGTCAGGGAGACTGTGGGTGAGACCGGGGGTGATAATGGGGCGAGAGATACCTGGGGGGGATGAGTGAGACCGGGGGAGATAGAGACCGGGGGGTGAGAGACCTGGGGCAAGACAGCCCGGAAGCGAGAGAGAGTGGGGTACGAGAGAGACCGGGTGGCGAGAGAGACCGGGGGCGATGAGACAGACCGGGGGTGAGAGAGACCAGGGCTAAGAGAGACTGGGGTGGTGGGACAGACTCTGGGGAGGGGGTGCGAGACAGACCAGGGATGAGAGTGACCATGGGCGTGAGACCAGGGGTGATGAGTGACCGGGGCCGACGAGAGACCGGGGGTTGATAGAGACAGGCGACAAGACAGACAGGAGATGAGAGAGAGACCGGGGGTGAGAGAGGTACTGGGGGCGAGAGAGAGACCGGGGGTGAGAAAGAGAGACCGTAGGTGAGAGAGAGAGAGACTGTAGGTGAGAGAGATACCACGGGCGAGAGAGAGATACCGGGGGTGAGAGAGATACCGGGGACGAGAGATAGACAGGGGGTGAGAGAGATAGACCGGGGGTGAGAGAGACAGGGGCGAGAGACCGGGGGTGAGAGAGACCCAGGGCGAGAGAGAAACCAGGGGCGAGAGAGAGACCGGGGGTGAGAGAGAAACCAGGGGCGAGAGAGAGACTGGGGGTGAGAGAGACCAGGGGCGAGAGAGAGACCAGGGGCGAGAGAAAGAGCGGGGCGAGAGAGAGACCTGGGGCAAGAGAAACTGGGGACAAGAGAGTGGGTGTGACGAGAGAGACTGGGAAGCGAGAGACCGGGGCGAGAGAGCCCGGGTGCGAGAGAGACGTGGGGGGGACGAGCAACTGGTGTTAACGAGATACAGGGGGCAACTAGAGAGACCTGGGGCGAGTCAGATCGGGGACGAGAAAGACAGGAGGGGCAAAGAGAGAGACCGGGGCCGAGAGAGTCCAGGGGCGGCGAGAGAGACCGGGGGGGGCAAAGAGAGAGATCAGGGGCGAGAGAGACCGGGGGGTCAAAGAGAGAAAGTGGGGACGAGAGAGACCGGGGTTGAGAGAGACTGGGGGGATGAGCAAAGAGAGAGACAGAGGGCGAGATAGACATGGGGGGCAAAGAGAGAGACCGGGGGCGAGAGAGACATGGGGGGGTCAACGAGGGAGACCGGGGGGGGCAAAGAGAGAGACGGGGGTCGAGATAGCCCCGGGGGGGCAAAGAGAGAGACCGGGGGCGAGAGAGACCGCGGGCGGCGAGAGAGACTGGGGATGGCGAGAGAGTCCGGCGGGGTCAAAGAGAGACCAGGGGCGAGAGAGATACCGGAGGTGAGAGAGAGACCGGGGGTGAGAGAGAGACTGGCGGTGAGAGAGAGACCGGGGGTGAGAGAGACCGAGGGTGGAGAGATAGACTGGGGGTGAGAGAGGGACCGGGGGTGAGAGAGAGACTGGGGGGGAGAGAGAGACAGAGGGTGAGAGAGACCGGGGGTGAGAGAGAGACCGGGGGCGAGACAGAGACTGGGGGGGAGAGAGAGACCGGGGGTGAGAGAGAGACTGGGGGTGAGAGAGAGACTGGGCACCGGGGAGTGAGAGAGACCGGGGGTGAGAGAGTGACCGGAGGTGAGAGAGAGACCGGGGGTGAGAGAGAGACTGGCGGTGAGAGAGAGACCGGGGGTGAGAGAGACCGAGGGTGGGTGAGAGACTGGGGGTGAGAGAGAGACCGGGGGTGAGAGAGAGACTGTGGGGGGGGGAGAGAGACCGGGGGTGAGAGAGTGACCGGAGGTGAGAGAGACCGGGAGTGAGAGAGCGACCGGGGGTGAGAGAGACCGAGGGTGAGAGAGAGACCGGTGGTGAGAGAGAGACTGGGGGTGAGAGAGAGACCGGGGAGTGAGAGAGACCGGGGGTGAGAGAGACCGGAGGTGAGTGAGCGACCGGGGGTGAGAGAGAGATGGGGGTTAGAGAGATACCGGTGGTGGGAAAGAGAGAACAGGGGTGAGAGAGACCGGGGGTGAGAGAGAGATGGGGGTGAGAGAGATACTGGGGGTGAGAGAGATACTGGGGGTGACAGAGAGAACGGGGATGAGAGAGACAAGGGGGCAAGAGAGAGAGACCGGGGGCGAGAGAGAGACCAGGGGTGTGAGAGAAAACCGGGGTGGAGAGAGGGCTGGGGGTGAGAGAGAGATAGCGGTGAGAGAGAGTTGGGGGTGAGAGAGATTCGGGGGTGACAGAGAGACCGGGAGCAAGAGAGAGACTGGAGTCGAGATAGAGACCGGGGGCGAGAGAGAGTCCGGGGGTGGGAGAGAGACCGGGGGTGAGAGAGACCGGGGGTGAGAGAGAGACCGGGGGTGAGAGAGAGACTGGGGGTGAGAGAGAGACCGGGGAGTGAGAGAGACTGGGGGTGAGAGAGACCGGAAGTGAGTGAGCGACCGGGGGTGAGAGAGAGATGGGGGTTAGAGAGATCGTGGGTGAGTGAGAGATGGGGGTGAGAGAGATACTGGGGGTGAGAGAGATACAGGGGGTGACAGAGAGAACGGGGATGAGAGAGACAAGGGGGCAAGAGAGAGAGACCGGGGGCGAGAGAGAGACCAGGGGTGTGAGAGAAAACCGGGATCGAGAGAGGGCTGGGGGTGAGAGAGAGATAGCGGTGAGAGAGAGTTGGGGGTGAGAGAGATTCGGGGGTGACAGAGAGACCGGGAGCAAGAGAGAGACTGGAGTCGAGATAGAGACCGGGGGCGAGAGAGAGTCCAGGGGTGGGAGAGAGACCGGGGGTGAGAGAGACCGGGGGTGAGAGAGAGACCAGGGGCGAGAGAGAGACCGGGGATGAGACAGAGACCGGGGGTGAGAGAGACAGGGGTCGAGATAGAGACCGGGGGTGAGAGAGCGACCGGGGGTGAGAGAGAGACCGGGGGTGAGAGCGAGAATGGGGGCGAGAGAGACCGGGGGCGAGAGAGGCAGGGGTCGAGATAGAGACCGGGGGCGAGAGAGAGACTGGGGGTGAGAGAGAGAATGGGGGCGAGAGAGACCGGGGGAGAGAGAGACCGGGGGCGAGAGAGAGTCCAGGGGTGAGAGAGAGACCGGGGGTGAGAGAGAGACCGGGGGTGAGAGAGACCGGGGGCGGCGAGAGAGACCGGGGATAAGACAGACCGGGGGTGAGAGAGACCGGGGGCGGCGAGAGAGACCGGGGACAAGAGAGACCGGGGGTGACGAGAGAGACTGGGTGCGGTGAGAGAGATGGGGGTGAGAGTGAGACTGGGGGCGAGAGAGAGACTGGGGGCAAGAGAGATATCGGGGGCGAGAAAGAGATGGGGGTGAGAGAGAGACCGGGGGTGAGAGTGAGACCGGGGGTGAGAGAGATACCGGGGGCGAGACAGAGATGTGGGTGAGTGAGAGACCTGGGGTGAGAGAGACCAGGGGTGAGAGTGAGACCGGGGATGAGAGAGAGTCCGGGGGCGAGAGAGAGACTGGGGGCAAGAAAGACAGGGGTGGCGAGAGAAAGGGGGTGATGAGAGACACCGGGGTTGAGAGTGACCAGGGGTGCCGAGAGAACGGGGCCCATGAGATACCAGTGGGGGAGAGAGCCCGGCGACGAGAGGCACCTGGGGCGATGAGAAAGACCGTGGATGAGAGAGACTGGGGTGTCGAGAGAGAGATTAACAAGAGAGACTGTTGGCAACAAGACAGACCGGGAGTGAGACAGAGACCGTGGCGAGTGGGAGACCGGGGGCGAGAAAGACCAGGGGGCGAAAGAGACCAGTGGCCATGAGAGAGAGAGCGGGAGATGAAAGCGAAACTGGGGGTGGTGAGAGAGACTGGGAGCGATGAGAGACCGGGGGCAAAAAAGACCAGGTGTGATGAGACACCAGGGGTGACGAGACACGGGGGGCGATGAGAGACCGGGGGCACTAGAGACCGGTGGGGACGAGAGACCTTGGACAATGACAGGTACCTACGGGATGGAAGAGAGAGACGAGAGCCAAGAGAGAGACACCGGGAGGGACGAGAGAGACCGGGGGCGAGAGACTCCAGGGTTGAGAGAGATCGGGGGGGCGAGAGAGATCGGCGGTGAGAGAGTCCTGGGGCGAGAGAGATCAGGGGCAAGAGAAAGACCGGGGGCAAGAGAGAGACCGGGGGCAAGAGAGACCGGGAGCAACGTGAGAGACCGGGACGAGAGAGTCGGGGGATGAGAGGGATCGGGGGCGCGAGAGAGAACGGGGGTGAGAGAGATACCGGGGGTGAGAGAGAGACCGGGGGTGAGAGAGACCAGGGGTGAGAGAGAGAGACCGTAGGTGAGAGAGATACCACGGGCGAGAGAGAGATACCGGGGGTGAGAGAGATACCGGGGACGAGAGAGAGACCGGGGGTGAGAGAGAGAGACCGGGGGTGAGAGAGACCAAGGGCGAGAGACCGGGGGTGAGAGAGACCAGGGGCGAGAGAGAGACCAGGGGCGAGAGAAAGAGCGGGGGCGAGAGAGAGACCAGGGGCAAGAGAAACGGGGGACAAGAGAGACGGTATGACGAGAGAGACTGGGAAGCGAAAGACCAGGGTGAGAGAGCCCGGGTGCGAGAGAGACGTGGGGGGGCGAGCAAATGGTGTTGACGAGATACAGGGGGCAACTAGAGAGACCTGGGGCGAGTCAGCTCGGGGACGAGAGAGATCGGGGGGGCAAAGAGAGAGACTGGGGGCGAGAGTGACCAGGGGCGGCGAGAGAGACCGGGGGGGTGAGCAAAGAGAGAGACAGAGGGCGAGAGAGACCGGGAGGGGCAAACAGAGAGACTGGGGTCAAGAGAGCCCCGGGGGGGCAAAGAGAGAGACCGGGGGCGAGAGAGACCGTGGGCGGCGAGAGAGACCGGCGGGGTCAAAGAGAGACTAGGGGCGAGAGAGAGACCGGGGGTGAGAGAGAGACCGGGGGTGAGACAGCGACCGGAGGTGAGAGAGAGACCGGGGGTGAGAGAGACCGGGGGTGAGAGAGAGACCGGGGGTGAGAGAGAGACTGGGGGTGAGAGAGAGACCGGGGGTGAGAGAGATAACGGAAGCGAGAGAGAGGGAGTGACGAGAGAGACCGGGGGCCAGGGAGACTGTGGGCGAGACCGGGGGTGATAATTGGGCGAGAGAGACCTGGGGGGGACGAGTGAGACTGGGGGAGATAGAGACAAGGGGGTCAGAGACCTGGGGCGAGACAGCCCGGAGGCGAGAGAGAGTGGGGGACGAGAGAGACCGGGTGGCGAGAGACACTGGGGGCGATGAGACAGACCGGGGGCGAGAGAGACCAGGGCGAAGAGAGACTGGGCAGGGGGGGACAGAGACTGGGGAGGGGATGCGAGACAGACCAGGGATGAGAGAGAGCATGGGCGTGAGACCAGGGGTGATGAGTGACCAGGGCCGACGAGAGACCGGGGGTTGATAGAGACAGGCGACAAGACAGACCGGGGATGAGAGAGAGACTGGGAGTGAGACAGATATAGGGGCGAGAGAGAGACCGGGTGTGAGAGAGATACTGGGGGCGAAAGAGAGACCGGGGTTGAGAGAGAGAGACCGGGGGTGAGAGAGATACCGGGGACGAGAGAGAGACCGGGGGTGAGAGAGATACCGGGGACGAGAGAGAGACCGGGGGTGAGAGAGAGAGACCTGGGGTGAGAGAGACCAGGGGCGAGAGAGAGACCGGGGGGTGAGAGAGACCGGGGGCGAGAGAGAGACCAGGGGAGAGAGAGACCGGGGGCGAGAGAGAGACCAGGGGCAAGAGAAACTGGGGACAACAGAGAGGGTGTGACGAGAGAGACTGGGAAGCGAGAGACCGGGGCGAGAGAGACCGGGGGGGGGCAAAGAGAGAGACCAGTGGCGAGAGAGACACGGAGGGGGGCAAAGTGCGAGACCGGGGGGACAAAGAGAGAGACTGGGGTCGAGAGACCTCCGGGGGGTTAAAGAGAGGAACCGGGGGGAGCAAAGAGAGAGACTGGTGGCGAGAGAGACATGAGGGGGCAAAGAGCGAGACCAGGGGGGGCAAAGAGTGAGACTGGGGTCAAGAGAGACCGCGGGCGGCGAGAGAGACCGGGGATGGCGAGAGAGACCGGCGGGGTTAAACAGAGACCAGGGGCGAGAAAGTGACCGGGGGTGAGAGAGACCAGGGGTGAGAGAGCGACCGGAAGTGAGAGAGAGACCGGGTGTGAGAGAGGCCGGGGGTGAGAGAGACCGGGGGTGAGAGAGAGACCGGGGTGAGAGAGAGAGACCGGAGGTGAGAGAGCGACCGGGGGTGAGAGAGACCGGGGGTGAGAGAGAGACCGGGGGTGAGAGAGAGACCGGGGGTGAGAGAGATAACGGAAGAGAGAGAGAGCGAGTGACGAGAGAGACCGGGGGCCAGGGAGACTGTGGGCGAGACCTGGGGTGATAATGGGTCGAGAGAGAACTGGGGGTACGAGTGAGATCGGGGGAGATAGAGACCAGGGGGTGAGAAACCTGGGGCGAGACAGCCCGGAGGCGAGAGAGAGTGGGGGACGAGAGAGACCGGGTGGCGAGTGAGACTGGGGGCGATGAGACAGACCGGGGGCGAGAGAGACCAGGGCGAAGAGAGACTGGACGGAGGGGGACAGAGACTGGGGAGGGGGTGCGAGACAGACCAGGGATGAGAGAGACCATGGGCGTGAGACCAGGGGTGATGAGTGACCAGGGCTGACGAGAGACTGGGGGTTGATAGAGACAGGCAACAAGACAGACCGGGGATGAGAGAGAGACCGGGGGTGAGAGAGATACCGGGGGCGAGAGAGAGACTGGGAGTGAGAGATACCAGGGGAGAGAGAGACCGGGGGCGAGAGAGAGACCAGGGGCAAGAGAAACTGGGGACAACAGAGAGGGTGTGACGAGAGAGACTGGGAAGCGAGAGACCGGGGCGAGAGAGACCGGGGGTGGACCAAGGAGAGAGACAGAGGGCGAGGGAGACCGGGGGGGGCAAAGAGAGAGACCGGTGGCGAGAGAGACACGGGGGGGCAAAGAGCGAGACCGGTGGCGAGAGAGACCGAGGGCGGCGAGAGAGACCGGGGATTGCGAGAGAGACCGGCGGGGGGCAAAGAGAGAGACCGGGGGCGAGAGAGACATGAGGGGGCAAAGAGCGAGACCAGGGGGGGCAAAGAGCGAGACTGGGGTCGAGAGAGCACTGGAGGGGCAAAGAGACAGACCGGGAGTGAGAGAGACCGCGGGCGGCGAGAGAGACCGGGGATGGCGAGAGAGACCGGCGGGGTTAAACAGAGACCAGGGACGAGAAAGAGACCGGGGGTGAGAGAGACCAGGGGTGAGAGAGCGACCGGAAGTGAGAGAGAGACCGGGTGTGAGAGAGACCGGGGGTGAGAGAGACCGGGGGTGAGAGAGACCAGGGGTGAGAGAGAGAGACCGGAGGTGAGAGAGCGACCGGGGGTGAGAGAGACCGGGGGTGAGAGAGAGACCGGGGGTGAGAGAGATAACGGAAGCGGGAGAGAGGGAGTGACGAGAGAGACCGGGGGCCAGGGAGACTATGGGCGAGACCGGAGGTGATAATGGGGCGAGAGAGAACTGGGGGGTACGAGTGAGATCGGGGGAGATAGAGACCAGGGGGTGAGAGACCTGGGGCGAGACAGCCCGGAGGCGAGAGAGAGTGGGGGACGAGAGAGACCGGGTGGCGAGAGAGACTGGGGGCGATGAGACAGACCGGGGGCGAGAGAGACCAGGGCGAAGAGAGACTGGGCGGAGGGGGACACAGACTGGGGAGGGGGTGCGAGACAGACCAGGGATGAGAGAGACCATGGGCGTGAGACCAGGGGTGATGAGTGACCAGGGCCGACGAGAGACCGGGGGTTGATAGAGACAGGCAACAAGACAGACCGGGGATGAGAGAGAGACTGGGGGTGACAGAGATACCGGGGGCGAAAGAGAGACCGGGGTTCAGAGAGAGAGACCGTGGGTGAGAGAGATACCACGGGCGAGAGAGAGATACCGGGGGTGAGAGAGATACTGGGGACGAGAGAGAGACTGGGGGTGAGAGAGAGAGACCGGGGGTGAGAGAGACCAGGGGCGAGAGAGATACTGGGGGTGAGAGAGACCAGGGGCGAGAGACCGGGGGTGAGAGAGACCGGGGGCGAGAGAGAGACCGGGAGCGAGAGAGAGACCAGGGGCAAGAGAAACTGGGGACAAGAGAGCGGGTGTGACGAGAGAGACTGGGAAGCGAGAGACCAGGGCGAGAGAGACTGGGGGGGGGGAACCAAAGAGAGAGACAGAGGGCGAGGGAGACCGGGGGGTGTGGGAAAATAGAGAGACCGGGGGTGAGAGAGACACGAGGGGGAAAAGAGTGAGACCGGGGGAGCAAAGAGAGAGACTGGGGTCGAGAGAGCCCCGGGGGGGCAAAGAGAGAGACCGGGGGCGAGAGAGACCAAGGGCGGCGAGAGAGACCGGGGATGGCGAGAGAGACCGGCGGGGGGCAAAGAGAGAGACCGGGGTAAAGTGAGCCACGGGGGGGCAAAGTGAGAGACCGGGGGCGAGAGAGACTGGGGGCAGCGAGAGAGACTGGGGGCGAGAGAGAGACAGCGGGCGAGAGAGACCGGGGGGGGCAAAGAGAGATAGCGGGAGCGAGAGAGACCCGTTGGGGGCAAATAGAGAGACCGGTGGCGAGAGAGACCGGGGGGGGGGGCAAAGAGAGAGAACGGTGGCGAGACAGACCGAGGGCGGCGAGAGAGACCGGGGGTGGCTAGAGAGACCGCGGGGGGGAAAGAGAGAGACCAGGGGTGAGAGAGACTGGGGGGTGGCGAGAGAGACCGGGTGTGAGAGAGACTGGGGTGGCGAGAGAAACTGGGGTTGAGAGGGACCGTGGGGGCAAACAGAAAAACTGGGGGGGCAAAGAGAGAGACCGGGGATGAGAGAGACCGGGAGGGCAAAGTGAGAGACTGGGGGCGAAAGAGAGAGACCAGAGGGCAAAGAGAGAGACGGGGCGCGAGAGAGACCGGGAGGGGCAAAGAGAGAGACCAGTGGCAGCGAGAGAGACTGGAGGCGAGAGAGACCGGGGGTGTGTGGTACAAAGAGAGCGCCGGGGGGGGGGGAAAGAGAGAGACAGGGGGCAGAGAGACTGGGGGGGGGGCAAGAGAGAGACCGGGGGCAAGAGAGACCGGGAGCGGGCAAAGAGAGAGACCAGGGTCAAGAGAGACAGGGGGCAGCGTAAGAGACCGGTGGTGGCGAGAGAGACTGGGGATGAGAGAGACTGGGGGCAGTGATAGAGACAGGGGGCGACAAGAGAAACCGGGGGCGATAGAGACCCGGGCCATTGAGACCGGCGGCGAGAGATACGGGGTGCAAGAGAGACCGGGGGTAACAAGAGAGACTGGGGACGGCAAGGGAGACTGGGGGCAAGAGAGAGAACAGGGGCAGTGAGAGAGACTGCGGACAAGAGAGACCGGGGGTGAGAGAGACCGGGGGCGAGAGACCGGGGGTGAGAGAGACCGGGGGCGAGAGAGAGACCAGGGTCGAGAGAGAGAACGGGGGTGAGAGAGATACCGGGGGTGAGAGAGATACCGGGGGTGAGAGAGACCAGGGGTGAGAGAGATACCGGGGGTGAGAGAGAGACCAGAGGTGAGAGAGAGATGGGGGTGAGAGAAATATCGGGGGTGAGAGAGCCCGGGGGTGAGAGAAACCGGGGATGAGAGAGATCGTGGGTGAGTGAGAGATGGGGGTGAGAGACTTACCGGGGGTGAGAGAGACCGGAGGTGAGAGAGATAACGGGGGTGAGAGAGAGACCGGGGGTGAGAGAGAGATAGGGGTGACAGAGATACCGGGGGTAAGAGAGACACCGGGGGTGACAGAGAGAACGGGGATGAGAGAGAGACTGGGGGCGAGAGAGACCGGGTGTGAGAGAGAGACGGGGGTGAGAGAGATACCGGCGGTGAGAGACATACCGGGGGTGAGAGAGAGACCGGGGGTGAGAGAGACCGGGGGCGAGAGAGAGACCGGGGGCGAGAGAGAGACCGGGGGCGAGAGAGAGACCGGGGGTGAGAGAGATATCGGGGGCGAGAAAGAGATGGGGGTTAGAGAGAGCGGGGCTGAGATAGAGACAGGGGGTGAGAGAGAGACCGGGGGCGAGACAGAGATGGGGGTGAGAGAGAGACCGGGGGTGAGAGAGACCAGGGGTGAGAGTGAGACCGGGGGTGAGAGAGAGACCGGGGGTGAGAGAGACCAGGGGTGAGACAGAGACCGGGGGTGAGAGAGATCGGGGGCGAGAGACTGGGGGTGACGTGAGAGACTTGTGGCGAGAGAGACCGGGGGCGTTGAGAGACCGGGGGATAAGAGAGAATGGGGGCGAGAGAGACCGATGGCGACGAGATAGGCCTGGAGTGATAAGGGAGACCGGGTGTGTGAGAGAAACTGGGGACGAGAGAGACCGGGGTCGCCTGAGAGAGCGGGGGTGTGAGAGACCGGAGGCGAGATAGACCAGGGGTGACGAGAGAGACTGAAGGTGACGAGGAAGACGGGGCGAGACAGACCGGGGACGACGAAAGAAACCAGGGGTGAGAGAGACTGGGGGCGAGAGAGAAGGGGTGATGAGGGTGCCCGGGGGCGAGAGAGACCGGGGATGAGACAGACTGGGGGCGACAAGGGAGACTGGGGGCGAGAGAGACGGGGTGATGAGGGAGACCGGGGATGTGATAGACCGGGGGCAACGAGTGAGACGGGGTGACGAGGGAGACCGGGGGCAAGAGGGACCGGGGGAGACGAGGGAGACAGGGGGGGTGGTGGCGAGAGTGACCGGCGACGAGAGAGACCGGGAGAGATAAGAGAGACCGGGGATGACATCAGAGGCTGGGGGGTGGGAGAGAGTCCAGGTGCGAGAGAGACTGGGATGACAACAGATACTGGGGCGAGAGAAACCGGGGACGAGAGAGAGAGTGGGTGACGAGCAACCGGGGGAGGCGAGAGAGTCCAGGTGCGAGGGAAACCAGAGGACCACAGAGAGCGAGGCGCGAGAGAGATAGAGGGCAAGAGAGACCGGGGGCTAGGAGAGAGACCGGGGGCAACGGGCGAGAAACTAGGGGCGAGAGAGAGACCGGGGGTGATGAGAGAGACCGGGGGTGATGAGAGAGAACAGGGGCGAGAGAGACCAGGGGCGATGAGAGACCGGGATCGATGAGAGAGACGGAGGGACGATAGTGCCCGGGGGCGACGAGAGACCAGGGGTGACAGGAGAGACTGCGGGCAAGAGTGACCGGGGGCGATAGAGAGACCATGTGCGAGAGAGAGAGAGACCAGGGGCGAGAGAGAGACCAGGGCAAGAGAGAGACCGGGTGCGAGAGAGAGACTGGGGCAAGAGAGAGACCGGGTGTGAGAGAGAGAGACTGGGGGCAAGAGTGAGCGCGGGGGCGAGAGAGACCTGGGGCGAGAGAGACCGGGTGGGCGAGACTGAAAGGGAGCGAGAGAGGGAGACTGGGTTCAAGAGAGAGGGGATGACGAGAGAGACCGGAGGAGAGAGAGACGGGTGGGTGCGAGAGAGACCGGGGGGGGGGGTGTGAGAGAGACTGGGGGCGAGAAACACCGGGGGCGAGAGAGACCGGGGGTGAGAGAGACCGGGAGCGAGAGAGACCGGGGACGACGAGAGAGACCGGGGGGTGAGAGAGACCAGGGGCGAGAGAGAGTCCAGGGAAAAGAGAGAGACCGGGGGTGAGAGATACCAGGGGAGAGAGAGACCGGGGACAAGAGAGAGACCAGGGGCAAGAGAAACTGGGGACAACCGAGAGGGTGTGACGAGAGAGACTGGGAAGCGAGAGACCGGGGCGAGAGAGACCGGGGGTGGACCAAAGAGAGAGACAGAGGGCGAGGGAGACCGGGGGGGGCAAAGAGAGAGACCGGTGGCGAGAGAGACACGGGGGGGCAAAGAGAGAGACCGGGGGGGCAAAGAGAGAGACTGGGGTCGAGAGAGCTCCGGGGGGCAAAGAGAGAGACCGGCGGGGTTAAAGAGAGACCAGGGGCGAGAAAGAGACCGGGGGTGAGAGAGACCAGGGGTGAGAGAGAGACCGGGGGTGAGAGAGAGACCGGGGGTGAGAGTGACCGGGGGCGGTGAGAGAGACAGGGGACAAGACAGACCGGGGGTGAGAGAGACCGGGGGCGGCGAGAGTGACCGGGGACAAGAGAGACCGGGGGCTGCGAGAGAGACTGGGTGCGGCGAGAGAGACGGGGGTGAGAGAGAGACCGGGGGTGAGATTGAGACTGAGGGTGAAAGAGAGACCGGGGCTGAGAGAGAGACCGGGGGCGAGAGAGAGACCGGGGGTGAGAGAGATATCGGGGGCGAGAAAGAGATGGGGGTTAGAGAGAGATGGGGGTTGAGATAGAGACCGGGGGTGAGATAGAGACCAGGGACAAGAGAGAGACCGGGGGTGAGAGAGATACTGGAGGCGAGACAGAGATGGGGGTGAGAGAGAGACTGGGGGTGAGAGAGACCAGGGGTGAGAGTGAGACCGGGGGTGAGAGCGAGACCGGGGGTGAGAGAGATCGGGGGCGAGAGACTGGGGGTGACGTGAGAGACTTGTGGTGAGAGAGACCGGGGGCGATGAGAGACCGGGGGCTAAGAGAGAATGGGGGCGAGAGAGACTGAAGGCGACGAGATAGGCCGGGAGTGATAAGGGAGACCGGGTGTGTGAGAGAAACTGGGGACGAGAGAGACCGGGGGCGCCTGAGAGAGCGGGGGTGTGAGAGACCGGAGGCGAGAGAGACCAGGAGTGACGAGAGACAAGGGGAGGTTGAGAGCAACCGGGGCGCAAGAGAACGGGGGTGATGAGAGACCGGGGGCGAGCGAGAGGGGTTGACAAGTGAGACTGGGGCTACAAGACAGACCAGGAGCGTAAGTGAGACCGTGGCGAGATGGTGACTGGGGGTGACGAGAGACTGGGGGTGAGAGAGACCCTGGGGTGACAAGCGACCAGGAGTGACGAGAGACCAGGGGCAACAATAGAGACCGGGGGTGAAGAGAGACCGGGAGGCAAGAGACCAGGGGTGGGAAGAGAGTCCAGGGAAGGCAAGAGAGACCAGGGGAGGCAAGAGAGTCCAGGGGAGGTGAGAGAGACCATGGGAGGCAAGAGAGACCAGGGGAGGCGAGAGAGACCAGTGGCGAGAGAGACCAGGGAGGCAAAAGACACTGGGTGCAAGAGAGATTGGGGTGGAGAGAGACCCAGGGGTGACGAGAGACTGGGGATGATGAGAGAGATCACGGGCGAGAGAGACAGGGGGGCAACAGGGAGACCGCGGTCCAGCGAGACAGGGGACGAGAGTGAGACGGGGGCGAGAAAGAGACCGGGGGTGAGAGGGAGGGGGTGACGAGAGAGAACGGGAGTGAGAGATAACGGGGGCGAGAGAGAGAGAGATCGGGGGTGAAGAGAGAACGGGGGGATGGTGAGATAGACCGGTGGGGCAAGAGAGATCAGGGGCGAGAGAGACTGGGTCGCGAAAGAGACATGGGGTGAGAGAGACCTGGGGCGAGAGACAGGGGGAGCCGAGCGACACCAGGGGCGACGAGAGAGATTGGGGGCAAGATAAAGTGGTTTCAACAGAGACCGGGGGCGAGAGTGACTGGGGACGAGAGAGAGACCGGGGGCGAGACACTGGGGGTGACGAGAGACTGGAGGCGACAAGAGTGACTGTGGGTGAGATAGACTGAGGGTGAGAGGGACCGGGGAAAAGAGAGACTTCTGGGGCGAAAGAGAGAGGGGGTAACAAGAGAGACCGGGGGTGAGAGAGACCGTGGGCAAGAGGGAGAGACCGGGGGCAAAGAGAGACGGTGGCGAGAGATACCGGGGGTGAGACACTGGGGGTGACGAGAAACCGGGAGTGAGAAAGACCGGGGGTGAGAGTGACCAGGGACGAGAGAGAGACTGGGGAGTGAGAGACAGGTTTGCGAGAGAGACTGGGGGGCTAGAGAGACCGGGGACGGCGAGAGAGAGACTGGGGGCAAGAGAGAGACCGAGAAGCGAGAGAGACCGGGTGAGAAAGAGACAGGGGGTGATGGTACTCACCAGGGGCAAGAAAGACTGTGGGCGAGAGAGAACGTGGGTGATGAGAGACCGGGGGCGAGAGAGGCCGGGGGTGAGAAAGCTGGGGGTGAGAGTGACCGGGAGCGAGAGAGAGACCGGGGGTGAGAAAGACCGGGGGTGAGAGTGACCGGGGACGAGAGAGGCCGAGAAGCGAGAGAGACTGGGGGCGAGAGAGAGTCTGGGCGCAAATGAGAGATCGGGGGCAAGAGAGACCGCGGGTGAGAGACCGGGGTGATGAGAGACCAAGAGCGAGAGAGGCTGGTGGCGAAAAGAGACATGGTGGTCGAGAGAGACCGGGATCAACGAGAGAGACCCGGGGTGAGAGAGAGACCGGGGGCGACAAAAGACCGGCGGCGAGAGAGAGGGGGTGAGAGAGACCGAAGGTGGGGGGAACAAGAGAGACGGGTTTGTGAGAGAGACTGGGGGCGAGAGATAGACCGGGGGCGGCGAGAGAGACAGGGGATCGAGAGAGACCGGAGGTGAGAGAGACCAGGGGTGACGAGAGAGACTGAAGGTGACGAGGAAGACGGGGCGAGACAGACCGGGGACGACGAAAGAAACCAGGGGTGAGAGAGACCGGAGGTGAGAGAGACTGGGGGCGAGAGAGAAGGGGTGATGAGGGTGCCCGGGGGCGAGACAGACCGGGGATGAGACAGACTGGGGGCGACGAGGGAGACTGGGGGCGAGAGAGACGGGGTGATGAGGGAGACCGGGGATGTGACAGACCGGGGGCAACGAGTGAGATGGGGTGACTTGGGAGACCGGGGCAAGAGGGACCGGTGGAGACGAGGGAGACTGGGGGGGGGTGGCGAGAGTGACCGGTGACGAGAGAGACCGGGAGAGATAAGAGAGACCGGGGATGACATCAGAGGCTGGGGGGTGGGAGAGAGTCCAGGTGCGAGAGAGACTGGGGTGACAACAGATACTGGGGCGAGAGAAACCGGGGACGAGAGAGAGAGTGGGTGACGAGCAACCGGGGAAGGCGAGAGAGTCCAGGTGCGAGGGAAACCAGAGGACCACAGAGAGCGAGGGGCGAGAGAGATAGAGGGCAAGAGAGACCGGGAGCTAGGAGAAAGACCGGGGGCAACGGGCGAGAAACTAGGGGCGATAGAGAGACCGGGGGTGATGAGAGAGACCGGGGGTGATGAGAGAGAACAGGGGCGAGAGAGACCAGGGGCGATGAGAGACTGGGGTCGATGAGAGAGACGGAGGGGCGATAGTGCCCGGGGGCGACGAGAGACCAGGGGTGACAGGAGAGACTGCGGGCAAGAGTGACCGGGGGCGATAGAGAGACCATGTGCGAGAGAGAGAGAGACCAGGGGCGAGAGAGAGTCCAGGGCAAGAGAGAGACCGGGTGCGAGAGAGAGAGACCAGGGGCAAGAGTGAGCACGGGGGCGAGAGAGACCTGGGGCGAGAGAGACCGGGAGGGCGAGAGGGAAAGGGAGCGAGAGAGGGAGACTGGGTTCAAGAGAGAGGGGATGACGAGAGAGACCGGAGGAGAGAGAGACGGGTGGGTGCGAGAGAGACCGGGGGGGGAGGTGTGAGAGAGACTGGGGGCGAGAAAGACCGGGGGCGAGAGAGACCGGGGGTGTGAGAGACCGGGCGCGAGAGAGACCGGGGACGACGAGAGAGTCCCGGCATGAGAGAGACCAGGGGGTGAGACAGAGACTGGGGGTGGGGTGAGAGAGAGGGCTTGATGAGAGACTGGATGCGAGAGAGACCGGGGGTGAGAGAGACCGGGGGTGAGAGAGACCGGTAGCGAGAGAGATCAGGGACGACGAGAGAGGGGGTGACGAGAGAAACCGGGGTCAAGAGAGACCGGGGGGTGAGAGACCGGGGGCGAGAGAGAACGGGGCAAGAGAGAGATTGGGGGCGAGACCGGGGAGGTAGCGAGAGACCGGGTACGAGAGAGACCGGGGCCAAGAGACCGTGGGCAACGAGAGACCGGGCCTGACGAGAGAGAGGTGGTTGACGAGAGAGACCGGGGGCGAGAGGGACTGGGGCATGAGAGTGACGGCGACGAGAGAGACCGGGGGGTGAGAGAGGCCAGGGGGGAGAGAGACCGAGGGCAAGAGAGACCGGGAGAGATAAGAGAGACCGGGGGTGAGAGAGAGAGACTGGGAGCTAGGAGAGAGACCAGGGGCAACGGGTGAGGCCGAGAGGGGGGGGCGAGAGACCCGGGGGGGGGAGGGGCGAGAGACCGGGAGCGAGAGAGCCTGTGGACGAGACAGAGACCAGGGGTGATCAGACAGACAGGAGGCGAGAGAGCCCGGGGGCGTCGAGAGACCAGGGGTGACAAGAGAGACTGCGGGGAGCTACCGTGGGCGATAGAGAGACCGGGTGCAAGAGAGAGAGACCAGGGGCAAGAGAGAGACGGCGTGGGCAAGAGAGACCGTGGGGGGACGCGAGAGGCCGTGGGCGACGAGAGAGACCGGGGGCAAGAGAGACCGGGGACGACGAGAGAGGCCGGGGACGAGAGTGTCTTGGATCAAGAGAGACCTGGTGGGGTGACAGAGACCAGGCTGTGAGAGAGAGACCGGGAGAAAGAGAGACCGGGAGTGAGAGAGACCGGGAATGAGAGAGACCGGGGACGATGAGAGATACCGAGTGCGAGAGAGAGAGGAAGTGACGAGAGAGACCGGGGGGGTGACGAGGGACTGGGGGCGAGAGAGACTGGGGGGCGAGAGAGACTGGGGGCACCTGAGAGATCGGGAACGAGAGAGATCAGAGGCAAGAGAGACGGGGGTGACGAGAGAGACCGGAGGCAAGAGAAACTGGGAGCGAGAGAGACCGGGTTTAATGAGTGACCAGGGGCGATAGACACCGGGGACGACAAGAGAGACTGGGGGCGAGAGAGACCAATGGTGGAGAGAGACCGGGGATGATAGAGACTGAGGCCGAGGGAGACCGGGAGCGAGGCAGACCGGGGTTGATGAGAGACCGCGGGTGACGATAGACCAGGTGTGACAAGACAGACCGGGGGCGAAAGAGAGACTGGGGGCAAGAGAGAAACCGGGGGCAAGAGAGAGAACGGTAGCGAGAGAGAGACCGGGGGTGAGAGAGAGATTGGGGGCGAGAAAGACCAGGTGCAAAAGAGACCAGGGAAGAGAGAGACCGGAGGCGACGAGACAGACGAGGGGCGAGAGAGACCAGGGGCGATGAGAGACCAGGGGCGAGTGAGAGAGACCAGGGACGATGAGAGACCAGGGGCGAGTGAGAGAGACCAGGGACGATGAAAGACCGGGGTCGATGAGAGAGACGGAGGGGCGAGAGTGTCCGGGGGCGACGAGAGACCAGGGGTGAGAGAGAGACCGGGGCAAGAGAGAGACCGGGTGCAAGAGAGAGACTGGGGCAAGAGAGAGACCGGTTGCGAGAGAGAGTGACCGGGGGCAAGAGTGAGCGCGGGGGCGAGAGAGACCTGGGGCGAGAGAGACCGTTGGGGGCGAGAGGGAAAGGGGGCGAGAGAGGGAGACTGGGTTCAAGAGAGAGGGGATGACGAGAGAGACCGGAGGCGAGAGAGACGGGTGGGTGCGAGAGAGACCGGGGGGGTGTGTGAGAGAGACTGGGGGCGAGAAAGACCGGGGGCGAGAGAGACCGGGGGTGAGAGAGACCGGGAGCGAGAGAGACCGGGGACGACGAGAGAGTGCGGGCATGAGCGAGACCAGGGGGCGAATCAGAGACTGGGGGTGGGGTGAGAAAGAGGGCTTGATGAGAGAGACTGGATGCGAGCGAGACCGGGGGCAAGAGAGACCGGGGGTGAGAGAGACTGGGAGCAAGAGAGATCAGGGACGATGAGAGAGGGGGTGACGAGAGAAACCGGAGTCAAGAGAGACCGGGGGGGGAGAGACCGGGGGTGAGAGAGAACAGGGGCAAGAGAGAGATCGGGGGCGAGACCGGGGAGGTTGCGAGAGACCGGGTACGAGAGAGACTGGGGGCAAGAGACCGGGGGCAACGAGAGACTGGGCCTGACGAGAGAGAGGGGGTTGACGAGAGAGACCGGGGGCGACAAGAGAGACCGGGAACGAGAGAGACCGGGGCATGAGTGTGACGGCGACGAGAGCGACCGGGGGGTGAGAGAGGCCAGGGGCGAGAGAGACCGCGGGCAAGAGAGACTGGGAGAGATAAGAGAGACCGGGGGTGAGAGAGAGAGACTGGGAGCTAGGAGAGAGACCAGGGGCAACGGGAGAGGCCGGGGGCAAGATATACCGGGACCGAGAGAGAGACCAGGGGCGATGAGAGAACAGGAGCAAGAGAGGCCGGGGGCGAAGAGATAGAGCGGGTCGAGACAGACCGGATGGGGGGGTGGCGAGAGACCCGGGGTGGGAGGGGGCGAGAGACCGGGGGCGAGAGAACCTGTGGACGAGAGAGAGACCAGGGGTGATGTGACAGACAGGAGGTGAGAAAGCCCGGGGGCGTCGAGAGACCAGGGGTGACAAGAGAGACTGCGGGGAGAGACCGTGGGTGATAGAGAGACCGGGTGCAAGAGAGAGAGACCAGGGACAAGAGAGAGACGGCATGGCCAAGAGAGACCGGGGGGGGGGGACGCGAGAGGCCGTGGGCAACGAGAGAGACCGTGGGCAAGAGAGACCGGGGACGGCGAGAGAAACCGGGGACGAGAGTGTCTTGGATCAAGAGAGACCTAGTGGGGTGAGAGAGACCGGGGTGTGAGAGAGAACAGGGGCGAGAGAGACCAGGGGCGATGAGAGACCGGGGTCGATGAGAGAGACGGAGGGGCGTGAGTGCCCGGGGGCGACGAGAGACCAGGGGTGACAAGAGAGACTGCGGGCAAGAGTGACCGGGGGCGATAGAGAGACCATGTGCGAGAGAGAGAGAGACCAGGGGCGAGAGAGAGACCGGGGCAAGAGAGAGACCAGGTGCGAGAAGAGAGACTGGGGCAAGAGAGAGACTGGGTGCGAGAGAGAGAGACCGGGGGCAAGAGTGAACGCGGGGGCGAGAGAGACCTGGGGCGAGAGAGACCGGGGGGGCGAGAGGGAAAGGGAGCGAGAGAGGGAGACTGGGTTCAAGAGAGAGGGGATGACGAGAGAGACCGGAGGCGAGAGAGACGGGTGGGTGCGAGAGAGACCGGGGAGGGTGAGAGAGAGACTGGGGGCGAGAAAGACCGGGGGCGAGAGAGACCGGGGGTGAGAGAGACCGGGAGCGAGAGAGACCTGGGCATAAGTGTGACGGCGACGAGAGCGACCGGGGGGGTGAGAGAGGCCAGGGGCGAGAGAGACCGCGGGCAAGAGAGACTGGGAGAGATAAGAGAGACCGGGGGTGAGAGAGAGAGACTGGGAGCTAGGAGAGAGACCAGGGGCAACGGGAGAGGCCGGGGGCAAGATATACCGGGACCGAGAGAGAGACCAGGGGCGATGAGAGAACAGGAGCAAGAGAGGCCGGGGGCGAAGAGATAGAGCGGGTCGAGACAGACCGGATGGGGGGGTGGCGAGAGACCCGGGGTGGGAGGGGGCGAGAGACCGGGGGCGAGAGAACCTGTGGACGAGAGAGAGACCAGGGGTGATGTGACAGACAGGAGGTGAGAAAGCCCGGGGGCGTCGAGAGACCAGGGGTGACAAGAGAGACTGCGGGGAGAGACCGTGGGTGATAGAGAGACCGGGTGCAAGAGAGAGAGACCAGGGACAAGAGAGAGACGGCATGGCCAAGAGAGACCGGGGGGGGGGGGGACGCGAGAGGCCGTGGGCAACGAGAGAGACCGTGGGCAAGAGAGACCGGGGACGGCGAGAGAAACCGGGGACGAGAGTGTCTTGGATCAAGAGAGACCTAGTGGGGTGAGAGAGACCGGGGTGTGAGAGAGAACAGGGGCGAGAGAGACCAGGGGCGATGAGAGACCGGGGTCGATGAGAGAGACGGAGGGGCGTGAGTGCCCGGGGGCGACGAGAGACCAGGGGTGACAAGAGAGACTGCGGGCAAGAGTGACCGGGGGCGATAGAGAGACCATGTGCGAGAGAGAGAGAGACCAGGGGCGAGAGAGAGACCGGGGCAAGAGAGAGACCAGGTGCGAGAAGAGAGACTGGGGCAAGAGAGAGACTGGGTGCGAGAGAGAGAGACCGGGGGCAAGAGTGAACGCGGGGGCGAGAGAGACCTGGGGCGAGAGAGACCGGGGGGGCGAGAGGGAAAGGGAGCGAGAGAGGGAGACTGGGTTCAAGAGAGAGGGGATGACGAGAGAGACCGGAGGCGAGAGAGACGGGTGGGTGCGAGAGAGACCGGAGAGGGTGAGAGAGAGACTGGGGGCGAGAAAGACCGGGGGCGAGAGAGACCGGGGGTGAGAGAGACCGGGAGCGAGAGAGACCTGGGCATAAGTGTGACGGCGACGAGAGCGACCGGGGGGGTGAGAGAGGCCAGGGGCGAGAGAGACCGCGGGCAAGAGAGTCCTGGAGAGATAAGAGAGACCGGGGGGTGAGAGAGAGAGACTGGGAGCTAGGCGAGAGACCGGGGGGTGAGAGAGAGAGACTGGGAGCTAGGCGAGAGACCAGGGGCAACGGGAGAGGCCGGGGGCAAGATATACCGGGACCGAGAGAGAGACCAGGGGCGATGAGAGAACAGGAGCAAGAGATGCCGGGGGCGAAGAGATAGAGCGGCTCGAGAGAGACCGGTGGAGGGGGGGTGGCGAGAGACCCGGGGGTGGAAGGGGCGAGAGACCGGGGGCGAGAGAGCCTGTGGACGAGAGAGAGACCAGGGGTGATCAGACAGACAGGAGGCGAGAGAACCCGGGGGCGTCGAGAGGCCAGGGGTGACAAGAGAGACTGCGGGGAGAGACCGTGGGCGATAGAGAGACCGGGTGCAAGAGAGAGAGACCAGGGGCAAGAGAGAGACGGCATGGCCAAGAGAGACTAGGGGGGGGACGTGAGAGGCCGTGGGCGACGAGAGAGACTGGGGGCAAGAGAGACCAGGGACGGCGAGAGAGGCCGGGGACGAGAGTGTCTTGGATCAAGAGAGACCTGGTGGGGTGAGAGAGACCGGGGTGTGAGAGAGAACAGGGGCGAGAGAGACCAGGGGCAATGAGAGACCGGGGTCGATGAGAGAGACGGAGGGGCGAGAGTGCCCGGGGGCGACGAGAGACCAGGGGTGACAAGAGAGACTGTGGACAAGAGTGACCGGGGGCGATAGAGAGACCATGTGCGAGAGAGAGAGAGACCAGGGGCGAGAGAGAGACCGGGGCAAGAGAGAGACCAGGTGCGAGAAGAGAGACTGGGGCAAGAGAGAGACTGGGTGTGAGAGAGAGAGACCGGGGGCAAGAGTGAACGCGGGGGCGAGAGAGACCTGGGGCGAGAGAGACCGGGGGGGCGAGAGGGAAAGGGAGCGAGAGAGGGAGACTGGGTTCAAGAGAGAGGGGATGACGAGAGAGACCGGAGGCGAGAGAGACGGGTGGGTGCGAGAGAGACCGGGGAGGGTGTGAGAGAGACTGGGGGCAAGAAAGACCGGGGGCGAGAGAGACCGGGGGTGAGAGAGACCGGGAGCGAGAGAGACCGGGGACGACGAGAGAGTCTGGGCATGAGAGAGACCAGGGGGCGAATCAGAGACTGGGGGTGGGGTGAGAGAGAGGGCTTGATGAGAGAGACTGGATGCGAGAGAGGCCGGGGGTAAGAGAGACCGGGGGTGAGAGAGACTGGGAGCGAGAGAGATCAGGGACGACGAGAGAGGGGGTGACGAAAGAAACCGGGGTCAAGAGAGACCGGGGGCGAGAGAGAACGCGGCAAGAGAGAGATTGGGGGCGAGACTGGGGAGGTAGCGAGAGACCGGGTACGAGAGAGACCGGGGTCAAGAGACCGTGGGCAACGAGAGACCGGGCCTGACGAGAGAGAGGTGGTTGATGAGAGAGACCGGGGGCGACAAGGGAGACCGGGGGCGAGAGGGACTGGGGCATGAGAGTGACGGCGACGAGAGAGACCGGGGGGTGAGAGAGGCCAGGGGGGAGAGAGACCAAGGGCAAGAGAGACCGGGAGAGATAAGAGAGACCGGGGGTGAGAGAGAGAGACTGGGAGCTAGGAGAGAGACCAGGGGCAACGGGTGAGGCTGGGCGGGGGGGGGGGGGGGGCGAGAGAACAGGGGGGGGGGGAGGGGCGAGTGACCGGGAGCGAGAGAGCCTGTGGACAAGACAGAGACCAGGGGTGATCAGACAGACAGGAGGCAAGAGAGCCCGGGGGCGTCGAGAGACCAGGGGTGACAAGAGAGACTGCGGGGAGCTACCGTGGGTGATAGAGAGACCGGGTGCAAGAGAGAGAGACCAGGGGCAAGAGAGAGACGGCGTGGGCAAGAGAGACCGGGGGGGGACGCGAGAGGCCGTGGGCGACGAGAGAGACCGGGGGCAAGAGAGACCAGGGACGGCGAGAGAGGCCGGGGACGAGAGTGTCTTGGATCAAGAGAGACCTGGTGGGGTGAGAAAGACCGGGATGTGAGAGAGAGATCGGGAGAAAGAGAGACCGGGAGTGAGAGAGACCGGGAATGAGAGAGACCGGGGACGATGAGAGATACCGAGGGCAAGAGAGAGAGGAAGTGACGAGAGAGACCGGGGGGGTGACGAGGGACTGGGGGCGAGAGAGACTGGGGGGCGAGAGAGACTGGGGGCACCTGAAGATCGGGAACGAGAGAGATCAGAGGCAAGAGAGACGGGGGGGTGACGAGAGAGACCGGAGGCAAGAGAAACTGGGAGCGAGAGAGACCGGGTTTAATGAGTGACCAGGGGCGAGAGACACCGGGGACGACAAGAGAGACTGGGGTGAGAGAGACCAATGGTGGAGAGAGACCGGGGATGATAGAGACTGAGGCCGAGGGAGACCGGGAGCGAGGCAGACCGGGGTTGATGAGAGACCGCGGGTGACGATAGACCAGGAGTGACAAGACAGACCGGGGGCGAAAGAGAGACTGGGGGCAAGAGAGAAATCGGGGGTAAGAGAGAGAACGGTAGCGAGAGAGAGACCGGGGTGAGAGAGAGAATGGGGGCGAGAAAGACCAGGTGCAAAAGAGACCAGGGAAGAGAGAGACCGGAGGCGACGAGACAGACGAGGGGCGAGAGAGACCAGGGGCGATGAGAGACCAGGGGTGAGAGAGAGACTGGGGCAAGAGAGAGACCGGGTGCGAGAGAGAGACTGGGGCAAGAGAGAGACCGGTTGCGAGAGAGAGAGACCGGGGGCAAGAGTGAGCGCGGGGGCGAGAGAGACCTGGGGCGAGAGAGTCCGTGGGGGCGAGAGGGAAAGGGGGCGAGAGGGGGAGACTGGGTTCAAGAGAGAGGGGATGACGAGAGAGACCGGAGGCGAGAGAGACGGGTGGGTGCGAGAGAGACCGGGGGGGGGTGTGAGGGAGACTGGGGGCGAGAAAGACCGGGGGCGAGAGAGACCGGGGGTGAGAGAGACTGAGGGTGGGGTGAGAAAGAGGGCTTGATGAGAGAGACTGGATGCGAGAGAGACTGGGGGCAAGAGAGACCGGGGGTGAGAGAGACCGGGGGTGACGAGAGAGACTGGGGGCAAGTGAAACTGGGAGCGAGAGAGACCGGCCTTGAGGAGAGACCGGGGCGAGAGACACCGGGGACGACAAGAGACACCGGGGACGACAAGAGAGACCTCAGAAAGTGCTCCCTCAACAACTCAGATAGTGCACCCTCTATACCTCAGAAAGTGGTCCCTCATTACCTCAAAAAGTGCTCCCTCAATACTTTAGATAATGCTCGCATAATATCTCAGATAGTGCTCCCTCAATACCTTAGAAAGTGCACACTCTATATGTCACAAATTATTCCCTCAGTACCTCACATCATGCTTGCGCAATACCTCAGAAATTGATCCCTCAATACCTCAGATAGTGCTTCTTCAGTACCTCAAAAAGTGTTCCCTCAAGACTTCAGAATGTGCTGCCTCAGTAACTCAGAAAGTGCTTCCTCAGTATATCAGATAGTGCTTCCTCAATACCTGAGAATGTACTCCCTCAATACCTCAGAAAGTGCTCCCTCAATTCCTCAGAAAGTGCTCCCACAATAACACATATTGTGCTTCCTCAATACCTCAAATATGCTACCACAATACCTCAGAAAGTGCTCCCTCAGTAACTCAGAAAGTGCTGCCTCAATGCAGCAGGTAGTGCTTCCTCAGGACCTCAGATAGTGCTCCCTCAATGCCTCAGAAAGTGCTCCCTCATTACCTCAGATAGTGCAGTCTCAATACCTAAGAATGTGCTTCCTCAGTACCTCAGAAAGTGCTCGCTTAAGACCTCAGAAAGTGCTCCCTCAATATCTCAGATAGTGCTCCCCAATACCTCAAATAGTGCTCCCTCAATACCTCATAGTTCTCCCTCAGAACCTCATAAAATGCTCCCTCAATATCTCAGAAAGTGCTCCCTCAGTATGTCAGATAATGTTCCCTCAGTACCTCAGATAGTGCTTCCTCAGTACCTCAGAAAGTGCTCCCTCAGTACCTCAGATAATGTTCCCTCAGTGTCTCAGTTAATGTTCCCTCAGTACCTCAGATAGTGCTTCCTCAGTACTTTAGAAAGCGTTCCCTCAGTATCTCAGATAATGTTCCCATGGTCCCTCAGATAGTGCTTCCTCACTACTTCAGAAAGCAGTTCCTCATTACCTCAGATAGTGCTCCCTCAATATCTCAGATCACGCTTCTTCAGTTCCTCAAACATTACTCCCTCAATAACTCAGATAGCGCTTCCTCAATACCTCTGATAATGCTCCCTCATTACCTCAGAAAGTGCTCCCTCAGTACCTCAGATAGTGCTCCCTCAGTACCAGAGATAATGCTCCCTCAATACCTCAGATAGTGCTTCCCCAATACCTCAGAAAGTACTCCCTCAATACCTCAGAATGTGCTCCCGGAATACCTCAGATCATGCACCCTCAGTACCTCAGAAAGTGCTCCCTCAATACCTCAGATAGTTCACCCTCAGTACCACAGAAAGTGCTCCCTCAGTGCCTCAGATAATGCTCCCTCAGTATGTCAGATAATGCTTCTTCAGTACCTCAGATAGTGCTTCCTCAGTACTTTAGAAGGCGTTCCCGCAGTATCTCAGATAATGTTCCCACGGTCCCTCAGATAGTGCTGCCTCACTACCTCAGAAAGCGCTCCCTCAATACCTCAGATAGTGCTCCCTCAATATCTCAGATCACGCTTTTTCAGTTCCTCAAAAATTGCTCCCTCAATACCTCAGATAGCGCTTCCTCAATACCTCAGAAAGTGCTCCATTAATACCTCCGCTAGTTCTCCCTCAATATGTCAGAAAGTGGTCCCTCAGTACCTCATAAAATGCTCCCTCAATATCTCAGAGAGTGTTCACTCAATACCTCAGAAAGTGCAACTTCAGTACTTCAGAAAATTGCTTCCTCAATACCTCAGAAAGTGTTCCCTCAATATCTCAGATAGTGCTCCCTCCATACCTCAGATAATGCCTCCTTAATACCTCAGAAAGTGCTCCTTCAAAACCTGAGATATTGCTCCCTCAGTAGCTCAAATAGTGCTTGCTCAATACCTCAGAGAGTGCTCCCTCCATACCTCAGATAGTGCTCCCTCAATACCTCAAAAAGAGCTCCTTTCATACCTCAGATAATGCCTCCTTAATACCTCAGAAAGTGCTCCCTCAAAACCTGAGATATTGCTCCCTCAGTAGCTCAAATAGTGCTTGCTCAATACCTCAGAGAGTGCTCCCTCCATACCTCAGATAGTGCTCCCTCAATACCTCAAAAAGAGCTCCTTTCGTACCTCAGAAAGTGCTCCCTCAATACCTCAGAAAGTATTCCCCCAATACCTCAGATAGTGTTCCTCAATACCTCAGATAGATCACCATCAATACCTCAGAGGGTGCTCCCTCAGTACCTCAGATCGTGCTTCCTCAATACCTTAGAATGTGCTCCGTAAGGGCCTCAGAGAGTGCGTCCACTGTACATCAGATAGTGCTTCCTCAATACCTCAGAAAGTGCTCCCTCAATACCTGAGACACTGCTCCCTCAGTAGCTCAGATAGTGCGTCGTCAATACCTCAGAAAGTGCTCCCTCCATACCTGAGAAATTGCTGCCTCAGTACCTCATATAGCGCTTTCTCAATACCTCAGGAAGTGCTCCCTCAGTATCTCAGAGAGTGCTTCCTCAGTAAATCAAATAGTGCTTCCTCAAACCTAAAAATGTGCTCCCTCAATACCTCAGATATTTCTCCCTCAATACCTCAGAACGTGCTTGCTCAATTTCTCAGATAGTGCTCCCTCACTACGTCAGAAAGTGCTCTCTCTGTCTGTCAGAAAGTGCTCCCTCAGGACCTCAGACAGTGTTCCCTCAGTTCCTCAGATAGTGCTTGCTCAATACCTCAGAATGTACTCCCTCAGTACCTCAGAATGTACTCCCTCAATACCTCAGAAAGGGCTCCCTCAGTACCTCAAATAGTGCACCCTCAGTACCTCAGAAAATGCTCCCTCAATACCTCAGAAAAGGCTCTCTCAATACCTCACATAGTGCACCGTCAGTACCTCAGATAGTGCTTCCTAAGTAGCTCAGAATGTGTTCCCGCAGTACTGCAGAAAGTGCTCCCTCAATACCTCTGATAATGCTCCCTCATTACCTCAGAAAGTGCTCACTCAATACCTCAGAAACTGCTTCCTCAGTACCTAGATAGTGCTCCATCAATGCCACAGATAGTACTCCTTCAATGCCTCAGAAAGTGCTCCCTCATTACCTCAGATAATGCTCACTCAATACCTTAGAAAGTGCGCCCTCAATACCTGAGATATTGCTTCCACAGTAGATCAGATAGTGTTTGCTCAATACCTCAGAAAGTGCTCCCTCCAAACCTCACGGAGTGCTCCCTCAGTACCTCTGAGTGCTTTCTCAATACCTCAGAAAAGGCTCCCTCAATACCTCACATAGTGCACCGTTAGTACCTCAGATAGTGCTTCCTAAGTACCTCAGAGGGTGCTCCCGCAGTACTGCAGAATGTGTTCCCTCAATACCTCTGATAATGCTCCCTCATTACCTCAGAAAGTGCTCACTCAATACCTCAGAAACTGCTTCCTCAATACCTAGATAGTGCTCCATCACTGCCACAGATAGTTCTCCCTCAATACCTCAGAAAGTGCTCCCTTAATCCCTCAGATAGTGCTCACTGAATAACTTAGAAAATGCAACCTCTATATGTCAGAAAGTGCTCCCTCAGTACCTCAGATGGTGCTTTATCAATACCTCAGAACGTGCTCCCACAATACCTCAGACATTGCTTCCTCAATACCTCAGATAGTGCACCCTCAATACGTCAGAAAAGGCCCCCTCAGTACGTCAGATACTGCTCCCTCAATACCTCAGAAATTTCTTGCTCATTACCTCAGAAGGTGCCCCTCAATACGTCAGATAGTGCACACTCAGTACCTCAGAAATTGCTCCCTCAGTACCTCAGACAGTGCTTCCTCAATATTTCAGAAAGTGCTCCCTCAGTACCTCAGATAGTGCTTCCTCAATACCTCAGAACGTGCTTCCACAATACCTCAGACATTGCTTCCTCAATACCTCAGAAAATGCTCCCTCAGTACCTCAGATAGTGCTTCCTCAATTCCTCCGAAAATACTCACTCAATACCTCAGAAGGAGCTCCCCCAATACCTCAGATAGTACTCCCTCAGTACCTCAGTAATTGCTCACTCAATACCTCACAAAGTACTCCCTCAATACCTCAGATAGTGCACCCACAATACCTCAAAATGTGCTTCCTCAGCCCACAGAAAGTGCTCCCTCAGTATGTCAGATAATGCTTCCTCAGTACCTCAGATAGTGCTCCCTCAATACCTCAGATAATGCTCCCTCAGTACTTCATATAGTGCATCCTCAATTCCTCAGAAAGTCCTCCCTCAATACCTCAAAACGTGCTCCCTCAATACATCAGATCGTACTCCCCCATACCTAAGATAGTGCTCCCTCAATACCTCGGAAAGTGCTCCATCAATACCTCATGTAATGCTCCCTCAATATCTCAGAAAGTGTTCACTCAATACCTCAGAAAGTGCTCCCTCAGTACTTCAGAAGGTACTCCCTCAATACCTCAGATAGTGCTTCCTCAGTTCCTCAGATTGTGCACACAAAATACCTCAGAAAGGGCTCCCTCAGTACGTCAGATAGTACGTCCCTCAGTACCTCAGTAAGTGCTCCCTCAATACCTCAGAAAGTACTCCCTCAATACCTCAGAAAGGGCTCCTCAGTACCTCAGAAAATACTCCCTCAATACCTCAGAAAAGGCTCTCGCAATACCTCACATAGTGCACCGTCAGTACCTCAGATAGTGCTTCCTAAGTAGCTCAGAAGGTGCTCCCGCAGTCCTGCAGAAAGTGCTCCCTCAATACCTATGATAATGCTCCCTGATTGCCTCAGAAAGTGCTCACTCAATACCTCAGAAACTGCTTCCTCAGTACCTCGATAGTGCTCCATCAATACCTCAGATAGTACTCCCTCAATACCTCAGAAAATGCTCCCTCAATACCTCAGATAGTGCTCACTCAATACCTCAGAAAGTGCATCCTCTATATGTCAGAAAGTGCTCCCTCAGTACCTCAGATAGTGCTAACACAGCACCTCAGACAGTGCTTCCTGAATAACTCAAAAAGTACTCCCTCAATACGTCAGAAAGTGCTCGCTCAGTACGTCTGATGCTGCTCACTCAATACCTCAGAAATTACTCACTCAATACCTCAGAAAGTGCCCCCTCAATACGTCAGATAGTGCACACTCAGTACCTCATACAGTGCTTCCTCAGTACATCAGACAGTGCTCCCTCAATAGCTCAAAATGTGCTCCCTCAATAGATCAAATAGTGCTCCCTCAGTACGTCAGAACGTGCTCCCTCAGTACCTCAAATAGTGCTCCCTCAGTACTCACATGGTGCTTCCTCATTACTTCAGATAGTACTCCCTCAATACCTCAGAAAGCACTCGTTCAATCCCTCAGAAGGTGCACCTTCAATACCTCAGAAAGAGCTCCCTCAATACCTCAGATAGTGCACACTCAGTACCTCAGACAGTGCTTCCTCAGTACCTCAGACAGTGGTCCCTCAATACCTCAGATAATGCACACTCAGTACCTCAGAAAATGCTCCCTCAATACCTCAGATGGTGCACACTCAGTACCTCAGACAGTGCTTCCTCAGTGCCTCAGACAGAGGCCCTCAATACCTCAGATAGTGCACACTCAGTACCTCAGAAAGTGCTCCCTCAGTACATCAGACACTGCTTCGTCAATACCTCAGATGATGCACCCTCAATACGTCAGAAAGTGGCCCCTCAGTACCTCAAATAGTGCTCCCTCAATCCCTCAGAAAGTACTCGCTCAATTCCTCAGATAGTGCACACTCAGGACCACAGAAAGTGCTCTCTCAAACCTCAGAAAGTGCTCCCTCACTACCTCAGGTAGTGCTTCCTTAATACCTCAGAAAGTGCTCCCTCAGTATCTCAGAGAGTTCTTCCTCAGTACATCAGATAGTGCTTCTTCAATACCTCAGAAAGTGCTCCCTCAGTACCTCAAACAGTGCTTCCTCAATACGTCAGAAAGTGCTCCCTCAGTACGTCAGATAATGCTCCCTCAATACCTCAGAAGTTGCTCCCTCAATACCTCAGATAGTGCACACTCAGTACCTGAGACAGTGCTTCCTCAGTACCTCAAATAATACACCCTCTGTACACACATGGTGCTTTCTCAATACGTCAGAAAGTGCTCCCTCAGTACCTCAGCTAGTGCTCCCTCAATGCCTCAGAAAGTGCTCCCTCAATACCTCTGATAGTGCAGCCTCAATATCTCAGAATGTGCTTCCTCAGTACCTCAGAAAGTGCTCGCTCAGGACCTCAGAAATTGCTCCCTCAATATCTCAGATAGTGCTCCCAATACCTCAAATAGTGCTCACTCAATACCTCAGATAGTTCTCCCTCAGTACCTCATATAATGCTCCCTCAATATCTCAGGAAGTGCTCACTCAATAACTCAGAAAGTGCTCATTGAATACCTCAGACACTCTTTCCTCAGATCCTCAGAAAGTGCTCCCTCAATACCTCAGAAAGTTCTCCCTCAGTACCTCATATAATGCTCCCTCAATATCTCAGGAAGTGCTTCCTCATTTCCTCAGAAAGTGCTCCTTCAATACCTCAGGCAGTGCTTCCTCAGTACCTCAAATAATACTCCCTCTGTACTCACATGGTGCTTTCTCAATATGTCAGAAAGTGCTCCCTCAGTACCTCAGCTAGTGCTCCCTCAATGCCTCAGAAAGTGCTCCCTCAATACCTCTGATAGTGCAGCCTCAATATCTCAGAATGTGCTTCCTCAGTACCTCAGAAAGTGCTCGCTCAGGACCTCAGAAAGTGCTCCCTCAATGCCTCAGAAAGTGCTCCCTCAATATCTCTGAGAGTGCAGCCTCAATATCTCAGAATGTGCTTCCTCAGTACCTCAGAAAGTGCTCGCTCAGGACCTCAGAAAGTGCTCCCTCAATGCCTCAGAAAGTGCTCCCTCAATACCTCTGATAGTGCAGCCTCAATATCTCAGAATGTGCTTCCTCAGTACCTCAGAAAGTGCTCGCTCAGGACCTCAGAAAGTGCTCCCTCAATGCCTCAGAAAGTGCTCCCTCAATACCTCTGATAGTGCAGCCTCAATATCTCAGAATGTGCTTCCTCAGTACCTCAGAAAGTGCTCGCTCAGGACCTCAGAAAGTGCTCCCTCAATATCTCAGATAGTGCTCCCAATACCTCAAATAGTGCTCACTCAATACCTCAGATAGTTCTCCCTTAGTACCTCATATAATGCTCCCTCAATATCTCAGGAAGTGCACACTCAATACCTCAGAAAGTACTCATTGAATACCTCAGACACTGTTTCCTCAGATCCTCAGAAAGTGCTCCCTCAATACCTCTGAAAGTTCTCCCTCAGTACCTCATATAATGCTCCCTCAATATCTCAGGAAGTGCTTCCTCAATTCCTCAGAAAGTGCTCCTTCAATACCTCAGGCAGTGCTTCCTCAATACTTCAGAAAGTGGTCCCTCAGTACCTCAGAGACTGCTTCCTCAATACGGCAGAAATTGCTCCGTCAATACCTAAGATTTTGCTCCCTCAGTACCGCAGAAGTGCTTGCTCAATACCTCAGAAAGTACTTCCTCAGTACCTCAGACAGTGCTTCCTCAGTAAATCAAATAGTGCTTCCTCAATACCTCAGATAGTGCACCCTCAGTATCTCAGAAAGTACTCCCTCAGTATGTCAGACAGTGCTTCCTCAATACCTCAGAAAGTACTCCCTCAGTACCTCAGAGAGTGCTTCCTCAGTAAATGAAATGGTGCTTCCTCAATACCTCAGATAGTGCACCCTCAGTATCTCAGAAAGTACTCCCTCAGCATCTCAGACAGTGCTTCCTCAATACCTCAGAAAGTACTCCCTCAGTACCTCAGAGAGTTCTTCCTCAGTAAATCAAATAGTGCTTCCTCAATATCTCAGATAGTGCACCCTCAGTATCTCAGAAAGTACTCCCTCAGTATCTCAGACAGTGCTTCCTCAATACCTCAGAAAGTACTCCATCAGTACCTCAGAGAGTGCTTCCTCAGTAAATGAAATGGTGCTTCCTCAATACCTCAGATAGTGCACCCTCAGTATCTCAGAAAGTACTCCCTCACTATCTCAGACAGTGCTTCCTCAATACCTCAGAAAGTACTCCCTCAGTACCTCAGAGAGTGCTTCCTCAGTAAATGAAATGGTGCTTCCTCAATACCTCAGATAGTGCACCCTCAGTATCTCAGAAAGTACTCCCGCAGTACCTCAGAAAGTGCTTCCTCAGTACCACAGAACGTGCTCCCTCATTACCTCAGATATTCTTCCCTCAATACCTCAGATAGTGCTTCCTCAGTACCTCAGAAAGTGCTCCCTCAAAATCTCAAAAAGTGCTTCCTCAGTATCTCAGAAAGTGCTCGCTCAGTACCTCAGATAATGCTCCCTCAGTACGTCAGATAGCGCTTCCTCAATACCTCAGATTGTGCACCCTTAATATCTCAGATAATGCTTCCTCAGTATCTCAGAAAGTGCTTCCTTAGTACCTCAGATAGTGCTTCTCTGAAGGGAGGGTGAGAAAGAAACAGAGAGTTCTCCTTTCAATCCAGTGATTTCTGCGGGAAAGTTCCTTCAGAATAGGCCGTTTTGAGGAAGAGTCACTTGAAATGCGAATTGTTCCTCTCTCTCTTCACCGTTGCTACCTGCTGAATTGTGCTGAATTTCCCCACCATCTGTTGACTTGAGAACTTGATGTCATTCCATCGTCACTGAGTAATTCAGTCTGATGAAGGGCTTTTGCCCGAAACGTCGATTTCGCTGCTCGTTGGATGCTGCCTGAACTGCTGTGCTCTTCCAGCACCACTAATCCACTAATTCAGTCTGTGTTCAATGCCCTGAGGCTGCTACTGTTGAAAGTTGACAAACAGGTTTAAGGCTGTGTAAGGTATTGTATTCGGTGGACGGGGTACATGGGAGAACAGATACAGAACACAGGCACACCGAAATGTTAGGTCTGAGCTGTTCCTTCTGAACTAACATCACAAAGTTACATTGATCAGGATCTTTGTGAAGTGCCTTTGTCAAGTGGCCCTTCCTCAAAACGGTCTGTTCTGATGGAACTTTCCCGCAGAAATCACTGGATTGAAAGGTGAACTCTCTCTCTGTATCTTTCTCCCTCTCCCTTCAGAGATGCTGCCGGACATGCTTAGCCTCTTCAGCAATCTCTGTATTGATGTTTCAGGTCTCCAGCGCTTCCGTACAGATTGATTATAGTGTTGAATTCTCAAGCTTGCTCTGTTCAAGGGATTGAATCCCTCGGCTACAAGTGAGGGTCAGTTACCACAGCGAACAGATTCGTGATGCCAACATTGTTGGTTCAAACTCTATCATGTCTGAAATTACCATGAAGGCCCCAGCTTCTCAACCTCGCCACTTCCCTGAGGTGCGTGACCCACCAGGCCTCTCTCTCTGACAAGACAGCAGCTCTCGGGTCCTCCTGGTCTATATTAACTTCCCAATGTTAAAAAGGCACTCCAGTAAGAGAGCTCTTTACATGGTTCAGGTCAAACTCCTGGAACTCCCTCCCTGACATCACTGTGGGACACCCAAGGACTGCAGCAGGAGAGTACATCCCACCCCCACCTTCCAGGCAACTATTAGAGGGTGTGGGAATCACATGCAAGCCACATTTGAAAATAAGTTTTATAACAGGTTCACGGTGGATGGTCACTAACTCTGTTTCCTTACCTCTGTTCAAATCAGCATAATGAAGAATCAAAGGGTGGGTTGAAAATGAAAATGATGGCCTTTCGTAGATTGGTGTTTATTAGAGTTTGTATCGACTGTATGAATGTTTGAGCATTTATTCAAAGGCATGCAGGTAGCTGCCAGAGGAAGTGATGGGGGGTGGTATAATTGCGATATTTAAAAGGCATCAGGATGAGTATGTGAATAGGAAGGGTTTCGAGGGATAACAGCCAAGTGCTAGCAAATGGACCGAAAGAAGATGAGAATATCTGGTTGGTATGGATGGGTTGGACAGGAGGGTCCATTTCCAAGCTGTGCATCTCAGTGACTCTGTGCCTCTGAATAATCTATTGCCGAGAGTTTCAGACAGGGCTTGGTTTGTGTGTCTCTCTCATGCTTCCTCAGAATCTGAAAAACCCTATGACCCCAATTTCCGAAGAAAAAAAGAAGGTCAGTACCGAGGGAGTGCTGCACGGTCAGAGGGTCAAAACTGAGGGAGTGCTGCACTGTCAGAGGGTCAGTACTGAGGAAGTTCTGCACCGTCAGAGTGTCAGCACTGAGGGAGTGCTGCACTGTCAGAGGGTCAGTACTGAGGGAGTTCTGCACTGTCACAGGGTCAGTACTGAGGGAGTGCTGTAATGTCAGAAGGTCAGTACTGAGGGAGTGCTGCACTGTCAGAGGGTCACTACTGAGGGAGTGCTGCACTGTCAGAGGGTCGGTCATGAGGGAGTTCCGCACTATCAGAGGGTTAGTACTGAGGAAGTCCTGCACTGTCAGAGGGTCAGTATTGCGGGAGTGTCACACTGTCAGAGGGTCAGTACTGAGGGATTGCCACACTGTCTGTCGGTCAGTACTGAGGGAGTGCTGCACTGTCAGTGTTTGAGTACTGAGGGGGTGCCACACTGTCAGATGGTCAGTACTGAGGGAGTGCTGCACTGTCAGAGGGTCAGTACTGAGGGAGAGCCACACTTTCAGAGTGTCAGTACTGAGGGAGTGCTGCACTGTCAGAGGGTCAGTACTGAGGGAGAGCCACACTTTCAGAGTGTCAGTACTGAGGGAGAGCCACACTGTCAGAGGGACAGTACTGAGGGATTGCCACACTGTCTGTCGGTCAGTACTGACGGAGTGCTGCACTGTCAGTGTTTGAGTACTGAGGGAGAGCCACACTGTCGGAGGGTCAGTACTGAGGGAGTGCTGCACTCTCAGAGTTTCATTACTGAAGGAGTGCCACACTGTCAGAGGGGTCAATACTGAGGGATTGCTGCAATGTCATACGGTCAGTACTGAGGGAGCGCCAAACTGTCAGAGGGGTCAGTATTGAGGGAGTGCTGCAGTGTCAGAGTATCAGTAGTGAGGGAGTGCCAAACTATCAGAGGGGTCAGTACTAAGGGAGTGCCACACTGCCAGAGGGTCAGTACTAAAGGATTGCTGCACTGTCAGAGAGTCAGTACTGAGAGAGTGCTGCACTGTCGGAGGGTCATGACTGAGGGAGTGCTGCACTGTCAGACTGTCAGTACTGAGGGAGTGCCACACTGTCAGAGGGTTAGTACAGAAGGACTGCTACACTGTCAGAGCGGTCAGTACTGAGGGGGTGCTGCAATTTCAGACGGTCAGTACTGGGGGAGTGACACACTGCCAGAGGGTCAAGACTGAGGGAGTGCCACTCTGTCAGAGAGTCAGTACTGAGGGAGTGCGGCACTGTCAGAGGGGTCAGTACTGAGGTAGTGCCACACTGTCAGAATATCAGTACTGGGGGAGTGCCACACAGTCAGAGGGTCAGAGCTGAGGGAGGTCTACACAGCCAAAGAGTCGTTGCTGAGGGAGTGCTGCATTCTCAGAGTTTCATTACTGAGGGAGTGCTGCACTGTCAGAGGGGTCAGTACTAAGGGAGTGCTGCATTGTCAGAGTGTCAGTACTGAGGGAGTGCCACACTGTTAGAGGATCAGTACCGAGGGAGTGTCACACTATCAGAGAGTCAGCATTGAGGGAGTGCTGCACGGTCAGAGGGTAAGTACTGAGGGAGTGCTGCACTGTCAGATTGTCAGTACTGAGGGAGTGCCTCACTGTCAGAGGGGTCAGTACTGAGGTAGTGCCACACTGTCAGAATATCAGTACTGGGGGAGTGCCACACAGTCAGAGGGTCAGAGCTGAGGGAGGTCTACACAGCCAAAGAGTCGTTGCTGAGGGAGTGCTGCATTCTCAGAGTTTCATTACTGAGGGAGTGCTGCACTGTCAGAGGGGTCAGTACTAAGGGAGTGCTGCATTGTCAGAGTGTCAGTACTGAGGGAGTGCCACACTGTTAGAGGATCAGTACCGAGGGAGTGTCACACTATCAGAGAGTCAGCATTGAGGGAGTGCTGCACGGTCAGAGGGTAAGTACTGAGGGAGTGCTGCACTGTCAGATTGTCAGTACTGAGGGAGTGCGCACTGTCAGAGGGTCAGTACTGAGGAAGTGTCACACTGTCAGAGGGTCAGTACTGAGGGAGTGCTGCAATGTCAGAGTGTCACCACTGAGGGAGTGCGGCACTGTCAGAGGGTTAGTACAGAGGGAGTGCTACACTGTCAGAGTGGTCAGTACTGAGGGAGTGCGGCACTGTTAGAGGCGTCAGTACGGAGATAGTGCCACACTGTCAGAGGATCATTACCAAGGTAGTGTCACACTGTCAGAGTGTCAGAGCTGAGGGAGGTCTACACTGCCAAAGAGTCGGTGCTGAGGGAGTGCTACACTCCCAAAGTGTCAGAACTGAGGGAGTGCTGCACTGTGAGAGGGTCAGTACTGAGGGAGTGCCACATTGTCAGAGGGACAGTATTGAGGGAGTGCTGCAATGTCAGAGGGTCAGTACTGAGGGAGTGCTGAACTGTCAGAAGGTCAGTACTGAGGGAGTACCACACTGTCAGAGAGTCAGTACTGAGGTAGTGCCACACTGTCAGAGGATCAGTGCTGAGGGAGTTCTTCACTGCCAAAGAGTCAGTGCTGAGGGAGCTCTACACTGCCAAAGGTTCAGTACTGAGGCTGTGCTGCACTGTCAGCAGGTCAGGACTGATGGGGTGCTGCAATGTCAGAGGGACAATAGCGACGAACTGCAGCACTGTCAGAGGGTCAGCACTGAGGGAGTGCTGCACTGTCAGAGGGTTAGTGCTAAGGGAGCACTACACTGCCAAAGGTTCAGTACTGATGCTGTGCTGCACTGTCAGGAGGTCAGGACTTGGGGGTGCTGCAATGTCAGAGGGTCAGTACTGAGGGAGTGCAGCACTGTCAGAGGATCAGTACTGAGCAGTGTCAAACTATCGGAGGGTCAGCACTGAGGAGGTGCTGCACTGTCCAAAGGTCAGTACTGATGGAGTGCTACACTCTCAGAGTTTCATTACTGAAGGAGTGCCACACTGTCAGAAGGGTCAGTACTGACGGATTGCTGCAATGTCTTAGGGTCAGTACTGAGGGAGTGCCAAACTGTCAGAGGGGTCAGTATTGAGGGAGTGCTGCAATGTCAGAGGGTCAGTATAGAGCGAGTGCTTCACTGTCACAGTGTCAGTACTGAGGGAATGCGGCACTGTCAGAGGGGTCAGTACTGAGGTAGTGCCACACTGTCAGAAGATCAGTACTGAGGGAGTGCCACACAGTCAGAGGGTCAGAGCTGAGAGGGGTCTACACTGCCAAAGAGTCGGTGCTGAGGGAGTGCTGCACTCTCAGAGTTTCATTACTGAGGGAGTGCTGCACTGTCAGAGGTGTCAATACTGAGGGAGTGCCACATTGTCAGAGTGTCAGTACTGAGGGAGTGCCACACTGTCAGAGTGAAAGTACTGAGGGAATACCACACTGTCAGAGGGGTCAGTACTGAGGGAGTGCTGGACTGTCAGCGGGTCAGTATTGAGGGAGTTCCACACTGTCAGAAGGTCAGTACTGAGGGAGTTGCACACTGTCAGAGGGGTCATTACTAAGGGAGTGCCACAATGTCAGAGGGGTCAGCACTGAGGGAGTGCTGGACTGTCAGCGGGTCAGTACTGAGTGAGTGTCACAGTGTCAGATGGGCTGAATGGCCTAGTTTCTGCTTCCATGTCTTGTGGTCTAAGAGGAATATCTGAAATTGTTCAGTACATTTCTGCTTCTGTGTCCTTCATACCCTGCTCAGTAATGATTCCCACGTCCAGGTTCCAGAGACTGTGCACAAACAGTCTGTCTTCATTTGGTTATTGAACCTGAAGAGGTACCACCCTCTTTTACCAGGGATCAAGTTTTTGTTTTATTCCTCAGCTTCCCTGTGCTCATCCCAAATGAATCCCACTATACCACACTCAGTGTAATCGTGTTTTCATTATTTCTGAGCTTCCCAATGCTAATCCACATCCACACTGACATCCCACACTCCTCCAAATCGTATCGCAGGCTACTCGCCTGGGAGAGAGGAATTCTAAGAGAGGAAATAAAAATCTGAAAGCACTTTACAGTGACATTAAGGTTGAATTGATAATGACAGAAACACAGTGAGAATTTGTGCATGGACCCAGAGGCTATAGTGAATGGATGCATGATGTCAGTGCTCACTGGGACAGGGTTGATATGAAATCGTGGAGATGCTCTGTGATACAATTAAATGAATTAGCATATATATATATAGAGAGAGAGAGATGGTTCTGAGTGGTCTGGCCTTCTTACAACCCAATAAATCTCCAAATACGGTGGAAGTGTATCTCAGTTTACCGAATGAGGTGATGGAGGAAGGAGCAGGTACACTTGCAAACATTTTCAAATCCCCTCTGGCCACAGGAGAGGTGTCGTCGGACTGACCATGTGGTACTGTTATTCAAGAAGGAGCATGGGATATACCAGGCAGCTACAGGCCAGTCAGGCTAATATCGTGGGTGGGACATCTGTTGGAAGCAATTTTGGGAGATAGAATTAATCAGCATTTAAAGAGCCTGGAGTTCATGAAGAACAGTCAGAATGGCTCTGTTAAGGGGAGGTCAGGACTGACCAATGGGATTGCACTTTTTAAACAGGTGACCAGGTATGTAAATAAGGGCAATACTTTCCTGTCATCTGCTTGGAAATCAGTAAGGCTTTTATCAGGACCCATACTGGAAACTGACAGTGAATATAAAAACTCAAGATCCAAGGAATTTGGCGCAGAATGCTGAGTGGCAGGAAGCAGACAGTGATGGCCCAGTTAGAAATCTCTGTCTGTTCATGTCTCACTGTTGGGGTCTTGCTGATGTGGTTGATAGAAAAGATTTAGATTTGAATGGTGGATGGTTAATCATTGGGTCCATGAATGATATGAAGATTGGTTGGGTGATAAATACTGAGGATGATAGCCTTAGATTACAGAAGGATGTAGATGGCCTTGTCAGATGGACCGATCAGTGGCAACGGGTGAGGTGCCTGAAGACTGGAGGGTGATTAATGATGGGCCATTATTGAAGTAAGGCTGTAAGGAACAGCCATTGAACTATGGAGCTGTGAGCCTGATGCCAGTGGTGGGTAAGCTGTTGGAGGGCATTCTGAGAGACAATTTACATGCATTTGGAAAAGCAAGAATTGATTAGGGATAGTCAGCTTGGCTTTGTTTGTGGAAATGATGTGTCCAACTTGATAGAGCTTGTGAAGGGATGACCAAGGAGACAGATGAGAAGGTTTCACATGGGAGGTTGTTTCGTTAAAGGTTAGATAAGATGGCATCCAGGGAGAGAGGACAGCACGGTGCCACAGTGGTTTGATTCTAACTCCCGGTGACTGTCTGTGTGAAGTTTACACATTCTCTCTGTATCTGTGCGGGTTCCCTCCGGGTGCTCCAGCTTCCTCCCAACGCCCAAAGATGCCATGGGAAATGCAGCATTACAGGGATAGAGTAGAGGATATGAGTCTGGGTGCGATGCGGTTCAGACAGTCAGCGTGGAGCCAATGGACGGAATGGCTTGCTCCTACACTGTAGGAATTCTAAAATTAATCCAGAGAGACAAGTAATGTTCTGGGGAACTGGGCTCCAATCTTGGACAGGGGTGGATGTGGGAACTTACAGTCTGAAGGGGTTTGAACGCAATCTGAGGGGGGAGCTGGGCTGACTCCTGAAGTGATGAGGATGTGAATCTTTTGTGGAGTACTGTCTAAGGGGATTTGGGGGATAAACACAATAAAGTGATGCTTTCTTCGGAATAGAGGGAGCACTTTCTGAGGTACTGAGGGAGCACTTTCTGAGGTATTGAGGGAGCACTTTCTGAGGTTATGATGGAGCACTTTCTGAGGTACTGAGGGAGCACTTTCTGAGGTATTGAGGAAGCACTGTGTGAGGTACTGAGGGAGCACTTTCTGAGGTACTGAGGGAGCACTTTCTGAGGTATTGGGGAGCACTGGCTCAGGGATTGAGGGAGCACTATCTGAGGAATTTCTGGAGCACTATCTGAGATATTGAGGGAGCACTTTCTGAGGTATTGAGGGAGTACTTTCAGAGGCATTGAGAGAGCACTTCCTGAGGTACAGAGGGAGCACTTTCTGAGGTATTGAGGGAGCACTTTCTGAGGTACTGAGGGAACACTGTCTGAGGTCCTGAGGGAGCACTTTCTGACAGACAGAGAAAGCACTTTCTGACGTAGTGAGGGAGCACTATCTGAGAAATTCAGCAAGCACGTTCTGAGGTATTGAGGGAGAAATATCTGAGGTATTGAGGGAGCACTTTCAGAGGTATTGGGGGAGCACTGTCTGAGGTACTGAGGGAGCACTTTCTGAGTTATTGATGGAACACTTTCTGAGGTACTGAGGGAGAACTATCTGTGGTACCGAGGGAGAACAATCCGAGGTACTGAGGGAACACTATCTGAGGTATTGAGGGAGAAATATCTGAGATATTGAGGGAGCACTTTCTTAGATATTGAGGGAACACTTTCTGAGGTACTGAGGGAGCAATTTCAGAGGTATTGAGGGAGCACTTTCTGAGGTACTGAGGGAGAACATTCTGAGGTATTGACGGAGCAAAATGTCTGGGTTACTGATGGAGTACTGTCTGAGGTATTGAGGGAGCACTATCTGAAGAATTGAGGGAGAATTATCTGAGGTACTGAGGGAGAACTATGTCAGCTATTGAGCGGCCACTTTTTGAGGTATTGAGAGAGCACTTTCTGAGCTACTGAGGGAGCACTTTCTGAGGCAATGAGGGAGAAAGATCTGAGCTATTGAGGGGGCACATTCTGAGGTATTGAGGGAGCACTATCTGAGGTACTGAGGGAGAACTATCTGAGGTATTGAGGGAGAACTATCTGAGGTACTAAGGGAGAACTATCTGAGGTATTGAGGGAGCACTATCTGAAGTACTGAGGGAGAACTATCTGAGGTATTGAGGGAGCACTGTCTGAGGTACTGAGGGAGCACATTCTGAGATATTGAGGGAGAACTTTCTGAGGTATTGAGGGAGCACTATCTGAAGCACTGAGGGAGCACTTTCTGAGATATTGAGGGAGAACTATCTGAGCTGGTACAGAGTGCAGAGGATAGAAAGGAACAGATGTAATTTCCTGATCATTTCCTCAGGGTCCCTGAGGCACTCTAGTGTCATAATTTGAAATGGAAGCCACTCCCCATTTCAAAAGATTCAGATCATTTTAAACAATCCGTGAAAAATAACAGCAGCATGTGTCTGAAACATGGTTTGGGGAAAACTTTCATCAATCTATTGTCACTTGTTGCTTGGAGACGCTTTCGAAAAGCAGGCACCCAAACAGACTAACGCTGTCGATGCAAGAGGTGGTGCACAGGAAGATCCAACAAGTCATCTGTAGCTGCTGTCTGTCTCCCTGGAGCAGTCATCATGTGAGATCAGGGTTCAGTCCTCGGAGAAATCATTTCTGCAGCAATACTTCAACCATGCCTTTACAGCTGTGTGTGTGTGTGTGTGTGTGTGTGTGTGTGTGTGTGTGTGTGTGTGTGTGTGTGTCTGTGTGTCTGTGTCTGTGTCTGTGTGTGTGTGCTTGTGTGTGTGAGTATGTGTGTGAGAGAGAGAGACTGCCCTTGTTTGTGTGTGTGAAAGAGTGGATGCATGTGTATCTCTGTGTGTCTGTATATATGCATGAGAGAGAAAGTGAATTGTTCATGTGAGAGTGTGTGGCTGTGTGTGTGTTTGAGGGTGTGTGTGTCTCTGTGTGCATGTGTGTGAGTGAGGGTGTGTGTGAGAGAGTGTGTATGTGTGTCTATGTGTGTGTGTGTCTGTGTGTCAATGTGTGTATGTGTCTGTGTGTCTCTCTGTGTGTATGACTGTGTCTTGTGTGAGAAAGAGTTTGTATGTGTGTGTGAGAGAGCGTGTGTCTGTGTGCATGTGTGTGAGAGAGTGAGTGTGTCTGTGTGTGAGAGAGAGTGTGGGTGTCCGTGTGTGTGTGAGACAGAGTGCATATTTGAGGGAGCGTGTGTCTGCGTGTCTATGTGTGTGTGAGAGAGAGTGTAACTGTGTGTTTATGTGTGTGTGAGAGAGAGCGTCTGTGTGTGAGAGAGAGTGTGTGTCAGTGTGTGTGTGTGTGAGAGAGAGTGTGTGTCCATGTGTGTGTGAGAGAGAGGGTGTGTCTATGTGTGTTTGAGGGAGCATGTGTCTGCGTGTGTATGTGTGTGAGAGAGAGAGTAACTGTGTGTTTATGTGTGTGTGAGAGAGTGTGTCTGTGCGTGTTTGAGGGAGTGTGTGTCTGCGTGTGTATGTGTGTGTGAGAGAGAGTAACTGTGTGTTTATGTGTGTGTGAGAGAGAGGGTGTCTGTGTGTGTTTGAGGGACCGTGTATCTGTGTGTCTATCTGTGAGTATGTGTGTGTGAGAGAATGTCTGTGTGTAATAGAGACAATGAGTGTTTGCGTGAGAGTGAGTGGATGTGTGAGAGAATAAGAGTGTGTGTGTGTGAGAGAGAGTGTGTGTGTAAATGAGAGAGAGTGTGTGTATGTGTAAGTGAGAGAGTGTGTCTGTGTGTGTGTGAGAGAGAGTGTGTGTCTGTGTGTGAGAGTTGTGCCTGTGTGTACGTGTGTGTGAGAGTGTGTCTGTGTTTGTGTTTGAGGGAGAGTCTGTCTGTGTGTGAGAGAGAGCCTGTTTGTGGCGGGGTCCTTTGTGTATGTGTGTGTGAGAGTGTGCGTGTGTGTGTGTGTGAGAGAGAGAGAGAGTGAGACCATACCTCTATGTGTGTGAGATAGTGAGACCATGCCTCTGTCTGTGTGTCTGTGTGTGTGTGTGAGAGAGAGACAGAGAGAGAGATAGTGAGACCATGCCTCTGTGTGTGTGTGTGAGAGAGAGAGATAGTGAGACCATGTCTCTCTGTGTGTGAGAGAGAGAGAGAGAGAGAGAGAGAGAGAGACCATACCTCTGTGTGTGAGAGAGATAGTGAGACCATGCCTGTGTGTGTGTGTGTGTGTGCATGTAAACCAGCCAATCTTATTGGGTGCTCATGAATATAAAATCCAGCTGCTGTTTCAGGTGAATTGGTCCTTGTGTCTTGTAAAACTTTTGGCTCAATCTACCAACTTATTTTCTTCTATGTGTGAGCCGAGTCCTGCGTGTTCTTTTAAATGAAGCAATAGGAGAAGATATTCAGTCTCACACTCTTAATTTATTTTAAACAGTAAGTGGATAAAGCATTCAGAGCTCTGGGTCTAAACCTTTTTATCCCTGACAAACTACCAAGTGTGCCAGTTCAAAAAGTAAGACCTCGTTCTGTCCCTGCCCCAGTCTTTTATACAATTAAAAACGTCATACAAACACTGAGGTAGAATTATCTTCTGATTGGCTGTTGATCTGACTCCATTCCCCGCCTCCTCGCATTCCCGGATGTCTGACCCCACGTGAGCTTCTTTTGCCCGCAAAACGGAACGTCACGTGGCCATCTCGCACTCTTCCGGGCACGAAACGCAACGTCACGTGACCGCCCCCTGCGTGAGTTACACAGCGTCTCCACAGGCTTCTGAATGCTGAATACATTCACAGTCGCAGCCAGCCTTCTGTTTGTCGAGTAAGCCATATATTTACAGTCTCCAAAGACACAAAATCTGTCAGGGTGGCTTAACTGGGGTAAAGAGAGTGCTGTTCATTCCAGTGGGGATTCATCCAGTAAACCTTCCCCACACACTAACATCCCTCTGGCAGTGCAGAGACCAGGATCAACCTTTTCCTGGTCTCTCCCGAATGTTACCCCAACTCTGGGGAGGGGGTTAGTGTAAGGGACATAAAAGTACTTTTCTCATTGAGTCTGAAATCAAGCAAAAGACAAGGGGAGGGTGACAAAAAGAGAAAGAGAGACATGGAGAGTGTGGGGATGGAGAAAGTGGGGAAAGAGAGCGAGATGGGCAGTAAGAGACAGGGAGAAGACAGTGAAAATGACTTGGACCCAATATACCGGCCACTGCAGCAGACAGGTGGAACTGACAACCAGAAGCGGCACATACAAACAACTATAAATGCCGGAGAAACCAACACAAAAGGGCTACACAGGAGGCTCCCAAGCACTGAGGATTTCACCGAGACAGGGGACGAAACGTCTGTAACACAAATTCCCAGCTCGGCGAACAGAACCACAACATGGAGAAGAGGTCTCCACAGAAAGGATAGTCAGTGAGGCCATTCAGGGGACAATCCTGAGGATCCTGATCAGGACCAGGATAATTTAATGGGGCAGGGGGGATGATGGGCAGAAAGGACTCCATCTGTGATACAAACCTTCTGCAATTCTGGGACTGGGATCTTGCTGTACAATAAAAATAGTCCCAGGACAGTCAGTCAACCCAGACTCATTTACCTGCGTGAGAAAGTGAGGACTGCAGATGCTGGAGAGTCAGAGTTACAAAGTGGGGAGCTGGGGAAGCACAGCCAGGAGAGTCAACGGTTCTGGCCTGACCTGCTGGGCTTTTCCAGCTCCACACTTTTCCACTCATTTCCCTCTGCCCCAGGGAGTGGGGTTCACAGCAATGTTGGGGACAGCACAATATTTGAGGGGGGCTAATTTGGTGAGGCAATTATTTGGGAGGGAAGATATTTGGGAAAGGGGATAAATTTGGGAGGACAGTGAAAATAAAGGGCATAGTATTTTTGAGGAGGTACAAAAATGGGTGAGATCTTTCAGGTCTGAAATAGTGAAAAACAGAAAGGGAGGGTGAGAAAAAGAGAGAGAGATGAAGAGAGTGGGGATGGAGAAGGGTGATGGGAGAAAGATGGGCAGAGAGAGACAGGGAGTGGGAGAGAGTGAGAGAAAGAGTGTGTGTGTGAGAGAGAGAGAGTGAGAGACAGAAGGACAGAGAGAGGGGGGACAGAGAGAGGGAGAGAAGGGGAAGTCAGACTTAAACTGAGGAGTTAAAACATGGACAGACTGAAGGGGTGACACTTGTTATTCCAGTTGGTTCCAACTCTCTCTCTCATTGGATTTTTACATTCCCTCTCTCCCATGCCCCTGGATTTTGCCCAGCCTGTCTCTCTCTCTCTCTCTCTCTCTCTCTCTTTCTCTCTCTCTTTCTGCTTCTGGGTCTGCAAAACTGTTTTCTCTCGCCCTCTCTCTCTCTCTGGGTGGTCAGATGGTCTCTGTCTCTTGCCATGCTTGTCTCCTCAGTAGGCCTTCAGAGATTCAGGCAATCAGTCTGCAGATAAACCCTGTTTTTGTTCATTTCTGGATGGTTTTCAGGAACTTTCTATCGTTCTGGCCAATTAGGAGAATCAGTTAATAGTTTGAAGCAATGCCAACCATTTGGATGGCTTGTTGCTGTGAGTTTCTTTGTGTAGCAAGACCCGGTGCCTTCCTATCTGGGCCCTCATTTGTTTGGTAGATATGTCTGTCCAGAATAACTGTTGTCTTTTACATTTTGCTATGTTTGCGCTGTGCCTGGTGTGCGGGTTTTGTGATTTGGGAGATTTCCTTGGCCAATAAACCTTGGCTGTCGATCTGTGTTTTAGCCAGGAGTTTGTGACATCTCCCCCAACTCATCCACTTGAAAGGAAAGACAAGAAGCTTATGCAATAAAGTACAAACCTAATTTTAAAAGCTGGTTATGCTTGTTGTCAGAGTAGCCAGCTGTGTGTGCAAAAGCCATTGTGTACGTTATCCAAACCGATGGTCTTATAGCTTCACTTGGAGGTCGCCACTGATGATGCTACCCAGCCAGTTAAGGAAACGTCTGGATATCAAACCTATCACCGAGCAAACCTACACCCTAAGTCTTATAGCTGATAAGTGATATCATAAAATCTTGACAGAACAGAATCAGACCGTTCGACCCATTGAGTCCACAATGGCCCTCTGAAGAGAATCCAACTCAGACCCACTCCCCCAATGATATCCCTGAAACCCTGCAATTCATATGGCTATTCCAGCTACCCGAATATCCCTTGACACAATGGGAAATTTAATATGGCCAATCTGTCGTAATGGCAACTATGGGCAGGCAATCAATACTGGCCCAGCCAGGAACACTCAAACACTGCAAATGAATGAAACTAAGGTGATCACCCGGGGCGTTCCATCTACCTTCCAGCCCCTGGGGTGTGTGTCCAGGCATGATTCACCATGATCGGACCCATCTGTTGCAGCCTGCAATCCTAACCACCGGTATCCCGAGATATATCAAGGTGAGTGCGGTTAGGACCACAGCCGATGTGAGAGGAACCGAATTCTTGGATAACAGGCTATAGGAATGTCATGGAATGACCTGGTCCTTCCCATTTACGTAAGTATGGTCCCTGTCAATGTTCTCTCTATCTCCACAGGAAGTGGGAGGTAATCATGGTAGCCCATCCAAATACCTTTTTAATACAACTCCGATAATTTGGACTTCATCCTAACTTTGGTCACTTGGGTTCAGTGGAATCCCTCATACCAAGCCCAGGTGTCCCACCGAGAGTGTCCTTACAGCTGTTATTAACCCAGCCCTTGGTGAGCTGCTGTCACTGACAGTTAGAGACGTTGGTGTGGGTGTTCTCCTGGAACAAATATTTATGCTCTTTGTCACTAACCCGGGATGGGACTTTCCCTTGGCTGGCCTGCCTGAGCTCCTCCCTCAGCTGTTCCATCATCCCGTTACTGCACAGGGTGTGGTTTTACTTTTCACCATAATCTCTGATTGGGCCCTGGATGATCTGGTTAATCGTGTTGGCGTGACCCTCCAGTTTGGTCACTAAGTGATGGTTAGCCTGATTCTCCACGAGTTGTTCCATGGTCTCCTCTGGGTTTTCTGTATTCAGTCTTTCTCAGGCTCATTAGAGAGTTGTTGGGTCAGGATCCTGAGTTTATTCTCCAAATTAGCCAAGTCAACGTACTGACCTGTAACACTCCTGCCCTGGGGGTGGACTCGTATACTGTGGTTCAATCATTAAGGAGTTCCCTTTTCTTTCAACTGCGAATTGCTGTTCTGGGTTCTGTGTTTTCCCTCAAATTTCCCTGTCCCTTGTCTCATTATCCTGTGGGTGAGTTGGGAACATGATTATTTTAATGGGGAAGGACACCACTCTGATTACTGTATCCCTGATGCATTCATTAATACTAGTGTCAGTTTGTGATAAATGTTCGTGAAGAAGGAATTCCCTGTGAATTTAATGCCTAATCCATTGTGAGAGCCTGGTATGTGTGGGACAAGCTGGGGAGGAGCCTTCCCTCCTGGTCACAGCCCGTTTTTAATTTTGTTTCTGAGGAATTCTCCCTGGTGGGCTTCCTGGGATATCACTGTCCGAAAATGACCCCTAGTCCAGGCAGGGTGCTTGATATCCTACTACCATGCACCCATTCTCGGGCAAACCATACCAGTCGCTTCTGATCCCTGAGCTCCTGTAACAGAATGTGGAAATCCCTAAAGTCTATTTCGTATTCAGCAATGAATTAGCAGAGAGCCCAAGCCTCATTACGGGCGCGATTTTGGATCGAATCCCAGGTGTCCCTCCTCCTTTCTGAGACATGGGAGACAAAGGGTCGGGTTCAGTTTCTCATCGCTAAGAGAGGTGCAGGTCATATCCCCAAAAATCCAGAAAAATTGAACACAGAGTCTCCGGGTGAAGCTGACGGGGGGGAGTGGAGGGACATTCCCCTGGTTGTTGTGCTGCAGTTATGTAGCGCCTCTGCAGGATATGCCTTATCCTGCCCTCGAGCAGTGAGGATCGCTGCCTTCATCTCATCATGGATGCCCCTCCCTAGTTGTTGGCCCTCAGGGAGGGCTGAATGGCCTGCTGGACTAAGGCACATGGCGATTCATTTGGTTTTCTCCTCAGCATCCACTCTGTGTGTGACAGACTGTCAGTCAGTATCTGTGACAGAGATGGGACCTTTTTGGTGCTGCCCACCAGCTGGGTGCCTGGAATGGCTGTTGTGTACGGAGTGAGACCATAAGCTGCTTTACAATGGGTAACCACATGATTCATGGAATCTGAGTTCGGCTGTGACTCAGAGCTGGGGGCAAAAGGTGCAGTTACCTAGGAGACAGGCAGTGGGAGTCCCCATCTGTGAGCGGGTGTGGATGTGTCAGTCTGGAGCCTGTCATTATCTCCCTGGGGAGGTAGAACCCCAAAGGCACACACTATCCCATTCTGGGAGGTTTCCTAGTTCCCTAGGGATTGTATTTGCTCCTGATACCTCCTACTAGGGCCTGATGTGTGTTGCTCCATGTTGCAGGTGTACAGGACCCATGCAGCTGCTTGGAGCTCATACACTGTACTTCCAGATTGTCAATGTAACCTGAAGCTGCCTCCCCATCCCCAGAGACCCTCCTTTCACTGGATTGGGCTCTTCCCAATTGTAACCTTCTGTCCTGCTCATTGTGTAGGAGACCTAGCTCTATCACAGCCTGTAGGTTTCCCTGGGGTGACCGGATCCCAGCTGCCTTATCCCAGCCGGGGGTCCTCCAGGCTATCGGCAGTGGAGTGAGCTTTCCAGCTTCCCTCCCCAGTTCTCTATCGGCTTCACACTACAGCTCCTGTACCAGGAATCCTTCACTGCACGTATGTGAACCACCCTCTGGGGAAAAGCATTGTCCCTCAGGTTCCCTTTTAAGCTTCCCCTTTCACCTAAAACTGATGTCCTTTCATCCTTGATTCCCCAAGCCTTGGATAAAAACTGAGTGCATTCACCCTATCCATGCCTCCCATGATCTTATACACCTCTATAAGGACACCCTTCCGTCTCCTACACACTAAAGAAAATGTCCTTGCTTGTCCAATCTCTCTCTATATCTGTCTAGTTGAGTTCTAGTAACATCCTTGTAAATTTCTTCTGTCCTTTTTCTAGTACAATAACATCCTTCTTATAGCAAGGTGGGCAAAACTAAACACAATATTCCAAGTGTGGCCTCACCAACATCCTGCACAACTACAACAGAACTTCCCAACTTCGATATTCCATGCCCTGAATGATGAAGGGCCCAGTGTGCCAAAAGCCTTCTTCACTGCCCTGTCTCTCTGAGTTCAGAGAGCCGTGCTCCTGGAATCCAAGGTCCCTCTGTTCCACTACACTCCTTCAGGCCCTACCATTCACCATGATACCCCAGTCTTGATGTGACTTTCCAAAATGCAAGATCTCGCACTTGTCTGTATTAAACACCATTTGACATTTCTCAGCCCAATTCCCCAGCTGATCAAGGCCCTGTTGCAATTGCTGAGAACCTTCCTCACTTATTTTAATGTAGTCTAAAAACTTACTAATCATGCCTTAAACATCCTCATCCAAATCATTGATATAGATAACAAAGAGCAATGGGCCGAGCACTGACCAGCTCAGCGGCACAATGGATCAGTGGTTAGCACTGCTGCCTTACAGCACTATCGATCTGGGTTCAATTCCAACCTCACAGGATGCTCTGTGTGGGTGAGATCCTGTTCGGGTTAGATTTCCTACAGTATGGAAGCAGGCCATTTGGCCCAACAAGCCACACCAACCTGCTGAAGAGTAACCCACCCAGAGCCATTCTCCCTACCAATGTTTACACTTGACGAATGCACCGAGCACTGTGATCAATTTAGCCTGTGCATTTTTGGAATGGGGAGGACACCAGAGCACCCAAAGGAAACCCACGCAGACACAGGGAGAATGTGCAAACTCCACACAGTCACCCGAGGCTGGGGTCGAACCTGGGTACCTGGCGCTGTGTGGCAGCAGTGCCAACCACTGAACCACCATGCCATACCAACTGAGTTTGTACGTTCTCCCCATGTCTGCGTGGGTTTCGTCTGGGTGCACCGGTTTCCTCCCACAATCCAAAGATCTGCAGGTCAAGTAAATTGGCAATGCTCAATTGCTGAGAATGTTCATGGACGTGGAAGTAAGTTGCATTAGTCAGGGGTAAATGCAGAGTAATAAAGTAGGGGAATGGGTTTGAGTGAAATAATCTTCAGAGGGCCAGTAGACTTGTTGGGCCGAAGGGCCTGTTTCCACAGAGGAGGGATTCTATGATTCTATGACCGCTGAGGCACACCACTAGTCACAGGCCTCCAGTCTGACTGTTACCCTCACAAATTTGTCAGCGTTCTTTATTGAAGTGATCAGGAAGTTTGACGAGGGCAGGCCAGTCCATGTAGACTCTACTGTCACCCTCTGCTTCCTGCCATCAAGCCAATTGTGTACTCAGCTTGCCAACGCTCACTGGATTCCATGCGATCTAACCTTCCAGAGCAAGTTATCATGTGGAACCTTATCAAAGGCCTTCCTGAAATCTGTAGAGTCTACATGTACTGGCCTGCCCTCGTCAAACGTCCTGATCACTTCAATAAAGAACGCTGTCAAATTTGTGAGGCATGGTCTCCCATGCACAAGGCTTTGCTGACTACTCCCAATCAAATATTGTATTTCCAAATGCATGTCTATCTAATCTCTCAGCATCTTCTCAAGTAACTTACTTACCACGGATGTTAGGTTTACTGATCTATAGTTCCCAGGTTTATCTTTGCAGCCATTCTTGAGTAAGGGCGCAACATATGCTGTCCTCCAATCTTCCGGGACCTCACCCGTGGCTAACGGTGAGGCAAAAAGATCAGCAGGGACCCCACAAGTACTTCCCTCACCTCTTGAGGTGCGGTTGGATATGTTTGGTCAGATACAGGAGATTTATCCACCTTCATACATTCTAATGCATTCAACACATCCTCTCCTGTGATATGGTCTGACCCCAAGAGTTCATCACTAACTTTCCCAAGTTCCCAAGCCTTCATGTCCTTCTCCAAGGTCAACACAGAGGAGAAATAACTCCTGCGATTCTGCACACACATGTCCACTTTGGTCCTTGAAGGGTCCTATTTTCTCTCTAGTTATTCTTTTTTCCTTGGGAGGGGGAGATTGCAGTGTTGGATAGGGATCAGTCAAGGAGGGGGAGATTGCAGTGTTGGGTAGGGATCAGTCAGGGAGAGGGAGATTGCAGTGTTGGGTTGGGATCAGTCAGGGATGGGTGATTGCAGTGTTGGGTAGGGATCAGTCAGGGAGGGGGTGAGTGCAGTGTTGGGTAGGGATCAGTCAGGGAGGGGGAGATTGCAGTGTTGGGTAGGGAATCAGTGTGGGAGGGTGAGATTGCAGTGTTGGGTAGGGATCAGTCAGGGAGAGGGTGAGTGCAGTGATGGGTAGGGATCAGTCAGGGAGGGGGTGACTGCAGTGTTGGTGAATCTGTTTTTTTTGGTGACAGTACAGATGGATGTACAGTCTGTATCTGGAACTGTAACCAACGAATCCACATTGTTCCAAAGCCAATAGAGTGTATGTTGGCTGCAAGATAGAAAGTGCTTTTTGAATTTAAGCACAGCAACACTTGCCATCTGAGAGAGGAGCTGTTCCAAAATACATACATGTTCCAATTACTTGAGGTTTGGCTGCTGTTTTGACCACAATTCCAATTTACCCAATTAGTTTAAATTGTGCCCAGGACACTAGCAACCAATGGCATTTGGTTTGATTGTTTTGACACCTTGAAACTGATTATACGAGTTTATTGAGTCGTGGGTGTTATATAAACCCGGTATTTTGAAAGTATGAGGGAGAGCAACTGCCATTGAATAGCGAGCAACTGCTGCCGAGCCCGAGAGCGAAATGGCCATCTCACATCTTCCTCTCAAAGAAATTAGAAAACAATTACTACCAATGGTATCTTTTCATGTAAAACCTTCTCACTTTAAAAAAAAGAAACAAGACGGCCCAGCGAGATCAGCAGCCAGAGGATTGAATTCAGAGGAACCTGTTTGGTCTTGAGATTAAGTGAAAGCAATGCTTAATAAGTGTCGAGCTTAATAATTGGAAAAGTGTACTTTTGTGTAGTTGGAGACAGATACTAAATAGGTAAAAGAAGAGGACTTGGATTTGTGAACAGTTGTTGTTTAGTGTTCACTATGAGGGCTAAGACAATAATTATAATTTTCTTAATGTATTGGAATTTTAGAGTTCTCTGTCCCTTTTACTTTAACAGATTACAGAGTGAACCAAGATTCTCTGGGTGTTTGGTTTAATTAACAGAGAGGTTCGAAGTCTGCATCGTATTCAATGGCAGGAAATTTCTGATGAGACTGCAATGGATAAGCAGCCTAAAGAAACTGGAAGCTTGATGCTGAAAAATAGAGGCCAGCCATTTCTTTGGTGAGTGGGTTCTGATAATATCATGTAATCACCTGCCACGATTTCTCACTTAAAAACAGCTCATAGATAGCTATTTGGGACATTAGTATAGGGTTGGTTGACATGGAATATTTACAGATTAACTAGTCTGCTTAACTGTATCAGTACCCGCAGAAGAATTTGATTTTTGATGGACACTTAGAGGGTTCCAAACTGATAGGACTTCCCTCGTAAGAAATTCCACTTTCCTGGACAATTCCTTTGGATTATGATAAGATGGGGAATCTGCTGGTTCCCAGCTCAAACCTGCCTCTACACTGGGATAAAGATCCTCTGTAGGATGTGATGGAATATGCTCCACTTGCCTGTATGAATGAAGCTCCAATAAACACTCAAGAAATTTGAAATCATCCAGGACAAAGCAACCTGCTTGATTGGCACCCCAACCACAAATATCCACTCCCTCTACCAAAAATGCTCAGTAGCAGCAGTGTGTACCACCTACAAATGTAGTGCAGATATTCACCAAAGATCCTCAGACAGCACTTAACAAACCCACAGTGACTTCCATTTAGGACAATGGCAACAAATACATGGGAACACCACCTTATGCAAATTGCCTTCCAAGCTTCTCACCATCTTGAAGAGGAAATATATCCCTGTGTCAAATTCCTGGAATTCCTTCCCTAACAACGTTATGGGTTGACCTACATGAACAATAGCGGTTCAAGAAGGCAGTTCAACACCAACTTCTCAAGGGGCAACTAGGGATGGGTAATAAATGCTGGGCCTGGGCAGTGATGCCAACATCCCATGAATGAATTTGAAAAATTGTTTCATGTCTGGAACAACAGGACCCTCCTGTGGCTTCGCTCAGGAGTTTTATTTATTCATTATGCAAGGAATTTGTGTAAGTCGCTACTTTGCTGTGTTAGTGATTTTCACTCTGAAACGAGATAATGTTGCCGCATAAATAAACCTGTTTGTGCACCAACTTAGGGTCTGCAGCATATAACGAAGTTTTGTGAAGTTATGCAGGAAAAGCGAGTAATCTTCAGGATGGACTCCTTGAATAACATAATGTAAGAAACTTAAAGCATAGATGAACAACAGGAGGATGAAGCTCCAAGACATTGTGAGGAGCAAAATCACAGACTTCCTCCTGCTCTCCATCTCTGGGTCTCTGTGCTGTAGATACTGCATGGAATGCAGTTTTGTTGCCCACCGTCATTATTGCTGGGACACCCTGTGCAATATCTGCAGGAAAAGGATGAGGGAGGAGTTCAGACAGGCCAGCCAAGGGAAAGCCCCATAGCAAATTTGTGACAAACAGTGTAAACATTTGTTCCAGGAGAAGACCCACCCCAATATCTCTCACTGTCAGTTTAAATTACGTTCCCTATAATATGGAAACAGGCTCTTCAGCCCAACAAGTCCACACTGGCCCTCTGAAAAGGAAACAACTCAGACCCATTTCTCTAACCTATATTTACCCCTGACAAAGCACATATCACTGTGGGCAAATTAGCATGGCCAATTCACCTAACCTGCACATCTTTGGCCTGTGGGTGGAAACCCACGCAGACAAGGGGAGAATGTGCAAACTCCACACAGACAGTCGCCCAAGGCTGGAAATGAACCAGTGTCCCTGGTGCTGTGAGGCAGCAATGCTGACCACTGAGCCACCATCCACCCCAATTACAGTAGCTCACTAAGATCTGGTTTAATGGCAACTGCAAGGGCACTCTCAGTGCTAGGGATTCCAATTATCCCAGGTGACGAAGTTATGATGACGTCCAAATTAACGGAATTATATTAAAAAATGTATTTAGATGGCTTATCATATCTTCCTCCCACATACAGTGGAGATAGAGGGGACATTGACAGAGTCCACTCTTAAGTAAATGTGAAGGAACAGGCCATATGATTCATGCCCATAGCCTGTCATCCATGAATTCAGCTCCTCTCACATCAAGCTGTGGTCCTAACTGTACTCACCATGATATATCTCGGGATACTGGTGGTTATGATTGTAGATTGGAAAAGGCACCTATCCCCACACATGGGTATGATCCTGATGAATACAGACCAGAGGCTATAAGGTAGATGGAGCCTCTAGAGTTATCACTTTATTCTTATTCATTGATGGGATGTGGGCATCACTGGCTGGGCCAGTGTTCATTACTCGTCCCTAGTTACCGTTTGGGAAGGATGGAGAATGACAATAAGAGTGACATCAGTGATACCTCCATTGTTGGAAGCCCATCTTGTTCACTCAATCCCCTTCCTCCAGGAAAGCCGTTCATGTGCCTGGGCCATTAGTGATGTGGAATAAATGCTGACCTCGGCAGTAATGCACACATTCAGTGTGTAAGAAGAATCACATTTCAATCAGTGAGTGAAATGCTCTTGTTTAAAGAGGGCAGCTCCTACTCTAGGGATCAGATGAACAGCTCTGAGATATATTTTCACACATGTAATAAACTGACTCGATACAGCATTGGTTGAAATTATTTGTGATCTTGTGATGGGGCTCACGGTATTTGTGTGGGCAGCATTATTGCTGAGAGATTCCAGGTTCTGTTTTTTGTTATTTCATTATAATTTACTAAACAGTAACACTCCTTCATCATTGGGATTAAACTTGTAATTGTAATGAGTTTGTTCATTGTCAGAGTTTTGACACAAAGCTGAGCAATGCTGTCGTGTTAGTCTCCCAAAGGAACTTTCAGACAGCATAAGGCAGCATCTCTGGGAATACATCAGTCCAGAGTTTCAAACAAGGAGCTTGTCAGCTGCCTGAAGGGACAGATCACCTCACATGGAAACATGCATCCAACAACTCAGCAGGTGGAGAAGGTGTTCGGCACCATCCTTGTTATTATTGGTGGTCCTGGTGTGGCATAAAGACATTTTGGACTTACTTTAATCTGCTGCTGATCTGCTCTCTGGTTTTACCTTTTGAACAACAATGTTGCCATCTCATTGACTGGTCAGCCATACCCAGACCCCAGAACAGTGATAACAATCCAGTGAGCAGCATTCATGGTGCAATTTTCCACTGACAGAGACTCCCCAAGTCACTGCTGCTACAGAATTTCCGGACTTTAGTATTCTGTCATCTGTTCTGGTTTCATATGTTCTGAAGTTATGAAGAGAGATCATGCAACTTAGTTCTGAAGAAGGGTCTCCGGACTTGAAACATTTACTCTACTCTCTCTCTCACAGATGCTTGCCAGACCTGCTGAACAATTTCTGTTTTTTTAATATACAAATGAAGCCTGTGTTCGCAAGAATCTTGAAGGTGAAGGGCTGATCGGAGTGAAGTCCTCCAAGCCATTAACAGATAAAGATAAATGATTTCCATTTGCTGGCAATTCTCTAACGAGGGGGCACAGTGTGAGAATGAGAGCCAGAGCGTTCAGGAGGAATGTTAGGATGCACATCGACACACAAAGGATGGGAGAGATTTGGAACTCTCTTCCACAAACGACAGTGGATACTGGAACTGTTAGTCAGTTTAAATGAGGAAGTTTTTCTTTTAACAAAGGAACTGAAGGATACACGTGTTTTGATTTGTGAAGCTACATCCATCTATCATACCTCCCAGAAATGTTCTCGTTCTCACAGTCTCAGCTTAGAGAATTCAAGGCAGGGAGGAAAGGGCCGTGTGAGGGAGCCGTGGTTTAATAAGTAGTTGGAATCCCTTGTTAAATGGAAGAGGGCGACCTTTGTAAAGATGAGGCGTGAAGGTTCAATAGGGGCAATTGAGAGTTATAAGGTAGCCCGGAAGGACCTGAAGAGAGAGCTAAGAGCAGCAAGGAGGGGACATGAAAGGTCCTTAGTTGGTAGGATTAGGGAAAACCCTAAGGCTTTCTATAGGTATGTTAGGAATAAAAGAATGACTAGGGTAGGAATAGGTCCTATCAAGGATAGAAATGGGAAGTTGCGTGTGGAGGCTGAAGAGATTGGGGAGGCACTGAATGAATACTTTTCGTCAGTATTCACTCAGGAACAGGACATTGTTGTCGATATGAATACTGAGGCACGAATAAGTAGAATGGATGGCTTTGAGATATGTAGAGAAGAGGTGTTGGAAATTCTGGCAAGGGTGAAAATAGATAAGTCCCCTGGGCCTGATGGCATTTATCCTAGGATTCTCCGGGTAGCAAGGGAGGAGATTGCAGAGCCATTGGCCATGATTTTTGTGTTCTCTTTGTCTACAGGAGTAGTGCCAGAGGACTGGAGGCTAGCAAACGTGGTTCCCTTGTTCAAGAAGGGGAGTAGGGATAATCCTAGTAACTATAGGCCAGTGAGTCTCACTTCTGTTGTGGGCAAAGTCGAAGAGAGAATTGTAAGGGATAGGATTTATGCACATCTGGATAAGAATGATGTGATCAAGGATAGTCAGCATGGTTTTGTGAAGGGCAGGTCGTGCCTCACAAACCTTATTGAATTCTTTGAGAAGGTGACGAAGGAGGTAGATGAGGGGAAAGCGGTAGATGTGGTATATATGGATTTTAGTAAGGCGTTTGATAAGGTCCCCCATGGTAGGCTACTGCAGAAAATACAGAGATATGGCATTGAGGGTGAGTTGGAGGTTTGGATTAGGAATTGGCTGGCTGGAAGAAGACAGAGGGTAGTAGTTGATGGCAAAGGTTCATCTTGGAGTGCCGTCACTAGCAGTGTTCCGCAAGGATCTGTTTTGGGACCATTGCTGTTTGTCATTTTTATAAATGACCTGGAGGAAGGGTGAGAAGGTTGGGTGAGCAAGTTTGCGGATGATACGAAAGTCGGAGGAGTTGTAGACAGTGAGGAAGGATATGGCAGGTTACAGCGGGATATAGAGAAGCTGCAGAGCTGGGCAGAAAGGTGGCAAATGGAGTTCAATGTAGCTAAGTGTGAGGTGATTCACTTTGGTAAGAGTAATAAAAAGATGGATTACTGGGCTAATGGTAGACTACTTGGTCGTGTGGAAGAGCAGAGGGATCTTGGTGTCCATGTACACAGATCTCTGAAAGTTGCCACCCAGGTAAATAGTGCAGTGAAGAAGGCATATGGCGTACTGGCTTTTATTGGTAGAGGAATTGAGTTCCGCAGTCCTGAGGTCATGCTGCAGTTGTATAAGACTCTGGTGCGGCCGCATCTGGAATATTGTGTGCAGTTTTGGTCGCCTTACTATAGGAAGGATGTGGAGGCACTGGAACGGGTGCAGAGGAAGTTTACCAGGATGTTGCCTGGTATGGTAGGAAGATCCTATGAGGAAAGGCTGAGGCACTTGGGGTTGTTTTCATTGGAAAAAAGAAGGTTTAGGGGTGACTTGATAGAGGTATACAAGATGATTAGGGGGTTAGATAGGGTTGACAGTGACAACCTTTTTCCACGTATGGAGTCAGCGATTACAAGGGGGCATAGCTTTAAATTAAGGGGGGGGGGGGTAGATATAGGACTGATGTTAGGGGTAGATTCTTCACTCAGCGAGTCGTAAGTTCATGGAATGCCCTGCCAGTAGCAGTAGTGGACTCTCCCTCTTTATGGGTATTTAAGCGGGCATTGGATAGATATATGGAGGATCGTGGGTTAGTGTAGGTTAGGTGGGCTTTGATCGGCGCAACATCGAGGGCCGAAGGGCCTGTACTGCGCTGTATTGTTCTATGTTCTATGTAAGTCTTGACAGATTGCCCTCTTGGTCTTTGTACGTTGAGGTGTTTGTCATGTACGGATGTGTAGATTTAGAGGGCAAATATCACCACAGTGCAAACACGCCCTTGTTGTCACTAAGGGAGCCCTGAATGCTCTGATATACTGCACTTAGTCACAGAGACGTACAGCATGGAAACAAACCCTTTGTTCCACCTCATTCATGCCAACCAGATATCCTAACCTAATCTAGTCTCCTGTGCCAGCACCTGGCCTGTATCCCTCTAAACCTTACTATTCATATACCCGTCCAGATGCCTTTTAAATGCTGTAATTGTACCAATCTCCACTTCTTCCTCTGATAGCTCATTCTATACACACACCATCCTCTATGTGAAAAAGTTGTCTCCTTAGGTCCATTTTATATCTTTCCCTCTTACTCTAAGCCTATGCCCTCCAATTTGGGACTCTCTCACCCCAGGGAAAAGACTTCGTCCGCTCCATGCCCCTCGTGATTTTATGAAACTTGAGAAGCCTCCGACGCTCCAGAGAAAACAGCCCCAGACTATTTCAGCCTCTCCCTATAGCTCAAATCCTCCTCCCTGGCAATATCTTTGGAAATATTTTCTGAACCCTTTCAAGATTCACTACATTCTTCTTTTGGAAGGAGACCAGAATGCACGTGGCCTAACCAATGTCCTGTACAGCCACAACATGACCTCCTAATTCCGATACTCAATCATCTGACCAATAAAGGAAAGCATGCCAAATGTCTTCTTCACTATCCTATCTGCCTGCAACTCTACTTACAAAGAACTATGAACTTGCACTCCAATGTCTCTTTGTTCAGCAACACACCCATACCTTTAAGTGGATATGACGTGCTCTGATTTGCTTTTCCAAAATGCAGTACCTCGTATTTCTCTGAACTAAACTCCAACAGCCACTGCTCGGCCCATTGGCCCAATTTGATCAAGATCCCATTGTACTCTGAGGAAACCTTCTTCACTGTCCACTGCACCTCCAATTTGGTTACCATCTGCAAACTTACTAACTGTACCTCCTACATTTGCATCCAAATCATGATGAAAAGCAGTGGACTCAACACCGATCCTTGGAGCACATCACTGGGCATAGACCTCCAGTTTGAAAAGCAACCTTACAACACCACCTCTTGCCTTTGAGTCAATTCAAATGTCTAATTCTCCCTGTATTCCATATGATGTAACCTTGCTAACCAGTATTCCATGAGGAACCTTGTCAAGCACCTTACTGAAGTCTATACGGATCCCGTTCACCGCTCTGCCCTCATCAATCCTCTCTGTTACTTCTTCAAAAAAATCAGTCAAGTTCGTGTGACCTGATTTCCCACACACAAAGCCATTGCTACTTTAACATTAATCAAATTTTGGTCACGGATGAATGGGCACCACACAACAATCAACAGACAGGAGGGTTCCCTCCCAGGTGGGGAACGCTTCAAAGGTCCAGGTCATTCAGCCTCGGACCTTCGGGTGACCATCCTCCAAGGCGGACTTCGGGACAGGCAGCAGAGAAAAGTGGCCGAGCAGAGGCTGATAGCTAAGTTCGGTACCCATAGGGAGGGCCTCAACCGGGACCTTGGGTTCATGTCACATTACAGGTGATCACCATTGCACTACACACACACACACACACACACACACAGATATTCCTACAAACACACCCTCACATGCACACGGACACACATAGACACAGACGCGCGCACAGACACCCTTATATACACACATGCTCCCAAACATGCACCCCCTCAGACTTAAAACACTCTGCACTCACTACACGCACACACACTTTCTCACACTCACAACCCCCACCCCAGACAGACACACACAGAGACAGACAAAGACCCACATGCACACATATACTACATGTAGTTTGCTCAAAAGCTACATACATTCATGTAGAACTCTGAGCTCAAAAAATGCATGAATTTATGTAAAACTCTGTTATCTCATTTTTTAGATTCGAATCAATCTAAACATCAGGTCATAGACAGAGAACACAGGGGGCTAACACCTTCAACATATTGTCCAGCTTTCACCATTGTTAACAGCTAACCCGAGAATGCAACTTTTTAAAAAAGGGTTTTGTGATTTACACATGAAAGAAGTGAATGTATCACTGTATTCTAACAGATGAAAGGCTTAACAGACAATCAATTTTTCAATGTATAATTTCAGTTACATCACACTGTAAAGTTTTGCTATAAATTCTGTGTTACGATCGAGCCCTCCACAATCACCTGATAAAGAAGCGTTGCTCCGAAAGCTAGTGTGCTTCCAATTAAACCTGTTAGACTATAACATGGTATTGTGTGATTTTAAACTTTGTACACCCCAGTCCAACACCGGCATCTCCGAATCCAAACCGATCAAAGTTGCCTTACTTAAGACTTAAGAAATCAAGTGTCTTCCGGCTCTTTTCTGAATTTTAATGTTTCTTGCAAGGAGTCACCCATGAAGGAAGCGTTGCTGCAGCTGTTCCCAGTTTTACTGTGATCACAGCTGGAGGACTGTATGGGGCTTTTTTAATCTCTTTACCTCAAAACGAATTTAATTACACGAGAAAGTGTCTGGACACAGCTCACTCAGTTGATTCCCATGTGGAAATGTTGCGCAGTTTGGATGTATACACTTTGAAGTTCAGCAGAAATAGGCATGATCATATTGAGACATAACTGACCCTGAGGGGAATTGAAATGGTGGATGCTGAGAGGATAGATCCCCACGTGTGGGTGTGTCGAACTAGGGGAACTGGAGAACATTTAAAAATGTGGCCTCTTCCATTTCAGAAGGATGTATCTGATAATGTTTTGTCCAGAGAGCAGTGAAGGCTGAATTTGATAGATATTTGATCAACTCGACAGCCACTGCTTATGTGAGTCAGGTTTGAGGGGGTTGAATGGTCTACGTCTGTTCTTATTTGTTGTGCATCATGTCACAAATAGGAGGTGATTTGGTGCAAGGTCAATCACTTTAAATGTAAAGGTGCTCCCATTTCAGATTGAGATGAGGATGTTCCTTTGTCCTGAGGGATGTGCTAGCTGTGGCATTCTCATCTGCAGGGTGCAGTGAAGATATTCAAGGCTGAGCTGAGTAGCTCCTTGATAGTAAAGGGAGCCTGTGGTTATTGTGAACAGAGACGGACAGGGGGTTCAGCCACAATCAGATCAGCTCTGATCTGTCTGAATGGTGTAGCAGAGACCGAATGGCCAACTGGAGCTCATACCTCCCGTGTAATGTCGCACAACATGTCTCTGACAGAATTTCTCAAGGCTATTACTGAGGCACAGGAATAAACCATTCAGCCCCTCTAAAGAGTTGCATAGAAACGTGTATTCAGCACTGAGAACGTACTGCAGAGTGTACCAAGAAGATGATTTAAATCTTTAAAACAACTCGTCTTCATCGGAACAGATTCTGTGTATGCGTAGGGCTTGTCCATAGGGTCTGGCTGTTTTAATATCTTTTGTGTGGAAGCTGGAGAAGTGTAGCATTGTGAGGTTATCTGTGGGTTTGCGGTAGAGGGAGGTGCCCATCATTGATGGAGATACATGTGTCCAAAATGAGACGGTAGAGAGTAGTCCATTTTGAGTTTGATGGTGGGATAAAACTTGTTGATATCACTGTGTAGTTTTATCAGTGAGTCCTCGCCATGGGTCCAGAGGAAGAAAATGTCGTTGATGTACCTGGTGTATAGTGTTGGTTGGAGGTCCTGCGTAGAGAAGAAATCTTGTTCACACTTGTGCCTAAAGATGTTGGCATATTGGGGTGCAAATTTGGTCCCCATGGTTGGACCATGTGTCTGGATGAAGAACCTGTTGTCAAAGGTGAAGACATTGTAATTGAGGATAAAGCGGATGAGTTGTAGGACGGTGCTCGGAAATTGGTAGTTGTTGCTCGTCTTTAAAGAACTACCAAACCTCAAACAGATGAAGGGTAAATGTAGGGGAATGGGTCGGTGTGGACTTGTTGGGCCGAAGGGCCTGTTTCCACACTGTAAGTAATCTAATCTTATCTAAAGTATAGAGGAAACAGAGAGTAATGAATAAAGAACAGTACAGCACAGGAACAGGCCCTTCGGCCCAATAAGACTGTGCTCACACTTGATGCCTTTCCAAATGAAAAACCTTTTATCTTTTCATGGTCCACATCCCTTGATTCCCTACCGATTCAAAAAATTGCTATTGTATCCGCCTCCACCATTACCTTTCCGAAGTACATTTCAGGTACTTATCACCATCGGTGTAAAAAAGCTGTCTCACACCTCCTTTAAACTTTCCCTTCTTACCTTAAAACTATGTCCCCTTGTAATTGAGATTAGTATCCTGGGAAAAAAGGCTCTGACTATCTACAGTAATAGGCTGGGGTTCTGATTGCAAGTGTAGTGATATTGTCACAATACCACTGACTCTCCTGAAGTCAGCACCTTTCAGGGAGAACACTCATTTCTGGTCAAAGTTTGTGAGAATATTTGTAGCTCGGGTGCTCGTTGTTGTGGTTCTGTTCGCCAAGCTGGGAATTTGTGTTGCATACGTTTCGTCCCCTGTCTAGGTGACATCCTCAGTGCTTGGGAGCCTCCTGTGAAGCGCTTCTGTGATCTTTCCTCCGGCATTTGTAGTGGTTTGAATCTCCTGCTTCCGGTTGTCAGTATAACTACTATTATAGGTCAAGCCAAACAGAGAACAGCCAGGGAATTCCTCGAGGCATGGCACTCATCCACAGATTCAATCAATAAGCACATTGACCTGGACCCAATACACCAGTCACTGCAACGGACAGCTGGAACTGACAACCGGAAGCGGCAGATACAAACCACTACAAATGGCTGAGGAAAGATCACAGAAGCGCTTCACAAGAGGCTCCCAAGCACTGAGGATGTCACCTGGAGAGGGGACGAAACGTTTGCAACACAAATTCCCAGCTCGGCGAACAGAACTATTTCTGGTCAAATTATTTGTGGCAGGAAGAGAATAGGAACAGTTGAATCTGGATATAACAAAGGTGCAGATGATTGTTTATTCATCAGCTAGACTGAGACAAAATGGTAGACCTGAGATATTGCGGAGTTGATAGTGAACAGGATTGGTTCTGGAGAGAATATGGAAATAGATATCAGCTTAGAGCCGAAGTACATGTTGGAGTTATACGCAGTTTGAATCCACTTCAGATATTAGCATTAAAATTGCTTGGTTAGGAATGGAGTTTGTGAACAGAAGTCATGGCAACAGCTTCCTTTTTTTCAGTATTTAAATTATGAGGACAGTAAGTTAGTTCAACAAAGATTATTGAATTCATAGTCAGATAGAAAGACTTACCAGGAATAATAGTGAGGAGAGGATAGAAATCAGCTTGAATCAGCCAAAGCACTTTTCAGGTCCACCCAATCTTGAGGAAGATTGTGAAGACCCAAATGTAAACCCCTGGTCAGTTTTGGAACATTCCAGTCTATTGTTCTCATATTCTGGTCCATTGTTGGAACACTCTCGTTCATTGTTCTCAGACTTTGATCTCTTCTCTCCCTCACTCTTGAACTGTTGATCCTGGTTAGTGCTACAAGTGAAGTTCCTACTGATACGATGTGATAATATTGTAAGAGCCCCTTATTAATAGGAAGTAAACCCTTTAGTGAAATAATTTGATGCATGGAGACTGGCATTAACTACAATCACTGAACGAGCAGGTTCACTTAACCCCATTCAAACCAATTTGTTCTATACCATGGTAAATAAATACATTTGCTTAGTCTGGATGGAACGTCTGAGTGTTTCTGAGGAATGGACACAACAGCAAAGTGATTGATCTTAGCTATGTCATGCTCCATAGATATGGAAGTGTGGTCAGAGGACTGAAGAGTTTTCAATTACCATCTCTTTTCATAAAAGAAGAGACAAACCCTGTAATAAAGAATAGCCAATATAATATAATTAAAATATTGAGGATACTTCCAGAGTCTACCATGTGGGGAGAATAATCTGTTCCTCAGAAACATTGGTTTTACAAGAAGCAACTAGAATAGAGACGCAAATGGAGAACATATGTATAGACAAGAAAGGTCAGTTTATTAAGCTAGTATCAGAGCAGATCAATGAAGATGGTGCTGTAGATTTTCTCAACTAAAATACAATCAAGGGTCATTGCCATGGAAATTAAATCTACTCAACTATTAGCAGGAGCAAAGAAAGGATCTTTATTTTGAATCCTGCAGGATTGACTCACTACGCTACGCCAGATGCATGAATGAAAAGAGCACTGAAACAATGTACAGATGCTTGCCTTAAAGTGTTCCTTATCACCCTCTCAAGGGCAATTCCCTGGTCTTTCAGACAAAATGGTTCTTCAGCCTTCACTGAGTTCAACTATTGAAATGTCAAGTAGAATGTTTACAGAATTCACACAGAGTTAAGCTGACTGCAACCCTTCATCAAAGCATCGTTTACAAAGAGCGGTGCAGCATTGAATTAAACAAAAGCATTCTCTTTAAATTTCACAGTAAATGGATAATTAATTTCACAGTAAATGGATAATTTCCCATTTCATTTTCCCCCTTTTTGTCATTTTATGGCAACAAGCCCAATTACAGCAACAACTACAAAGAAATACAGAGCCGTAATAGCTATACATCAAAAAAAGTTTAGGAAATACCAGGCCTTTCCTCAGATACCACCTACCCGAAACACAGATTTGTGGTGGTATCTTCACTTGCTCTAGTGTGCCCTGTACATAGCCCATGTGTGAGCTGCGGCAGCCCCATAACCGTATGAGGCTTCTAATCAGTACTTGCACTTAATTGGTTCCGGTGCTGTCCGATATCTCCTCGGGCTCAGCTACACGCTTGTAATGGCTGGTGTGTACCCACGTGGCTCTTTCTGCAATTTTAACTGCTGTCTGTGTTGTGAGGACCACTTGAAAAACTCTTTGCCTTCCAGTTGTTCCTTCTGAAGTCTTTCACCACTGTCCAGTTACTGGGTTTTAGATCATGCAGCTTCCCTCCTCCTGGTTGTGGTAGTGCTGCTTTCACTTGATTCTGTATTTGAGATAAAAGTGGAGAGAGTTTTATACAGTAACACAACATCTCATCCACACAGTGGCCTGTTATCTGTCTTACATTAGGTCTTGGGCCAATTCCTTTGGTTGGCGGTCTACCAAACAAAATCTCAAACGGGCTAGGATTAACTCTTCCTCTCCTTCTCGATCTCATATACATTCGCACAATCGAAGTGCCTTTGTCCATGTCACCCCTAGTTCCTCACAACATTTTGTCAATTTATTTTTAGAGTAGCATTTTCTCTTTCACCAGCCCCACCACTCGCTGGGTGGTAGGCACAGGGTTGTCTCATGTTTATTCTCAAGTAATCACTGATCTGTTGTAAGACATTATTGACAAATGGTGTCCCATTGTCACTGCTGATCCTTTCAGGGATGCCCCACCTCCGAATTATCTCAGTTAGAAAAGCCTTGGCTACTGCACTGGCATCCTTTTTTGACGTGGGGAACGCTTCCACCCATTTGGAAAACATATCAACTATTACCAGACAATACCTTTTCCCTTCGCTGGGCGTTAGTTCAATGAAATCCATCTGTAAATGTTCAAAAGGTTTTTGGGGTTGGGAGTGCGCTGCCTGACTCATCTGTATTCCCCTCCCCACATTATTAGTTGCACAGGTAACACAACACTCACAATAGTTCTGAGATTAATGAGTAAATCCCTTACTGTAGCAGTGTGCCAAAATACGGTCGTACGTTCCCCCTTTTGACACATGGTCCTTACCGTGTGTCAGTTTTGCATATAATGGAAATAATGATGGTGGTAGACAGGGTTTCCCATTGGGATCACACCATACTCCTTCCCCCACACTGCATCCTGCTTTCGTCCACTCACGATTTTCATCTGGTGTGGCCTGTGACTGTAGCCCCCGTACATCTGCTGTTGGCATACATTTTTTACCAGACACATGTCAATCTGCTCAGTTGGCAACTGCTGGGCTGCAGTTCATGCTGCTAAGTCTGCCCTTGCATTGCCTTGGGAAATAAGATCATTATTTTTTGTGTGGGCTTTACACTTGCACACAGCAATTGATTTAGGCAACAGGACCGTTCCAGGAGGTCGCAGTGTGTGATGGGATTTCCAGTGAAAGTGAAGAAGCCCCCGTGTTTCCATAGGATTGCAAAATCATGTACAACTGCGAATGCATATCTGCTATCGGTGTAAATATTCACTGTCATTCCCTCAGCCAACTTACAGGCCTCAGTCAAGGCAATCAGCTCCACTGCTGGCCCTGACAGATGAGAAGGGAGTGATCCCACTTTGACCGCCTCGTAGATAGTCACTGCAGCATGCCCAACACAATTCTGGCCTGGTTCCGTGCTCCTGAATGCTGACCCATCCAGAAAAATTTCCATATCCGAATTCTGACATGGTCAATCCTGCAAATCTGGTCTGGGGCTGCAAATTTCATGAGTTACAGCAACACAGTCGTGTGGGTCTCTGTCTCCTTCTGTGGGGAGAACGCTAGCAGGGTTAAGGGCGTTACATCACTTTATTGTAACGTTAGGCGTCTCCAATAACACAGTATTGTATCGGAGCCAACGTGCTGCTGACATGTGTACGGTCGTTTGCTCGTAAAGCAGTCAGGATACTGCATGTGGGACCAGAAGAGTTAATTCACCGCAGCCGACTATATCCCTGGATGCTGCAACAGCCTTTTCAGCTGCAGCCACAGCTCACAGGCATTGAGGCAACCCTGCTGCTACAGGGTCAAGTTTAGCTGAAAAATATGCAACCGGCCTCAATCTTCCCCAATGATGCTGGAACAGCACAGATGTCATGCAGCCATGCTCATCATCTACAGTTTGTACAAAAGGCTGGTTTGGGTTCAGAATCCCCAGTGTAGGTGTAGATTGGAGAGCCCCTTTTTAATTCAACAAAGGCACTCTCGGCCTCTGTGGTCCACTGTAATGGACTCTGGTTCTGCAACCCTTTGCCGTGGGTGATGTCACTGAGGGGAGCCTCAAGGGTTGCGTAATGTGCGATAAACATCCTACAGTTGGAGCACTTACCCAAAAAAGATAGCAATTGTCTCTTCGTGTGAGGCTTTGGAATTTGCTGGATTGCTTGAACTCTGTCTTGACCAATAGCCTTCCCTTGTTCAGATATTAGGTGACCGAAGAACTTCAACTGTTGTTGCACAAATTGTAGCTTTGTGAGACTGGCTTTGTGCCCTTCCCGCACTAGATGGCAGAGCAACGCAAGGGTCTCCTTCCACATTGTTCCTTTGTTGGGGCCGCAGTCAAGCAATCATCTACATACTGCAGCAGCACTGACCCCGGGGTTTGAACAAGAGTCTCCAGACTCCTGCGTAGAGCCACATTCTATATGGTGGGAGACTCACAGTAACCTCGCGTGAAGGTATATGATTTCCGTTTGAATGAAAAAGCAAACCAGAATTGACTATCTGGGTGCACCGGTACACTAAAGAAGGCATTTGTTAAATCCACAACAGGGAACCATTTGCTTTCCAGTGGAATTTGAGCCAATATAGTATAGGGATTGGGAACATTTGGGGCACGTGGAAAAACAGCGTCATTGACAGCCTGCAGGTCTGAACAAATCTCCATTCCTCCGGTTCACCGGGAATGTTTGTCTTTTTGAACGGAAAAATGGGGGTTCTCACCGGTGAGTTTACACAGAGGATGATCACTCCAGCCTTTAGGAGGGATTCAAAGCCTGCAGTAATTCCTTCTATGGCTTCGGGTTTTAACAAGTATTGTGCTCTGCAAGGACGATACTCAGACTTTGGGGTTATCCTTATGGGCTCACAGCCCCATATGAGCCCCACATCATGTTTGCCCTTGATCCACAACTTAGTAGGGACCATTATTAATTTTTGGGTTTGAGACTTCTATCTTGGGAAAACGCCAGGCTATCCGCCTAGGCTTCTCAGGGATGGCGGGCATTACCTGGACTGTCCTATCAGCCTGAGTTAGCCAATTTAATTTCTTCTTATATGTCCACATATCTGCATTTAACCAGATACCCACATCGTCCCTGAAGACCCAACCTTTCATTCTTTGTGCCTTTAGCACCCATGCTCCTAAATCCTACCACCTGTCACTAGACGCCTTCGCCAGTGACATGTGAGAGCAGAACCTTCCACATCAACAAAATAGGATCTACTTGCCGTCACTGATACTTTAGATAAGTTCACACTGACTGCACATCTGTGATCACTCCAATAAAAAAACAACTGATCTGGTTTAACCAATCTCCTGAACTAATCCTTCTCATATGGTTCGTCAGGACCATCATGGTGTATGCGTGCTGTGCAATGCAACATACCTCCAGCAAGAAAATCGATGTTAATAGGATTACCATAGTTACTTGCTTCCAGGGCGAGGGAATTGCTCACTGAACTTCTCGCTCTCTGGATTAATAGCCACTCATAGACATACATCAGGGGTCGTAGGTCATATTTTACAGCCTGCACTGGTAAATCGTTTCTTTGAATTATCTGCAAGCCCGTCGGAGTACTGACCAAATCCAAACCCAGTCTCCATATGAGATCCCGACCCATCAAATTTAATGGAGAAAATTCCGATAACAAGAAGGAGAATTGGAATGCTTCTCTTTTACTAGAGGTGCAGAAAATCTCTCTCGATCCATGACTCCTGATGCCCCCATTGTGTTCAGGAACCTGTCACTCATCTTTATTTGTGTCGATTGTCTAAACTGGCTTAATGTAAGGACTGAGTATGTTGCCCCTGTATCTATCAAAAAGGTAACTGATGTACTTTCACATATAACATAGAGGTGGTCATTGACTTATACACATCATTGTGATATTGGACATACCGTCCACACTTTGCAATCTCCGTGCTGCACATTGAGGTGTGATTTGTCTCAGTGAGCGAAAGGTTAGTAGAAGAGATGAGCATAAGCGAGTCTTCATTGCCAAGCGTAAGGGAAAGAGGCTTACCTGTACCTTGTGGGCTGCCCACCTCCACCTCAGCCTTCCCCTGTTAGTCACCCTGTCACTCAGCCTCCAGGGCCGAGTGAGCAAGTCTGTGCATTTTTGGTTGGCCATTCCAAGTCCTGTGTGGACTCTCCCTTTGCTTGCTCTTGCCGGAGCTCATTTTTAATGTCACTGGAAAAGGATTCAGCTCTCTCTCCGTATCTCTCTCGCAGTACCATTACCCTTTTGACTTGCTTTTACCTCCGGAGGTCCCCTCTCACATTGGGCACGTCCGCCTCAAGGCCTTGGTTTTCGTAAACCAAGAAACCATGTACCTGGTACGTCTTCGGCGAGTCCAACTCAGCCAGTGGTGGTTCCAAGTCTAAAACCACCCTTAACCTTGCTGTCTCCTAAACACTCTTCAGACAGCAATCCCCTTCCCCTGGAGTTTTACTCTAATACCACGTGAGAGTTCACTGAAACCTTTTCCTGCTGTATTTATTCTCTTATAATGACTCTCTATGTAGGATTACGTAAACCACGACTCTTACCCGACCTTATTTGATTTGAAACTCTGGCGCTCGGGCAATCCACAGATTCCCAGTCCTCTCACGCAAAAGGTTTAATTCAGCTCTCGAAATGAAGTGAAAGACGTTCAAGACGCTGGCACCTGCGCTTCCTGGGAATCTTCAGAATCTCATCCAGTCGCGGGGTCCCGGGACGAGCCCCCACGTTTACAGTCATGGAAATTAAATCGACTTGACTCAATAATTAGCAAGAGCAAAGCAAGGGTCTTCATTAAAGATTTTGCAAGATTGATCCATTACACTAAGTCAGATGCCTCAATCCAATGAGTACCCAAACATTTACACAGACACCTGCCTTACAGCATTCCTTACCACACTCTCAAGGGCAGAGACTGGAGAAACTCAAGTCGTTATCCTCTCATCCCTTGGTGCTAGACATAACAGTTATTCAGCTTTCGCTGAGTTCGACTATCGCAAGGTCGAGTTGAATGCTTACAGAAATCAAACAGAGATAAGCTAACTGCAACCCTTCATCAAAGCATCGTTTCCAAAGCTCAGAACAGCATTGATTTAAACAAAGCATTCTCTTTAAACTTTACAGTAAATAGATAATTAATTTCACAGTAAATGGATACTTTTCTATTGCAGTCACAGTGTGTTCAGAGAGAGTCTTAGGGTGACACTTTTTGTCCCAGAGAGAGTTACCGTGAGTCAGAGTGTCAAAGTGTGTCTCAGAGTGTCAGAGAGTATCAAAGTGTTTCACGGTGGGTCTTAGAGAAGGTCTCAGTATGTCAAAGAGAATATCAGAGAGTGTCACAGTATATCAGAGAGAGACAGGTAATATCACAGTGTTAGAGAATGTTGCAGTGTATCAGAGAATGTCACAATGTATCTCAGAGACTGTCCGAGAGTGTCAACGTTTATCAGAGAGTGGCACAGTATGTCTCATACAGTGTCAGAGAAAGTCACAGTGGATGTCAGAGAATGTCAGAGAAAGTTAGAGAGTGCCACAGTGTGTTACAGAGAGTGTCAAACAGGGTCAGAGAGTGCCACAGTGTGTTTCAGGGAGTGTCAGAGAGAGTCAGGAAGTGTCACAGTGTGTCACAATCTGTCAGAGAGTGTCACCGTATGTCTCAGAGAGCGTCAGATATTATTACAGTGTATTAGAGAGGGATACAGTATGTCTCTGAGAGTGTCAGAAAGTGTCAGAGAGAGAGTAAGAGAGTGTTACTTAAAGAGAGTCACAGTCTGTCAGAGAGTGTCACAGTGTGTTAGAGAGAGAGTAAGAGAGTGTCACAGAGTGTTTCATACAGAGTCAAAAAGTAACACAGTGTGTCGCAGTCTGTCAGAGAGTATCAGTTTTTCTCAGAAAGTGACAGGGAGAGTCAGAGAGTGACACAGTGTGTCTCAGAGAGAGTCAGTGAGTGATAAAGTGGGTCTCAGAGGGTGTCAGAGAGAGTCAAAAATTGCTACAGTGTATCGCAGCCTATCAGAGAGTGTCACAGAAGGTTTCAGAAAGTGTCAGAGAGAGTCAGAGAGTGCCACAGTGTGTTTCATAGAGGGTCAGAGTACGTCACAGTGTGCCTCCGAGAGTGTCACAGTGTATCAGAGAGTGTCACAGTGTCTCACAGCCGGTCAGAGAGTGTCACAGTGTGTCTCAGACAGTGTCAGTGAGAGTCAGAGAGTGTCACAGTCTGTCAGAGAGTGACACAGTATGTCTCTGAGTGTCAGAGACAGTGAGAGAGTGTCACAGTGAGCCTCAGTGAGTCAGAGAGTGTCACAGTGTGTCGCTAAGAGAGTCAGAGAGTGTCACAGTGTGTCCCAGAGAGAGTCAGAGTGTCTCAGTGTGTTTCAGAGTGTGTCAGAGAGAGTCAGAGAGTGCAAACTGTGTGTTTCAGAGACGGTCAGAGAGGATCTGAGTATGTCACAGAATGTCTCAGATAGTGTCACAGTGTATCGGAAAGTGCCACAGTGTCTCATAGTTGGTCAGAGAGTGTCCGAGAGAGACAGAGAGTGTCACACTGTGTCTCAGACAGTGTCAGTGAGAGAGAGCGAGTGTCACAGTCTGTCAGAAAGTGTCATAGTGTGTTACAGAGAGCGTCATAGAGAGTCTGAGTGTGTCACCGTGTGTTTCAGAGTGTGCCAGAGAGTCAGAGATTATCACAGTGTGTCTCAGAGAGAGTCAGAGAGTGTCACAGGGTTCTTCAGAGAGTGACAGAGAGAGTCAGAGAGGGGCACAGTGTGCAAGCAAGTGGCACAGTATGTATCAGGGAGAGTCAGAGAGTGTCAAAGTGGATCTCAGAGAGTGTCAGAGAGAGTCAAAAAGTGTCACAGTGTGTCGCAGTCTGTCAGAGAGAGTCAGAGATTACCACAGCGTGATTCAGAGAGTGTCAGGGAGAGACAGAGTACGTCACAGTTTGTCTCAGAGAGTGTCACAGTATATCAGAGTGTGTCCCAGTATCTCACAGTCGGTCAGAGAGTGTCATAGAGTCGGAGAGTGTCACAGTCTGTCTCAGACAGTGTCAGTGAGAGACAGAAAGTGACACAGTCTGTCAGAGAGAGCGACAGTGTGACGCAGAGAGTGTCAGAGAGGGTCTGTGTATGTCACAGTTTGTCTCAGAGAGAGTCACAGTGTATCAGAGTGTGTTCCAGTGTCTCAGAGTTGGTCAGACAGTGTCAGAGAGAGTCAGAGAGTATCACAGTACGTCTCTGAGAGTGTCAGAGCGAGTCAGTGTCACAGTGTGTAACAATCTGTCAGAGAGTGTTACAGCGTGTCTCAGAGAGTGTCACAGTCTGCCAGAGAGAGTCAAAGTGTGTCAGAGAGTGTCACAGTTTCTCAGAGAGTGTCACAGTGTGTCTCAGTGTGTCAGAGTACTACAGTGTGTCAGAGATTGTCACAGTGTGTCAGAGAGAGAGTCAGAAAGTGTCAGAATGTGTCAGAGAGTGTCCCACTGTCTCAGAGAGAGTTAGAGAGTATCACTGTGTGTCTGAGAGAGTGTCAGAGAGTGTAAAAGAGTGTCACAGTGTATGACAGTCTGTCAGAGAGTGTCACAGTCTGACTCAGATAGTGGCAGAGAGTGTCACAGAGAGTCACAGAGTGTCACAGTGTGTCTCAGAAAGAGGCAGAGTGTCACAGAGTGTCTCATACAGAGTCAAAAAGTGTCACAGTGTGTTAGAGAGTGTCACAGTGTGTCTCAGAGAGTGTCAGTGTGTGTCAGAGAGTGTTAGGGAGTGTCTCAGAGAGAGTCAGAGAGTATCACTTAATGTCTCAGTGGGTATCAAAGTATGTCTTAGAGTGTGTCAGAGAATGTCAGAGAGTGTGACAGTGTATGACCGTCTGTCAGAGAGTGTCACAGTGTGTCAGAGAGTGTCACAGTATTTCTCGAAGAAAGTCAGAGAGTATCACTGTGTGTCTCAGAGAGTGTCAGAGAGCGTCAATGCGTGTCTCTGAGTGTCAGACAGCGTCACAGTGTATCTCAGAGAGTGTCTCAGATTGTGTTTCATAGAGTGTCAGTGAGGGTCACAGTATGTCACAATGTGTCTCAGAGAGTGTCGCAGTGTATCAGAGAGTGTCACAGTGTCTCACAGTCGGTCAGAGAGTGTCAAAGAGAGTCAGATAATGTCACAGTGTTTCTCAGGCAGTGTCAGTGAGAGTCAGAGTGTCACAGTCTGTCAGAGAGTGTCACAGTGTGTTTCAGAGTGTGTCAGAGAGAGTCAGAGTGTCACAGTGTGTCTGCGAGAGTATCAGAGATAGTCAGAGAGTGTCACAGTGTGTCTCCAAGTGAGTCAGAGAGTGTTACATTGTGTCTTAGAGAGTGTCAGAGAGTATGACTGTGTGTCAGAGAGAGTCACAGTGTGTCTCAGAGAGTGTCAGAGACAGTCAGAAAGGGTCAAAGTGTGTTTCAGAGATTGTCCAACAGTGTCGCAGTGGGGCACAGTCTGTCAGAGAGTGTCAGAGTGTGTCTCAGAGAGTGTCAGTGAGTATCAATGCGTGTCTCAGGGTGTCAGAGAGTGTCACAGTGTGTCTCAGAGAGTGTCAGTGTGTGTCAGAGAGTGTTAGGGAGTGTCTCAGAGAGAGTCAGAGAGTATCACTTAATGTCTCAGTGGGTATCAAAGTATGTCTTAGAGTGTGTCAGAGAATGTCAGAGAGTGTGACAGTGTATGACCGTCTGTCAGAGAGTGTCACAGTGTGTCAGAGAGTGTCACAGTATTTCTCGAAGAAAGTCAGAGAGTATCACTGTGTGTCTCAGAGAGTGTCAGAGAGCGTCAATGCGTGTCTCTGAGTGTCAGACAGCGTCACAGTGTATCTCAGAGAGTGTCTCAGATTGTGTTTCATAGAGTGTCAGTGAGGGTCACAGTATGTCACAATGTGTCTCAGAGAGTGTCGCAGTGTATCAGAGAGTGTCACAGTGTCTCACAGTCGGTCAGAGAGTGTCAAAGAGAGTCAGATAATGTCACAGTGTTTCTCAGGCAGTGTCAGTGAGAGTCAGAGTGTCACAGTCTGTCAGAGAGTGCCACAGTGTGTTTCAGAGTGTGTCAGAGGGAGTCAGAGTGTCGCAGTGCGTCTCAGAGAGGGTCAGAGAGAGTCATAAAGGGTCACAGTGTGCTTCGGAGATTGTCCAAGAATGTCGCAGTGTGGCACAGTCTGTCAGAGAATGCCACAGTGTGTCTCAGAGGGATTCATAGAGAGTTACAGTGTGTTGGAGAGAGGCACAGTCTGCCTAAGAGAATGTCAGAGAGTGTCAGTGTGACTCAGCGTCTCACCGTCTGTCAGGGTGTCAGAGAGAATCGGAGATTGTCACAGTGTGTCTCAGACAGTGTCAGAGGGCGTCAATGAGTATCTCAGAGTGTCAGACAGTGTCACAATGTATCTCAGAGAGTGCCTCAGAGTGTGTCAGAGTGAGTCAGACAGTGTAAGGGATTGTCTCAGAATTAGTCAGAGAGTATCACTGCATGTCACAGTGGGTGTCAAAGTGTATCTTAGAGTGTGTCAGAGAGTGTCACAGTGTATCCGAGAGAGACATAGAGTGTCACAGTGTGTCTCAGCGATAGACAGAGAATGTCCCAGAGAGTCTCAGAGAGTGGCATAGTGTGTCAGACAGTGTCACAGTGTGTCTCAGAGGGAATTAAAGTGCATCACAATGTGTCTCAGAGACTGTCGCAGTGTGTCAGAGTGTGTCAGAGAGTGTCACAGTGTGTCTCAGAGAGTGTCAGAGAGAGTGACAGTGTTTCTCAGTGTGTCAGAGAGAGTCAGAGAGTGTCACAGTGTGTCAGAGCATGTCACAGTATGTCTGGAAGAGAGTCAGAGAGTATCACTGTGTCTCAGAAAGTGTCAGAGAGTATCAATGCGTGTCTCAGAGTGTCAGAGAGTGTCACAGTGTGTCTCAGAGAGTGTCGGAGCATGTCTTAGAATGTATCAGAGAGTATGACAGTGTATCACTGTCTGTCAGAGATTATCAGAGTGCGTCAAAGAGTGTCACAGAATGTCTCAGAATGAGTCAGAGAGGATCACTGTGTGTCTCAGAGAGTGTCAGAGAGTGTCACTGTGTATTTCAGAGTGTGTCACAGTGATCTCAGAGAGAGTCAGAAAGTGTCACAGTCTGTCAGAGTGTGTCTCAGAGTTTCAGAGAGTGTCAAAGTGTTTCACGGTGTATCTCAGAAAGTGTCACTGTGTGTCTCAGACAGTGTCACAGTGACTTCGAGAGACACATGGAGTGACAAAGTGTGTCAGCGAGAGACGGAGAGCGTCAGAGAGAGTTCTCAGAGTGTGTCAGAGTGTCACAGCGTGTCTCAGAGAGAGTCAAAGAGTATCACTGTGCATCTCAGAGAGTGTCAGAGAGCGTCAATGCGTGTCTCTGAGTGTCAGACAGCGTCACAGTGTATCTCAGAGAGTGTCTCAGATTGTGTTTCAGAGAGTGTCAGAGAGGGTCACAGTATGTCACAATGTGTCTCAGAGAGTGTCGCAGTGTATCAGAGAGTGTCACAGTGTCTCACAGTCGGTCAGAGAGTGTCAAAGAGAGTCAGATAATGTCACAGTGTTTCTCAGGCAGTGTCAGTGAGAGTCAGAGTGTCACAGTCTGTCAGAGAGTGCCACAGTGTGTTTCAGAGTGTGTCAGAGAGAGTCAGAGTGTCGCAGTGCGTCTCAGAGAGGGTCAGAGAGAGTCATAAAGGGTCACAGTGTGTTTCGGAGATTGTCCAAGAGTGTCGCAGTGTGGCACAGTCTGTCAGGGAATGCCACAGTGTGTCTCAGAGGGATTCATAGAGAGTTACAGTGTGTTGGAGAGTGGCACAGTCTGCCTCAGAGAATGTCAGAGAGTGTCAGTGTGACTCAGCGTCTCACCTGTCAGGGTGTCAGAGAGAATCAGAGATTGTCACAGTGTGTCTCAGACAGTGTCAGAGGGCGTCAATGAGTATCTCAGAGTGTCAGACAGTGTCACAGTGTATCTCAGAGACTGTCACAGTGTGTCTCAGAGAGTGTCAGAGCATGTCTTAGAATGTATCAGAGAGTGTGACAGTGTATCACCGTCTGTCAGAGAGTATCAGAGTGCGTCAAAGAGTGTCACAGAATGTCTCAGAAAGAGTCAGAGAGGATCACTATGTGTCTCAGAGAGTGTCAGAGAGTGTCATTGTGTATCTCAGAGTGTGTCACAGTGATCTCAGAGAGAGTCAGAAAGTGTCACAGTCTGTCAGAGTGTGTCTCAGAGTTTCAGAGAGTGTCAAAGTGTTTCACGGTGTATCTCAGAAAGTGTCACAGTGTGTCTCAGACAGTGTCACAGTGACTTCGAGAGACACATGGAGTGACAAAGTGTGTCAGCGAGAGACGGAGAGCGTCAGAGAGAGAGTCTCAGAGTGTGTCAGAGAGTGTCACAGCGTGTCTCAGAGAGAGTCAAAGAGTATCACTCTGCGTCTCAGAGAGTGTCATAGTGTGTCTCAGAGTGTGTCAGAGAGAGTCAGAGAGTGTTGCAGTATTTCTCATAGTGTGTCAGAGAGAGTCAGAGAGTGTCACAGGGTGTCACAGTGTATCACCGTCTGTCAGGGAGTGTCACAGTCCATCTCAGATAGTGTCAGAGAGTGACAAAGAGAGTCAGAGAGTGTCACAGTGTGTCTCTGACAGTGTCTCAGAGAGTGTCACAGTGTGTCACAGAGAGTATTGCAGTGTGTCTTAGAGTGTGTCAGAGAGTGTTAGAGAGTGACAGTGCATCACCGTCTGTCAGAGAGTGTTGCATTCCGTCTCAGATAGTGTCAGAGAGTAACAGAGAGAGTCAGGTTGTGTCACAGTGTGTCTCACACATTGTCAGAGAGAGTCAAAGTTTTTCACGGAGTCTCTCAGAGAGTGTCACAGTGTGTCTCCGACAGTTTGAGAAAGAGTGTCACAGTGTGTCTCAGAGTGAGTCAGAGAGTGTGGCAGTGTTTCTCATAGTGTGTCACAAAGAGTCAGAGAGTGTCACAGTATGTTTCCGAGAGTGTCGGAGGGCGGCAGATTGTGCCACAGTGTGTCTCAGACAGTATCAGTGAGGGTCAAAGTCTTTCACGGAGTGTCTCAGAGAGTGTCACAGTGTGTCTCAGCGAGACACAGAGAGTGTCACACAGTGTCTCAGAAAGAGACAGACAGAGAGTGTCACAGTGTCTAAGAGAGTGTCGCCGTGTGTCAGAGAGAGTCAGTTAGTGTCAGAGTGTGTCAGAGTGTCACAGCGTGTCTCAGAGAGAGTCAGAGAGTGTGGCAGTGATTCTCATAGTGTGTCAGAAAGAGTCAGAGCGTCACAGTGTGTCTCAGAGTGTCACGGTGTGTCAGAGAGTGTCACAGTATGTCTTGAAGAGAGTCAGAGAGTATCACTGTGTGTCTCAGAGAGTGTCAGAGAGTAACAATGCGTGTCTCAGGGTGTCAGAGAGTGTCACAGTGTATCTCATAGAGTGTCAGAGCGTGTCCTAGATTGTGTGAGAGAGTGTCAGAGAGTGTGACAGTGAATCACCGTCCGTCAGAAAATGTCAGAGTGCGTCGAGGAGTGTCACAGTATGTCTCAGAGAGATTCAGTGAGTATCACTGCATGTCTCAGTGGGTGTCAAAGTGTGTCTTAGAGTGTGTCATAGATGGTCACAATGTGTCTCAGAGAGTGTCAGAAAGAGTCAGAATGTCCCCGTGTGTCTCAGATAGAGTCAGAGAGTGTGGCAGTGTGTCTCAGAGCGAGACAAAGAGTATCACTGTGTGGCTCAGAGAGTGTCACAGTGTGTGTCAGAGGCAGTGAGAGAGCATCTCTGTGTGTCTCAGAGAAAGTCAGAGAGTGTCACAGTGTGTCTCAGAGAGAGTCAGAGAGTATCTCTGTGTGTCCGAGGAGAGTCAGAGAGTGTCACAGTGTGTCAGAGAGTGTCACAGTGTGTCTCGAAGAGTGGCAGAGACAATCAATGCGTGTCTCAGAGTGTCAGAGAGTGTCACAGTGTATCTCAGAGAGTGTCACAGTGTGTCTCAGAGTGAGTCAGAGTGTCATAGTCTGTCAGAGAGTGTCACAGTATGTATCTAAAAGAGTCAGTGAGTATTACAGTGTATCTCAGAGAGTGTCACAGTGTGTCTCAGAGAGTGTAAGGGAGTGTCTCAGAGAGAGTCAGAGAGTATCACTTAATGTCTCAGTGGGTGTCAAAGTGTGTCTTAGAATGTGTCAGAGAGTGTCACAGTGACTCCGAGAGAGACATAGAGTGTCACATTGTGTCTCAGCGAGAGAACAGAGAATGTCTGAAAGACTCTCAGAGAGTGTCAAAGTGTGTTAGACAGTGTCACGGCGTGTCTCCAAAAGAGTCAAAGTGTATCATTATGTGTCTCATAGTGTGTCAGAGAGAGTCAGAGAATGTCACAGTGTGTCAGAGAGTGTCACAGAATGTCTTGAAGAGAGTCAGAGAGTATCAATGCATGTCGCAGAGTGTCAGAGAGTGTCACAGTGTATCTCAGAGAGTGTCACAGTGTGTCTCAGAGATTGTCAGAGCATGTCTTAGAGTCTGTCAGAGAGTGTCAGAGAGTGTGACAGTGTATCACTGTCCGTCAGAGAGTCTCAGAGAGTTAGAGAGTATCACTGTGTGTGTCAGAGAGCGATAGAGAGAATCACTGTGTGTCTCAGAGATTGTCAGAGAGTATCAATGCGTGTCTCAGAGTGTCAGAGAGTGTCATAGTGTATCTCAGAGAGTGTCACAGTGTGTCTCAGAGAGTGTCAGAATGTGCCAGAGAGTGTAAGGGAATGTCTCAGAGAGAGTCAGAGAGTATCACTGCATGTCTCAGTCGTTGTCAGTGTGTCTTAGAGTGTATCAGAGAGTCTCAGAGAGTGTGACAGTGTATTTCCGTCTGTCAGAGAGTGTCACAGTGTGTCTCAGAGAGTGTCAGAAAGATTCAGAGTGTCCCAGTGTGTCTCAGAGAGAGTCAGAGAGTGAGGCAGTGTTTCTCATAGTGTGTCAGAAAGAGTCAGTGAGTGTCACAGTGTGTCTCAGAGTGTCACAGTGTGTCAGTGATTGTCACGATGTGTCAGAGTTAGAGAGTGTGTCAGTGTGTCAGAGAGTGTCACAGTGTGTCTCAGAGATTGTCACAGTATGTCTTGAAGAGAGTCAGAGATTATCAATGCATGCCTCAGGGTGTCAGAGAGTGTCACAGTGTATCTCAGATAGTGTCACAGTGTGTCTCAGAGAGTGTCAGAGTGTGTCAGAGAGTGTAAGGGATTGTCTCAGAGAGAGTCAGAGAGTATCACTGCATGTCACAGTGGGTGTCAAAGTGTGTCTTAGAGTGTGTCAGAGAGTGTCACAGTGACTCCGAGAGAGGCATAGAGTGTCACAATGTGTCTTAGCAAGAGACAGAGAATGTCTAAGAGAATCTCAGACAGTGTCAGAATGTGTCAGACAGTGTCACAGCGTGTCTCAGAGAGAGTCAAAGTGTATCACTGTGTGTCTCAGAGAGTGTCAGAGTGTGTCAGAGAGTGTCACAGTGTGTCTCAGATAGTGTCAGAGTGAGTGGCAGTGTTTCTCATAGTGTGTCAGAGAGTGTCAGAGAGTATTACCGGGTGTCACAGTCTGTCAGAGCGTGTCACCGTTTGTCTCAGAGTGTCACAGAGTGTCAGTGAGACAGCCAGAGAGTGTCACACTGTCAGAGAGTGTCACAGTATGTCTCGAGGAGAGTTAGCGAGTATCACTGTGTGTCTCAGAGAGTGTTAGCAAGTATCAATGCGTGTCCCAGGGTGTGAGATAGTGTCACAGTATATCTCAGAGAGTGTCACAGTGTGTCAGAGAGTGTCACAGTATGTCTCGAAGAAAGTCAGAGAGTATCACTGTGTGTCTCAGAGAGTGTCAGAGAGTGTCACAGTGTATCTCAGAGAGTGTAAGAGAGTGTCAGAGAGTGCAAGGGAGTGTATCAGAGAGAGTCAGAGAATATCACTGCCTGTCTCAGTGGGTTTCAAATTGTGTCTTTGAGTCTGTCAGAGAGTGTCAGATAGTGTGACAGTGTATCCCCCTCTGTCAAAGAGTGTCACAGTGTGTATCAGCGAGTGACAGAATGGGTCAGAGTGTCACAGTGTGTCTCAGAGAAACTCAGAGAGTGTCACAGTGTGTTCCCGAGAGTGCCAGAGAGCGTCAGAGTGGTTCACAGTGTGTCTCAGACAATATGAGAGTGGGTTAAATGTTTCACAGTGTGTCTCAGAGAGTGTCACAGTCTGTCTCAGAGAGTGTCACAGTGTTTCTCAGTGAGTGACGGAGAGTGTCACACAGTGTCCCAGAGCCAGACAGTTAGAAAGTGTCACAGTGTCTTAGAGAGTGTCACTGTGTGTCACAGAGAGAGAGTCAGAGAGTGTCACAGCGTGTCTCAGAGAGAGTCAGAGAGTGTGGTAGTGTTTCTCATAGTGTGTCAGAAAGGGTCAGAGCGTCACAGTGTGCCAGAGAGTGCCACAGTATGTCTCAAAGAGAGTCAGAGAGTGTCACTGTGTGTCTCAGAGACTGGCAATGAGTATCATCGAGTGTCTCAGGGTGTCAGTGAGTGTCACAGTGTGTCTCAGAGAGTATCACAGTGTGTCTCAGAGAGTGTCAGAGAGTGTGGCAGCGTATCTCATAAAGTGTCAGAAAGACTCAGAGAGTATCGCAGTGAGTCACCGAGTGTCACAGTGTGTCAGAGTATGTCACAGTATGTCAGCGAGAGTCAGAGAGTGTCACAGTGTATCACTGTCTGTCAGCGAGTGTCACAGTCCATCTCAGATAGCATCAGAGAGTGACAGAGAGAGTCAGAGGGTTTCACAGTGTGTCTCAGAGAGTATTAGAAAGAGTCGGAGAGTCACAGTCTGTCTCAGAGAGAGTCAGAGAGTGTAGCAGTGTTTCTCATAATGTGTCGGAAAGAGTCTGATTGTGTCACAGTGTGTGTCAGAGTATCACAGTGTGTCAAAGAGTCAGAGAGTGTGACAGAGTGTCAGAGAGTGTCACAGTGTGTCTGGAAGAGAGCCAGAGAGTATCACTGTGTGTCTCAGAGAGTGTCAGAGAGTATCAATGCGTGTCTCAGAAGGTCAGAGAGTTTCTGAGAGTCAGAGAGTGTCAGCGTGTGTTTCAGAGGGTGTCAGAGAATGTCACAGTGTGTCACAGTCTGTCAGAAAGTGTCACAGTGTGTTTGAGAGGGTGTCAGAGAGCATCAGAGTGTGTCACAGTGTGTCTCAGACATTATCAGAGCGGGTCAAAGTGTTTCACGATGTGTCTCAGAGAGTGTCACAGTGTATCAGCGAGAGACAGAGAGTGTCACAGTGTATCAGCGAGAGACAGAGAGTGTCACACAGAGTCTCTTAGAGAGACACACAGAGAGTGACACAGTGTCTTCGAAAGTGTCACTGTGTATCAGACAGAGAGAGTCAGAGAGTTTCAGAGAGTTACAGAGAGTGTCACAGCGTGTCTCAGAGAGATTCAAAGTGCATCACTGTGTTTCTCCGAGAGTTTCACAGTGTCAGAGTGTGTCAGAAAGTGTCAGAGTGCGTCAGAGAGTGTCACAGTGTGTCTCAGAGAGAGCCAAAGTGTATCACTGTGTGACTCCGAGAGTGTCAGAGTGTGTCAGAGAGTGTCAGAGAGTGTCAGAGTGTGTCTCAGCGAGTGTCAGAAAGAGTCATTGTGTCACAGTGTGTCTCAGAGAGACGCAGAGAGTGTGGCAGTGATTCTCATAGGTTGTCAGAAAGTGTTAGAGAGTGTCACAGTGTGTTTCAGAGAGTGTCAGAGAGCGTCAGAGTATGTCACAGTGTGTCTCGGACAGTATGAGAGAGGGTCAAAGTGTTTGACGGTGTGTCTCATAGACTGTCACAGTCTGTCTCAGAGAGTGTCATAGTGGGCCTCAGTGAGAGACAGAGAGTGTCACACAGTGTCTCAGAGCCAGAAAGACGGAACGTGTCACAGTGTCTTAGAGAGTGTCACTGTGTGTCAGAGAGAGAGAGAGAGTCAGAGAGTGTTGCAGTATTTCTCATAGTGTGTCACAGAGAGTCAAAGAGTGTCACAGGATGTCACAGTGTATCACCATCTGTCAGAGAGTGTCACAGTCCGTCTCAGAGAGTGTCAGAGAGTATCAATGCGTGTCTCAGAAGGTCAGAGAGTGTAAGAGATTCAGAGAGTGTCAGAATGTGTCGCAGACAGTGTCAGAGAGTGTCACATGTTTCAGAGGGTGTCGGAGAGCATCAGAGTGTGTCACAGTGTGTCTCAGACAGTATCAGAGAGGGTCTAAGTGTTTCAGAGTGTGCCTCAGAGAGTATCACAGTGTGTCTCAGAGAGACTCAGAGAGTTTTGCAGTGATTCTCAGTATGTCAGAAAGTGTAAGAGAGTGTCACATGTTTCAGAGGGTGTCAGAAAGCGTCAGGGTGTGTCACAGTGTGTCTCAGACAGTATCAGAGAGGGTCAAAGTGTTTCATGGTGTGTCTCATAGAGTGTTACAGTGTGCCTCAGAGAGTGTCACAGTGTGTCTCAGTGAAAGACAGAGTGTCAAAGAGTGTCTCAGAGCCAGACAGACAGAAAGTGTCACAGTGTCTTAGAGAGTGTCACTGTGTGTCAGAGAGAGAGAGAGAGAGTCAGAGAGTTTAAGAGTGTGTCAGAGAGTGTCACAGCGTATCTCAGAGAGAATCAGAGAGTGTGGCACTGTTTCTCATAGTGTGTCAGAGAGTCAAAGAGTGTCACAGTGTGTCTCGGAGTGTGACCGTCTGTCAGAGAGTATCACAGTCCGTCTCAGATAGTACCAGAGAGTGACAGAGAGAGTCAGAGGGTTTCGCAGTGTGTCTCAGAGAATATCGGAAAGAGTCAAAGAGTCACAGTGTGTCGCAAAGAGAGTCAGAGAGTGTGGCACTGTTTCTCATAATGTGTCGGAAAGAGTCAGAGTGTGTCACAGAGTGTCAGAGAGAGTCAGAGAGTGTAACAGAGTGTCAGAGTGTGTCACAGTGCGTCTGGAAGAGAGCCAGAGAGTGTGACAGTGTATCACCGTCTGTCAGAGAGTGTCAGTGTGTCTCAGAGAGTGTCAGAAAGATTCAGAGTGTTGCAGTGTGTCTCAGAGAGAGTCAGAGAGTGAGGCAGTGTTTCTCATAGTGTGTCAGAAAGAGTCCGAGAGTGTCACAGTGTGTCTCAGAGTGTGACAGTGTATCAGAGATGATCACAGTGTATCAGAGAGAGAGTCAGACAGTGTCACAGTGTATCAAGAGTCAGAGAGTGTTGCAGTGTTTCTCGGAGAGAGTCAGAGAGTGTCACAGGGTGTCACAGTGTATCATCGTCTGTCAGAGAGTGTCACAGTACATCTCAGATAGTGTCAGAGAGTATCAATGGATGTCTCAGAGGGTCAGAGAGTGTCAGAGAGTCAGACGGTGTCAGAGTGTCACAGTGTGCCACAGTGTGTCATAGTCTGTTAGAGAGTGTAACAGTGTGTTTCAGAGGGTGTCAGAGAGCATCAGAGTGTGTCACAATGTTTCTCAGACAGTATCAGACTGGGTCAAAGTTTTTCACGGTGTGTCTCAGAGAGTGTCCCAGTGCCTCAGTGAGAGAGAGAATGTCACACAGAGTGTCTTAAAGAGACAGACAGAGTGTCACAGTGTCTTCGAAAGTGTCAGAGTGTGTCAGAAAGACAATCAGGGAGTGTCAGAGAGTAACAGAGAGTCAGAAGTGTCAGAGTATGTCTCAGATTTTGAGTGTCACAGTGTATCACCGTCTGTCCGACAGTGTCAGAGTCCATCTCAGATAGTGTCAGAGAGAGTCAGAGAGTGTTTCTCATAGTGTTTCAGAGAGAGTGAGAGAGCGCCACAGGGTGTCACAGTGTATAACCGTCTGTCCGACAGTGTCACAATCCATCTCAGATAGTGTCAGAGACAGTCAGAGAGTGTTTCTCATCGTGTGCCAGAGAGAGTGAGAGAGCGCCACAGGGTGTCACAGTGTATCACCGTCTGTCAGAGAGTGTGAGAGAGTGACAGAGAGAGTCAGAGAGTGTCACAGTGTGTCAGGGATTGTCAAAGAGTGTCAGACAGTGTCACAGTGTGTCTCAGAGAGTGTCAGAGTGTATCAATGCGTGTCTCAGAGTTTCAGAGAATGTCATAGTGTATCTCAGAGAGTGTCACAGTGTGTCTCAGAGAATGCTACAGTGTGTCAGAGAGTGTAAGGGAACATCTCAGATAAAGTCAGAGAGTATCACTGCATGTCTCAGTCGGTGTCATAGTGTGTCTTAGAGTGTATCAGTGTGTGACCGTGTATCACTGTCTGTCAGAGAGTGTCACTGTATGGCTCAGAGAGTGTCAGAAAGATTCAGAGTGTCCCATTGTGTCTCAGAGAGAGTCAGAGAGTGAGGCAATGTTTCTCATCGTATGTGAGAATGAGTCAGAGTGTCACAGTGTGCCAGAGATTGTCACAGTGTGTCAGAGAGAGAGTCAGACAGTGTCACACTGTGTCAGAGAGTGTCACAGTGTGTCTCGAGTCAGAGAGTGTTGCAGTGTTTCTCATAGTGTGTCAGAGAGAGTCAGAGAGTGTCACAGGGTGTCACAGTGCATCACCATCTGTCAGAGAGTGTCACAGTCCGTCTCAGAGAGTGTCAGAGACTATCAATGCGTGTCTCAGAGAGTCAGGGAGTGTCAGAGAGTCAGATAGTTTCAGAGTGTGTCGTAGACACTGTCAGAGAGAGTCGGAGAGTTTCACAGTGTGTCACAGTCTGTCAGGGAGTGTCGCAGTGTGTTTCAGAGGATGTCAGAGAGCATAAGAGTGTGTCACAATGTTTCTCAGACAGTGTCAGAGAGGGTCAAAGTGTTTCACGGTGTGTCTCTGAGAGTGCCACAGTCTGTCTCAAAGAGTGTCCCAGTGCCTCAGCGCGAGAGAGAGCGTCACACAGAGTGTCGTAGAGAGACAGACAGAGAGTGTCACAGTGTCTTCAAAAGTGACACAGTATATCAGAGAGACAGTCAGGGAGTGTCAGAGAGTGACAGAGAGTCAGAGGGTGTCAGAGTGTGTCTCAGACAGTGTCTCATAGAGGATCACAATGTGTCTTAGAGTGTGTCAGAGAGTGTCACAGTGTATCACCGTCTGTCAGACAGTGTCATAGTCCGTCTCAGACAGTGTCAGAGAGGGTCAGAGAGTGTTTCTCATAATGTGTCAGAGAGAGTGAGAGAGTGCCACAGGGTGTCACAGTGTATCACCGTCTGTCAGAGAGTGTCACAGTCTGTCTCAGATAGAGTCAGAGAGTGACAGAGAGAGGCAGAGAGTGTCACGGTGTGTCTCAGAGCATCAGAAAAAAGCAGCGTGCCACATGTGCCTCAGGGTGTCACAGTGTGTCAGAGATTGTCACAGTGTGTCAGAGAGAGAGTCAGAGAGAGTGACAGTGTTCCAGAAAGTGTCACATTGTGTCTCAAAGAGAGTCAGAGTATCACTTTTGTCTCAGAGAGAGATAGATATTATCAATGCGTGACTCAGAGTTTCAGTGAGTGTCTGAATGTATCTCAGAGAGTGTCACAGGGTGTCACATAGTAGCACCGTCTGTCAGAGAGTGTCACAGTCCGTTTCAGAAAGTATCAGAGAGAGACAGAGAGAGTCAGAGGGTTTCACAGTGTGTCTCAGAGAGAGTCAGAGAGTGTGACAGTGTTTCTCCTAATGTGTCGGAAAGAGTCAGAGTGTGTCACAGTGTGTCTCAGAGTGTCACAGTGCGTCAGAGAGAAAGTCAGAGAGTGTGACAGTGTGTCAGAGAGTGTCACAGTGTGTCTGGAAGAGAGTCAGAGAATATCACTGTATGTCTCAGAGAGAGTTAGAGAGTATCAATGCGTGTCTCAGAGAGTCACAGAGTGTCAGAGAGTCAGAGAGTGTCAGAATGTGTCTCAGACAGTGTCAGAGAGAATCAGAGAGTGTCACAGTGTGGCACACTCTGTCAGAGAATGTCACAGTGTGTTTGAGAGGGTGTCAGAGAGCATCAGAGTTTGTCACAGTATGTCTCAGACAGTATCAGAGAGGGTCAAATCGTGTCATGGTGCGTCTCAGAGAGTGTCACAGTGTATCAGCGAGAGACAGAGAGTGTCACACAGACTCTCTTAGAGAGACAGACAGAGAGTGTCACAGTGACTTAGAGACTGTCACTGTGTGTCAGACAGAGAGAGCCAGAGAGTGTGAGTGTGTCAGAGTCTCACAGCGTGTCTCAGAGAGAATAAAAGTGTCTCATTATGTGTCTATGAAAGTGCCACAGTGTGTCAGAAAGTGTCAGAGTGTGTCAGAGAGTGTCACAGCGCGTCTCAGAGAGAGTCAGAGAGTATCTGTATGTCTCAGTGGGTTTTAAAGTGTGTCTTAGAGTGTGTCAGAGAGTGTCATAATGCATCTCTGTCTGTCAGAGAGTGTCACAGTGCGTTTGAGCGAGTGTCAGAAAGAGTCAGAGTGTCACAGTGTGTCTCACAGAGTGTCAGAGAGTATCAATGCGTGTTTCAGAGGGTCAGAGAGTGTCAGAGAGTCGGAGGGTGTCAGAATGTGTCTCAGACAGTGTCAGAGAGAATCAGAGAGTGTCACAGTGTGTCACAGTCTGTCAGAGAGTGTCACAGTCTGTTTGGGAGGGGGTCAGAGAGCATCAGAGTGTGTCACAGTGTGTCTCAGACTGTATCAGAGAGGGTCAAAGTATTTCACGGTGCGTCTCAGAGAGTGTCACAGTGTATCAGCGAGAGGCAGAGAGTGTCACCAGAGTCTCTTAGAGAGACAGACAGAGAGTGTCACAGTGTCTTAGAGATTGTCACTGTGTGTCAGACAGAGAGAGTCAGTGAGTGTGAGTGTGTCAGAGTCTCACAGCATGTCTCAGAGAGAATAAAAGTGTATCACTCTGTGTCAATGAAAGTGCCACAGTGTGTCAGAAAGTGTCAGAGTGTGTCAGAGAGTGTCACAGCGCGTCTCAGAGAGAGTCAGAGAGTATCTGTATGTCTCAGTGGGTTTTAAAGTGTGTATTAGAGTGTGTCAGAGAGTGTGACAGTGCATCACTGTCTGTCAGAGAGTGTCACAGTGCGTTTCAGCGAGTGTCAGAAAGAGCCAGAGTGTCACATTGTGTCTCAGAGAGACTCAGAGAGAGTGGCAGTGATTCTCATAGTGTGTCAGAAAGTGTTAGAAAGTGTCACAGTGTGTTTCAGAGAGTGTCAGAGAGCATCAGAGTATGTCACAGTGTGTCTCAGACAGTATGAGAGGGGTCAGATTGTTTCACGGTGTGTTTCAGAGAGTGTCACCGTCTGTCAGAGAGTGTCACAGTCCATCTCAGATAGTGTCAGAGAGTGACAGAGAGAGTCAGAGAGTGTCACAGTGTGTCTCAGAGAGTATCAGAAAAAGCCAGAGTGTCACAGTATGTCTCGAAGAGTCAGAGGGTATCATTGTGTGTCTCAGAGAGAGTTAGAGAGAATCAATGCGTTTCTCAGAGTGTCGGAGAGTGTCACAGTGTATCTCAGAAAGTGTTACAGTGTGTCTCAGAAAGTGTCAGAGAGAGTCAGAGAGTGTCACAGTCTGTCAGAGTGTGTCACAGCGTGTCTAAGCTTTTTACGGTGTGTCTCAGAGAGTGTCATAGTGTGTCTCAGAGAGGGTCACAGTGACTCCAAGAGAGACATACAGCAACGTAGTGTCTCAGTGATAGACAGAGTGTCAGAGAGAGTGTCAGAGTGTGTCAGAAAGTGTCACAAAGTGTCTCAGAGAGAGTCAAATATTATCTCTTTGTGTCTTAGAGAGTGTCACAATGTGTCTCAGAGAGTGTCAGAGAATCAGAGAGTGAGGCAGTTTTTCTCATAGTGCGTCAGAGAGTCAAAGAGTGTGACTCAGTGTCACAGTCTGTCAGAGCGTGTCACAGATTGTCTCAGAGTGTTGCAGTGTGTCAGAGAGGGAGAGTTAGAGAGTGTTACAGTGTGCCAGAGAGTGTCACAGTGAGTCAGAGAGTGAGTCAGAGAGTGTCACAGTGTGTCAGAGAGTGTCAGAGAGAGTCAGAGTGTGTCAGAGTCTGTCAGAGCATGTCTCAGATGTCAGAGGCAGTCCGAAAGTGTCACAGTTTCAAAGAATGTCAAAGTGTGTCAGAGATTGTCACAGTACGTCAGAGAGGGAGTAAGAGAGTTTTAGAGTGTGTCAAAGTGTGTCACAGTGAGTCTCAGAGAGAGTCAGAGAATGTCACAGTATCTCTGAGACTGTCACATTGTGTCAGAGAGTGTCATAGTGTGTCAGAGAGTGTCGCAGCGTGTCTCAGAGCGAGACAGAGAGCATCACTGTGTGTTTCAGAGAGTGTCACAGTGTGTCAGAGAGTGTCAAAGAGAGACAGAGAGAGTCACAGTTTACCACAGTCTGAAAGAAAGTGTCACAGACTGTATCAGAATGTGTCAGAGAGTATCAGAGAGTGTCACTGTGTGTCTCAGGGAGAGTTAGAGAGTGTTACAGTGTGTCACAGTCTGTCAGAGAGTGTCACGGTGTGTCTCACAGAGTGTAAGAGAGTGTCAGAGAGATTCAGAGAGTGTCAGAATGAGTATCAGAGCGTGGCAGAGAGAGTCAGACAGTATGTCCATGTGTCTCAGAGAGTGTCAGTGATAGTCAGGGAGCGTTTCAGTCTGTCAGAGAGTGTCACAGTGTGTCAGACATTGTCACGGTGTGTCAGAGGAGAGTCAGACTATCACAGTGCATCTCAGAGAGAGTCAGAGAATGTCACAGTGTGTCTCAGAATCAGAGAGTATCTCTGTGTGTCTCAGAGAGAGTTAGAGAGTATCAATGCGTTTCTCAGAGTGTCAGAGAGTGCCACAGTGTATCTCAGAGAGTGTCACAGTGTGTCTCAGAGAGTGTCACAATGACGCAGAGATAGAGATATTCGGACACAGTGTCTCAGCGAGAGACCGAGAGTGTCAGAGAGAGTCTCAGAAAATGTCAGTTTGTCTCAGAGAGTATCAGATTATCTCAGAGAGTGTCACATTGTGTCAGAGAGTGTCACAGTGTGTCTCAGATTCTGTCAGAGTGTGTCACAGTGTGTCTCAGAGATCGTCAAAGAGTGTTACAGTGTGACTCAGAGCGTGTCACAGTGTGTCAGATAGTGTCACAGTGTGTCTCAGAGCGTGTCACAGTGTGTCAGACAGTGTCACAGTGTGTCTCGGAGCATGTCAGAGAGTGTCACAGTGCGTCTCAGAGTGCGTCAAAGAGTGATACAGTGTGTCTCAGAGCGTGTCACAGTGTGTCTCAGAGCAGGTCACAGTGCGTCAGAGAGTATCACAGTGTGTCTCAGAGAGTGTCAGAAAGAGTCAGATTGTGTCACAGTGTCTCAGAACGTGTCACAGTCTGTCTCAGTAAGTGTCAGAGAGTGTCACAATGTGTCTCAGAGAGCGTCAAAGTGTGTTATAGTGCGTCTCAGAGCGTGTCATAGTGTGTCAGATAGTGTCACAGTGTGTCTCAGAGCGTGTTACAGTGTGTCAGAGAGTGTCACAGTGTGTCTCAGAGAGTGTCAGAGAGTGTCACAGTGCGTCTCAGAGAGCGTCAAAGTGTGTTACAGTGCTTCTCAGAGCGTGTCATAGTGTGTCAGATAGTGTCACAGTGTGTCTTTGAGCGTGTTACAGTGTGTCAGAGAGTGTCATAGTATGTCTCGGAGCGTGTCAGAGAGTTTCAACGTGTGTCAGTGTGTGTCTCATAAAGTGTCTGAGAGAGTCAGAGAGTGTCACAGTGTGTCAGAGTGTGTCACAGTGTGTCTCAGAGAGTGTCCGAGAGAGTCTGAGAGTGTCGCAGTCTGTCAGATCATGTCTCAGAGTGTCAGAGGTAGTCAGGCAGTGTCACAGTGTGTCTCAGAGAAGGTCAGCAAGTGTCACAGCACTTCAGAGAGTGTCACACGGTGTCAGAGGATGTCCAAGAGTGCCACAGTCTGTCAGAGCATGTCTCAGAGTGTCAGAGGTAGTCACAAAGTGTCACGGTGTGTCTCAGAGTGTCAGAGTATGACAGTGTGACAGACATTGTCACAGTGTGTCAGAGCGATAGCCAGAGTGTGTCTCATAGTGTGTCACAGTGTCTCAGAGAGTGTCACATTGTGTCAGAGAGTGTCACAGTGTGTCTCAGAGAGTGTCAGAGAGAGACAGAGAGAGTCACAGTTTACCACAGTCTGAAAGAAAGTGTCACAGACTATCTCAGAATGTGTCAGAGAGTGTCAGATAGTGTTAATGTGTGTCTCAGAGAGAATCCGAGAGCGTTACACTGTGTCTCAGAGAGTGTAATGGAGTGTCAGAGAGAGTTAGAGAGTGTGATAGTAAGTTTCCAAGAATGTCAGAGAGAGTCAGAGGGTAACTCTGTGTGTCTCAGAGAGTGTCAGAGATAGTCAGAGAGCATCGCAGTTTGTCAGAGAGTGTCTCAGTGTGTCAGACATTGCCACAGTGTGTCTCAGAGAGAGTCAGAGTGTGTCACAGTGTGTCTCAGAGTGAGTCAGAGAGTATCTCTGTGTGTCAGGGTAGAGTGAGAGAGTGTCACAGTGTGTCAGAGAGTGTCACAGCGCGTCTCAGAGACCGTCAGAGAGAGTCAGAGTGTCACAGACTGTCAGAGCATGTCTCAGAGTATCAGAGGAAGTCGCAAAGTGTCACAGTGTGTCTCAGAGAGGGTCCGCAAGCGTCACAATGCTTCAGAGAGTATCACATTGTGTCAGAGAGATAGCCAGAGCGTGTCAGAGTGTGTCAGAGGGTGTCACAGTATGTCTCAGAGAGAGTTAGAGAATATCACTGTGTGTCTCAGAGTGTGTCACAGTGTCTCAGTGAGTGTCACATTGTGTCAGAGGGTTGCACAGTGTGTCTCAGAGCGAGACAGAGAGTATCACTGTGTGTCTCAGAGAGTGTCACAGTGTGTCTCAGAGAGTGTCAGAGAGAGACAGAGAGAGCCACAGTTCACCACAGTCTGAAATAAAGTGTCACAGACGATCGAGAATGTGTCAGAGAGTGTAATAGAGTGTCACTGTGTGTCTCAGAGAGAGTCAGACAGTGTTACAGTGTGTCACAGTCTATCAGAGAGTGTCACAGTGTGTCTCAGAGAGCGTCAAAGAGTGTTACAGTGTGACTTAAAGCGTGTCACAGTGTGTCAGATAGTGTCACAGTGTGTCTCAGAGCGTGTCACAGTGTCAGACAGTGTCACAGTGTGTCTCGGAGCATGTCAGAGAGTGTCACAGTGCGTCTCAGAGTGCGTCAAAGAGTGTTACAGTGTGTCTCAGAGCGTGTCAGAGAGTGTCACAGTGTGTCTCAGAGTGCGTCAAAGAGTGTTACAGTGTGTCTCAGAGCGTGTCACAGTGTGTCTCAGAGCAGGTCACAGTGTGTCAGAGAGTATCACAGTGTGTTTCAAAGCGTGTCACAGTGTGTCTCAGAGCGGGTCACAGTGCGTCAGAGAGTATCACAGTGTGTCTCAGAGAGTGTCAGAAAGAGTCGGATTGTGTCACAGTGTCTCAGAACGTGTCACAGTGTGTCTCAGTAAGTGTCAGAGAGTGTCACAATGTGTCTCAGAGAAAGTCAAAGTGTGTTACAGTGCTTCTCAGAGCGTGTCATAGTGTGTCAGATAGTGTCACAGTGTGTCTCAGAGCGTGTTACAGTGTGTCAGAGAGTGTCACAGTGTGTCTCAGAGCGTGTCAGAGAGTGTCACAGTGCGTCTCAGAGAGTGTCAGAAAGAGTCAGATTGTGTCACAGTGTCTCAGAACGTGTCACAGTCTGTCTCAGTAAGTGTCAGAGAGTGTCACAATGTGTCTCAGAGAGCGTCAAAGTGTGTTACAGTGCTTCTCAGAGCGTGTCATAGTGTGTCAGATAGTGTCACAGTGTGTCTTATAGCGTGTTACAGTGTTTCAGAGAGTGTCATAGTATGTCTCGGAGCGTGTCAGAGAGTGTCAACGTGTGTCAGTGTGTGTCTCATAAAGTGTCTGAGACAGTCAGAGAGTGTCACAGTGTGTCAGAGTGTGTCACAGTGTGTCTCAGAGAGTGTCCGAGAGAGTCTGAGAGTGTCGCAGTCTGTCAGATCATGTCTCAGAGTGTCAGAGGTAGTCAGGCAGTGTCACAGTGTGTCTCAGAGAAGGTCAGCAAGTGTCACAGCACTTCAGAGAGTGTCACACGGTGTCAGAGGATGTCCAAGAGTGCCACAGTCTGTCAGAGCATGTCTCAGAGTGTCAGAGGTAGTCACAAAGTGTCACGGTGTGTCTCAGAGCGTCAGAGTATGACAGTGTGACAGACATTGTCACAGTGTGTCAGAGCGATAGCCAGAGTGTGTCAGAGTTTGTCTCATAGTGTGTCACAGTGTCTCAGAAAGTGTCACATTGTGTCAGAGAGTGTCACAGTGTGTCTCAGAGAGTGTCAGAGAGAGACAGAGAGAGTCACAGTTTACCACAGTCTGAAAGAAAGTGTCACAGACTATCTCAGGATTTGTCAGAGAGTGTCAGATAGTGTTAATGTGTGTCTCAGAGAGAATCCCAGAGCGTTACAGTGTGTCTCAGAGAGTGTAATGGAGTGTCAGAGAGAGTTAGAGAGTGTCATAGTAAGTTTCCAAGAATGTCAGAGAGAGTCAGAGAGTATCTCTGTGTGTCTCAGAGCGTGTCAGAGATAGTCAGATAGCATCGCAGTTTGTCAGAGAGTGTCACAGTATGTCAGACATTGCCACAGTGTGTCTCAGAGTGAGTCAGCGAGTATCTCTGTGTGTCAGAGGCAGTCAGAGAGTGTCACAGTGTGTCTCAGGGAGAGTCAGAGTGTATCTCTGTGTGTCAGGGTAGAGTGAGAGAGTGTCACAGTGTGTCTAGAAGAGAGTCAGAGAGTATCACTGTGTGTCTCAGAGAGTGTCAGAGAGTATCAATGCGTAACTCAGAGCGTCAGAGAGTGTCATCGTGTATCTCAGAGAGTGTCTAAGTGTGTCTCAGACAGTATCAGAGAGTGTCACAGTGTGTCAGAGTGTGTCTCAGACGGTCAGAGAGTGTCAAAGTGTTTCACGGTGTGTCTCACAAAGTGCCAGAGTGTATCTCAGAGAGTGTCACAGTGTGTCTCAGAGAGTGTCAGAGAGAGTGCGAGAGTGTGGCAGTGTTTCTCATAGTGTGTCAGAGAGTGTCAGAGAGTGTCACAGTGTTTCACAGTCTGTCAGAGCGTGTCCAAGTTTGTCTCAGAGTGTCACGTGCGTCAGAGTGAGAGAGTCAGAAATTGTGATAGTGTGTCAGAGAGTGTCGCAATGCATCAGGGAGAGTCAGAGAGTGCCAAAGTGTGACTCAGAGGGTGTCAGAGTCTTTCACAGTCTGTCTCAGAGAGAGTCAGAGAGTGTCACAATGCGTCAGAGAGTATCAGTGAGTGTCAGCAATGTGTCTCAGTTTTTCAATGAGTGTCACAGTGTGTCAAAGAGTGAGTCAGAGAGTGTCACGGTCTGTCAGAGAATGTCTCAGAGTGTCAGAGGTAGTCACAAAGTGTCACAGTGTGTCTCAGAGAGGGTCCACACGTGCCACAGTGCTTCAGAGAGTTTCACAGGGTGTCAGAGAGAGTTAGAGAGTGTCACAGTGTGTCAGAGAGTGTCACAGCGCGTCTCAGAGAGCGTCAGAGAGAGTCAGAGTGTCACAGACTGTCAGAGCATGTCTCAGAGTATCAGAGGAAGTCGCAAAGTGTCACAGTGTGTCTCAGAGAGGGTCCGCAAGCGTCACACTGCTTAAGAGAGTATCACATTGTGTCAGAGAGATAGCCAGAGCGTGTCAGAGTGTGTCAGAGGGTGTCACAGTATGTCTCAGAGAGAGTTAGAGAATATCACTGTGTGTCTCAGAGTGTGTCACAGTGTCTCAGAGAGTGTCACATTGTGTCAGAGGGTTGCACAGTGTGTCTCAGAGCGAGACAGAGAGTATCACTGTGTGTCTCAGAGAGTGTCACAGTGTGTCTCAGAGAGTGTCAGAGAGAGACAGAGAGAGCCACAGTTCACCACAGTCTGAAATAAAGTGTCACAGACGATCGAGAATGTGTCAGAGAGTGTAATAGAGTGTCACTGTGTGTCTCAGAGAGAGTCAGACAGTGTTACAGTGTGTCACAGTCTATCAGAGAGTGTCACAGTGTGTCTCAGAGAGCGTCAAAGAGTGTTACAGTGTGACTTAAAGCGTGTCACAGTGTGTCAGATAGTGTCACAGTGTGTCTCAGAGCGTGTCACAGTGTCAGACAGTGTCACAGTGTGTCTCGGAGCATGTCAGAGAGTGTCACAGTGCGTCTCAGAGTGCGTCAAAGAGTGTTACAGTTTGTCTCATAGCGTGTCAGAGATTGTCACTGTGTGTCTCAGAGAGAGTCAGAAAGTGTTACAGTGTGTCACAGTCTGTCAGAGAGTGTCACAGTGTGTCTCAGAGAGCGTCAAAGAGTGTTACAGTGTGACTTAAAGCGTGTCACAGTGCGTCAGATAGTGTCACAGTTTGTCTCAGAGCGTGTCACAGTGTCAGACAGTGTCACAGTGTGTCTCGGAGCATGTCAGAGAGTGTCACAGTGCGTCTCAGAGTGCGTCAAAGAGTGTTAAAGTGTGTCTCAGGGCGTGTCACAGTGTTGGTCAGAGCAGGTCTCAGTGTGTCAGACAGTAGCACAGTGTGTCTCAGAACGTCTCACAGTTTGTCTCAGAGTGGGTCACAGTGTGTCAGAGAGTATCACAGTGTGTCTCAGAGTGCGTCAAAGAGTGTTACAGTGTGTCTCAGAGCGTGTCACAGTGTGTCTCAGAGCGGGTTACAGTGCGTCAGAGAGTATCACAGTGTGTTTCAGAGACTGTCAGAAAGAGTCAGATTGTGTCACAGTGTCTCAGAACGTGTCACAGTTTATCAGAGCGTGTAACCTTGTGTCTCAGTAAGTGTCAGAGAGTGTCACAGTGTGTCTCAGTGTCAGAGAGTGTCACAGTGTATCTCAGAGCTTGTCAGAGAGTGTCACAGTGCGTCTCAGAGAGTGTCAAAGTGTGTTACAGTGCGTCTCAGAGCGTGTCATAGTGTGTCAGATATTGTCACAGTGTTTCTCAGAGCGTGTCACAGTATGTCAGAGAGTGTCGCAGTGTGTCTCGGAGTGTGTCAGATAGTGTCACAGTGTGTCTCAGCGCGTGTCAGAGAGTATCAGAGAGGGTCACAGACTTCCTCAGATAGTTTCAGAGAGGTTCTGAGTGTGTTACAGAGTGTCTCAAAGTGTCAGAGAGACAGCCTGTGACACTCTCTGAGCCACACTGTGGCACTCTCTGACACTCTCTGTGACAGACTGTGACATTCTCTGATGCTCTCTGAGCATCGACACTCTGACTGTCTCTGACACACTGTGACACACTATGAGACACACTGTGGACTTTCTGACTCTCTCTGACACTCTCTGAGACAGTCTGTGACACTCCCTGATTCTCTGTGTGTCTCACAGAGCGTGAGAGAGAGTCAAAAAACTTTACAGTGTGTCACAGTGTGTCTCCGAGACTGACCGAGTGTCTCAGAGAGAGACTGAGAGTGTCACAGTGTGTCACAGAGATTGTCACAGTGTCTCAGAGAATGTCACCGTATGTCAGAGGGTGTTGCAGTCGGTCAGAGAGTGTCACAGAGAGTTTCACAGTCTGTCACAATCTGTCAGACAGTGATATAGCGTGTCTCAGAGAGTGTCAGAGAGTGTCACAATGTGTCTCAGAGTGTCAGAGAGAGAGTGTCCGAGAGAGTCAGAGAGTGTCACAGTTTGTCATACTGTGTCTCAGACTGTGTCAGAGAGTGTCACAGTCTGTTTCAGAGAGTTTCAAAGAGTGTCCGAGTGTGTTACGGAGTGTCACAAAGTGTCGGAGGGAGTCAGAGAGTGTTACAATATGTCTCAGAGAGAGTCAGAGAGTGTCACAGTGCGTCTCCGAGTGTGCGAGAGAGTCAACAAATGTCACAGTGTGTCACTCTCTGACACTCTCTTAAACACACTGTGGTACTCTGTGACTCTCTATGGCATCCTGAGACACACTGTGGCACTCTCTGACACAATGTGACATACTCTGAGACACACTGTGGACTTTCTGACGCTCTCTGACACTGAGACAGACTGTGAAACTCTCTGACTCTATGTGTGTTTCACAGAGCGTGAGAGAGAGTAAAAAAAACCAGTGTGTCACAGTGCGTCTCAGAGAGTGACCGAGTATCTCAGAGAGAGAGTGTCACAGTGTGTCTCAGAGAATGTCACCGTGCTCAGAGAGTGTCACAGTTGGTCAGAGTGTGTCACAGTGTGTCAGAGTGTTACAGTGTGTCACAGAGTTTCACAGTCTGTCACAGTCTGTCAGAGCGTGACATCGTGTGTCTCAGAGAGTGTCAGAGCGTCAGAGAGTGTGACAGTCCATCTCAGTGAGTGTCAGAGTGTGCCACAGTGTGTCTCAGAGAGTGTCACATTGTCTCAGAGAGTCAGAGGAATACAGAAAATGTCACTATGTGTCTCAGAGAGTGTCACAGTGTCTCGGAGAATGTCACCATGTGACAGAGTTTGTCACAGTGTGTCAGAGAGTGTCACTGTTTGTCACAGAGAGTGTCACAGAATGTCAGACAGTGTCAGAGAGTTCCACAGTGTTTCTTAGAGAGTGTCACAGTGTGTCTCAGTGAGTCAGAGGGAGACAGAAAATGCCTCATTGTGTCTCAGACAGTGTCACAGTGTTCCATAGAATCTCACCTTGTGTCAGAAAGTGTCACAGTGTGTCAGAGAGTGTCACAGTGCGTCACAGAGAGTGTCACCGTCTGTCAGAGAGTGTCACAGGGTATTTCAGAGTATCAGAGAGAGAGAGAGAGTATCACAGTGTGTCTCAGAGAGTGTCAGAGAAGGTCAGATTGTGTCACAGTGTGTCTCAGAGTGTCAGTGACTCACAGAGCGTCACAATGGGTTTAAGAGAGTGTCAGAGAGCGTCAGAGAGTGTCACAGCCTGTCTCAGAGGGTCAGAATGTGTCACAGTCTGTCAGAGAGTGTCACAGTGTGTCTCTGAGAGTGTCAGAGAGAGTCAGAGTGTCACATTCTGTCTCAGAGTGGTCACAGTGTGCCTCAGAGAGAGTCAGAGACGGTGACAGTATGTCACACTCTGTCAGAGAGTGTCACAGTGTGTTGCAGAGAGTGTCACGATGTCTCAGAGAATTTCAGTATGTGTCAGACAGTGTCACTGTGTGTCATTGCCGTCCAAACACCGCCCCTAGTCTTACCCTCACTGCTGTTGACACACCGCCGCTAGAATGACCCTCACCACTGTCTACACACCGCCCCCTACCTGACCTTCACTGCCCTCTTCACACTGCCCCCAGCCTGACCCTCACCACCGTCCACACACTGCCCCCAGCCTGACGCTCACCATCACCCCCCCACTGCCCCCAGCCTGACTTCAGCATCACCCACACAGCACCCCTATCCTGAAACTCACTGTGGTTCAACATGGTCCCCAGCCTGACCCTCACCAGCGTACAACACTGCCTCCAGCCTGACGCTCACTACCGTCCACAGGCCGCCCACAGCTTGACTCTCACTGCCATCTGCAAACCACCCCCATCCTGACCGTCAGTGCCATCCACATGCCGCCCCCAGACTGACTCTCACAGCCATCCAGCACCGCCCCAGCCTGATCCTCATCGCCGTCCACACACTGCCACAAGCCTGACCTTCACCGCCGTCCAACACAGCACCCTCAGCTAAACCCTCAACACCATCCCCGAACCGCCCACAGCCTGACACTTACCACCATTCACACACACAACCCAGACTGACCCTCACTGCAGTCCAACACCGCCCTGAGCCAGACCTTCACCACTATTCAACACCACCCCCAACCTGACCCTTACCACGCCCAGCCTGACCCTCACTGCCGTCCCACACTGACCCCAGCCTGTCCCTCACCACTCTCCACACACCGCCCCCAGCCTGACCCTCACTGCCATCCCACACTGACCCCAGCCTGTCCCTCACCGCTGTCCACACACCACCCCGAACCTGACCCCACTGCCGTTCACACACAGCACCCAGCCTGACCATCAACACTGCCCACACACCACTCCGAACCTGACCTTCACTGCCGTCTAACGCCGCCCTAACCCTAACCCTGACTGCCATCTGCACGCCGTCCCCAGACTGACCCTCACCACCATGCACACAATGCCCGCAGCTAGTCCCTCACTGCCGTCCACTCACTGTCCCCACCCTGACCCTCAACGTCGTCCACACACCGCCCCCAGCCTGACCCTCACCGCTGTCCACTCACTGCCCCCAGCCTGACCCCCATCCCCGTCCATCACCACCCCCCAGCCTGACTCACACCACCATCCACTAACCATCTCCTGCCTGACACCCACCGCCATCTAACACCGCCCCCAGCCTGACTCTCACTGCTGTCCAAAATCCACCCCCAGCCTGACCCTCACCGCCGTTCACACACCGCCCCCAGCCTGACCCGTACTGCTGTCCAAAAACCACACCGTGCCTGACCCCCACCACTGTCCACACATCGCCCACAGCCTGACCCTCAACACTGCCCACACACCGCACTCCGGCTGACCCTCAACGCTGCCCACACACCTCCCCAACCCTGACCCTCACCGCCAGCTTGACCTGCTCAGAGCCTGACCTTCACTGCCGTCAAAAATTGCCCCAACCCTGACCCTCACCGCCGTACACACATCGCCCCAAGCCTGACCCTCACCACAATCCACACATCGCCCCCAGCCTGACCCTCAACGCTGCCCACACAATGCCCAACGCTGACCCTCACCGCTGTTCACACACCGCCCCCAACTGCCCAACAACGTCACAGCCTGACCCTCACCATCGCCAGCCTGACCCTCGCCAGTGCCCACACACCACCCCCAGCCTGACCCTCACCACAATCCACACATCGCCCCCAGCCTGACCGTCAACGCTGCCCACACAACGTCCAACCCTGACCCTCACCACCGTTCACACACTGCCCCCAACCTGACCCTCACCGCCGTTCACACACTGCCCCCAGCCTGACCCTCGCAACTGGCCAACAATGCCCCAGCCTGACACTCACCTTTACCAGCCTGACCCTCGCCAGTGCCCACACACTGCCCCCAGCCTGACCCTCACCACAGTCCACACAGTGACCCCAGCCTGACCCACACCACCGTCCAACACCGCCACCAGCATGAAACTCACCGCCATCCACACACCGCCCCCACCAGTACCCCCACTGCCGTACAACACCGCCCCAGCATGAACTGCAATGATGTCCACACAGCGCCCCTAACCTGACCCTCACTGCCATCCAACAGCGCCCTAACCCTGACTCTCACTGCCGCCCATACACTGCCCCCAGCCTGACCCTCACTGCTGACCACACACCTCACCCAGCCTGACCCTCAATGCTGCTGTGCACCGCACCCAGGCGAACCCTCACGTCTGCCACAAACTGCCCCCAGACTGGCCCTCACCGCTGTCCACACACCGCCCCAACCTGACCCTCACTGTTGTCCCACACTGACCCCAGCCTGGTCCTCACCACTGTCCACACACCACCCCAAACTGACCCCACTGCCGTTCACACACTGCCCCCAGCCTGAACCTCACCGGCATCCACTCATCGTCCCCAGACTAACCCTCAACGCAATGCACACAACAGTCCCAGCCTGACCCTCACTACTGTTCACATACCGCCCCAACGCTGACCCTGATTGCCGTCCACACAGCGCACCCAGCCTAAATCACACTGCCATGTACACACCGCCCCCAAACTGACCCTCACCACCATCCACACACCGCCCACAGCCTGACCCTCAATGCTGCCACACACGGCACCCAGGCTGACCCTCACCTCTGCCCACAAACTGCCCCCAGCCTGACCCTCATCGCTGTCCACACACCGACCCCAGCCTGACCCTCACTACCGTTCCACACTGCCCCCAGCATGACCCTTACCACCATCCAACACCGACTCCAGCCTGAGCCCTATCGTCATCCACACACCACACCCAGCCTGACCCTCACCGCCCCGTCCACACTCTGCCCCCAGCTTGACACTCACAGCCGTCCACACGCCGCCCCCAGCCTGACCCTCACTGCCATCCACACACCACCACCAGCCTAAATGTCAACGCTGCCCACACACCGCCCCGAGCCTGACCATCACTGCCGTTCAACACCATCCCAACCCTGACCCTCACTGCCGTCCACACACCATCCCCAGCCTGATTCTTACCGCTGTGCACACAATGCCCCCATCCTGACCCTCACTGCCGTTCACACACCGCCCCCAGCCTGAACCTCACAGCTGCCCAAAACACCCCCAGCCTGATCCTCACCCACCCACACACCGCCCTCAGCCTGACACTCACCAGCGACCCCACACTGCCCCCAGCCTGACTCACACCACCGTCCAACACTGTCCCCTGCATGAAACTCATCGCCATTCACACATGACCCCCACACGTACTCCCACCACCTTACAAGACTGCCACCGCATGAACCACACTGCTGTGCACACACAGCCCCCAGCTTGACCCTCACCGCCAACATGACCCCAACCCTGACTGTCACTGCCACCTATACACCGTCCCCAGCCTATCCCTTACTGCCATCCATACACCGCACCCAGCCTGAATCTCACCACCATCCACACACTGCCCACAGCCTGACCCTCAAACACAGCGCACCCAGACTGGCCCTCACCTCTGCCCACACACTGCCCTCAGACTGCCCTCACCACCATCCACACACCGCCCCCAGCCTGGCCCTCACAGCCGTCCACACACCGTCCACACCCTGATCCCCACTGCCATTCACACATCGCCCCCAACCTGAACCTCAACACTGCCCACACACAGTCCCCAGTCTGATCATCACCTCCGTCCATACACCGCCCCCAGCCTAAATGTCAACGCTGCCCACACACAGCCCTCAGCCTGACCCTCACCGCCAACCAACACCACCCCAACCCTGACTCTCACTGCCACCTGTACACCATCCCCAGCTTAACCCTCACTGCCATACATACACCGCACCCAGCCTGAATCTCACTGCCATCTACACACCACCCCCAACCTGACTCTCACCACCATCCAGATACTGCCCACAGCCTGACCCTCAACGCTGCCAAACACCGCACCCAGGTTGACCCTCATCTCTGCCCACACACTACCCTCAATCTGCCCTCACCACCGTCCACACATCGCCCCAGCCTGGCCTTCACCACTGTCCACACACCGTCCACACCCTGATTCCCACTTCCGCTCACACATGGCCCCCAACCTAAACCTCATCGCTGCCCACACAAAGACCCCATCCTGACCCTCACGACAGTGCACACACCGCACCCAGCCTGACGCTCACTGCCATTCACAAACTGGCCCCAGCTTGACCCTCAACGCTGCCCACACACCGCACAAAGCCTGACCATCACTACCATTCAAAAACGTCCCAACGCTGACCCTCATTGCCATCCACACAACGTCCCCAGCCTGACCCTCACTGCTGTCCACACACCGCCCCCATCCTTACCCTCAACGCTGCCCACACACCGCCCCGAGCCTGACCCTCACTGCCGTCCAACAGCGCCCCAACCCAGACCATCACCACCGTCCACACATACCGTCCCCAGCCTGACCCTCACCGCCGTGCACGCAATGCCCCCAGCTTGAACCTTCCGCCTCCACACACTACCCCCAGCTAGACACACACTGCTGTCCACTCACTGCACCCACCCTGACCACCACTGCCATTCACACACCGCCCCAGCCTGACCCTCACCGCCATCCACACACCGTCCCCAGCCTGATCTTCACTGCCATCGACACACCATCTCCAGCCTGACATTCGCCATCGCGCACTCCCGCCCCCAGCCTGACACCCACCACTGTCCAACAACGCACCCGGCCTGACCCATGCCACAGTCCAATAGCGCCATTAGCCAGGCCCTCACCGCTATCTACACACCATCCCCAGCCTGATCCTCATGACCGTCCACAAACTGCCCCCAGACTGACCCCCACCACCGTCCACAAATCACCCCCAGCCTGACCCTCACTACTGTCCAACAGCGCACCCAGCCTGACCCTCACCACCATCTACACACCGTCCCCAGCTTGACCCTAAATACTGCCACACACCGCACCCAGCCTGGCCCTCACTGCCATCCACATACCGCCCCCAGCCTGGCTCTCACGGCTGTCCACACACCGCCCCCAACCTGACCCCACTGCCGTTCACACACCGGCCCCACCTTACCCTCAACGCTGCCCACACACAGTTCCCAGCCTGAATCTCACCATCATCCACACACCGCCCCTAGCCTGACCCTAATTACTGCCACACACCGTACCCATGCTGGCCCTAACCTCTGCCTGCAAACAGCCCCCAGCCTGGCCCTCTCTGCCATCCTCACACCGCCTCCAGCCTGGCTCTCACCGCTGTCCACACACCGCCCCCAACCTGACCCCACTGCCATTCACACACCGGCCCATCCTTACCCTCAACGCTGCCCACACACCGCCCCCAGCCTGACCCTCACCACCTTCCACACACCGCCCCCAGCCTGACCCTCCACGCTGCCCACAGACCACCCCAACCCTGACCATCACTGCCGTCCACACACAACACCCCCAGCCAGACCCACACGGTCGTCCACTCACTGCGCCCAGCCTGACCCTCACTGCCATCCACACACCGCCACCAGCCTGACCCTCACCGATGTCAACCCACTGACTCCAGCCAGACCCTGACAGCCGTCCACACACCGCGCCCACCCTGAACCCCAATGCCGTTCACACACGGCCACCAACCTTACCCTCAAGGCTGCCCACACACAGCCCACAGCCTGATCCTCACTGCCATCCACACACTGCCCCCATCCTGACCATCAACACTGCCCAAACATCACCCCGAGCCTGACCTTTACTGCTGTCCAAAACTGCCCCAAATCTGACCCGCGCCGCCGACCATATACCGTCCCCAGCCTGACCATCACCGCTGTGCACACAACACCCCCAGCTTGATGCTCCCCGCCGTCCACACACCGCCGCCAGCCAGACTATCACCACCAACAATGCACCGACCCCAGCCTGACCCTCACCGACGCCCACTCCCGCCCCCAGCCTGAACCCCAACACTGTCCAACACCACCCCCAGCCTAATGCTCACCAGCATCCAACACCACCTCCAGCCTGACTCTCACTGCCCCCACACACCGCCCCGAGCCTGACACCCACCTCTGTCCAACAACGCACCAGCCTGACCCACACAACACCCAATACCGTTGTTAGCCTGGCCCTCACTGCTGTCTACACACCATCCCCAGCCTGCCCCATACCACCGTCAATGCACTGCCCCCAGACTGAACCTCACCACCATCCAACATCGCACCCAGCTTGTCCCTCACCACAGTCCAATACCGCCCATAGCCTGGCCCTCACCACTGTCTACACACCGCCCTCAGTCTGACCCTCACTGCTGTCCAAACACCGTCCCTAGGCTGACCCTCACCACCATCCACACACCATCCCCAGCCTGACCCTCACCACCATCCACACATCCTCCCAAGCCTGACAGTCACCACCATCCAACACCACCCCCAATCTGACCCTCAACACTGCTCACACACTGCTCCCAGCCTGACCATCACAGCTGTCCACACACCGACCCCAGCCTGACCCTCACTGCTGTCCACACACTGCCCCCAGCCTGACCCTCATCGCTGTCCAAAACTGTCCCAGCATGACCCGCACCGCCATCCAACACCGCCCCCAGCCTGACCCTCACTGCTATCCACACTCCACCCCAGCTTGACCCTCACAGCGGTGCACACAACGCCCCCACCCCTGACGCTCACTGCCGTCCTCACACCATCCCCAGTCTGACCCTTACCACTATCTAACAACGGCACCGATCAACTGAGCCCCCAACCTGACCCTCACCATTGTCCATACACTGCTCCCAACCTGACCCTCACCACCGTCCACACACCGTACCCATCCTGACCTCCACCGCTGTCCACACACCACACCCAGCGTGACCCTCACTGCCGTCCACACACCGACCCCAACCTGCCCCTCAACACTGTCCACACACCGCCCACAGCCTGACCCTCACTGCCGTCCATTCACCGCCCCCAACCCTGATGCTCACTGCCGTCCTCACACCATCCCCAGTCTGACCCTTACCACTATTTAACACCGGCCCCAGCCTGACCCCCAGCACCGATCAACTGAGCCCTCAACCTGACAATCACCATTGTCTATACACAGCCCCCAACCTGACCCTCACCACCATCCACACACCGTTCCCAACCTGACTCTCACTGCCGTCCACACACCGCCCCCAACCTGACCCTCATCGCTGTCTTCACACCGCCCCCAGTCTGACCGTCACCGCCGTCCATCACCACCACAACCTGCCCTCACCACCGTCCATACACCGCCCCCAGCCTTGATGCTCAGTGCCATCCTCACACCGTGGCCAGCCAGACCCTAACTACCGTCCATGCATCGACCCCAACCTGACCCTCACCACTGTCCACAGACCACCCCCAACCTGACCCTCACTGCCATCCTCACACCGCCCCCAACTGGACCCTCAGTACCGTCCCACACCATCATCCGGCTTGACCCTCACAACCGTCCACACGCCGCCCCCAGCCTGACCCTAACTGTCGTCCAATCACCATCCCAGCTTGACCCTCACCACCATCCAACACCGCCACCAGCTTGTCCCTCACTGCCATACCACACCACCCCCAGACTGATTCTCACCACTGTCCAGACACCGCTCCCAGCACTGACGCTCACTGCCATCCTCACACAGTGCCCAGCCTGACCTTCACTGCCGTCTAACACCTTCCCCATCCTGACCCCAGCGCCATTCAACTCCACCCCAAGACTGACCCCAACCGCCGTCCACACACCACCCCCAGCCTGACCCTCACTTCCATCCAAACAATTCCCCCAGCCTGACCCTCACCATCATCCACACACCGCCCCCAGCCAACCCTCACTGCCATCCAAACAATGCCCCAGCCTGACCCTCACCGCCATCCACACACCACCCCTAGCTTGACCCCCACCTCTGTCCACACACCGCCCCAAGCCTGACTCTCACTGCCGTCCACACACTGCCCCCAGCCTGTCCCTCATCACCCCCAAACTGGCCCTCACCACCCATAGCCTGACCCTCACTGCCATGCAACTCTGCCCCCAGCCTGACTCTCACCACCGCTCCATCCTGACCCATACTGCTGTCCAACACCACCCCCAGCTTGACCCTAACTGCCGTCCACACACCGTCCGCAGCCGCACACTCACCGCCGTGTAACACCGCCTTCAGCCTGAACCCCACTGCCGTCCACATACCGCCCCCAGCCTGACCATCACTGCCATCCAACATGGCCCCCAACCTGAACCCCATCACCGTCCAACACCGCTCCCAGCCTGTCGCTCAATGCCGTCCAACACCGCCCCCAACCTAACCCTCACTGTGGTCCAAAACACGCCCCCAGCCTGACCCTAACTGCTGTCCAAAATTTGCCCTCAGCCCGAACCTTGCCAACACCCACACACCGCCCCCAGCCTCATCCTCACCACCGCCCACACACTGTCCCCAGCCTGACCCATACTACCATCCAACACCGCCCACAGCGTGAAACTCACCACCGTCCACACACCAACCCAACCCATACCCCAACTGCCGTACAACACCGCCACAGTATGAACTGCACCGCCTTCCACATACCGCCCCCAGCCTGACCTTCACCACGGTCCAACACCGCCCCAACCCTGACTCTCACTGCCGCCTGGACACCGCCAGCAGCCTGAACCTCACCGCCATGCACACACCACCCCCAGCCTGCCCCTCAATGGCGTCCACAACCGCCCCCAACCTGACCCCCCCTGCAGTTCACACATCGCCCAGAGCGAGACCCTCCACGCTGCCCACACACCACCCCGAGTCTGACCTTCACTGCTGTCCAACACCGCCCCAACTCTGACCCTCACCGCCGTCCACACACCATCCCCAGCCTGATCGACACCGCCATGCGCACAACGCTCCCAGCTTGACCTTCCCGCCATCCACACACCACCCCAGCCAGACCCTCACCTCTGTCCACACATTGCCCCCAGCCTGATCCTCAATGCCGTCCACACACCACCCCCAACCTGACCCTCACTGCTGTCCCACACCACCTCCCAGCTTGACCCTCACAGCCGTCCACACGCTGCCCCCAGCCTGACCCTCACCACCGTCCAAAACTGCCCCCAGCCTGACCATCACTGCCATCCCACACCGCCCCAGACTGATCTTCACCACTGTCCACACATTGCCTCCAGCCCTGACGCTCACAGCCGTCCTCACACAGTGCCCAGCCTGACCCTTACCGGCGTCCAACGTCTTCCCCAGCCTGACCCCCAGCGCCATTCAACTCCACCCCCAGACTAACACTCAGCGCCGTCCGTACACTGCCCCCAACCTGACCGTCACCACCGTCCACACACCACCGCCAGCTTGACCCTCACACCCGTCCACACACCGCTACCAGTCTGACCCTCACTGCCGTCCAAACATCGCTGCTCCCACATAATATTGCTCCTCCGCCACGAACCCACTCCCCAACCACATCCAACACTGACTACCCCCCAAACCCATCCATCACCGTCCACTCCCTCAACCCCGTCCAGCACCGCCCCCTCCCCAACCCCGTCCAACACTGCTCCTTCCCAAAACTTATCCAACACTGCCCCCTCGCCAAAACCCATCCAACACCGCCCACCCTCCCAACACTGCCCCCTCCGCATCCCCATCTGACACCGCCCCTTCCCCTAATACCGCCCCCACCCCATCCCCATCTAACACCGCTCCATCCCCAAAACCGTCCGACCCCTCCACTTCCACCAACCCCATCCAACACTGCCACCTCGTCAACCCGTCCAACAACGCCCCGACCCCAACACCGACCCCTCTGCCCAACCTCATCCAACACCAACCCTCCCCCAACACTGCCCACTCCCCCACTGAATCCAACACCGCCCCTCCCCCAATGCCGTCCAACACCGCCCATTCCCCCAACACTGCCCCCTCCCCAACCCGGTCTGACACCTCCCCCTCCCCCAGCACTGCCCCCTCCCAAACCCATCTAACACTATCCCCTCTCCAGCACTGTCTAACACGGCCCCCTCCCCAACCCCGTCTGACACGTCGCCCTCCCCCAACACCACCCCTCCCAACCCCGTCCAAAACCACCCCCTGCCCAAACACCGCCCCCTCCCAAGCCCATCCAAAACTGCCCCCACTCCAGCACTGTCCAACACTGGCCCCTCCCAAACCCCGTCCAACACTACCCACTCTTCCAACCCTGCCCAACACCGCCCCCACTCCAACTCAATTAAACACCGCCCCCTCCCCATCCCTCTCCGACATCGCCCCGCCCCAAACCTGTCCAACACCGCCCTTTCCTCAACACTGCCCCCTCCCACAACCCCAGCAAACACCGCCCCCCGCCTCACCCCCTCTCTCCCCTCTCTCTCCCCCTCTCTTTTCCCCTCTCTCTCCCCTCTCTATCTCTCCCCGCTCTCTCTTCCTCTCTTTCTCCCCTTCTCTCTCTTGCCCCTTCTCTCTCTCACGCCCCCTCTCCCTCCCCTCTCTCTCTCATCCCCCACTCTGTCTCTCCCCCCGTTCGCTCCCTCTCTCTCAACCCCCTCTCTCTCGCCTCCACTCTCTCTCTCACTCACCCCCCTCTTTCACCCTTCTTTCTTCACTCCCTCTCTTTCACCCCACCCTTTCGCCCCCCACTCTTTCGCCCCCCACTATTTCGCCCCACCTCACTTTCGCCCCCTTTTCGCCCCCCTTTCACCCTCCTCTTTTGCCCCCTTTTTGCCCAATCTTTCGTACTCCTCTTTCGCCCCTCCTTTCGCCCCCTCTCTCTTCTGCCATCCCCTGTCTCTTTCACCACACCACTCTGTTTCGAACAACTCTCTCTCGCCCCCTCTCTCTCACCCCCTCTCTTTCACCCCTCCCTCTCTCGCCCCCTCTCTCTCGCCCCCTCTCTCTTGCCCCCTCTCTCTCACCCACCTCTCTCTCACCCACCTCACTCTCTCGCCCACCTCTCTCTCGCGCCCACCCCTCTCTCTTGTCCCTCTCTCTCATGCGCCCCTCTCTGTCCCCCTCCCCTATCTCTCCCTGCACATTCACCCTCCCTGTACATTCTCTCTCTCTCGCCCACTATCACTCTGTCGCTCTCTCCGCACCATCACGTCCATCTGTCTGTGCGTCTCTCTTTCTCTCTCTCTCTTTCTCTCTCTGTCACTCTCTCTCTCTCTGGACCCATCCCCCCTTGCTCACTCAATCTCTCTCAAGTAACTATCGCCTCATCTCCCTCTCCCTCCCCTTCTCTCTCTCTCGTTCTCGCCCCTTATCTCTCTCGCTCTTTCCGCCATCCCCCTCCCTCTCTTGCCCCCTCTCTCGACTCAATCCCTCCATCCTCTCTGTTTTGCTCAGCAACTCTCTTTTTCTTGGTCAGCCTCTCTCTCTTAATCTCTCTCTCTCTCTCTCTCTCTTTCTCACCCTCTCCCTCTCTCTCATTCTCTCTCTCTCACACTCTCTTTCTCTGTCTCTCTCTCTCTCTTCTGCTCGCCGTCTGCCTGTCCTTCTCTCTCTCTCTCCTCGTATGTCCCTCTCTCTCGCTATCACCCTCTCTCACCCCACTCTTTCGCTCCCTCTCTCTCATCCTCTCTCTTCAGCTGCCCCCCTCGTCCTCTTGTCTCTCTCTCTCTCTCAAGAATCCTCTTGCACCCTTCTCTTCTTCTCACCCTTCCTCTCTCTTTCCTCTCTCTCACCATCTCTCTCTCTCACTCGCTCTCTCTCTGTCTCTCTCCCCGCTGTCTCTCTCTTTGTTTCACACCCGCACACCCAACTCTGAACTTATCTCTCTCTCTATCTTGCTCTCGCCGACTCTCTTCTGTCCCCTTATTCTGTCTCGTTTCTTTTCTCCTTCCCTCCTTCTCGCACTGTCTCTCCTGCTCTCTCTTTCTGTCTCGCCATCTCTTGCCCCTGCGTTCTCGCTGTAACCCTTTCTGTTTCCCACCCCCTCTCTGTCAAACCCCCCTCACAGAACCATCTCTCCTTCTTGACCTTCCTCTCTAATGTCTCTCTCGCCCTCGCTCTCTCTCCGCCCATCACTCTCTCTCTCGTCCTCTCTCTCTCTCTCTCTCTCTCTTGCCCTCGCTCTCTTTCTTGCCCTCGCGCTGTCTCTCTCTTCGCACCTCTCTCTCTCTGGAACAGGACAGAAAGGGCCTAGCTGGGTGGTGGAGTACCCGATATCCGTTCCCTCACCCCCTCCCCCCGCCATGTGGGGAGGACAATGGTAGGAGGCGGAGAGGACCGGGACACCTCGTGTGGAGAGTCTGAAACATCCACGTCCTACTGACCGAGTAAGGAGCAATTTTCAGTGAAGGGCAATTTTCACTTTAAACCCACCGGCAGCTCCGTTTCCCCCCGGCACAACTTAGAAGCCGTGGCCCTAATGCCATCTCCCTTTTGTGTTGAGCTGGTACAAATGGAATCCCCACGGTCTCGGTGGGCAGGAGGGTGGGCTCACAACACATCGTCACCACCACCTCCCAGGAAGGGAGCATGGAGATTCCCTCCTACACCTCCTCCTGTAAACAGCTCAGATACTGAAACTAATCTGTGATAGTTACTGCTCTCCTCACTTGACCTGATATCTTCAACAATCTGTGCTCATATACACCCAGGGCCCTCTGCTCCTGCACCCCCTTTATAATAGCACAGCCTGTTTTAAACTGTCTTTCATTGTCTTTCCTACCAAAGTGCATCACCTCAAACTGCTCTGCACTGATCCCCATCTGCCATAAACCTGAACACTGCACCAACGTATGATTGTCCTGTTAGAGTTCCACACTGTCCTCCATAGCCTTCAGAGTTCTTCCAGGTTCGGTGCCATCTACAAACATTGCGATTGTTATAGTGTCACAGTCCCCATGAAAGAACTGAAATCCTGTCCCACATACACGAGTGTGAGCAAGTGAAATGCTGATATATTCCTATGGACAGAGTCTTATAATGACATGCTGTCAATGGAGCAACAAAACTCCTGACACACACCAGACGGAGCGAATGAAATATTGACAAACCATAGAGCAAGAGAAATCCGGATAGGTCCCACTTATCGATATTCATCAGTGTATAATGTGATGGAGTTGAAAGTGTATATTGTACCTTCAAGAGAGAGGGAATGCTGTTCTGAACTGAGAGCTTACAAGCACCTGTGGTATGAGAGGATGGCAGACCCAGAAACAGTATATTGCTATAGAGCTGGAGTCAGGTAATAATCAGTTAAGAGAAAGAGGGTCCCAGAGTTGTGAATAGTTCATGTAAAATGTTCACTTTCAGAGTGAAAAAATAAACTGATGTTTTTATTTAAACAGTGGAATTTGGGAGTTCTCTGTCACTCATATTTTAACAGTTTCCGAGGCGAATTGAGCATTTTTTTGTGTTTCATTTAAGTTACCAGATGAGCTTCACGCCGTGTCCTAACCATTCCCGTGTGTGTATCTGTGTGTCTCTGTGTGGGGCAGGTCTGGCAGTCTCTGTGGTGCTTAAAGTGATGCAATGCCACCCTCTGCTGGCCTCCCCACGCCACTGCACAGGCATTGGCAAACGGTGACAACCAACAGGGATTCATTCAGAGACGGGGAGGGAGAGGGCAGCTGCTCACAGCACCATCCAAACTGATGTCTTATACATGGACTGATCTAAATGTCCTTTAAACGTTGTAACTGTCCCTGCTTTCACCACTTCCTCTGGAAGTTCATTCCACACACAAGCCAGCTTCTGTCAAAAATTATTACTTCTCATGACTTTTGTAAATCTTTTTCCTCGCACCTTAAAAATCCCTCAGTTTTGAATCCCCAACTCTAGAGAAAAGACATCAGCCCTCCCTTCAGCTTCTCTGTACTCCCATTATTTTATAAACCTCTGTAAAGTTACTGCTTAATCTCATATTCTTCAATGAAAAAAGTCCCAGCCTATCCAGCCTCCCCTTAGAGGTCGCTCCCTCCTTTCCCAGCAACATCCAGGTTAATCTCTTCTCAATCCTCTCCAGTTTAATAATATCACCGTCAGCAATATCAAAGTGAATAGTCAAGGTATTTTCTAAGGGTACGGGGAGCCCAAAACTAGAGGACATAGGCTTAAGGTGAGACGGGAAACATTTAAAAGTAACCTAAGGGGCAGCTTTTTTCACCCAGAGGGTGGTGTGCCTATGGAATAAGCGGGCAGGATGACCAGGCTGGACACAGAGGTCTCGCCAATGTCCTGTACAACCTCAACATGACATCCCCATTCCGATACTTAAAGGTCTGACCAATGAAGACATGTGTGTTAAACACCTTCTTAACCACACTCTCTGTATGAGATGCAAATTTTAAAGAATTAAACCTGATGGCCTAGGTTACTGTACTACAGCACTGCCAAAGGCTCTTCTTTTAATTTTATAGGTCCTGCTGTTGTTTGATTTACCAAATCTAATACCTCGCATTAATCCAAACTAAACTCCATCAGCCACCCCTCAGCCCAGTGTGTGATATCACTGTCATCTCACCCTCCCCCTTCAATTTTAAAATGCCCATCCATCTCCAGGATGCCTGCACACGCCGGCCTTGATTTTCACAAAGACCCTGAGCTTGGTTTGCCTTGTGTGGTTAGGGAGAGGAGGGACAGATTGCAGACACAGTCAGTGGGGAGGAGAGGCTGGACAGTAATCAGCGGCCTGGTTTCACTTCATGGTTTTAGGAAAAGGGGAGTCGCATGTTAGAGTTGGGTAATAGTGATAGGTGTTTTGGGGTCAGAAATTAAGCTCTTCCTTCGTCTCTGGTGTTCAGTAATAAATATCTATTTGAGACCCTTCATTGCGCAGAGTGTGTCTGCAGGACTTCTTTCCTTAATATTGTCGACTACAGTTAATAGCAATTAAAGATGTTTATACTTAATTGCAATGGCACAGCACGTACACTCAATATCCTACAGTTGAGACAAATATCTTGCATTTGTTTAACAATACAAAGTGTTTTGTGTAGTTCAGTAATGGGAACCTGATTATAATAAATCCACACCGAGCTGAAAGTAGGCACTAAAATATGACCCAACATCTGGGTATGGTAGTGTAGTGGGTAGTGTCCCTGTCTCTGAGCCGGGGTCTGGATTTGATTCCAATTCCTGAACTTGTGTGGTAGTGTTCCTAGCTCTGGGCTAGAAGGCCTGGATTCAAGTTCTGCCTGTTGCAGAGCTATGTCCCAGCATGTCAGGGCAGTCTGATGAACAAACACACAGGAGAATACTGTTACAGCTTTATGGATATTGTCGAGCGATGCTAGTGTCCCTACCTCCGGGCACAAAGGTCTAGGTGTAAAGCCCACAGAAGTGTCTCAGGATACATCTGAACAAACTGATTAAAATGGATTTAGAATTGTGACTTGATGGAGAAGGAAGAGGTGTCAGTATTGAATTTCAGAATTTAGGCCCAGTATGACTGAAAGTACAGCAATTCGTGTTGATTGGAGTCACATTTTGCAGCAAAGGTTTATAAAATCAAAATGGCCATAGATAGGGTGAGTAGTCAGGGGTTTTTCCCCAGGTTAGGGGCGTTCAAAACTAGAGGGCTTTGGTAGAAAGTGAGAGGGGAAAGGTTTTGAGGAGACCTAAAGGGCACCATTTCACACAGAGGCTGAGATGCCAGAGGAAGTGGTGGAGGCTGGTCCAACTACAGCATCTGAGTACTGAGAGACCTGGCGAGCTTTCCCAGCAATTTCTGTATTTCTTTAAAAAATGCATTCAGTTTAACACAGGTATTCTGAATAAATTAAACATTTTTATTTTTGAATGACGCAGGGACATATAAACGTATCTTCAAATTGACCAAGACCATTTTCTGCTAAGGGTATGGCTCTGTGTATGACAGCAGCAATGATGCACCTACATGGAACAGGGAATATGATGGAGACATAGTTTGGACAATGTACAAGGAGGCCTCACATGGTCCAGATTGGGAGAGGATGACATTACTGTGTGATTCAACTCAGAGAGGGAGAAAATTTAATCTGCCTGAGAAGGAAAGGCCTATTGCACTCTCTCTCCTTCATTGTTCCTCATCACAGCAATGCGTGCGAGCTAAACAAAACCTCTACAGTCATCGTTACCATTCTTATTTTTATGGAATCCCTGCAGTGTGGAAACATGCCCTTCGACCCAACAAGTCCATACCACCCTTCCCAACCCATTCCCCTATATTTACCTCTGACTATTGCACATAACCTAGAAATCCCTGAACACTACGGACAAGTTAACATGACCAATCCACCGAACCTACACAGTTTGTGGTAGGAAACTGGATCACCCATTAGAAGCTCACACAGACAAGGGGAGAACGTGCAAACTCCACACAGACAGTCACCCAAGGCTGGAATCGAACCCAAGTCCCGCGTGCTGTGAGGCAGCAGTGCTCACCACCGTGCTACACTTTGGATGATCCCGAACCAGAATTCACTGGAATCTACTCACTGCCTAAAGCAAAGGGAATTCAGCCAAATCCAAACTCTCCCAGGATGAAATCCTATTGCTAACAGCTTGTGTGAGTACAATATCTTCAGAAGCAGAATAACGTTTTTGACAATCTCACAATTTTTCCTTTGTCACGAGTTTCAATAATATTTGGACCAAGTCATTTCAAGTTAAAATTTCAGAGAGTTTGTGTGTGTGTGTGTGTGTGTGTGTGTGTGTGTGTGTGTGTGTGTGTGTGTGTGTGTGTGTGTGTGTGTGTGTGTGTGTGTGTGTCAGTGTTTTTAGAAAGGGAAATATTGATTATATAATTGCAATACCCAAACAGCTTGCTATTCATCTTTCCATCATAGTTTGAGTAACATTGCTCTGGATCATAAACGTGTTGTTTTAGCAGATTAAAGAAACTAGCCTGACTTGTTCCTAAAACTGACCCTGACCCAGTCTGAGACCAATATCATCTGCCATATCACCAACCTGGTCACATTTAACATGTGTTGTGAGTAGTGGAGCAGTGGGACTGGAAAAGGAAACAGAGACCCAAAAAGCTGGGGAACTATAGACCGGTGAGCCTGATTAAAGTGGTGTGTAAGTTGTTGGAGGGGATTCTGAGGGACAGGATTTACAGACATTTGGGAAGGCAAGGGATGATCGGGGTAGACAACATGACTTTCTGCATGGGAAATCATGTCTCATTAATTTGGTTGAGTTTTTTGAAGAGGTGACAAAGAAGATTGATGAAGGCAGTTTTGCAGACATTGTCCACATGGACTTCAGCAAGGTGTTCATTTAAAGAACAAAGACCAAAGCAAATTTGCAGCCCAGGAACAGGCCCTTCGCCCTCCAAGCCTGAGCCGATCCAAATGTACTGTCTAAATCTGTTGGTCAATTTCTAAGCATCTGTATCCCTCTGCTCCCCACCTACTCATGCATCGGTCCAAACGCATCTTAAATGAATTGACCGTGCCTGCCTACACCACATCTGCTGGAAACGTGTTCCAAACGCCCACCACCCTCTGTGTGAAGTACCTACCACGTGTATTTCCCTTAAACTTTCCACCTGTCACTTTGAAAGCACGACCTCTCTTTATTGAATCCTTCATACTGGGAAAAAACTTGTCTCTATCCACCCTGTCTATACACTTCGTGATTTTGGAAACCTCCACCAGGACCCCCTCAAACTCTTTTTTTCTAGGGTAAATAAACCTAACCTACTCAGCCTCTCTTCATAGCTAGTATTTCATTCTGATTGGTAGACAGATTAGTAAGTTTCGGTCACATGGGATACAGAAGAAGCCTGTCATAATTGGCTTGAAGGAAGAGGGGTATTTTTCAGACTGGAGACTTGTGAGCAGCAGTGTGCTGTAAGAATCAGTACTGAGTTCACTGTATTTCATCATTTATGTAAAGGATTTAGATGTGAATATAGGGGCAATAGTTAGGAAGGTTACAGATGACATCAGAAAGGTGGTGTAGTAGATTATCTCAGAGTACAACAAGACCACAATTAGATGGGACAAAGGGGCAAGGAGTGACAGATGAAGTTTAATTTAGATAAATATGAGGTTTTCTATTGTGTGAAGGCACATCAAGGCAGAAATTATACACTTAATGATCAGGTCATGGGGAGTGTTGTGGAACAAAGGGACCTAGGGCTGCAGGTACATTATTCCTTGAAAGTGGAGTCACAGGTAGACAGTGTGGTGCAGAACACATTCGGCACATTTGCCTTATCAGTCGGAGCATTCAGTACAGGGGTTGTGGTGACATGTTGTATCTGTACAGGATGTTGTGAGGACACTTTAAGAATACTGCGTACAACTCGGTTTTCTGCAGAAAAGATGGACACGGATATTCCAGGGCTGGAGGTTTGAGCTTCATGGAGAGGTTGATTAGGTTGAGGTGTTTCCCCCTGGAGTGTGAGAGGTTGAGGGGTGACAGTATTGAGATTTATAAAACCATCAGGGGCATGGATATTCTGAACAGCCACTTTCTGCTCCTCAGGATGGTGGGGGGGGGGGGGGGGGTCCAGAACAAGAGGGCATAGGTTGAAGGTGAGAGTGCTAATGTGGTAAATGTTTCACACACAGAGTGGTGTGTGCATAGAAAGTGCTGTCAGAGGAAGTGGTGAAGTTGGTTACAATCGCACATTTAAAAGTATCTGAGAGGAGGGATATTGGCCAAATGCTGGCAAATGCTACTGGATCAGATTTGACATCTGCTTGGAGTGAACAGATTGCACTAATGGGTCTGTTTCCGTTCTGCATGACTCTCATCTCTCTTTACAGAGCTTCCCCTCTCTGCAACTTGTGCTCCATTTGTTGGTCATGTTGTAGACCTAGATTCACTGAGAATCCAGCCTCCATACTTTACCATAGATGGCTCACACAATCATCTGGTCTCCCTGACTGCAAAATGCAATTCCAGAACATTCATAAAAATAACACACACTAACTTTCATATAACAGAATGTGAGAACATCAGAAACAGGGGCAGGTTATTCACTCCCCAAGCCTGCCTTGCCCTTCACTAAGATCATGACTGATCTGCTCTTGGTCTCAAATCCTCTTTCATACCCAATTCTTCATAGCCCTCAACTCTCTGACAGGTCAATATCCATCTATTTCATTTTCAAATATTTTCAGTCATCTCGCTCCCTTACCACTCTTGAGAAGAGAAATCCTCATATTCAATGCCACCTGTTTGAAGAAAACACTTTCTGCTCCTATATCATGGCTTATTGATATGAACAAAAGAGGTTGAGACAAGGGTTCAGGTAAAACTGATTGGCCCTGATATCAAGGCAGTGGTTGACTTCTGTTGACATCAAGGAGCTTACCAAAACTGGACATAGAACATAGAACATAGAACATAGAACATAGAACAATACAGCACAGAACAGGCCCTTCGGCCCACGATGTTGTGCTGAACTTCTAACCTAGATTAAGCACCCATCCATGTACCTATCCAAATGCCGCTTAAAGGTCGCCAATGATTCTGACTCTACCATTCCCACGGGCAGCGCATTTCATGCCCCCACCACTCTCTGGGTAAAGAACCCACCCCTGACATCTCCCCTATACCTTCCACCCTTCACCTTAAATTTATGTCCCCTTGTAACACTCTGTTGTACCCATGGGAATCAGAGTAAACTCTCCAGTGTTTGGGGTCAAACATGGCACAAAGGAAGATGTTCATCATCTCAGTCCTGGGTCACCTCTGTGCGAGATCCTCAGGGTAGCTTCCTCTTCATAAACATCTTCAGCTGCTTCATCAATGTCTCCCGCCCCCACCCTCCCCACCATAAGATCAGAAGTGGGGATGGTCGCTGAAGATTCCACAACGTTTGGAACATTTTGTCCCCCCTCAGCTCCTGAAATGGTCTGTGTCCATGTGCAGCAAGACACAGACTCCATTGAGACTTGTGCTGTTAAAGTGTCAGTAACATTCATGGAACAGCATCTCCTGGCACTGCGCATTGCCACAGTAAAACAAGAGTTCATCCAGCACCTCACGCTTGTTTCACAGGAATATGAGGAAGCCATTCAGCCCATTGACACTATTGGAGAAGAACAGGGGCAACCCACTCAATGTCTCCAGACTATTTCTCAGGAAGGGAAGGAGTCTAGTGTGATGGAAAACATCGGAGCCCCTCGAAAATATTTGAAGGCAGTAGCCGCGATTCTAATGTTTTCTTATTTTAAAGGAAATGTAAAGTTTCTGTTCCAGATGCAATGTGACTGGTCAAACTGCTTGGTGTGAAGCAAAACACCATTTACTTCAACATGAAAGATGAAACAAAACAAAAGAAAGAGGAATTTAGAATAACGTAATTCTATTGGACAAGTTAACAGAATAATGGATCTAGGAACTATTACTAATGAACTGTTCCAATATAGGAAACTCCCATAAACACAGCCCTTGGCAAAATGGAATATTCAGACACAGATTGTCACAAACATTTCTCCAATCCAGGAATTAAAAACACAGCAAGAGAAATTTCAAAGAGGGTAGCAACCAGGAGACGTTCCCTGAAGCTTCCAACTCTGTGGAGACCCCAACAGTTTCTGATGTTACTGAGAAAACAAAACCCAGAGATCCTAATCTGTGAGAGCTGGCCACACCCATTCAGGCTGCATTAAAACAAACCCAAGGCGTCTCCCACTGTTTACCCAAGTGGTCTTAACTAGCCAGCTTGGTAACGGTCGTTCAAACTCTCTCTTAAAATAAACCAGGACAAAAGAACCTCTTAAAGCTGCAGCATCATCACACTTGTCAGCACATCGAGCTGTCAACAGGAACCCAGTCAGGCCCTTGGCCCTGTCCAATTTGGCGAGGAAGTAGCCAGTCAGTCCCTTGAGCCACTTACACAGGAACAGTAGGAGGCCATTCCCACCATAATGCACTTACACGGGGGCAGAATGAGGTAATTTATGCTGATTCCTGATGAATGTCTTATGCCCAATACGTCGTTTCTCCTGGTTCTCGGACGCTGCCTGACTGGCTGTGCTTTTCCAGCAATCAACTCTCGACTGTGATCTCCAGCATTGGCAGTCCTCACTGTCTCCTAATTGATGCTCTAACATGATGAACAAGTGGAGCAGAGGCTGCATAGACAGACTGCTCCACGTTGTTCCTCTTGGCTCCATTCCCTATGAAACACACGTGGGACTTTAACATGGTTCTCTAGCGGTGAGCAAAGAAACTATATGTCTTGTGTGAAGTCTCAAGAAGGCATCTTTCACCTCCGAGAAGAAAGCCTGGTGTTTCAATGTAGGGCGGAAGTGGGTGGGAATGGCTACCTGTTTCAGATGGAAGGTATTGTGGCTGCTGTTGGGAATTGTGGGCAACCTGACGTTCAGTACAGGGTTCACACGCCGACTGCACTATAACATGGGGAGAGTTAGTAAAGGCATATAAACTGTTAGGAAAGTCACGTTAGGCTGTTGAATGGATTCTCTAAGTTCAAATAATGCTGATCTTGTTCATGTTGATCTTGTTTAGTACACGTCCTGTTCAGTGTAACCTGTATGCCTTACTCTGTCCAAGTCTATTTCCACCCTATGATCTGTCTGGCCATGATTACTATGATCTGTCTCCTCTGCTCATAAACAAACTGTTTTCTTGTACTGAGGTACACGTGACAGTAAATCAAACCAATCAATGTATGGAATTTCTCTCTCTGTCAATGTCTGTTTTGGAAATAAGTGATCGCTGCCACTCCTCGTGTTTCAGCATCACTATTTCTTGGTCTCTCACAGCTCTACAGATTAAACACTCAACTTCATCACTTGATTCTCATGATACCATCATTAGTATCTGTGGTTAGGAGATCATTCCTTACAAAGGAGATAAAATCTGTACAGAGTGCTCCAAATACTCTCTCAACAAGGCTCTACAACAGCAGGAAGATGGCTTTACTTATGTACTCGCATCATCTTACAATGAAGGACAGCATACCATTGACTGCACCCATTACTTACACAGGGTTTGATTCAGACCGGTCAGCATAGACTTGTGAGTGGGAGATCATGCTTCCCAAATTTCTTAGAGTCCTTTGGTGAGGTGACCAAGAAGATTGATGAGGACAGAGCGGTAAATGTAGTCTCTACGGATTTCAGTAAGGCCTTTGATAAGCTTCCACATGGCAGGCTGCTCTGGAAGGTTCCATCACGTAGAATACTGGGGGAACTGGCCAATTGGATACACAGTTGGCTTGTTGGTAGGAAGCTGAAGTTTTGGTGGAAGGATGCTTGTCAGACTGGAGGCTTGGTCCATAGCTGTTTGTTATCTATGATTTGGTTGAGAATGTACAAGGCATGATTACTAAGTTCGCAGATGACACTAAAATAAGTGGGAGCATGATCAGTGAGGAAGATTATCAGAAATTGCAGCAGGCCCTTAATCGGGTGGGCAAGTGGGCCGAAAAATGGCAATGGAATTTAATATAGAAATGTGAGGTCTTGCATTTTGGAATATCAAATCAAGGTAGGAGTTCCATGGTGCATGGGAGAGCCTTATGGGGTGTAGTGTGCAGAGAGACCTTGGGGTTCAGGTGCATGGTTCTCTGAGAGTGGAGTCACAGGTCGACAGGGCAGTGAAAAGGGCAGTTGCGACACTGGCCTTCATCAGGCAGGATATTGAGTAAAGAAGTTGGCAATTTATGTTTCAGTTACACAGGACTTTGGTAAGGCCGCACTTGGAGTATTGTATTCACTTTTTGTAACCATTATCGGGAGGATGTTATTAAATTAGAAAGCGTGCAGAAGAAATTTACAAGGACATTGCCAGGACCCAATGGTCTGAGTTATAGGGAGAGGTTAGACAAGATAGGACGTTTTCTTTAGAGTGTGGGAGACTGAGGGAGTCCTTATAGAGCTGTATAAAATCATGAAGGATATGGATAGGGTGAATTCTCTCAGTCTTTTCCAAGGTTTAGAAAATCGAGGACGAGAGGGGATCAGTTGAAGGTTAAAGGGGAAGGAATAAAAGGGAACCTGAGGGGCCACCTTTTTACACAGAGGCCTGGTACCTGGATGAGCTGCCAGCAGATGTGGCTGAGGGGGTACATTAACAGCATTTCAATAGCATTTGGATAAATATGTCGATTGGAAAGGACTGGAAAGATATGGGCCAACTGCAGGGAAATGGGGTTAGCGTAGGTGGACATTTACAAGGTGGAGTCAAACCCTTCTGTTAATTAAAACCAAACACCCAGAAAAGCTCTCCTCACCTTGTAATCTGTTAACATATGAGTGACACAGATCTCCTACATTCCACTATTTAAACAAAAATTAGCAAGTTAATTTCTTAACTTTAATAGTGAACACTAAACAACAAATATTCACGAATCCAAGCCCCCCTTGTCTTAACTACTTACTATCTGACTCCAACTTTTTAAAAATATGCTGTTCCAACAACCCACATATGCAACATTACAACCACACAGTCTCTATCTTCCTCGCTGTGCTCACTCTTTCAGCTGCTGATCTCCTGGGTCATTTTTTTTATGCAAGTAGGTTTGACATGAACATGTGTCTTTGATAGAGAGTGTTTGAGATGGCCAGTTAGCACTCCTGCTCTACAGCAGCTGTTCTGCTGTTGGATGGCAGGGGCTCTCCCTCTAATGTTCAAAATGCTGGGTTTATATACTCCCCATGATACAATAATTCTCATAATTGGATTGCTTTCCAGGTGTCCAAACAATACTATTCACATTCTGTTGGCTTCTGGTATCCTGAGCGTTATTTAAACTGTTTGGTTGTATTTGAATTGCTGTTAAAACAGCAAACAAAACTCAGGTTTTCATTTCCCAGTTAATTGTTACATGTGGAACAGTGTGACCTTTAGCTGGCATCTGTGGCTGTACTTTCTATTCAGCAAAACCCGTTCTGTCTTGAAATGACCGGAAATGATTTCAGCTTCATAACACCTCCCCACTTCAAAAAAAAACATGAAATGGCAGAATGAAAAGATGGCTTCATTACTTTTCCTCTAATTCTTAATCCCATTATTATGAAATACAAAAGTATTAATCTCAGCTATAGCATACATATTGATTCTGCACATATATATATAAAACTGCAATAAGTCACATTTTATCTAAACAATTTCCTTTATATCCGCGATTACGCATTTGCTATCACATTTTAGGTCCTACAGCATGTACATTTTGTAAGGTTAAAGTTGGTAAGATAAGACTCCAATGAAATAGTCTCATATTCTGGTCTTTAAATATTCCAAAAATTGCGAGAGGTATGTCGTTCTCCACAACCATCTCCGACTATTCCTTTGTCATATAAACATTAAAATATTGTCAGTCCAGTGCGAAACTTAATCATTCTTTTTCAATAATGGAAATTTTGTATTTTTTTCTGGTGGGTATTGAGTTTTTTCGACAAGTAGCCAATTGGTCATTCAATTCCATCATTATCTTTCTGTATCAATACATTTCCGACAACCATACCCCGAGCATCAAACACAATTCTCAAAGGGTTTCAAAATATTTGGTATAGCTAAAACTGGTGCGGTGATTAATCCTGCTTTAAAATTCTCAAATGCCTCCTTGGCATTTTTCTGTCCACCACAATTCTGTGTTCTTCTTTAGTAAATCCATCAGTGGTGCCAATACGCTGCTGAAGTTTGCAACAAACTTCCGATAGAATCCACGCAGTTCCAAAAATCGAAGCACGTCTTTCTTCGAGGATGGTTGTGGAAATTCCTCAAAGCCCTTCGTCTTTGCGTTCCATGGGATCAACCTTCCATGTCCAATGTAATGTCCCAAGAACGTCACCTCTGCCTTCGCGAATTCTGTTTTCTTTAAGTTTATTACCAAGTTTGCTTCTTTTAATCGTTCAACATGCTCAACCAACTGTAACATGTGAGCTTTCAATCACTTGCTAAAGATCACCACATCAAAACCAAAAACTGCACAATTTGTTCATCTGGCCGCAACTCCATTCCTGAGTCTTAAATGTGGTGGTGCATTATTCATTCACATGATGAACTCTAACTTTTTTTTGTCATATCCGGTATCTTTACCAGAGAGTTGAACTGACTTAATTTTTTTTTATTTGAAAGGGAACACTAAATCTGGCTTTGAAGGGATTTCCTACCACTGGTGGCAATTCTAACACGTCATCCCCACGGGAAATCATCAGTGTTTTAGAGTTTTTATCTGCCACTTGCTTCATTCCATGCTGTGCCCTCTTCAGGTGCTGTTTAGCTAACTCACCTACTCCATCTAATTTCTCCCTCATGTCAGATATATAATCCAAGTGTGAGATCTCCAACTTCGGTCCTGTCAATTTATATTTAATTAATTTCAAAGGACCTTTCACTTCATGTACGAGTATTAACTCAAAGGAAGTAAACTGAGTAGATTTATTTGGGGCATCTCTAGTTGCAAAGAATATAATGAGGCGCCTTTATTCTAATCATTCGGTTAATTCTGACAGTACGCTGTTAATATTGTCTTCAGCTTCTGATGCCAACTTTCCAAGGCCCCTTGGGATTCGGGATGCGATGCACTTGATTTAAACTGCTGCATGCTGAAGCTATCCATGACGTCCTTAAACAGCTGATCGGTAAAATGAGAACCTTGGTCTGTCGGAATCACACTGCGTAGCCCACAGTCAGTAAAGAAAGCTACCAACTCCTCCACCTCCCTTTTTGCCTTTAAACTCCATAATGGAATTATCCATGGAAATCGGGTAGACACATCCATTATGATCAGCAGATATTGGTTTCCACTTTAATTTGGAAAGGGGATCTACACAATTAATCATAACCCATGAGAAACGTTCTTCGAATACAGGAATTGGCAACAACGGTGCTGGTTTTATTACTGCCTGTGACCTACCGACTGTTTGGAATGTATGACATGTACAACAAAAAATGACCATGTACTTGTGCATTCCAGCCACTAGAAATGCTTTAGCCTGAGTCTTCCATGCATCAACTCCTTTGGCTTTTTATTTCAGTTTTCCTTCCTGTTGTAACTTACGACTTTGAGATCTTGTTACTACACAGTCTGGCAAAATCCCTGGGTATTTTTATTTTATTTCCCCTGTTTCCTGGTCTTACTTTGGCTTCTCCACCACAACGGGTGCCTTTCCCTCCTTGGATCCTGCTAAATCATTCGCAAGAACAAATTGTATTCCTGGAACTGATCCTCTATCACTCAATCTCACTGTTACTTCCCCAACCTTGATGTGGCACTCCAAACTGATGTTACACAAGGGAATGCTTAATTTCTGTCCCCATTCCACAAATTATCACGCTGTTGAGTAATATGTCAGAAAGAGTGAAAACACTTCCATCTCTTACTATGAGAGTCCGAGGGAAAGTGAGGACAACAGATGCTGGAGATCAGAGTTGAAAAGTGTTGGGCTGAAAAGCACAGCAGGTCGGCAGCATCCGAAGGGCAGGAAAGTTGACGTTATAGACAATAGACAATAGACAATAGGTGCAGGAGTAGACCATTCTGCCCTTCGAGTCTGCGGCACCATTCAATATGATCATGGCTGATCATCCTTAATCAGTATCCTGTTGCTGCCTTATCTCCATAACCCTTGATTCCACTATTTTTGAGAGCTCTATCCAACTCTTTCTAACATGAATCCAGAGACCGGGCCTCCACTGCCCTCTGGGGCAGAGCATTCCACACAGCCACCACTCTCTGGGTGAAGACGTTTCTCCTCATCTCTGTCCTAAGTGGTCGACCCCGTATTTTTGAGCTGTGTCCTCTGGTACGGCACTCGCCCATCAGCGGAAACATGTTTCCTGCCTCCAGACTGTCCAATCCTTTAATAATCTTATATGTCTCAATCAGATCCCCTCTCAGTCTTCTAAACTCAAGGATATACAAGCCCAATTGCGCCAGTCTTTCAGCGTAAGATAGTCCCGCCATTCCAGAAATTGACCTCGAGAACATACGCTGCACTCCCTCAATAGCAGAATGTGTTTCCTCAAATTTGGAGACAGAACTGAACACAATACTCCAGGTGTAGTCTCACCAGTGGCCTGTACAGCTGCAGAAAAACCTCTTTGCTTCTATACACAATCCCTCTTGTTATGAAGGCCAGCATGCTATTAGCTTTCTTCACTACCTGCTGTACCTGCATGCTTACCTTCATTGACTGGTGTACAAGAACACCCAGATCTCTCCGTACTGCCCCTTTACCTAAATTGCTTCCATTTAGGTAGCAATCTACCTTCCTGTTCTTGCCACCAAAGTGGATAGCATGCATTTATCCACATTAAACTGCATTTGCCATGAATCTGACCACTCAACTAACCTGTCCAGGTCAGCCTGTAATCTAACATCCTCCTCACATTTCATCCTGCCACCCAGCTTAGTATCATCAGCAAATTTGCTAATGTTATTAATACCATCTTCTATATCATTAACATATATTGTAAAAAGCTGCAGTCCTATCACTGATCCCTGCGGTACCCCACTGGTCACTGCCTGACATTGCGACATGGAGCCATTTATCACTACTCTTTGTTTCCTCTCAGCCAACCAATTTTCAATCCCAGTCAGTACTTTGCCCCCAATACCATGCGCCCTAATTTTGGTCACTAACCTCCTATGTGGGACTTTATCAAATGCTTTCTGAAAGTCCAGGTACACTACATCTACTGGATCTCCCTCATCCATCTTCAGAGTTACATCCTCAAAAAATTCAAGAAGATTAGTCAAGCATGATTTCCCCTTCATAAATCCATGCTGACTCTGACCTATCCTGTTACTACTCTCCAGATGTGTCGCAATTTCATCCTTTATTATAGACTCCAGCATCTTTCCCACCACTGAGGTCAGACTAACTTGTCTCTAATTTCCTGTTTTCTCTCTCCCACCTTTCTTAAAAAGTGATACAACATTAGCCACCCTCCAATCCGCAGGAATGGTCCCAAATCTATCAAACTCTGGTAAATAATCACCAGTGCATCCACGATTTCTTGAGCCACCTCCTTCAGTACCCTGGGATGTAGACCACCAGGCCCCCGGGACTTATCAACCTTCAGACCTAACAGTCTCTCCAACACCAATTTCTGGCAAATATAAATTCCCTTCAGTTCAGGTCCTTCAGCCACTGCTACCCCAGGGAGATTGCTTGTGTCGTCCCCAGTGAACACAGTTCTGAAGAACCAATTCAATTCTTCTGCCATTTCTTTGTTCGCTGTAATATATCCCCCTGTTTCTCTCTTCAAGGGCCTAATTTTAGTTGTAACCATTTGTAACCTGAAAAAGCTTTTACTACCCTCCTTTATATTTTTGGCCCGTTTACCTTCGTACCTCATTTTTTTTCTCTGCGTATTTCCTTCTGAGTAATCCTCTGTTGTTCTTTAAAAGCTTCCCAGTCCTCCGTTTTTCCACTTATATTTGCTATGTTATACTTTTTCTCTTTTACCTTTATATGTTCCTTAACTTCCCTCGTCAGCCACGGCCACCCATGCCTCCTCCTAGGGTCTTTCTTCCTTTTTGGAATGAACTGATCCTGCATCTTCTGCATTATACCCAGAAATATCCGCCATTGCTCCTCCACTGTCATCCCTGCTAAGGTATTGCACCATTGAACTTTGGCCAGCTCCTCCTTCATAGCTCCATATTTCCCTTTATTCAACAGAAATATTGTCACTTCCGATTGTACCCTCTCCCTCTCAAATTGCAGGTTGAAGCTTATTGTATTATGGTCACTACTTCCCAATGGCTTCTTGACTTCGAGGTCCCTGATCCATTCTGGTTTGTTGCACAATACCAGATCTAGAATTGCCTTCTCCCTGGTAGGCTCCAGCACCAGCTTATCTAAGAATCCATCTCGGAGGCACAAAGCCTCTTTCTTGAGTTCCAATACCATCCTGATTCTCCCAGTCTACTTGCATGTTGAAATCCCCCATAACAACTGTAGTAACATCTTTGTGAGAGGCCAATTTCAGCTCCTGATTCAACTTATATCGGACATCCAGACTACTGTTTGCGGGCCTGTAGATAACTACAAAGAGAGTCTTTTATCCTTAGAAATTCTCAGCTCTATCCATACTGATTCTACATCCCCTGATTCTAGGTCCCCCCACGCAAGGGACTGAATATCATCCCTTACCAACATGGCCACCTGACACCCTCTCCCATCAGTCTGTCTTTACGATAGCACGTGTAGCCTTGTATATTTATTTCCCAGACCCTGTCCACTTGAAGCCACGTCTCAGTTATCCCCACAATATCGTATTTGCCAATTTCCAAAAGAGCCTCAAGCTCATTCATCTTATTTCTATTGCTTCATGCATTCATGCATCGTATTTTTAATTTGTTACTGCCCTCACCCTTCCCATCAACTCCTATTTCATCCAACCTTACAGCATGATCCCTTTTTGAGTTTTCTGCCTCATTGATACAGTTGTCTTTCTTGACTTCTCTTGTTCTAATTTTCCCTTCAATTTCCTTCTTAAACATCCAGTTTGTCCCCTCACCCCCCCCCCCCCTCCCCCGCTACTTAGTTTAAACGTAGCTGTGTTGCAGTAGCAAACCTGCCTGCCAGAATGCTGGTCCCTAACCTATTAAGCTGCAAGCCGTCCCTCTTGTATAATTTATGCTTACCACAAAACATACCCCAGTGATCCAAGAATTTAAATCCTTGCTTCTTGCACCAGTTTCACAGCCACAAGTTCAAGTCCATTATCTTCCTGTTTCTGGCCTCCCAAGGAACTGGAAGCAAACCGGAGATAACCACCCTGGACGCCCTACTTTTCAGCCTTCTTCCTACTTCTCCGAAGTCCCGCTGTAGTATGTTCCTCCTCTTCTTCCCGACATCATTTGTGCCGACATGTACCACCACCTCTGGCTCTTCACCTTCGTCCTTGAGGATTTCCTGCACTCTGTCTGTGATGTCTTTAACCCTGGCACCAGGAAGGCAGCACACCATCCTTAAATCCCGTCTGCTGCTGTAAAAATCCAGGTCAGTTCCTCTCACTATAGAGTCCCCTCTTACCACGGCTCTGTGTGATGTCCGACTCTTCCGCTCTGTCTCCACGCCAACGTTTGATTGACAGACCTGGCCGCTTCACAGACTGGCAGTATCATCTGTCTCTACTGTTTCCAAAAGATTCAACTTGTTCCCGACAGGTACTTCCCCCGGGGTCTCTTACACCCCGAGGTCTCCTCTCCACCTTCCTCATCGTCTGCTCTCTTCTGCTCTTTTCTGGTATGGTCGGTGTAATAACCTCGCTGATGGTCTTGTCCAGAAAGATCCCGTTCTCTCGGATGAGCCTCAGGTCCCCTGTGCTGCAATATGCTCTGTCAGTAGCTGAACGTGAACACACTTTCCACAGTTAAACGAGCCAGACACACCAGAGTCGTTGACCTCCCACATCAAGCACGTAGCACACTGAACTTGGCAGTCATGTCTTCACCCTCTTCAACTGTGGCGTAATCACTTCACTCAAACTCCTTATCAAAGACTCGTTTCCGGCATAAGTCCTTCATCAGGAAAGTGGGAGGTAATGGAGGGGAAAGGGGCTGAGAATTAAATAGGATGGTGGGGGTGGAGCTGGGTGGAAGGTAGCTTAGAAGGTGATAGGTAGATGTAGGTGGGGTCTGATGGTGAAAGGTCGAAGGGGAGGGTGAAGTGGATAGGTGGTAGGACAGCTGAAACCGTCAAACTATACAGCATCAACGTTGATTTCACCAATTTCCAAATTGCCCCTCCTCCAACCTCTTCCCAGATCCAACCATTCAAATTAGTACTGCCCTCTTGAACTGCCCTAACTGTCCATCTTCCTTCCCACCTATCCGCTCCACCCTCCTCTCTGACATATCACTAACACTCCCACCTACATCTTCCTATCGCCCTCCCAGTGACCCTCCTGCCAGCCCAGCTCCTACCCTCCTATTTATCTTTCAGCCCCCTTGTTCCCAACCACATTCCTGATGATGGGTTTATGCCTGATATGTCAATTGTCCTGCTCTTCGGATGCTGCCTGATCTGTTGTGCCTTTCTGGTTCCTCACTTCTCAACTATTAGAAACTGAACAGATCCTGCATCTTGCAAAATTATAACTTCTTGTCCTCCCCCCAACACCCCATTTTTTCTTAGTAAGGTTTATCTGCAGAGGCGAATTCTTTAAAGGGATCAGGCACCAACTCTATACACAGCCCCTGTCTAGGCCATACACTCCCCTGCAGCTCCTCGGCTCTACTTGGCGTCTCCTTTACCAGGTTCACTAATACCACTGGCTTAAACTCTTTTACCACATCTTTTCCCAAAGTGCCTTCCTTCAATGCCCATCACTGTGTGCCCCAGCTTACCGCAGTGAAAACACCTTTTCCAAGTGCCCTTTTTAAACCGTCAGCGCTGTAATTTTATGTGTTCTGCTCTTTTTTGTGAGAACACCTGAGGCCTTTCACCAGCTTTCAACCCCCTTGGGCTTCTTTTTCACCTGTGGTAAACTATTGCCAGTGTGCTTTACTCTATGTTTTGTAGTTAGGATCTCCCCTTCTCCCAATTTCTATCCCTCACAGGATGAAAATTCTCCCAGAAGCTAAATTTCATCTCATGCACCAATACATATTTACCTGCCATTTCTGCCATGCTTCTCACTTCTTGAGCTTCCTATTCATTCACATTAATTCTTACTATCTCTGGAAGCGAGTCTTTAAACTCCTCCAGCAGATTAATCTCCCTTCGAGCCTCACAGGTCTTATCCAGTTTTAAGGCCTGCACCCACCTATCAAAATGACTGTGTTTAATTATTTCAAACTCAATATAAGTCTGACCTGGTTCCGTCTCTATATATCTGAACCGCTGTCTATGTTCTTCTAGTACCAATTGATAAGCCTGTTTGACATTTGGATAATCTCTTGCTCCCTCATGTGACAGCACTGCACATACCTCTCAAGCTGTACCCACCATCTTAGTCTGAACTAGCATTACCCACAGGTTCACTGGACATGCCATCTGCCGAGCCAATTTCGCAAATGAAATAAAAACGGTTTTGGCATTTTTTGCACTGAAATATGGCAATGTATTAACACACAGTTGTATACATCCCTACATTCTCCTTCATCTTAATTCTGCTAATTTAACTTTCTTATCTAATTCCAAACTTCTGAATTTCAAATTCTCCCTCTCTTCCTTTTTCCTCTCTTTCTCTTTCTCTATCCTCTCTCTCTATCAGTCTCTCTCTTTATCTTCTAACTGCAGTTGCCATATTTGCAATTTAAGATTTTTCCAACTCTACTGCAGTTGCCAGCTTCTCTGATAGACCAAAGTGCTTGACCAACTCCATTATGATGACAGCTTTCCTTTTGTCCCTGGTGAAACCCAATTCTAATCTACACGTTCATTCTAAAAGTATGCCCTTCCTTTGTCTTTCTACACTTTCTTGACACATTTGGGTACCATCTTCAAACCTCAGAACCTCTTTAGTGATGTTAAAAGCCATTTCTTTTAAATTAACAAACCACAAGGAAACAAAAATTAAATGAATTTTCTCACTTGTTTTATTTGAAGATCTAGGTCACTAACTGCCAAGTGATGGAATCTACTGGGACCTTTTGTAACCCAAATCTGTTCAAATCTGTCCAAATCCCATACGACGAGCCCTCAAACTGTTATGATGTCGATGTTGAACCCCTCTGTTAATTAAAACCACACACCCAGAAAAGCTCACCTCACTTCGTGATCTGTTAAAACATGAGTGACAAAGTAGTCGCAAATTCCACAATTCAGAGAAAAATAACAATTGACAAGTATGTATGTTAACTCGCTGAGCTTGAAGGTTTGTTTTCAGATGTTTCATTACCATGACTGGGTAACATCATCAGTGAGAGTCTCGGGTGACGCACTGGTGGTATGTCTCGTCTTTCTATTCCTAGGTCTTGGTTTCATAAGTTGCGTGATGTCATTTCCAGTTTTTTGTTCAAGGGAAGGTAGATGGGATCTAAATTGATGTGTTTATTGATGTACTTCTGGCTAGAATGTCATGCTTCTAAGAACTTTCGTGCGTGGCTTTGTCCTAGGAAGTGTGGGTTGTCACAGACAACGTGGTGTCCTTTTTTTCCGTATGTATGGAAACTAGTGAGAGTGGGTCATGTCTTTTGGTAGCCAGTTGGTGTTCATATATCCTGTTAGCACGACAATAGGACAGTCTGAAATGGAGAAAAATGATTTTTTATACACTGTTTAATCAGTGTGTGTTCAGATAAGGAAGATTGTTCATATGTGTACAACACATTCTGAATGAACAACGGAGACACAGTTAATGAAAAATGATGCACACGATGTATAAAATTTATAAAGCATTAAAACATTATTTGATCCTCATCTGAAGTGATACCTTCCCTTTCTCTCAACGTTCCCCCTTGTCTGGGATTCCCAACTCTAGTCTCTCATTCTTATCAGGGTGTGTGTTATAAATTCTTGATTCTGGTTTCCCAACTTATTTCAGTTAATCCCTTTTCTATCGGGACTTCAATATCTTTCCAAAGCGAGTGTCTGTCATATTGTTGGAGAGAAAAGTTATGGCATCAGACCCAGCATTTAAACATATTGCTCTTTTGTACGTGAACTGAACAAAAGACCACAGCACACAGGAATTGCCAAAATATTGAGGGAAATATATCTACTTCTTTCGATTAGAAAGTTTTCTCATTTTCCACATCTCCATATCTATATCCTCTCTCTCGTTCTCCCTTTGTATCCAGTTAAGAAATCCACCAATAATTCTTCGTGTCCCATCTCTCAAAACTACTTCTTTCAGTTTATATCTAATGCTCTCTTAAAGATGTAAATGGTTATAATTAAGCAATATAACTACAAGGACATGCGGGAAGAGCTGGCCAGAGTTAATTGGAAGGGGAGCTGAGCAGGAAAGACCATGGAGCAGCAATGGGAGGAGGTTCTGGGGATAATTCGGAAGATAGTACCAGAAATGCAACCCAAAGAACTTGTAACATACTCATGGGAGAACAAGGCAGCCATGAGAGACAAGGCATCAAACCAAAAGAGAAAACATACAATGTGGTGAAGATGGTTGGGAATCCAGAGAATTCAATGGCTCTGAAACGACATAAGGCTGGCATCACTGACACTACAGAGCTCTTAATCATGGTCAGGGAAAGAAACAGAGGAAACAGATTCACTTTAAACACAGAAGGTGGTATTTCTCAAGGAAAAAGATTCAGGTGAATTAAATATTTAAATTAAGATCAGTTAAATGCTTTTGCAGAATGTGTCAGATTGGAAACAAGACACGGGGAGACAGACCCTAAGCAGAATGAGAGTTTGAAAATGGAAGCATTTCCACATCAGAAACCAGATTAGTTCACTGAGTGAAGGGCTGATGGGTGAATGGGTCTCAGTGAGAATTGGGGAACAGACAGCAGAATTGCATTGCAGATATTGCAGCTCGAAACTGCGTATTCATGTAGTGCTGTAGACCACAGCAGCAGGAGAGGCAGACATGCATTAAACCACAACCTGTAACTTTTTGCCAGGATGACACCTCAGTCTGTCATTTCAATCAACACCATCTATGGCTCGGTGGCGAGTGTGGGTGAACATGTCAGAGTCAGAATCACATGAACCTTAACCTGATGCTAACTCTTAACCTGATGCTAACTCATTAAAGCTACCAGACTTGACCAACAGATCTGAACGAAGCCCTGCAGTCCTGCCACATTCAGTAATAAATGGTGATGGACAATTAAACAAATGACTGGAGGAGAGGGCTCCACAAACATCCCCATCCTAAATAATGGAACAGACCTCCGCATCAGTGTAAAAGAGAAGGATGTTTTATCTGCACCATCCTCTGCCAGAAGTGTTGAGTCGTTGATACACCTCACCCTCATCATGATGCCCACAGAATCACAGATGCCAGTCTTCAACCAATTCGATTTGCTGCATGTGAGAGGAAGAAACAGCTGAACACAGGAGACACGACACAGGCAATGGGCCCTGACCCCATTCCTGCAACAGGACTGACGCGTTGTGCTACACAACAAGCCGTGTTTCAGTCCAACTCCAACTCTAACATCTCCCTGGCAATGTGGATAATTACTCAGCTATGTCCAGTCCCCTAAGAGGGGAATAATTACAATCTGACCAATTATCACCCCCTCAGTCCCATCACGACAGTCAAATTAGTGGGAGTTCTTTTTGACAGAGATATCAAGCAGCACAGAAAAACCCTGCGCAATGTGGTTTCCGACAGGTGCCCATGTGGAGATGGTGCTGTTGTGGAAATGTCACTGGATTTCCAATCCAGACCAGGCTAATGATCTGGCAGCGGCCGAAGTTAAAGACAATTAATAAAATATCGAGATCTAAAATCTGCGGTCACTAACAGTGACTTTGAAGCCAATACCGATTGTAAACAGAATTTCCTTCTCCAATGTACTTTTAGAAGTGAATCTCCCGTGATGTCCTTGGCTGGGCTAAAAGTGACTCTAAAGACCCAAACATGTGATAAACATTTCAATGGTCTCTGAATCAGCCCAGCAAAGCACTCATTTGTATCAAATTACTCCAAAGTCTGAAAGGATGAAACCGGACAGAACACCCGGCCTCAGCATCAGTGTCGGAAAAGGGAATGGGAATACAGTCCTGTCGACTCTGCAGAGACCCCCTTCCAAACATCTGAGAGCTTGTGACAGCCTTTACACAGCTTTCCCACAGAATAGAAACAGCCGGAAAGGAATAGGTCATACAACACATTGAGCCTCCCCATTCTAGTTCATGGCAAAAAGCTCCTCAATGCACTTACCCCACATGATATACATATCCCTCAATGTGAGTAACCTTGGGAAGCTATAAAATAGGCGTTGCAGGAGTACCTTTGGTCCATCGAGTTTGCTAACCAATTCAATGAAATGATGGTTGGCCCTTTATTTCCACACCGTATTCCTGCTCTCCCACCATCCCTTTACAGTCTCTAAATCCTTATTTATACTCAGTGTCTTGTATTCCAGGTGCGAACGAATCCACCAGGTTCCCCAGTCTGTGAGTGCAGACATTTATTCTCATCTCAATGCGGAGTAACTGCCTGTACCTAATACTGTGGCAACTTGTTTTAGAAGTCCCAGCCAGGGGAATTATCATCCCTGCTTCCAATCTGTCTCACCCTGTCAGAGTTTTATATATATCACTGAGATCTCCACTCATTTTCCTAAACCCCATGGAATACTTGCCCAGTCTCCCAAACTCTGCTCCCACAACAAGCCCGTCAGCCCAGAGATCAGTCTGGTCATCCTTCACTGCTCTCCATCAATGTCAGGTTTGTCCTTTATTAGGTAAGGAGACCAAAACTGCACACAATACTGAACAATGTTCAAGATGATATCTCTCCAAGGCCCTGTACAGCTGCAGTAAGACACCCTTTCTCCTGGACTCACATCCCCCTGAAATGAAGGTCAACACACCATTTATCTTCCTCACTGCTTTCTGTTTCTGCAATATTCCTTTCAGCGACTGGTGTACAGGGAGATGCAGATCCTTTTCAGTGTTACAGCTCCCCACTTGAAGGGTCTGTATACACTGGTTAGCGTGCCAATGCCATGCCCAGTATTGACTTCTGGTTGCAGAACTCACTGCGCTGCATGGGCCTCAGAGGTTTATGCAGAAGGAAACAACAAAAAGGAGCATACGTCCCTTTGTAGATGAACATGTTTCAACCAATCCCTTTCAAATGGTAGGCTGCCAATTTATCGTTTTCACCAAAGGGCACACCGTCACCTCTATCCACATTGTTCTCCTTCTGTCACGTATTTACCCATTCACTCCACTTGTCTTAGTCTTCCCGGTGCTTTTTTACATCCTCCTCACCCACTCACAATCCCACATCCGTTCGTGCTGTCAGCACGTTGGGATATATTGTATCTGATTCCAGCAACCAAATGTTTAAAGGGCATTGTGAACAGCTAGGCCCCAAGCACCGATCCCTGTGACACCTCAGCAACCGTCCTCTGTTAATTTCTATTTATTTATTTCATGAATCTGGGTGTCACTTGCTAGGCCAGCATTTATTGCCTGAGCCTAATTGCTCTTGAGAAGGTGGTGGTGAGCTGCCTTGTTGAATGCTGCAGTCCACCTGCTGTGGTTGACCACCAATGCCATTGGGGAGGGTATTCCAGGATTCTGACCCAATGATTGTGAAGGAGCGGTGACATATTTCCAAGTCAGGATGGTGAATGGCTTGGAGGGGAATCTAAAGCTTATGGTATTTCCATACATCTGCAGCCCTTGTCCTTCTAGATAGACGTGGTCGTGAGTTGGGAAGATGTTCTCTGAGGATCTTTGGTGAATCATTTCATTGCAGCATGTAGATAGTAAAACACTGCTGCTGCTGCTGAGCGTCAATGGTGAAGCCTTGTGGATGAAGGGACAGTCAAACTGGCTGCTTTGTCCTTGATCGTATAAAGCTTCTTGAGTGTTGTTGGGGCTGCACTCATCCAGGCAAATTGGGAGTCTCCTCTTACACTTCTGACTTATGCATTTTAGACAATGGACAGACGTTTGGAAGTCAGGATGTGAGTCACTTGCCGCAGTATTCCTAGCTTCTGACCTACTGTATTTGTATGGCGAGACCAGTGAGTTTCTGAGCAATGATTACCTACCAAGACTTTGATACTGGGGGATTCAGTGATAGTAACACCATTGAATGCCAAGGGGCAGGTTAGATTGTATTTTATTGGTGATGGTCACTGTCTGGCATTTGTGTGGCCTGAATATTATTTTCCACTTGTCAGACTGGATACTGTCAAGATCTTGTCTCATTTGAACATGGACTGCTTCAGTATCTGAGGAGCCACAAATGTTGCAAAATATTGCACAATCATTAGTGAACATCCCCAGTTCTGACCTTAAAATGGAGGGAAGGTCATTGATGTAGCAGCCCTGAAGAAGCATTCGGCCACTGCTCGAGGGACTCCTACAGACTTGGAGCTGAGTTGACTGACCTTCATCAACCATGACCATCTTCCTACGTGTCAGGTATGATTCTAAGCAGCAGGGAGTTTGCCCCTAATACCCATTGATTACAGTGTTGTCAAAGCCCCTTGATAACACACTTGGTCGAAGACAGCCTTGATTTAAAGGGCTATCATTCTCACCCCACCTCTGGAATTCGGCTCTTTTGTCCGTGTTTGAACCATGGTAATGAGTCAGGAGCTGAGTGGCCCTGGTGGAGCCCAAAATGGGCGTCATTGACCAGGGTATTGCTGAGCACATGCTGCTTAAAAGCACTGAGACCTTCCACCACTTTACTGATGATCGAGAGGAGACTGACAGAGTGGGAATACCATCTTCTTTAGGTTCCCCTCCAAGCCATTCACTATCTGACTTGGAAATATTTTTGCTTTTTATAAACAGGAGATACTTGGGGTAATTTTCCACATAATCCGGGAAAGCCATTGTTTTAACTGCATTGAAACAGTTTGGCCTGGGGAATGACAAGTTATGGAGCACAAGTTTTCAGTGCTATTGCCAGAATATTGTCAGAGTATGGACTCTTTGGAGTATCCAGTATCTCCAACCGTTTCTGGATATCACGTGGACTGAATCGAATTGGTTGATGACTGGTAACTGAATCGCTGAGGACCACTGGAGGAGGCCGAGATAGATCATCCACTCAGCATTTCTGACTGAAGATTGTTGCGAATGTATCAGCCTTATCTTACACACTAAAGTGCTGGGGTTCTCCATTATGGAGGAAGGGGTTATTTGTGGAATCGCTTCCTCCAGTGAATTGTTTAATTGTACCCAACGTTTATCGACGAGATGTGAAAGGACTTCAGAGCTTAGATCTGTTCCTTTGCTTGTGGGATCACTTAGCTCTATCACTTACTGCTTCTGCTGTTTGGCGCACAAATAGTCCTGTTTGGTGGCTTCACCAGGCTGACTCCTCATTGTCAGGTATGCCTGGGGCTGCTCCTGCCATCCTGCAACTCCATTGAACCAAGGTTGATCCTCTGGATTGATAGTAAAGATTGTGAGGGGGATTCGCCAGACCATGAGGTTGTGTGGGTGTACAATTCTGCTCCGATAGATGACCCACAACACCTTATGGACACCCAGACTTGAGCTGCTACATCTGTTCGAAGTCTGTCCTATTTAGCACCGTGATACTACCACCCAAATTGGTGGAAGATATTCTCAATGTGCAAGTGTGATTTTGTCTTCATAATGACTATGCAGTGGCCACTCTTACCGATACTGTCATGGACAGATACTTCTGCAACCGGCAGACTAGTAAGGCTGTGGTCAGTATGTATTTTCCTCTTGTTGGTTCCTTCACCATCTGCCGCAGTACCAGTCTAGCAGTTATATCCTTTAGGACCCGGCCAGCCCGATCAGTATTGCTGTAGCTGAGATGGTCTTGGAGGTGGACATTGAAATCCGCTACTCAGAGTACATATTGCGTCCGTGCTACCATTATTGCATCATCCAAGTGTTGATCAACATGGAGGAATATTGATTCATCAGTTGAAAGAGGCTAGTACATGGTTATCAGCAGGAGATTTCCTTTCCCATGTGTAAACTCATGCCATGAGACTTCATGGGATACGGAGTCAAGAGCAATTCCCTTCCAACTGTATCCCAATGTGCCGCCACTTCTGCTGTGTCCATCCTGCTGATGAGACAGGAGATATCTGGGGAAGGTAATGGGGAGTCTGGGACATAGGCTGAAATGGATCATCCACTCAGCACTTCTGACTGAAGATTGTTGCGAATAAATCAGCCTTATCTTATACACTGAAGTGCTGGGCTCTTCCATCATGGAGGAAGGGGTTATTTGTGGAATCTCTTCCTCCAGTGAATTGTTCAATTTTCCCTAAAGTTTCTTGAGTAGATGTGGAAGGATTTATACCTTACAGAACCATACCTGACAGACAATGTCAGGCTGTTGCTTCACAAGCCTGTTTATTTCTATTCACTGTTTCCTGCCAGCTGTCCCATTTTAGAAACATGTCCATATATTAGCCCCAATCCACTCAGATTTGATTTTGCAAAATTTTTCTAAAAATCAACATGTTTAACATTCATTGCTTCTCTTTCATTTGTCTCCCAGTCTGTTTCTCAAACATAATTCCCATTTCAAAAATTATGTTAGTGTTGTCTATGACCATTACTTTAAGCACCAATAATTTCTCCTAAACAATTTACTTACTATGTTCTATGTTCCATGTACTCTATCATTTTCCCACACCAGACTTGGTTTTCCTAGTATTGTTAGAAAGTTCTGTGAAGACAGAACGGAAGTAGTGGCTTCACAGTTTTGCCATTTCCCTGTTCCCCATTCTCCATTCTCTGGTTTCAAACTGTAAGGAAACTGCACTTGTTTTCTCATATTTCTCACATTGACATAATTTAACAAGCTAATACAGTTCTCTCTTATAACCCTTATGAATATAACTCTTCAGAAAACCATCAATTCCTGCCTTAAACTGCTCAATAATTGACCTTCCACACCATACACTCACAGGAGCATAGACTCAGTGCCTACAGAAGTACTGCACGATCTATATTAGTCCCACTTTCCTACAGCAGGCCCATAGCCTGGAATGTTATGACAATTCCAAATGCTCGTCCAAGTACTATTTAATGATTGTGAGGTTACTCGTGATAACTCCCCTCTCAGGAAGTAATCCCAGAACACAACACCCTCCAGGTGAAAAAAAATGATTAAATCCTCTCTGAACCTCAAACGTTTCACTTTAAAAGTGTACTGGCTTGTTCTTGACCCACTGACTAAAAGGAACAGCTGCTGCCTATGCACCCTGTCCGTATCACTCATAATCTTATCCTTCTGAATCACATCCCCCTCAGCCTTCTCTGCTCCAAAGTAAACAACCCGAGCTTATCCAGCCTCTCTCCATAGCTGATATGCTACATCCCAGGGAACATCCTGGTGAATCTCCTCTGCAACCCCCTCCAGTACAATCACATCCTTCCTGGAAGGTGGCTCCCAGGGCTATATGCAGTTCTCCATTTTGTCCGAACTAAAGCCCTGTGTAGCTCTTATAATATACGCCCTGATGAGGAAACACAACACCCAAGGTCCAATTCTTAACGAGCCCATTAACCTGTCCAGTCACATTCAGAGATGTGTGGAGAAGCACACCCTGAGCTTCCCAGTGTGCTGCCATTCATTGTGTCCTCCCCTGTCTGGTTCCTTCTCCCAAAGTGCATCACCTCATATTTATGAAGGTTACATTCTATCTGCCATTGAGCTGCCCATCTGACCATTCCATCTGCATCTTCCTGTAACTTAAGGCCTTCCTCCTCACTGCTAACCATCCAGCAATCATTATGTTAAAAATACACTTACTTATCACACCTCCCCCACTCTCCAACTAGCCCCCTCCACATTCACATCAATATTTTCTATGAACAATACAAACAATAATGGACACAGCACTGATACCTGTGGTACACCAGGAGATACTGGTCTCCAATCACACAAACAGCCTTCTCCCACCACCCTATGTCTCCTGCCACTAAGACACTTTTCGTTGTAACTTGTCACGTCATCTTTCATGTTGTGAGATTTTACTTTATTTTTCAGTTTCCCAGGTGGAAATTGGTCAAAGGCCTTCCTACAAAACGAAACAATCGACCTCCTCAAACTAATTCAATCAAATCCATTGGATGTGACTTCCTTCTGATAACATCATGATGATTATCCCTGAAATAACCTTGCGACTCTGATTGGAGTTCAATTTTATCCTTCCCTATTTCATCCAGTAGTTTCCTTAACAGTGATCTAATACTCGATCGTCTACATTTCCCTGGTCTGTCTCTCCCACCCTTACTGTGAAGTGGAATCGTATTAGCAGTTCTCCAGTTCTCTGGCACCTCCCCTATGGCCAGATTCTAATTAAAATATTCAGTCAGTGTCTTTCCTCCCTTGACCCCAACAGCCACCTGTGATACAACTCTTTCAGACATGGAGATTGGTCCAAATTTATACAGAACAAATCCTCAAATCATTTCTCGTATTTTGCATCAATCTGTTCAAGAGCTTCCCAGCCCATCTTTTTGAACTCTGGACCTGCCTCCTCCTCCTCCCAATTCAAAGAGATGTGAGGGTCTCATGTTACAATCCATCAATGTTCTCCAGCTTGACACACAGATTGCCCCTTTGGTTTCTAATGGGCACTAACTGTTTGCTGATTATTCTGTTCTACTTGTCCGTGTAGAATATCATGGGATTCTCCTTGATCTCGCCTACTTGTACTTCTGCATGTCCCTCTGTTATTCAGTCCCCGCTATGTTTCACTGCAATCACCTCTCTTGTTTTGAAACTCGAGACCACAGACTGAGTTTCCACATTATACAATCTTGCCATCTTAGGGATTAATCGGCATAATACCTTTTGCAGTTCCTCTGTTGTCAGTGCATTTCTTTTAGATTGGGAGTCCGAATGATACACATTACTTTAAGTTTAGTCTCACCAGCACTCGATGTAACTGCACGACATCCTCTATATTCGAAATTCATTCACATGAATGTAAACCTAATTTTTACTTTCCCATTTGCATATGTTCTTCCCAATACCTCTCACTTTAACTTTCTTGTGAGCTTACTGTCTGAGTTTGTTAAAAAAGCTCATGACTATCTACTTATATATTATACATTTGTTCTTCTTTGCCTATGACCACAAGAATAATCTTCATACCGTCCAAAAAAAGAAATTGCCACTTCTGGTTTTCCGTTGATCGGTACATTCTCACACTCCTCAGTTATGTTATTACCTTCTAAATATCTACTAGCATGTTCTTTGTAATCGCGTCCAACCCGGCTGCGGATGACAAGATAACTGGTCTGTAGTTCACCACTCTCCATCTTCATCTCTTCTTAAACTATTGAATATTATTTATAACCTTTTCCTTATCCAGATTGGCTAAATGCCTTTTGGGAATGTGTCGGAAAATAAAGTGAAAATCCGCGATGCAATCAACACGTCGATTGCTGCTTCCTCTGAAATTCTTGTATGAAGTACATCTAGTCTGTCAGATTTATAAATACTCAATCCAGCTTTCTTTTCAAAGATAACCCCAACACTGATAAGAATGATCTTAGACTTTACTTACACAAGTCCCATGGTCACTTGGTATTTCTGGAAGAATTTCTGGACATTCTTCCATGAAGATAGACACAAAGAAACTGTTTCTTTTTCCTGCGATTTCTCTGTTCTCTGCAATAAATTATCCTGAACGCACACCAACTGTTCCACATTTGACCTTGTTTTTAGTTTTCTTTCATACATTGATGGACGCTTTTTAGCAGTCTTTATGTTTTTCTTTCATTTGCACGCTTTTTCTCTTTCTGATTTTCTTCTCAGTTTCTTGGTCATCCTTTGCTGGGTCCTACATTTCTCTGAATCCACTGGCTTAATGCAACACTTGGCATTTTTATAAGCTGCCTCCTTTCATCTAATAAGTAGATGAAGGTGGGGTTGAAAGTGTTAGTCGGAGAGGAGGGTGGCCCAGATTGATAGGAAGGACTGTGGACACATAGGAACATTCAAAAGGGCGGTGCTACCTTGGAAGGTTGGAGTGGGATAACGTGGGATTAGGGGAAGTGGCGATTCCCATCCCAAAGAGGATGCTTTCTTCCTCCAGGCTTCTGGTGGCTCAGGTTTGGCGATGGAGCAGGCCCAGGGCCCTCATGTCCTTGGCAGAGTTGGAAGGGGAGTTAAAGTGCTCAGCCACAAGGCGATGGACTTGTTCAATGTGGTTGTCCCAGAGATGTTCTCTGAAATGATCCAGAAGTTGACCTCCTGCTTCGCCAATGTAGAGAAGACAACGTGAGGTGTAATGGATACAGTAGATGAGGCGTTTTATCTCCCTTCATCACCTATCACTTTCAACCCCACCTTCATCTACCTATCACAATCCCAGCTACCTCCCTCCTGCCGCATCCCCTTCTCATTTAACTCTCTTGACCCCTTGACCCATAAGCTTCATTCCTGATGAAGGGCTTATGCCCGATACGTCAATTCTCCTTGTCCTCGTCTGCTAGCTGATTGCGCTTTTCCAACACCACAGTCTTCGACTCTGATCTCCAGCATCTGTAGTCCCCACTTTGTCCTCACACCTTCAGGCCTTGCATGACTCAGGTTTATCACGGTTATTTCAAATACAACAAAAAACTGTCGTGTACTCAAGCAGCATAAAAGAAAACCAATACATTTTGGTTACTGTTCCCAAAAGGTCCTTTACAGCAAAATTTTCAATTAGCTCTTCTGATCACTCAACACCAATTCCTAAATAACCTGATCTCGAGCTCACTGCTCAACATAACGGAAGTGTAAACCATCTCACACGTGGTCATGAAATCCATTTTTCCCAGCATTAGCATTCAATTGGGTTAACACAGTTTAGATATAATTTAAGCAGTACATTATTACTGCAGTACCCACAAATGTGTATATCTCATTTCTTGTTTTATAACATGTCCAGCATTTGTATTGCAGTTTTCACTTTGATATATAACTCCCATCAATGTTTGCTCCTCCTTGCCCTTTTTGCGCTCCACCTTACTAGATTCTGTAGAATCTGAGCGACGTGAGCTCTGGGGAGGTTAATGACAAAGATCATCTCGCCACATCATTTATGATCTTCTCCAACTTTAATTTCTCCAGAGCTCCCGTTATGCTGATGGAGTAGAGAAGGACAATGATCTTCCAACAATGCTCTGTATTCCCCCAGACAGCTGAGACAGCTCTAAGCTGGGTGCAAACTTTACAGCAGGTGGGTAATGTGTTGCTGCTGCCGTACAGGGTCTTAGTGAGATCACAGCTGGAGTAGTGTGTACAGATTTAATCTCTTCAATGAAGAAAATATGTTGTTATATTGGAAACAGCTCAGAGATGGTTCCCTCAACTGATTCCTGCAATGAAGGTGCAAGCTTATAACGAAAGGATGATCAGGTTGACCCAGTAGCCATTGGAGTTTACAAACATTAAAGATGATCTGACTTGAACATAGATGACAGAAGGAGTCAACAAGTGAAGCAAATAACACAGATAGTGGAGGAATCCATTCCGTTCTCCAGCCTGTTACACAGGAACAACAGGAGGATATTCAGGCCTTCGAACCTGTTACATCAAAATAGGATAAGACTATTCAGCCCGTGGAACCTGATATACATTTACAGAAGGAAACCAATCAGCCACTCGAGCCTATAACAGGAAGCCATGCTGCACCAGTATCCTGTTAAACAGCAACAGGATCAGTCCATTCAGCCTCCTCAAGTCTGTAACATAGGAACTGGAAGAGGTCACACGGTGACTGGAGATTGTTACACTGGGACAACAGGAGTCCGTTCAGACCCACCGAGCCGATTGCAAGGGAATTGGATAAGGATAAAAACTATCTGAGACTCCTTTCATGAGAAAAGAAAAGGTAATTTCGACACGTGTCTGTTGTATGGGAACAAGATAAGACCAATCAATCCCTCGGTCCCATCTCTGGGATGCATGAGGAGACCGTTCAGTATTTCCACCTGTTATGGGGAAGTATGAGAAGATCCATCAGCCCCTCAAAATGTTACCCAACAACAGGAAGATTCCATAATCTCCAATCCTCTAAAGCATCAACAGGAGGAGGTCGTTCTGGCCCTGGAGATGACAATATGGGAATGCCAGAAAGACGTCAGCCCATTGAGTTTGTACACCAGCAGGATGATGAGTCCATTCAGCCACACATGGCTCTTACTCAGTAATTGGAGCAGATCACTTAAAAACGTGTGCCTATTAAATAGAAATTCAAAGAAAACGTAATGACATTCGAAAGGGAAGAACTTATAATAATGGTATACATTAGGGAGTAAAGTGTAACAATAAACTATTGTAATTTAAGGAAAATTGTTAGAGTCATTGTTCAGGACATTTGCAAAGTTAAACCACAATCCATCAGAGTCAACATGATTTTAAGAAGGCTAAATCGTGTTTGAATTGTTTGCTTGAGTTATTTGAAGATGACATAAACAAGGTGGAGCGTGGGAATCCTGGAGATGGAACATATCTGGTCTTCCTGAAGGCATCAGATATGTCGCTTCTCCAAAGAGTAAGTGGTAAGATCAGACAACATGGGTTTAGGAGTAATTTATTAGCTTGGATGGAGGATTAGTTAACCAACAAAATGGAGTCAGATAGATTAAATGTGTCATTTTCTTTTGGCAAATGCAATTTGTGGGGTGCCAGTGATTTCAGTACTCATGCCTCAACCATTTGCGATCAATGGGATTACTGTACTTGGTTGATGGGATAGAAAATACGATGCCACATTTTCAGATGGTTCTCACATCGATGGGAAATTACTTCAGAATGATGATGCAAAAGGTTTTAAAACTATATGGATAGGTTGGGTGAATGGGCCAACACTTGGCAAGGAAAATTAAAGTGAATAAATATGGGGCTATTGAAGTTGGCCAGGATAATAGAAAGACAAATTATTATCTAAATGGAGAGAAAGTTCAAAGTGCTTAGGTGCAGAGGGATCAGAGTGTTTGCTTGTGTATCATAGAAAACTTGCCTGTGGGTACTTCAAGTAATGAGAAATGCAAGCATAATTTCAGTGTTCATTTATAAAAGGATAGAGTGGAAAGGCAGGGAATGTTGGTGTAGCTATGCAAGGCATTAGTGAGGCTGCAACTGGAGTACAGTTTGGGTGTCCTGCAGAATGATGTATTTCCATTGGAGGCAATTCAGAAGAGCTTCATTAGATTGATTCCATATTTTAAGTGTTTGTCGTTTGAAGAGAAATTGAGCCGTTTAGGCCTATACTCTCCAGTTTATAAGAATGAAAGGAGAGCTCATTGAGGTCTGTAAAATGTTAAATATAATTGAAAGTGTAGCTGTGGAGTGGATTTTATTTTTCATGTGGCACAATCTACAACAAGAGAGTAGAGTTTTCGGATGGAGAGATGGTAGGAAAGTGGAACAGAGGCCGTTTTGAGATCAGCCTCATCGAGGGGCTGGATACCTCACAGATGTTCTGTGTTCTTATTCAACTCTTCGACTGTGTTGCCCAGGAATGGGTGAAGACTCGGTATCATACAGGAAGCGGGCAATCAGGATAAATCAGTTAGAGAGAACGTTACCAGTAGGATTACACAGTGACCAGTGCTGGGTTCTCAACTATTTACAGTCTATATTAATGATCAGGAGGATGGAAAAGATATACAGATGTTGAGTTTGTTGATGTCCATAAGACCATGAGGCCATAAGACATAGGAGTGGAAGTAAAGCCATTCGGCCCATCGAGTCCACTCCGCCATTTAATCATAGCTGGTGGGCAATTCAACTCCACTTACCTGCATTCTCCCCGTCGCCCTTAATTCCTTGTGACATCAAGAATTTGTCAATCTCTGCCTTGAAGACATTTAGCGTCCCAGCCTCCACTGCACTGCGCGGCAATGAATTCCACAGGCCCACCACTCTCTGGCTGAAGAAATGTCTCCGCATTTCAGCTCTGAATTGACCCCCTCTAATTCTGAGGCTGTGCCCACGGGTCCTAGTCTCCTCGCCTAACGGAAACAATTTCCTCGCGTCCACACTTTCCAAGCTATGTATTATCTTGTAAGTTTCTACTAGATCTCCCCTTAACCTTCTAAACTCTAATGAATACAATCCCAGGATCCTCAGCCGTTCCTAGCATGTTAGACCTACCATTCCAGGGATCATCCGTGTGAAACTCCGCTGGACATGCTCCAGTGCCAGTATGTCGTTCCTGAGGCGTGGGGCCCAAAACTAGACACAGCACTCCAAATGGGGCCTAACCAGAGCTTTATAAAGTCTCAGTATCACATCGCTGCTTTTATATTCCAACCCTTTTGAGATAAATTACAACATTGCATTCGCTTCCTTAATTACGGACTCAACCTGCATGGTTTACCTTTAGAGAATCCTCGACTAGCACTCCCAGATCCTTTTGTACTTTGGATTTATGAATTTTCTCACCGTTTAGAAAGTAGTCCATGCTCGTATTCTTTTTACCAAAGTGCAAGACCTCGCATTTGCTCACATTGAATTCCATAAGCCATTTCCTGGACCACTCTCCCAAACTGTCTAGATCCTTCTGCAGCCTCCCCACTTCCTCAGTACTACCTACCTGTCCGCCTAACTTTGTATCATCGGCAAACATCGCTAGAATGCCCGCAATCCCTTCATCCAGATCATTAATATATAACGTGAACAGCTGCGGCCCCAACACTGAACCCATCGGGACACCGCTTGTCACCGGCTGCAATTACGAAAAAGAACCCTTTATCCCAACTCTCTGCCTTCTGTCAGACAGCCAATCCTCAATCCATGCCATGTGCTCACCTCGAACACCATGGGCCCTCACCTTACTCAGTAGCCTCCCGTGGGGCACCTTATCAAAGGCCTTTTGGAAGTCTGGATAGACAGCATCTGCTAGGTTTCCCTGGTCTAACCTACTTGTCACCTCTTCAAATAATTGTTATGTCGCTGTGATAAGCAAGAGATTAAATTATCACGAGAGGGTGAAGAGTCTGCAAATTGATTCAGAGAGGTAAAGACAATAGATAATAGTTTGGCAGGTGGAATTTAACATGATATAACCTGTCATTCCATTTACAGGAATAATGGAAGGCAGTATGTTACTGAAATGGAGTGGGATTACAGGACTTAATGATACTGTGAACTGGGGGGTTCACTCAGACTCGTTCTGACATGGGAGGTTTTGATCCATCCCTGATCATCAGCTCCCAGACACTCCAAGTGACCCCATTGCTCTCCGTACACATGGAATACTTTGAAGTGGTTGATCGTTGGTGGGGATGGTGATTTGAAACGTGGATCAAGGGGACAGCCTTTATTCAAGATATATTCATTTCTTTCCACGTGTCGACCCGATGATGATGGGAATGGCTGACTGCTTCTGAATGAAGAGGCCGTGACTGCTGCCAGGACAGTGGGTATTCACCAACATGATGTACTGTGCATGGGTACACTGTAACATGAATAGAGAGAGAGGTCCTACTGTTCCTCTACCTCTCCCCATTGACATGAGTACTCTGCAGATGCCATGTACACCATCGGGAATCCCACAAAACCTAGAGGAGAGTGATCAGATAGATACCCACTGGGTGTTTGTATAGTCCAAACTTCTTGTTGTTTTTATAGAATCTCTACAGTGTGGAGGCAGGACATTGTGTCCATCAAGTCCACATTGACCCTCCGAACAGTATCCCCTCCGGACCTGCCCCCCTACTCTATCCATGTAACCCTGCATTTCCCGTGACTAACCTATCTAACCGGCACATCCCTGGGCACTATGGGCAATTTAGCATGGCCAATCCGTTCTAAGTTGCATATCTATGGACAATGGGAGGAAAGTAGAACACTGGGAGGAAATTCACATAGACATAGGGAGAATGTTCAAAATCCACATAGAGGGTTGCCCGAGGTTGAAACTGAACGTAGCTACTTGGTGACAGGAGGTATCAGTGCTAACCACAGATCCACCATGCGCATCCGTTAGTTATATTAGTTACTTGTGGCTAACTAAAGAAATCTTCCTGACTTGTTCCTGTCAATGAACCTGACTCAGTCTGAGAACTTTATCATCGGCCATATCACCAATCTGGTTACATTTAAAATTTAGTGTCAGCAGTGGAGGAATGGGACGAGAAAAGGAAACAGTGATACCCTCCAACCTCCGTCAGAGCAGGAATTACGAGAACTGCACAAAGTGGGATTTCAGTCAAGTGGGAATTCTCTTTCCCAGAATTTTGGGGTGGCTGGACCTTTATATTACATCGAAGCTGGCTTTTTCTGATTTTCCATGGACATGTTAATCAGGGATAATGGTGCATGGGAAGAAAAGTACAGCTGGGATCACAATGAGATGAGCCATGACCTTATTTACTGGTGGAGTAGTGTGAAAGGGCCGAATGGCCCACTTGTGTCCCTCATCCCTATGTTCTGATGTTCCATTCAGCCCTCGGACATGCTAAACAGGGGCAGATCGAGGTCACTCCGATGGTTAGATGTTGTTTTGGAAATGTACTTGGAAAATCCAGGCTTGATCAGGAAGTGACCACCAACCCCACCCCCCATTCCCTGTTTCCAGGCTTCCCCTCTTTGTAACTTCTGCTCCAGATGTGGGTCATGTTGCAGACCTAGATTAGATTACTTACAGTGTGGAAACAGGCCCTTCGGCCCAACAAATCCACACCGCCCCGCCGAAGCGCAACCCACCCATACCCCTACATCTACCCCTTACCTAATACTACGGGCAATTTAGCATGGCCAATTCACATGACCTGCACATATCTGGAGTGTGGGAGGAAACCGGAGCACCCGGAGGAATCCCACGCAGACACGGGGAGAATGTGCAAACTCTACACAGAGAGTCGCCTGAGGCGGGAAATGAACCCGGGTCTCTGGCGCTGTGAGGCAGCAGTGCTAACCACTGTGCCACCGTGCCGCCCACAGATATGTTGGGAATATAGCCACATACCCCACCCAGGGTTAAAACAACAAATCCTCTGCTCTCCCTGAATGCAACATTGTACAACATGATTCCCAGCAAAATAACCCGTTACTTTCCAAAAGCATAATGTGTGAAATTAATAAATAGGAACAGGAGTAGGTCAATCGGCCCCTGAAGCTAACCCTGTCATTTCATAAGAACATGGCTTATCTACTCCAGAGCTCAACTCCATAGAACATAGAACATAGAACAATACAGCACAGAACAGGCCCTTCGGCCCACAATGTTGTGCTGAACTTCTAACCAAGATTAAGCACCCATCCATGTACCCATCCAAATGCTGCTTAAAGGTCGCCAATGATTCTGACTCTACCACTCCCACGGGCAGCGCATTCCATGCCCCCACCACTCTCTGGGTAAAGAACCCACCCCTGACATCGCTCCTATACCTTCCACCCTTCACCTTAAATTTATGTCCCCTTGTAACACTCTGTTGTACCCGGGGAAAAAGTTTCTGACTGTCTACTCTATCTATTCCTCTGATCATCTTATAAACCTCTATCAAGTCACCCCTCATCCTTCGCCGTTCCAATGAGAAAAGGCCGAGAACTCTCAACCTATTCTCATACGACCTATTCTCCATTCCAGGCAACATCCTGGTAAATCTCCTCTGCATCCTCTCCAAAGCTTCCACATCTTTCCTAAAGTGAGGCGACCAGAACTGCACTCAGTACTCCAAATGTGGCCTAACCAAAGTCCTGTACAGCTGCAACATCACTTCACGACTCTTGAATTCAATCCCTCTGCTAATGAACGATAATACTCCATAGGCCTTCTTACAAACTCTCTCCACCTGAGTGGCAACTTTCAAAGATCTATGTACATAGCCCCCAAGATCCCTCTGTTCCTCCACCTGACTAAGAACCCTACCACTAACCCTGTATTCCGAATTCTTATTTGTTCTTCCAAAATGGACAACCTCACACTTGTCAGAGTTGAACTCCATCTGCCACTCCTCAGCCCAGCTCTGCAACATATCTAAGTCCCTTTGCAAACGACAAATGCCCTCCTCACTGTCCAGAAATCCAACTATCTTCTTATCATCTGCAAATTTACTGACCCACCCTTCGACTCCCTCATCTAAATCATTAATAAAAATTACAAACAGGAGAGGACCCAGAACTGATCCCTGCGGAACTCCACTTGTAACCGGGCTCCAGGCTGAATATTTACCATCTTCCACCACTCTCTGACTTCGACCGGTTAGCCAGTTTTCTATCCAATTAGCCAAATTTCCCTCTATCCCATGCCTCCTGACTTTCCGCATAAGCCTACCATGGGGAACCTTATCAAATGCCTTACTAAAATCCATGTACACTACATCCACTGCTCTACCCTCATCCACATGCTTGGTCACCTCCTCGAAGAATTCAATAAGACTTGGAAGGCAAGACCGACCCTTCACAAATCCGTTCTGGCTGTCCCTAATCAAGCAGTGTCCTTCCAGATACTCATAAATCCTATCCCTCAGTACCCTTTCCATTACTTTGCCTACCACAGAAGTTAGACTAACTGGCCTGTAATTCCCGAGGGTTATCCCTATTCCCTTTTTTGAACAGGGGCACAACATTCGCTACTCTCCAGTCCCCTGGTACCAACCCCGTTGCCAGTGAGGACGAGAAGATCATTGCCAACGGTACTGCAATTTCCTCTCTTGCTTCCCACATAATCCTAGGATATATCCCGTCAGGCCCGGGGGACTTGTCTATCCTCAAGTTGTTCAAAATGTCCAACACATCTTCCTTCCTAACAAGTATCTCTTCTAGCTTAACAGTCCGTTTCACACTCTCCTATTCAACAATACGGTCCCTCTCGTTCGTAAATACTGAAGAGAAGTACTTGTTCAAGACCTCTCCTATCTCTTCCGACTCAATACAGTCTCCCACTACTGTCCTTGACCGGACCTACCCTCGTTCTCGTCATTCTCAGGTTTCTCACATACGCATAAAATGCCTTGGGGTTATCCTTGATCCTATCCGCCAAGGATTTTTCATGCCCTCTCTTAGCTCTCCTGATCCCTTTCTTCAGGTCCCTTCTGGCTATCCTGTATCCCTCCACTGCTCTGTCTGAACCCTGTTTCCTCAACCTTATGTAAGCATCCTTCTTCCTCTTTACTAGACATTCAACCTCCCTCGTCAACCAAGGCTCCCTCACACGACCATTTCTTTCCTGCCTGATAGGTACATACATATCAAGGACATGTCGTATCTGCTCCTTGAAAAAGTTCCACATTTCCACCACATCCTTCCCTGACAGCCTATGCTCCCAACGTATGCTCCTCAAATCCTGTCTTACAGCATCGTAATTTCCCTTCCCCCAATTGTAAAATCTACCTTGTTGTGTGCACCTATCTCTCTCCATAACCAAGTTGAAAGTCACAGAATTGTGGTCACCATCACCAAAATGTTCACCCACTAACAAGCCCATCACTTGTCCCGGTTCATTACCGAGTACCAAATCCAATATGGCCTCCCCTCTGGTTGGACAATCTACATACTGCGTTAGAAAAGCTTCCTGGACACACTGCACAAACACCACCCCATCCAATCTACTTGATCTAAAGAGCTTCCAATCAATATTTGGGAAGTTGAAGTCGCCCATGGCTACGACCCTGTGACTTCTGCACCTTTCCAAAATCTGTTTCCCAATCTGTTTCTCCACATCTCTGCTGCTATTGGGGGGCCTATAGTAAACACCCAACAAGGTGACTGCACCTTTCCTATTTCTGACTTCAGCCCATACTACCTCCAGAGGCAGATCCCCCTCAAATTTCCTTTCTGCAGCCGTTATACCATTTCTTATTAGCAATGCCACCCCCCTCCTTTTTTACCACCCTCCCTAATCTTACTGAAACATCTGTAACCAGGAACCTCCAATAGCCATTCCTGTCCCTTATCTATCCACGTTTCCGTGATGGCCAGAACATCGTAGTCCCAGGTACCGATCCAAGCCTTAAGTTCACCCACCTTATTTCTGATACTCCTTGCGTTGAAGTATACGCACTTGAGCCCATCTCCGCCGCAAGTAGTCCCTGTCAGTGCTAACTTCTCCACAGCCTCCCTACAGTCTTGGGCATCCTGACACACAGCTAGCTTACTTGCTGGACTACAAGTCCGGATCCCATCCCCCTGCCAAATTAGTTTAAACCCCCCCGAAGAGTGCTAGAAAACCGTCCCCCCAGGATATTGGTGCCCTTCTGGTTCAGGTGCAAACAGTCCTGTTTGTATAGGACCCACCTTCCCCAGAATGCAGTCCAATTGTCCAAATATCTGAAGCCCTCCCTCCTACACCATCCTTGCAGCCACGTGTTCAACTGCACTCTCTCCCTATTCCTTGCCTGACTGTCACGTGGCACCGGCAACAACCCAGAGATGACGACTCTGTCTGTCCTAGCTTTTAGCTTCCAGCCTAACTCCCTGAGCTCTTGAATGACCTCCCCACCCCTCTTCCTAGCTATGTCGTTGGTGCCAATGTGTACCACGACTTCTGGCTGCACACCCTCCCACACCCACTCAAATACTAATCACTTACCTTCCCGCCCAGCTATGTGCTCCAACTTCACTTCCGCCCAGCTCACGCGGCTGCTCCCACTCAAATGACCGTTGGTGATTAAAGGGTGAGTATTTATACTCACTGTTCTCCTTCCCGGCTGCCCCTCTGCTTGCCGTCACTTCCCGACTCCTTGTATCTCTCCACACCTCTCTGGGTTAGGGAGTTCCAGACATTCATTACCTTCGGAGAGAAGACATTATTCTGCATCTCAGATTTAAATCGATGTTCTTTATTCGGTATCTGTATCATCGAGTTCGACACTTTGCCCAAGAATGGAAACAACTTCTCAACATCTACCTTCTCCAACCCCTTCTGTGTCTTGTAGGTTTCAGCATTATCACTCCTCATTCATTTAAACCCCAGTGAATAATCGCCTCACCATCTTAGAGATTCTCAATAACACAACCCTTTCTTCCCAGGAAACCGCCTAATGTACCAACCGAGTTACTTGCTGCATCATCATGCTGACTTGATGTTTCATACACAGGAAGACTGCAATGCCTTTACTGTTCCTTTTCTGGAAGTCCTCTCCATTAAGTAACAGCCTGCCTTTTGATCCTCAAAAGTGTCATCCTCAAACTTGGATATATATTGCACTCAGATCCCTCCTTCAGGCTGTCAGCATAGATTGGAAAAAAATTGATGCCATCAGACTGATATTTGTGGTACTCCAGCAGATGCACCTTTATCATAAAGATCCATTAATCCTGACTCTCCGATTTCTGTGTTAAACAATGATCATCCCATGTTAATACAGTATCCGACGTCCTAGAGCTTCTGTTTTGTGTAAGAACTTTTGTTTTGTTATACCTTGTAGAAAATCTCTGGAAAGCCTGGTGTCCACCAGATCCCCTTTATCAAGTCCACTTGTTACATTTACAGGCATCTCCAGAAATACTTTGCATGATTTTACAGGGCAAAATATCATTTCCCTTTCACAAAACCACCCTGACTCTGCGTGAAGCTTTTCTAAATGACCAAACTATACTAGCCACATCTGTTTCCATTAGGTCCATGTGCCTCTAAATGTTTCCCATTCATATGTTTTTCCAAATGAGTTTTAAATGTTGTAGCTGTCCTTGCATCTCCCACTCTTCCTCTGGAAGCTCATTCCATACCCACACCGCCCTCTGTATAAAACAGCTGCCCCTTAGTCCCTTTTATATCTACCCTCTTTCACCTTAAACCTATTCCCTCTGTTTGGATCCCCTACCCTTTGGAAAAGACCTTGGATATTCACCCTATCCATACCTCTCATGATTGTATAAGTTTCTATAATGTCTCTCCTCAACTTCCTACGCTCCATCTGATGCTAACTTCAAGAACAAACGTTTAAAGATAAGCACTGCAAAATTGAAACAATATTAAAAATGACATCTACCAATACTCAGCGCAAACGTCATACTGTGATTTGGTTTTCTCCATATTACAATACGAAGACAGCATGAAACGCTTACTAGTGCCAATAAGAAGTCACGCACCTGAATTCCTTTATCTAAAGGGGGTGATGATATTGACAGTGAAAACATATCTGTGGCCAGATGTATATACCACATGGTCAACATTCTCCCTCCTTGCCTCCCTATAACTTTGTGTGGTTGTGTCTTCTTTATCTTGCATTCAATAGAGAGAAACCGTTTCCCCCATTCACACCTTAAATTCGACCCGTTATACAGAATCTTTCCTTTCACCACTGCTAAAACTCCATTTTTCTTTTGCCACACCCTCTTTTACCTGCAACCCATCCTCTACATCTGGCAAGGGACTGAAAGACCATTTTGCAATTGTAATCAATTTTGAAGAATTGTCACACTGGACTGGAAACGCTAACTCTGTTTCTCTTTCTCAGCAGATGTTGACAGACCTGCTGAGTTTCTCCAGAAATGAATAGGCACAGAACAATTTTTCAATTAAATAAATAATTATGGATACTGGAAATAAAAATAAAAAACCTTTATAGAAGTTTCACTGGACCTGAAAGTTTAACTCTGCATTCACACTAGATAATTATTCAACATCTTTCGCAATTTCTTCAGCAATTTATGTTTTTGAACAATATCCAACGACATATTGTCAAAGATGCCCAAACATCCTGTTAACATGGAGCGTTGTACACTGGGACTGAACGGTAACACATGGTGACAAGTTCCTTGACTCTGAAACTGCATAAGGCTGGCATCATTGATAGTGCAGAGCTCTGATTCATGGTCAGGGAGAAAAACAGAAGGAAACACATTCACTTCAAATACAGAAGATGGAATTACTGAAAGGAAAAGATTCAGATTATTACCTTAAATGGATGTTTTTTATGTAACAAATTGGAGGCGTGACACCAAGGAAAGACTTCCAGCAGAATGAGAATATGAAAATGGAAGTATTTCCGCATCAGAAAACAGAGTAGGTCACTGAATACAGGGCTGTTGGGTGAATGGGTCTCGGTGTGAACTGGGGGGCAGTCAGTAGAATTTAATTGTAGATATTGCAGCTAAAACTTGGTTATCATCTGATGCTGTAGATTTCAGTGACAATCTGTAACGTTCCCCCACGATAGTCCACCCGTCTACCATTTCCATCAAGCCGATCCATGGGTCAGCGACGAGTGTAGGTGAACATGGTTGGGTCGGAATCACGTGCACCTAAACCTGATAACAATCCATTAAAGCTACCGCACTTGACTGGTTACACTACGAAAAGCAGAACTAACATCTGATACAGAGAGAGAGATGATCCCAAGACTAACAAATCAGATATAAGCTCTGTCGTCCTGTGAAATCCATGCATAAAAGTCGATGGACCATTAAATAACTTACTGGAGGAGAGGACTCCATCCCAAATAATGGAACAGCCCTGTGCATCCATGTAGACGATACAGTATCTGCACCATCCTCAGCCAGAAGTGTTGAGTCGATTACCCACCTCACCCTCACTATGATACCCTCAGAATCACAGATGCCCGTCTTCAACCAATTCAGTTCACTGCGCGTGACATGAAGCAACAGCTGGGCACTGTAGATACGACAAAGGCATTTGGCCCTGACCCCATTCCTGCAATAGGACTGAGGACTTTGGCGACACAACAAGCAGTGTACCTTAGGAAGCTGTTTCATTCCAGCTCCAACTCTGACAACTCCCTGGCAATGTGGGGAATTAGCAATGCAGTCCTCACTTTCTCCTAATGTCGGTAATTGCTCAACTGTGTCCCATCCCCAAAGAAGGGAATAATTACAATCGGACCAATTACCACGCCCTCAGTCCCATCACGATAGTCAAATTGGTTGGGGTTATTTTTGATAGAGCTGTCAAACAGCACAGAAGTAATCGGTTCAGTGTCGTTTCCGATAGGACCCCATGTGGAGATGGTGCTGTTGTGGAATTGTCATTGGCTTGCTAATCCAGACCAGGATAATTCCCCAGTATACGTTCAGGAAGTGAATCCCCTGTGCTTTCCTGTCTGGCCTAAAAGTGACTCCAGACACACAGACATGTGATACACTCTTCAATGGTCTCTGAAACGGCTAAGCAAGGCACTCGATCGTATCAAACTGCTCCGAGGTCTTCAAGGATAAACCGGAGAGAACAGCCGGCACCAGCCTCGTTATCAGAAAAGGGAATGGGAAACACAATCCTGTCGACCCTGCAGAGACCTCCTTCCTAACATCTGAGAGCTTGTGACAACACTTACAGAGCTTTCCCACAGACTGGACAGAAACATCGGGAATAGAATACGTCAGACAACTCATTGAACTTTCCCTATTCTAGTTAATGGCCAAACATCTCCTCAACGTAGTTTTCCCCATACAATATACATATCCCTTAATATGTTTAAACGTTGTGAACCATAAAATGAGAACTGCTGTAGTCCATTCAGCCCTCCAGTTTTGCGTCTCCATTCTATGTACAGGCAGTTCATCAATAACACGTGTTGATTAAATACATTTTGGCTGCAATGCAATTCATGAACCTTTTTCTATAAAGTGAACTGGCGTTCACTGTGACGCGATTCCTTGGCGGGCACCAGCTGAACAGCAAATCGTGCCTCAGAAACCCTCTATCTACAAAAGGTACAATCAATGTCTTCAGCTAAAACAGGAATGCAATTCAATCTGCATGCTTTGAAACTGACCCTGAAACTGGGAATTGTAGTCTATATTTAAAAAGAACTTTATTTCAAACTGTGGGGAGAATCTTGTGGAAAACTGGAATTCGGCATCGGCATCACATGGTCAGTCAGCTCCCGTGCGCTTTCTGGTGAAGATTGGGGTGAAAGGTCCAGTGCACCAATGAGTGACTGTCGTGTGAAAGCTTTACATTTACAGCACTGTTCCATGACAACATGTAATTTAAAGATTTATTTAGACTGTCCTATTGTGTGTTAGACCAAATTTAAATTCTGGTTTTTACTGATATTTTTGGGAGTTCGCCACTTACCCTCTTTTTTCCATAGACCCCATTATTAATATTACACGATTTTCTACAACATAGTGTTGTACAGGAACACAGTTATTGTGTTATTGGAGAACAACCAGGAATAATAGCTGATCATCTATCTTCACACCATACTCCTGCTCTCTCCCTATCCCTTTAGTTTCCAGAAATCATTATTTATATTCAGCCCCTTGATTTCCACAGCCTGATCTGGGAGAGAGTACCCCTGGTTCGCCAGTCTCTGAGTGCAGGCATTTATTCTCATCTCAATGCAAAGTGGCCTGTCTGTACCTAATATTGTGGCCCCTTGTTTTAGACGTTCTAACCAGGCGATTTACTGATCTGCTTCTAATCTGTCTCGCCCTGTCAAAGTGTTATATATTTCACTGTGATTTTGACTCATTTTCCTAAAGCCCATGCAATATAGATCCAGTCGCCCCAAACTCTGCTCCCACAAGAAGTCTGTCATCCCAGAGATCAGTCTGGTCATCCTTTGCTACTCTCCCTCAATGTCAGATTTGTCGTCTGTTCGGAAAAGAGACCAAAACTGCACACAATACTGCACAATGTTCGACATGGGGTCTCACCAAGGCCCTGTACAGCTGCAGTGAGATACATTTACTCCTGCACTCAAATCCCCCTGAAATGAATGTGAATTCAGCATTTATCTTCCTTCCTGCTTTCTACTCCTGCAATATTGCTTTCAGTGACTGGTCTACAGGGTGATCCAGATTCCTTTCAAAGTTACAGTTCCCCACTTGCTGGGCCTATATACAATTGTCAGCGTGTCAATGCCATTCCCAGTATGGACTTCTGGCTTCAGAACTCACTGCCCAACATGGACTCTGAGGGCTACGCAGAAATAAACAAAAATGCATCTTAAGTTCATTTATAGTGCAACATTTTTTAAACACTCATTTTTCAAATGGGAGGCTGACATTCTATTGTTCCCATCAAAGTACACAACATCTCATCTCCCCATTACTCTCCATCTGCCACGTATTTGCCCAGTCACTCGACTTGTCTCAATCACCTTGGAACTTTTTTACATCCTCCTCATCCACTCACAGGCGGACATCGTTTAGAGCTGTCAGCAGACCTGGGAATATTGCATTTGCGCCCCTCACCCAAAGATATTGGGAATAGCTGGAGCCCAAGACACGATCCTTACAATATCGTCCAAGCCTTCCATATAAAAATAAAACAATGTTTTATTCCTACTCACTGTTTCCTGCCAGCTCTCCCATTCTAAATCTATGACCATATATTAGCCCGAGTCCCATAGGATTCGAATTTGCACAATAGGCTTGGGGCTTTATCAAAAATCTTTCTTAGATTCCACTCGTATGGCATTGATACCTCCTACAGAATTTTACTAAAAGCCACTTTCTCAAATATGATTCCCTTTTCATAAATCTCTGTTGACTTTTTCTATGCCCATTATTTTCAGTCCAATACTTTCTTTAAACTGTTTAGTTGCTTTTTTCATTCTATTCCCTTTTTTGCACAAGTCTGAAATTCCCTAGTATTGCTAGGAAGTTTTCTTTTTTGTTTTGTTTTTTTCTGTGAAGGCGTAACTAAGGTATTTGCTCCATAGTTCTGCTATGTCCCGGTCCTCAATTATCTGGCATCAGACTGTGAGAAATCAACAATTTTTTTCTCTTAATTTTGCCATTGACATATTTCCAGAAAATATTATAAGTTCTCTATTAACAACTTTGTTAAGATATTCTTCAGAAACCCATCAATTCCTACCTTAAGCTACTCAACCTTCCACAGCCATACAATCACAGAAGCACAGACTCTGTACTACCAGAAATACAGCACGGTCTACATTAGGGCCACTTTCTGGCACAAGACCGTAGCAGTGAATCTTAAAGCATTTAAGGTGCACAACCATGTGGTTTCTAAAGGTTTGAGGTTACCATGACAACTCCACTCTCAAGAAGTGCATTTCTGACCCCAACACCCTCTGGTTGAAAAACAATTCTCAAATCTTCACTAAACCGCAAAGCCTTCACTTTAAAAGTGTGGACCTTTGAGTCACAGCAACACCTGCTGCCTATCCACCCTGTCCATGTACCTCGTAATCCTATCCCTCTGAATCACAGATCCCTCAGCCTTCTCTCCTCCAAACTAAACAACCTGAGGTTATCCATTCTCTCTCCATCGCTGATATGCTCCATCCAAGGGAACATTCTGGTAAATCTGATCTGCACCCCCTCCACTACAATCACAACCTTCATGTAATGTTGTTTCCAGACCCACACACAATATTCCATCTTGCCTTCACCACAGTTCCGCATAGTTCTTATAATCTATGCCTCGATGAATAAACGCTATGTTTACATTCCCCTCGCCTTTCCCAGATTGTGTATTAACCTGTGCAGGACGTTCAGCGATGTGTGGAGAAGCACCCTCTGAGCTTTCTAGTATGCTGCCATTCATTGAGTACTCCCCTGTCTGGTTCCTTCATCCAAAGTTGCATCACCTCATATTTATCAGGGTTACATTCCATCTGACATTGTTCCACCCAGCTGACCATTCCATCAGTATCGACCCGAAACATAAGGCCTTCCTCCTCACTGCCAACCACCCGGCCAATCTTTGTATCAAATACAAACTTATTTATTACACACCCCACCCCTAGTCCACATTCACAGCTGCATCATTTATGAATACCACAAATAATAAGGATAAAAATCTCTCAACATCAGTTATATCACGTGGTTGTGCACGTTGATGAAGAAGCAGCGTATCGAAAGCTAGTGCTGCCGAATAAACCTGTTAGACTATGGTCTGGTGTTATGTTATTTTTAGATTTGTCCACCCCAGCCCAACACTCGCACCTCCGCATCACAAATAATAAGGGACCCAGCACTGATGCCTGTGCTACACCATTGGACTCCAGCCTCCAGTCACACAAACAGCCTTCTACCACTCCCCTCTTTCTCCTACTACTAAAGTTGATTTAGATGCAACTTGGCAAGTCACTAATGAGTCCTACGTAATCATTGGTTATGCTTCTCCACTTGACACACTTGTAGGTTATCTGGGGATTCTCCGTAATCTCGCCTTGCCTTGCCCCTGTGATAGTCAGTCCCTTCCACGCACAGAATTTCCTCCTTATTGCAGTCTTAAATGGTTTGTCCCTTATCCTGCCATTATTTGCCTTGAATGTGGATTAGACATCCAGATAAACATCCTGTTAATTTCCAACTTGTCGTATGTCTTGTGAGTTTTATAAAGTTCACAGTGACCCACGCTGGTTCTTTGAACATCAAGAGAACATAGGCCGAGTTTCCTCATCACGGAAGCTTGACACCTGAGGGATTTGTCTGGAAAATGTCCATTGCACTTCCTCTGTGGTCAGTATATTCTTTCTCAGATTCGGTCACCAAACCTGTGCGCAATACTCCAGGTACAGTCTCACCAACACTCTGTGAAACTGCTTCAACGTGTCTTTACACATATATTCTGACTCCCTTAAAGGAAGGCAAACCAAACTTTAGGTTTCCACTTACATATATTCCTCCAAATAGCTTTCATATCATTGCAATTTCGAACTCTGTGTGGGTTAATCTAAAATATGCCAATTCTGCTGTATCCCCATTATCTATGCTTTTAGACTTCAAACAATTTCAAAGTTTGTCAAGTATGATTTCCCTTTCAGAAATGCATACTGAGTCTCTCCAATGTTGCTGTTAACGTCTAAGTATCCAATATTACATCCTATATAATACATTCCAACAGTTTCCCGACAAATGTCAAGTTAATTTGTCAGCAGTTCTCCACACTGTCTCTTCTTCCCTTTGTAGATACTTGGATCCCTACCATCTATAGTGCTTCGATTACGTTTACTAATGTACATTTATCTACATCAACTTCTGGACTCTGCAGAATGTACAGGAAAATAGAACGCAGTCATCGACAATGCAATCAATACTTCTATTTGTGATTTATTTCTGAAGATTTTGATATGAAGTACATCTGGACTGTCAAACGTAGCAATGCTCAATCCATCTGCATGTTCAATATTGCCTAGTTACTGATATGAATTGACTTTATGTCTTTACTTCCACAAGTCCTATCCAATCACTTCATAGTTCTGGGTGATTTTCTGGATCTTACTCCATTAAGACAGATGTGTAGTAACTGGCCATTTGCTTTGCCATTCCCCTGTTATCCACCATCAACTCGTCTCTCCCGATTGCACATTTCCACATTTGACTTTTTTTTTCTTTTGAAATATAGATCATAGGTTTTTGCAGTCTTTGTGTTCCTGTTTGTTTGCATGCATGTTCGCTTTTTGATTTCCTGATCAGTTTCATGGCCCTCCTTTTCTGGATTGCAATTTTCTGAGAATTCTTAGGATTCCACAGTGTCTGGAATTCTTCTGAAGTCACTTCCTGTAATTACGTGGCTGCGAGGCTGATGCAGGAGGGAGGGCTACAGATACCTAGACCATCGGGATACATTCTAGGTAAGGTGGGACCTGTACATGAAGGACGCGTTGCACCTGAACTGGAGGGGCACAAATGACCAAGTATCTACAAAGGGAAGTTTGGGATGTTTGCTTCTGTGATTCTGGCGGGTTTCAACTAGTTTGGCAGGGGGGTAGGAATAAGACCACATGTCTGAGAGGGGGTTAGTTGCAGTCGGGACAGTGACAGGGTATATTGGACCTATCAGGAAAATTTTTCACGCGATGAAACAAAGGGATCAGGTAAAGTCCGTCTGCTTTAATGCAAGGTATGTCTCAAATTAGAGTGACAAACTTCGATCATGCATCAGTACTTGGGGCTACAATGTCGTGGCCATAACCGAGACGTAGGTTTCACGGGGGCAGGGATGGTTGCTTGATGTTCCAGGGTTTAGAATGTTTACAAATCTTTAGGGGCAGCGCGGTGGCGCAGTGGTTGCCACTGCTGCCACAACAGAACCAGAAAACCGGGTCCAATTCAATTGGAGACAGTGTTGAGAGGGATCCCACAGGGCTATTTCCTTGGGTCTCTGATCTTTGTAGTTTTTATAAATGACTTAGATGAGGCGGTTATGGGGTGGGTTAGTAAACTTGCTGATGACACAAAGGTTGGAGGTGTCGTCGATAGTATTGAGGGCTTGTGTAGGCTGCAGCGCGACATAGACAGGATGCAGAGCTGGGCTGAGAAATGGCAGATGGAGTTCAACCTGGGTAAATGCGAAGTGATGCGTTTTGGAAGGTCAAATTCGAATCCTGAATATAGCATTAAATACAGGATTCTTGGCAGTGTGGAGGAACAGAGGGATCTGGGTGCGCAAGTGCATAGATCCCTCAAAGTTGCCACCCAAGTGGATAGGGTGTAAAGGAAGCATATGGTGTTTTGGCTTTCATTAACAGGGGGATAGAGTTTAAGAGCAGTGAGGTTTTGCTGCAGCTCTACATGTCCCTGGTGAGACCACACTTGTAATATTATGTCCACTTGTGGACCTCATACTGGAGGAAAGATACAGAGGCTTTGGAGAGGGTGCAAAGAAAGTTTACCAGGATGCTGCCTGGACTGGAGGGCTTGCTTTATTAAGAAAGGTTGAGCAAGCTTCGACCTTTCTCTCTGGAGACAAAGAGGAGAGAGGAGATCTGGTCGAGGTGTACAAGATAATGAGAGGAATAGAGAGAGTCAATACCCAGAGACTTTTCACCAGGGTAGGATTGACTTGTATGGGAAGTCATAGTTTGAAGATATTAGGAGGATGGTAAAAGGGAGACGTCAGAGGTCGGTTCTTTACGCAGAGAGTTGTGAATGCATGGAATGCATTGCCAGCTCTGTTGGTGGAAGCAGAGTATTTGGGGACATTTATGCGACTGCTGGACAAGCACATGGATAGCAGTGAGTTGAGGAGTGAGTAGGTTAAATTACTACATTTTACATTAGGATTAAATCTCGGGACAACATCGTGGCCCAAAGGGCCTGTTCTGTGCTGTACTGTTTTGTGTTCTATTTAGTATACTTAAAACAGACTCGGATAAGTTCTTGATTGACAAGGGGATCAAAGATAACTGACAGAAAGCGCAACCCAAGCTCGGGTAACACCTCACTTTACACTTTGGTACGTTACAGTCTGGAGGAGTTCATATTCAATTCCATAAATACACAGCCTGATCCCGTTATGGCTGTTCTCCATTTTTCGTACACTCTCCCTCCTTGGCTTCCTAAGTTCGTGTCTTGTTTATGTTCCATTCAACAGAGAAAATCAATTTCTAATATTTACGCATTAATTTACACCCATTATATATCTCTGTCTCTTTCACCACAATTTCACGCCTATTTGTCTTTCACACTGGGCCTCCAAACACTCTTTCCCACCTCTGCCAAGATACTAAAACACTCACTTTACAATCCTTTACACGTCTGAAGAAGATTTGTACTGGACATGAAACATTAACATTGTTTCTCTGTCTCTGCAGATATTGCCAGACCCACTGAGTTCCTTCAAAAATGAAAAGATACAGAATACTTTTTCAATATAGCTCACTGGGTGCTTTGAGGAACAGTCACAGAACCCGAAAGATTGCCTCTGCTTTCACTCCACAGATGCTGTCAGACTTGTCAGTGTCTTCAACAATTTCTGCTTTTGAATAAGTTTCAAACATGTGTGTCAAAGTTGCTCATACGCCCTGTCCAACATGGAGTGCCATACACCGGGAAATGAATGATCATGCAGGTATACAAATTCATTTGTTCTGAAACTACATAAGGCTGTCATTACCAACAGTACAGAGCTCTTAACCATAGTCATGGAGAGCAATAGAGGGAAACACATTCGCTTTAAACAGAAGATGCAATTACTGGAGGAGAATATATTCAGGTGAAAACGTTAAATGCGTTTGAGGAGTGCGACAAATTGCAGGCATGGCATCATGAAGATTCCCTAACAGGATGAGAACCTAATAAATATGGATGCGTTCCCACATCAGAAACCGCGATAGGGCACTGTGTACAGGGGAGAAGGGTGACCGGGTCCCCGTGCGAATTGAGGACAGGCAGCAGAATTGTATTGCAGATACTGCAGCTCAAACTGGGCATTCATGTGATGCTGCAAATCATAGCAGCTGTAGTAACAGCAGCAGTAGTAGAATTATATTCAACCACAATATGTCTCAGTCTACCATTACCATAAAGCCGATCTCTGCCTCAGTGATGAGTGTGGGTGAACATGCCACGGTCAGAACTGTGTGTACATAAACCTGAAGACAACCCATTCAAGCTACCGCAATTACTGCTTACATTAACAAACAGCAGAACTAACATCTTGTAGAGAGGGCGCCATGACCCCAAGACTGTGACCACTTCTTTTAAAACCAGCTGTGAATTACTGCTGACCTGTCTATTCTTACTCTTACCTGTTAGAAAAATCCTTGTTCCTTTTGTGAGAGCTGGTTCAAGAACTTCCCTCCTATTACCATTTGGTTTACATCATTGAGACACTTACTCTACCTTCCCCTGTGAGGAAAGATGTAAAACAAGGGTGTAAATTATCTGTCTGCTCTCTGTAGCCAATTATTCAGTCACACCTTCCAATTATGCGCAATATTCTTTCCTGCTTTAATTTCTACCTCAGGTCACACACTCATCTTGAACTTTTTTATTGCTCGGAAAAGCTAATGCTACTTGTTTTTGTATTTCTTGCCAATTTACTACATAATGCTTTTACTCCCCTTTTCCTCGCTTTCTAGATTCATACAGTCATATCGCACACAAACAGACCCTTTGGTCCAACTTGTCCATGCTTACCACGTTTTCCAAACTAAACTAGTCCCATCTGATTGCATTTTGTCCTTATGCCTGTAAGCCTTTCCCATTCGTATGTTTGTCCTAATAAGTTTTAAATGTTGTAGCTATACTTACACCTCCCACTCTTCCTCTGACTGCTCATTCCATATACACACATCACCCTCTGTGTGAAAGCATTGACCCCTCGTCCATTTCAAATCTTCCCTCTTTCACCTTTAAGCTATGCCTTCTATGGTTGAACTCCCCCATCCCGTGGAAAAAAAAAGCCTTGGCTGCTCACTCTATTCATACCTCTCATGATTTTATAAACTTCTACAATGTCATCCCTCAACCTCCTACACGCTATCTGACACCAGCTTCATGAACAAGCATTTAAAGATAAGCACTGCAAATTTGAAACAGTATTCAAATGACAGGTAAATAACAGTCAGCCCAAGCTTCATACTGTGATTTGTTTTTCTCCATGTTACAGTAACTAAGGCAGCATGAAACTCTGACGAGTACCAATCAGAGGTCAAACACGTGAATTGCATTGTCCAAATCGTGTGATTATCTCTACAGTGAAAGCGCATCTCTGGCCTGAACCATATGAGAAGGGGAATTCTTGTAGCACACGGTCAGCGTCTACCTTGAGCAGAGTGAGATGAAGGCTGAGTATACTTTTTGAAATTTGGATCACAGTGTGAATTCAGTGCAAAGGGGGAGAGGTGGTTTCAATAAGGTTTACGCCAAGAAGGAATCTTTCCAGAATGAGATGTGAGTGGGAGCTGTAAAGCAGCATGAATGGAGAGGCCGAGCCACACTGAGACTAGAGCAAACTGACGTCACAAAACGCAGCTTCATGCTACAGCAGAGTAGGTAGACTTGATCAAAGAGTTTCAGGTAAAGTGGGTTAGGGACCATAATGTGAGAGAATGTACTCTGTAATTTGAGACTAAGATCCTGGAATCAGGAAGGGGAGACGGACAGGGAAGAGGATGGAGCAGCAATGTCAGGGTTTTCTGGAGAGGAAATCAGGAAGCACAGCTGAAATTCATGCCTAACATCAGCTTATGGTCCCTGAAATAAACATTATAAATCTGGAACTCCACTATTCCTCAGCAATAGTATCCTTGAGAGCTTTTGTCAACCATGTGTGGTTCACCTGCTTATCGAGTTCTTCTTTTGAACAGAAACAATAATTACTGAGAGGTTTGGGATGTCTGCTTGAATGTCTGCTAACGTATACTCACTGACCTTCCACTGGGACTATTTTCACATTATGCTTCAGACCAGATGTGAGGCAGGAATCCTCAATTTCGATGCCTGGTTCATTTCAATCATTCAGGCGGAGCCTCTGCATGTGTCTGAACACATGATCAGCGGAGGCTGACCCCATTCTCCAAGTTTCTCCAACTCTGTTATTTCTGTTTGATGATGCAACATTAATGTGAGCTTCGTTTAACGTGACCTCATTTTCCTTTAAACCAGAATTCCCCTAACTCCGGTGGCCAGGGCCTTCAGCTGTCACTGTCCCATCTCCCAGGGTGTTGCCCTCAATCCGTCCCTTTCATCCCAGAACAATGTTAGATTCCTCCTTGTCCACACTTCCTCCGAGAATTGAGGATCAAAATTACCATTTCCACCATCTCCAGCAGGCCGGCACCATCAAACACGTTTGCCTTTCCCCCCAGCTGTCAGTATTTCACAGGGGCCGTTCCCTTAGTGACCCCTCCATCACCCCGAACATTTCCCACTCCACCATGGCAACTTCCCATACAATTGCAGAAACTACAACACTTGTCCATTCACCTATTCACTCCTCACTGCCCAAGGCACCAAACATACCTTCCAGGTGAAGCAGCATTTCACATGGAAACTTTCAATCTGGTCTCCTATTGCTGCTCACAATGCAGTCTCTCTATATTGGCGAGACAAAACATGAGATTGCTTTGAGAAACACTCCCACTCTGTCTGTAGAAATAACCCTGACCATCTCATTGCTTCCCATTTCAATAACCTACCTTGCTCTCATGCTAACATTTCGGCCCTGGGCTGCTGCAATGTTCCAAGGAAGCACAACCCAAGCTCGAGTAACAACTCACTTTATTCTTTTGTACGTAACATCCTGTAGGAGTTAATGTACAATTTCATAACTTCACAGTCTGACCCCATTATAGCTATTCTCCAGTTTCCGTACTTTCTCCCTCCTGGCCTCCCAATGAACTTTGTCTGGTTGCGTCTTTATCTTTCACTCAATAGAGATAATCCCTTTTTCCCATTCACAGCTTAATTTAAAGCTATTTCACATGGTCGTCTCGTTCACCACTATTAAAAGCATGTTTTTCATTTGCCACATCCTATTTTACCCGTCAACCACCTCCCCACATCTGTCAAGGGATTATAAAGCTCATTTTCCCATCCTTTTCAGCTCTGAAGAAGTGTCATACTGGACTTGAAACGCCAAGGTGTACAAATTCCTTGATCTGAAACTGCATAAGGCTGGCATCACTGACACTGCAGAGCTCTTATCACAGGAAGAGAAACACAGGGGAACACATTCACATCAAACATAGAAGAAAACATTGGGGGAATGGAAAAGATTCAGATGCAAAAAAAGGGGTTTGAGTAAAGTATCAAATTGGAGCTGTGACACCAGGGAGAGACTTTCAGCAGAATGAGAATAGGAAAATGGAAGTGTTACCACATCGGAAACCAGATTAAGACATTGAGTTCAGGGCTGATGGGTGAATGGGTCTTGATGTAAATTGGGGGATAGTCAGCAGAATTGAAGTGAACATATTGGAGCTCGAAGTGGGCATTCATGTGGTGCATTAGACTCACAACAGCAGCAGAATTGTATTCAACTACAATCTGTAACATTTTCCCCAGGATAATCCCTCAGCCTACCATTACCATCAAGCTGATCTATGGTTCAGTGATGAGTGCGGGTGAACATGATAGGGTCGGAATCATGTGTACCTAAACCTGATGACAATCCATTAAAGCTACTGCACTTGACTGGTTACGTTCGAAACAGCAGGACTAACATCAGATACAGAGGATGAAATGATCCCAAGACTAACAGATCAGATCGAAGTTGTGCAGTGTTGCCACATCCAGACATAAATGTTGATGGACTATTAAACAACTCACTGGAGGAGAGGACTCCATAAATATTCCCACAGACTGCACAGAAACATAGGGAAACGAGAAGGTCATTCAACACACTGAGCATCCTCCATTCTAGTTCATCGTGAAAATCTCCTCAATTCAGTTTTCCCCACACAGTGTTCGGAACCTTTAGTATATTTAAACAGAGGAACATATAAAATCGGAAGTATTGTAATCGCTTCTGTCCATCAATTTTGATCCTCCATTCAATATACAGGCAGTTATCCAATAAAGGTATGTTTATTAAATGCAATTTCGCTGGAACACAATTAGTGAATTGTGCCTCTTTCTTTATAAAGCGAGCTCCCATTCACTGTTATGGGAGACCGTCTCTGGCACCAGCTGAACAGCAAATCCCAGCCTCAGGATCCCTCTGTCTGCTAAATGCCCCCTCAGTGTGTTCAGCTAAAGCAGGAATAGAATTCGCTCTGCAAGCCTTGCAACTGAGCTTGAATGTGGGATTTGTAGTCTACATTTAGAAGGAAATTAATTTCAAACCGGGAGGGGAATATCTTGGAGACAACTGGAATTCTGCATCGGCATCACGTGGTCAGTCAGTTCGCCCGCTTTCTGAAGAAGATTTTGGTGAACGGTGCAGGGCTGTAGTCAGTGACTGTAGTGTTAAAGTGTGACATTTACTGTACTAATTAATTACAATATACCGTTTAAAGATTTATGTGGCCTTGATTTCGATGGAATGGATGAGGGTTGCTGAGGGATAGACTATACATTTTTAAATCTTTTTAATCTGTCTTCCCTGTATGTGGGAGTATTGTCGGTACAATGCACTGTTGTGTATGATTCAGCCTGTTTATAAAAGGGGGCAGGAATAAAATAACAGACGGGCTTCATAAATTGATTGGTGGAGAAGTTTCTAGATCCCTTTGCCTAATGCTGCACAAAGTTTGAAATTCCCTGTTATCAAGTCCTTTCTTAACCTTGTGACATCATTCAGAGCATTCAAACTGCTGCTCAAGAACAGGGAGAAACAGGAGGTAGTCACTCAACTGCTCGATTCTGGGACACAGGGACAGGAGACAGTCTTACAACTGTTCGAGATTGGGACACAGGAACTGGAGGTAGTCACTCAACTGCTCGAGACTAGGATACAGAGAAATCTGGAAGCTAATGAGGCCCTAGATTTCTGTTCCCCAGGAACAGTAAGAGGTGACTCACTACCCACCAGTCTGGGACACTGGGAGAAAAGGGAAATTGGCTTGTTACTAACAGAAATATCTGAATAAGTTGCTTGAGCAAGCCATTCAATCCAGCTCCAACATTCTTCAAAACCATGGCTGATCTGATTGTGATTCCTTCATTCCATTTCACAGAGATTCCCCTCTCTGCAGTCTCTGCTCCATTTGTCAGTCATGTTGCAGATCCAGATAATGTAACTACAGTCACCATGTTTCATCCAGAATTGGGTCACCAAAGTCTCTGGTCTTCCTGAATTTCCACAGCAGTTTAAAACACAGCCTCCAGGAAACCATCCCAGCACTTCCACGAGCGTACAAAAACTAGAATTAAGTCAAATGTCAGTAAAATGCAAGTGAGAAGCCTGGTCTGAATCACAAACAGTTGTGGGGATTCCTCATGTTACTGAGTACATGAACAGGAGAGAATGATTAACGCAGGCATTCAATGGATAGGCACAGAGCAAGTTACAACGATGTGCCTCAAAACTGCTAAATCCCCACTCTCCAACATGGAGCACAGAGCAGGACACTGGGACACATAGAGAGATAACACATGCACACAGACCCACACGGACACACAGACACATTAGCATCTTTTGAATATAACTAGATAAGTTATGCTTAATGATGGGATCAAGGCTTGTTGTGAGAAGGCAGGAGAATTGGCTTGAAAAGCATGTCAGCCATGATCAATAGCTCAGTAAAATGGATGAGCCAAATGGCCTTTTATTCTGCTGTAATTATTTACGGTCTACGGTACATGGATTTGTCTGTGTTTGTGCGCATACTTGTATGTGCATGTGTCTGTGTGTGTGTCCGTGTTTTTATGTCTGTGTTTTTGTGTGTTTGAATGTGTCTGTGTGTATATGTCTGTGTGTGTGTCTGAGTGTACTAGTCTGTGTATGTATCTGTGTGTGTGTGTCTGTGTATGTTTGTGCTCCTCTGTATTTTCAGAAATGGAAATGTTAATGCACATTTTTAAAAAAAATTCTATTCTGTTTGACATTCACCTTTCCATCATAGCTTGAGGAACTTTGTTTTCATCATGAATTTGTTGTTTAAATAAATGAAGGATGTCAACCTGACCTCTTCTGAGGATGACCCTTATCCAATGTGAGACCTATAAAATTGGCCATATCATCAAAATGGTTACACCAATAATTTGCTGTGACTAATGGAACAGTGGCAGTAGAAAATAAAACAGTTACCCAACAACCCAAGGAACTCTGGACCAGTGAGCCTGGCATCAATGGTGGGTGAGTTGTTGGAGGGGACTCAGAGGGATAGCCAATTGCATGCATTTTCAAAGGCAAGGATTGATTGGGGATAGTCACCATGGCTTTTTGCATGAGAAATCGCGTTGTACGAATTTGACTGAGTTTGTTAAAGAGGTGACAAAGCAGATTGATGAAGGCAGTGTTGTAGATGTTTTCCATACAGATTGGAACAGGTTGTTCGACACGATTCTGTATATTAGGCAAGTTAGTATGGTTAGGTCACATGGGAACCAGCGGAACCAAGCCAATTGAATACAAAATTAGATTGAAGGGAGGAGACAGAGGTAGGTAGAGGATTGCGTTTCAGACTGGCGGCCTGTTTTAAGGTACGAGGGGAAATAATTTAGAGGGAACTTAGATACAATGTTTTCATACAGAGGGAGGTGTCCATATGGAATTATCTCCCAGAGTAAGTGGTCAAAAAGGAGGTTTAGATGAATATGAGCCAAAAACTCTCAAATCAGACTCGATCATAATAGGATATCTGGTCAGCACTTACACATTTACATGCTTTATGACTCTATAAGAGGGATGAGCAGAAATTCAAAACAAGCATTTCAAGTGAGAATTCTCTTCCCCACACGTTTGACATGTCTCTTTGTTTATATTTATTCAATGCTGAGTTAGTTAAATATTGGACAGAGAAGTGATTCTTGGATAATAGCACACAGCCAGGAAAATGGAGCTGAGACCACAACCTGATTAGCCACAATCTTAGTCCCTGGTAGAGAAGGCTCAAAGTGTCCAATGACCCACTCCTGCTCCTCAGTCCCATGTTTCTGTGTTCCATTTAACCCATCAAACCTGCAATACAGGAGCAATTAGAGCCTATTTACTCCTTTCACAGAAACAGAGGAGACCATTCAGCCCCTCGAAACTGTCAAACCCAGTTTGGTCTGGTTTTAAAATGTAGTAGCAAAACCCAGGCAGGGCTATGAAAGAGGGTCCTCATCACTCCTAACTGAGCTTCCCCTTTCTGCAACCTGTGTTTCGTTTGTTGGTCAAGTTGTAGACCCAGTTTCGCTGTGAATAAAGCCCCCATTCCTCACCCAGTGATGGTCCAGACAATCTGGTAATATTCAACACCAGAGCTTCCAGGAAAATAACAGCCTCTACTTTCCAATAATAGAACGTGAGAAGGCCACAAACAGGGATATGTCATTCATCCACGGGCCACCCACCCACTCGCCCCCCCAACCCACAAGCAGATCTTCTCCCACAATAAGATCATAAGGTCTAATATCCTCTTTCGTGTCCAAATCGTGTCTGAACCCTCAACTCTGACTGGTCAAAAAGCACTCCCTGCCCCCACACTGTGGCCTATTGATATGAGCAAAAGACGTGAACACAAAGGCTCAGGGAAGAGTGACCGGCCCTGACATCAAGGCATCATTTAACTAAGGACGGTCTCAAGGAGCCTGACCAGGATTGCACTTAATGGGAATGAGTTGTAAACTTCCCTGGTTAGAGTGATTTAAGGCATAACGCACCATGATTGTGGTTTGTGGACAAAACTCCATGCAGTCCTGGACAAATCTGCAAACGTTCCTCAAGGTAGCTTCATCAGCACAAACATCTTCAGCTGCTTTATAACTGTCTTGCCCCCACCATAAGATTAGAAGTGGGGGTGTTCACAGAAGATCACACAATATTCAGGAAAAAATGTCCCCCTTCTGCTCCTGAACTAGTCTGTGTCCATGTGCAGCAAGACCTGGACAACATTCAGGCTTGTTCTGTTGGAAGTATCGGTAACATTCATGCAACAGTGCTGCTGGACACTGCACATTTCCACAGATAAAATGAGGAGATTATTCAGCTCCTCACGCTCGCTTCACAGGAATATGAGGAAGTCTTTCAGCTCAATGAAATTATTGGAGAAGTGTAGAGATAGCCTACTCAGTGCCTCCAACCAATTATACAGGAAGTGAAGGAGTCACGTGTTATGGACGACAGCAGAGCTCCACAAAAATATTGAAGGCGTTGGCCTCGACTCTATTAATAATTAAGTGTTCTGATACATGTACTTGGCAAAAAGGAAAGATCAGACACAGGTTTCCAGATGTAGTTCGCCAATCGAGGAGGGAAAACAAATCAAGTGAAAATTTAGAGAAAGTTGCAGCCAGGAGACTTCCACTGAAGCGTCCACCTCTGTGGAGACCTCAATAGCTTCTAGTGTTACTGAGAAACCAAAACACTTCCTGTAATGTGGCTGCCTGAACTGCACACAGCATTCTATCTATGGCCTAACCAATGGCATGTTTAACTCATATTTCATCGCCTCGATGAAGAAACAATATGCCTATAGTCCCATGTGATTTCTTAACTGGCTATTATACTGTCCAGTCACGTTCGCGGATGTGTGGAGAAACTCTCTGACGTCCCTATTGTTCTGCTATTCATTGAATTCTTCCCTGTCTGGTTATTTCTTACAAAGTGCATCACCTCATATTTATCAGGGTTCCATTCCATCTGCCATTGATCTGACCATCTGACCATTCCACCTGTATTTTCCTTTAACATAAGGCCTTCCTCCTCACTGCCAACCACCTGGCCAATCTTTGTGTCAAACACAAAATTACTTATTATGCTTAGCCCCCCCACCCTCCACCACCCCCTCCACATTCACATTTACATCATTTATGAATACCACAAATAATTTGATAAACTGCACTGCTCGTTGTGGTACACTACCAGACCATGGTCTATTTCTACCACCTTTCCAGTAACTTGGGACCACATCGCTGTTCTCCAGTCCTCTAGCAACTCCCTTGTGTGGTCAGATTCGACTAAAACATTTAGGTCAGGACATTTCCTCTCCTGTCTCCAACAGCATCCTGTGATACAACTCATCTGGACTTTACATTATCCAATACTATCAATCCCAACTTGCATCTTATATTAAACTGTTCGAGAGTTTCCCAGTCCATCTTCTTGAATTCTGTACCTGCATTTTCCTTATCCCAACTAAAACAGATGTGAAGCTCTCGTGTTACAGTTTATCAATGATCCCCAGTTTCACATACTGGTTACCCCCTTGGTGTCGAAATGGATCCTAATTTTTCCCTGGTTATTCAGCAATGGAGGAGACCTGAACCAGGCTGGAATTGATCTCAGCCAAGCTGCAGAAGCATGACCAGGAGATCCAGCATCTCGGGCCACATGTCGTGGAGGTGGAAGAGTGGAATGCGGCTTTGGAAACCATGGCGGAATCTTCAGCTGTTCGGGTCCAAGCCCTAGAATGGTAAGTCCAGGCCTTAGTAGAGAAGGTTGAGGACCTCGAAAATTGGAGCTGTCAGAAGAACATCAGCTTGGTCAGGCTGCTGGAACGGGAAAAAGAAAGCCAGCTCGTCAGCTTCTTGGAACAATGGCTCACACAATTCTTGAAACTGGAAGTCAGGACAGACTGGGTGAGCGTCGAGCGGGCCCACCGGGTCGCAGTGTGCAGGTCCAGATCGGACCAGTATCCCTGTCCAGTCTTTGTGCAACTCCAGCACAATAGAGAACAACAGGTGCTTGAAGCTTCTAGAGCCGTGGGGCACGCCGTATAACTAAGGGGACAATTTAACTGACGTATGGACCCCGAGGTCGAGGTGTATGGGAGGTTTTTCCCTGCCACCCAGGCAGCTGGTGGACCTGAACAGGTAACTGGGTTGGTGGATGTGTGAGATGTCTTAACCCTGAAGATAGGGACTTCACCTTTTTTTCTAACCCACATAAATGCTATACTAGGATTGGCATGTTGTTTGCCGATTGGTCTTTTGCAATTCGATGCTGCCCTTTAGAATTGGGAACGATTTCTGATCATGTGGCAGTGTACATGGAGGTCAAGGATGGTGGCGATGGGACAGGCTCACGGCACTGGCACGTGGATCCTTTCCTCCTGAAGGATAGCAAATATATTGAGTATTTTTGGGGGGAATTTAATTTGTTTTGGAACATGAACTTGTGCACGACCAGTAATCCGACTGTGCTCTGGAAGACTGCCAAAGTCTATACAAGGGATTTGATTATTTCCTACTTGGTGACTCAGAAGTGGCAGCGTATGCTTGAGGCTCGGCTGAAGAGAGCTGATACACCATATTTTGTCAGACCGTCTATAACTGAATTGCAGCCCTCCGGACTGCTTTGAATGCTGCACTCGCCCAGAGAGCAAAGAGAGAGATTTCCATTGCGAAAAAGAAGGTATTCGAGCATGGTGATAACCAGGTAGATATGAGGCGTACTTGGCCAGAAAGAAGATTGCTGTTATTATCACCCGCGATCCCAAAAAGATTAATGCAGCATTCAGGAAGCTCTACTCTGGGTTGTTCCATTCAGCGGGCTGGGAGGACAGATTGGCGACGGTGGAGTCCTTTATTAAGACCTTGGACCTCCCAGGTGTAAGTTCTGAGCAGGTGTCTCTTTAGAATGCCCCTCTCATAATCCGACAGATACAGGAGACAGTGAGGCAGCTCTAGAGTGGTAAAGCCCCCGGCCCAGATGGACTTTCAGAGTGTTTTAGAAGGAGTTCATAGACATGCTGGCTGGGCCAGTGTTGGATATGTACAATTATTCGTACAGTCAGACGGCCTCCCAATCCTCTTTGAGAGAAGGAAATATTCATCTTATTCTCAAGAAAGGGAAAGTCCCAGAGGATTGCACTTTGTATGTGCCTATTCATTATTAAACGTGGACTTCAAAATTTTGTCGAAAATGCTGGCTTTGAAGGTCCATTGTGAAAGAGGTCCATTTTTATTAGGGGCCGTAGGTCCTCTGATAATATTAGAAGAGTGCTAAATATGGTTCCAGTCTACCAGCAAGGTTCGATTCCAGGTTCGGTAGTCTCCCTGGATGCAGAGAAAGCATTTGACTGGATGGAGTAGATGTGCATCTTTTATGTCCTTGAATGGTTTGGTCTTGGAGGGGTCTTCACCAGGTGGGTGGCAGTGTTATATAGTGACCTGAAAGCAGCGGATTTCACTAATGGTATAAGACCTGACAATTTTAGTATTGACAGTGGCAGCCAACAAAGTTTCCCCCTTTCACTGTTAGCATTTACAGTAATGATTGAGCCATTGGCATCCGGAGGGACCCCAATATCACTGGCAAGGAGGTAGGACCAGGAAGGAATAAGATCAGATAGCGTTCCTCTCTTTCTAACTAACCCAATGATATCTGTGTCCTGTTTAATACGAATGATTAATTTATTTGGATCTTTCTCAGGGTATAAAATCAATTTTATGAAATCGGAGGCCATCCCATATGGTGGCCTTATTGGAGTACCCGACCTTGGGGTGGAATCTGATTCCCTTCCAGATGGTCACAAGGAGGTTTTGGTATTTTTATCATCCAAGCCTTCGATTAATTATATAAAGCTAACTTCGTGCAGTTGCTAGAGAATATAAGACAGAATCATCCAATATTCTGTTTGGGTTAGCTCTGGTTAAAATGAATGTCCTTCCTTGTTTATGATACCCCATGCCAATTCTCCCTTTGACGCTGCCTAGACAGGCGCGACGGAGGATTAAGAGTTGGCTTTGATCTGTCATCTGGCGTCACAGATGGCCTCCTATTAACCTGGACAAATAGCAGCTTCCACAGTGAATGGGGGCGTGTAGATTTTCCATAGTTTACAAAATACAAACCAAGTTCCTTGCTTTCCGATGTGGCTGATTGGGCTTGTCAGGACCCATGGTCAATTTGGCTGGACATCGAGGCCTTCTCGGCAAATTTTCCCCTCATTAATCTGTTGTTCATGGACAAGATGAGGACTGTTATGGAGAATTGCATAAACCGATTATCCCTAAAACAGTGAAAGCATGGAGAAAGATGGGACAATTTGAGGGCACTTTACAAAACAAAAAAACTTCGGCTTTCACTCCCATTGTAGGATTGGTAGGATTCCAGCGGGATTTATGGATTCTGGCCTTAGGCTCTGGGAGTCCAGATGAGTTTCCTGTTTGGGAGAATTTTGACACGGAGGTCATGATGAATTTTGAGCAGCTGAGCCAGGAGTATAAGGTATCTGGGAGGGACCTCTTTTGTTACTTTCAGCTTCAGGACTTGATACAGAAAAAAGACTATATTAATGGTTCATCTCTGTAAGTCAGATATGGAGACGAGAGTGCTTCAGAGTACGGGCACTCTCTCGTTCAGCGTCTTCTGTCATTTATTAGCAGGTAGCGTCTCAAAGGACATTGATCCTGTTACAACAGCACAGGAAGAGGCTATTCAGACACTGGAGCCTGATATGCAGTTACGGGAGGAGACCAGTCAGCTCCTCGAGTCGATAACACTGGGCCCAGAGTAGGCCATGCACCCCAGTATCCTGTTATGCAGCAATAGGATCAGTCTATTCAACCTCCTCAAGTCTGTAAAATAGGAACTGGAAGAGGGACTGGAGATTGGTGCACTGGGATACCAGGAGGATTATCAGTCCCATCGAGCCTGTTGCACGGGAATTGGAGAAGGATGCAACCTATAAGATTTCTTATGGGAAAGGAGAAAGAAGTTTACCTCACGTATCTCGTGTATGGGAACAGAAGAAGGCCAATCATTCCCTCAGTCCTCTATCAGGCATGCAGGAGAGATCATTCATTATCTCCAACCTGTGATGCAGGAATATGGTAAGGTGTTTCCAGCCCCTTAAACTGTGACACAGCAACAGGAAGGTTGCATAAGCCCTCACGACTCTTACGCATCAACAGGAGGAGGAAAGGCAGACCATCGAGACTGTGATATGGAACACCAGAAAGACATCAGCCCACCGACTTTGTGCACAAGGAAGAGAATGAGTCCATTCAGCGACTCCGACCTCTTACAGAGCAATCAGAGCAGGTCATTTCACGCCATGTGCCAATTACACAGGATTGGAGCAAACAAAGAGATTAGAGAGCAGTAAGAATTTAGAATTATCACCTTCACGATGGAATATAGTAGTGAGAAAACTGTTCAAATTTAAGAAATATTGGTAAAGTCCATTATTCAGGAATTAATGACAAGAAATTTGCAAAGTCAAACCACAATCCATCAGAATCAACATGATTTCGATCATGGGGATCCGAGAGATGAAATATTTGGACTTCCAGAAGGCATTGAATAGCTCTGTACAAATGATTAATCTGCAGAATAAGATCGTGTATGGGTAAAAGTAATTTATCAACTTGGATACAGGCTTGGTGAAGCAACAAAATGCAGAGAGATGCAAAAATATGGGTAATTTTCTGTTGGCAAAAATTCAACTTTTAGGAAACCATATGTCTTGGTCCCCATACTCCAACTATTTACAATCTAGAGTCTTAAGTAGTTGATAGGATAGAACATGTTATAACCAATTAACAGATGACACTAACTCAGTTGATAAATTACAATGAAGATGTAAGAAGTTAGAAAATGTATATGGATACGTTGGGGCAACATTTGACAGAAGAAACTGAACAACGAAAAGTATGAGTGCATCCATTTGGATCAGTGAAGCAGAAAGGCAAATTATTATCCAAATGGAGAGAGACTTCAGAATGATTAGGTGCAGAGGAATCTGGCTGTCCGCGCCCATACTACAGAATACTCCGATATAGGTACAGCAGATAATAAGAAAGTCATGTGCAACTTTGGCATTTATTTCTAAAAGAGTGGATTATAAAGGGAGGAAGGTGTGAGATCGCAACTGAGTACTGTGTGCAGGCTTGGTGTCCTGACTGTCGGAGGGATGTATTTGCCATGGAGGCAGGTCAGAAATGCCCTCTACTTTTTGTCATTTAGTAAAATGATTTGGATGCGAGCAGAAGAGGTATAGTTAGTAAGTTTACAGATGACACCAAAATTGGAGGTGTAGTGGACAGCGAAGAGGGTTACAACAGGATCGGACCAGATGGGACAATGGGCTAACTGGCAGATGGCGTTTAGATCAGGTATTCTTTTCTGTCCCCAATCCACAAATTATCACGATCTTGATTAACAAGAGTGAAAATATTTTCATCTCTATTCGAGCCCGAGAGAAAGTGAGGGCTGCAGATGCTGGAGATGAGAGTTGAAAAGTGTGGGGCTGGAAAAGCACAGCAGGACGGCGGCATCCGAGGGGCAGGAGAGTTGTCATTTCAGGCATAAATCCTTCATCAGGACAGTGGGGGATCAGGTTAGCGGGAAGGGGATTGAGAAATAAATAGGAGGATGGGGTGGAGCTGGGTGGAAGGTAGCTTGGAAGGCGATAGGTAGATACAGGTGGGGTGTAATAGTGATAGGTCGGAGAGGAGGGTGAAGTGGATAGGTGGTAGGACAGCTGGAACCCTCAAACTGCACAGCATCAACGTTGACTTCACCAAATTCCAAATCTCCCCTCCCCAACCTCTCCCAGATCCAATCGTTCAACCGAACACTGCCCTCTTGAACTGTCTTAATTGTCCATCTTCCTTCCCAAATATTTACTCCACCCTCCTCTCCGACATATCACTACCACTCCAACCTAAATCTTCTTATCGCCTTCCCAGTGACCCTCCCCCAGCCCAGCTCCTACCCTCGTATTTATCATTCAGCCCCATTGTCCCCCATCACATTCCTGACGATGGGTTTATGCCTAATATTCAATTGTTCTGCTGTTCGGATGCTGTCTGATCTTTTGTGCTTTTCCGGCCCCACACTTTTCAACTCTCATTTCCAGAATCTGCCGGCCTCACTTTATCTCGGCCTCTAATAGTAAGAGATAAAAGTATTTTCACTCTTTCTGGCATGTTAATCACTTTTCAACTATTAGAGACTGAGCAGATCCCGTATCTTACAAAATTATAAATTCTTGTCCTTCTTCCCCTGTTCTTTCTGGGTAAAGTTTATCCACAGAGGCGAATTCTTTCAGAGATCAGACACTGCTCCATACCCAGCCCCTGCCTGGGCTGTGCAATCTCCTACAGCTCCTCGGCTCCACTTGGGGTCTCCTTTAACAGTTTCAAATCCCATATGGCAAACTGTAAAGATATCAATGTCAAGCCCCTCTATTAATTAAAACCACACACCCAGAACAGCTCACCTCACCTTGTAATCTGTTAAAACATGAGGGATAAACAACTCCCAAATTCCACTAATAACATAAACATAACAGTTTGTATGTATGCAAGTTAGCTCGGTGAGCTTGAAGATTTGTTTTCAGACGTTTCAACACTAAGACTAGGTAACATCATCAGTGAGAGTCTCTGCTGAAGCACTGGTGGTATGTCGCGCCTCTCTTTTTATAGGTCTTGGTTTCTTAAGGTGGGTGATGTCATTTCCGGTTCCTTTGTTTAACAAGAGAAGGTAGATAGGATCTAAATTGCTGTGTTTATTGATGGACTTCTGATTAGAATACCATTCCTCTAAGAACATCCTTGCGTGTCTTAGTATGTGTGTGTGTTGTTCCAATCAAAGAGGTATCTTTCTTTGTCTCTATTATGGAACATAGTGATAGTGGGTCGTGTCTTTCGGTGGCCAATTGGTGTTCGTGTATCCTGAAACACAACAACAGGACCATTTCAATGGCGGAAAATGATTTCATACACACTGTTTAATTAATGTGTGTGCGGATATGTAACATTTTGCACATGTGCACAACGCATTCTAAATGAACAACGGAGACACAGTTAACGAAAAGTGATGCATATGATGTATAAAATTTATAAAACATTAAAATATCATTTGATCCTCATCTAAAGTGATATGTTCTCCTTCTCTCAACGTTCCCTCCTTTTCTGGAATTCTCTACTCCAATCTCTCATTCTTATCATGATGTGTGTTATAAATTCTTGCTTCTGGTATCCCAACTTATTTCAGTTCATCCCCTTTCTACCAGAATTAAATATATTGGCCTGTTGGCTTACTTTCAAAGATAGTGTCTGTCATATTATTGGAGATAAAAATTCTGCATCAGACCCAGCATTTGAACACATTACTCTGTTCTACATGCACTGTACAAAGGACCACAGCACACAGGAATTACCAAAACATTGAGGGACGTACATATACTTTTTTCAATTATGTAGTTTTCTCATTGTTCACATTTCCTCATCTATGTTGTCTCGCTCTTTCGCTCTTTGTATCTAGTTAAGACATTTACCAATTATTCTTTGTGTCCCTTCTCTCAAAGCTCCTTCTTTCGGTTTATATCGATTGCTCGCTTCTTGATGCAATGTGATTATAATTGAGTAATGTAAGTACAAAGGCATGCGGGAGGAGCTGGCCAGATTTAATTGGAAGAGGAGCCGAGCAGGGCAGACCATGGAGCAGAAAAAGCAGGAATTTCTGTGGATAATTTGGAGGATATCAGAAATTCATCCCAAAGAAGATGAAACTTATTCACGGGAGGACAAGGCAACCATGAATGATAACATATAATGTGGTGAAGATGGTTGGGAATCCAGAGAATTCATTGACTCTGAAACTACCCAAGGCTAATATCACTGACACGGCAGAGCTCTTAATCATGGTCAGAAAGAGAAACAGAAGGAAAGACATTCACTTTATACACAAAAGATGGTATTACTCAAGGGAAAAGGATTCAGATGAATTAAACAATTCAATTAAAATCAGTTAATTGGTTTTGCAGGATGTGTCAGATTGGAAGCATGACCCGGGGAGAGACCATCAGCAGAATAAGAGTATGAAAATGGAAGTGTTACCACATTAGAAACCAGAGTAGGTCACTGAGTACATGACTGACCACCACCCCTACTCACCACGCTCTCCCTCTCTCACCCCCTCTCCCTCTCTCACCCCCTCTCTCTATCTCACCCACCTCTCTCCATCACCCTCACTCTCTTTGACCCCTCCCTCTCATCCTTCTCTTTCACCCATCTCTCTCTCACCACTCTCCCTCTCTCTCGCTCACCCTCTCTCTTTCACCCCTCTCTCTGTCTCTCACCCCCTCTCTCATTTTTTCTCTCTCAAACCGTCTGCCTCTCACCTCTCTCTCTCTCACCACCCTCTCCCTCTCACCCCCTCGCTCTCTCGCCCATCTCTCATCCCCTCTCTCTCTCACACCCCGCTCCCTCTCTCACACCACCCTCTCTCTTTCTCACCCCTCTCACTTTCTCATCCCTCTCTCTCACCCCTCTCCCACCCTCTCTCTCTCAACCGCCTCTCCCTCATCCCTCTGCCCCTCACCCCTTCGCCCTCTCCCCCTCTCTCTCACCCTCTCTCTTTTTATACCCCTTCTGTCTCTCACTCATATCTCTCTCTCACTCATATCTCTCTCACCCCTCTCTCTCACCCGCTCTCTCTTTAACCCCGTCACTACTCCATGGCCTCTCTCTCACACAGCTCTCTGACTGCCCCCGCACTCCCCTCTCTCTCACCCCCTCTCTCAACCGTCTCTCTCTCTCATCCCTCTGTCTCACACTCCCCTCTCGCTCTCACCCCTCTCTCTCACCCTCTCTCTTTAACCCCTTCACTCTATCACACTCCTCTCTCTCACTCATCCCACCCCCTCTCTCTCACTCCCTTTCTCTAAAAAACCCACTCTCTCACACACCCACTCTCTCTTGCACACCCCTTCCTCACCACCCCTCACTCTAACCACGCTCTCCCTCTCTCACCCCCTCTCCCTTTCTCACCCCCTCTCCCTCTCTCCCCCCTCTCCCGCTCTCACCATGTCTCTCTTTCAACCCCTGTCTCTCACTCGTTCTCCCTCATCCCATCTCTCCCTCACCCCGTCTCTCACACCCCTCTCTCTTACGACCCTCTCTCTCATCCGCACTCTCTCTTATCCATCTCTCTGACCCTCTCTCATTCCCCTCTCTCTCAGCCTCTCTCCTCACCCTTCTCTGTCTCTCACTCATCTCACTCTCTGACACCTCTCTCTCTCACCTCTCTCATCCCTCTCCTTCTCTCTCAACCCTCTCTCTCTCACACCCCTCCTTCTCTCACCCTCTCTCTCTTACCCCCCTCTCTCTCACCCTCACTCTCCCACACCTCTCGCTGTCTATCTCTCAACCTCTCTCTCTCATTTTCTCTCTCTGTCTCTCACTCCCTCTGTCTCTCACCACACTCTCGCTCTCACACGCCTTTCTCTACCCACTCTCTCTCGCCCCCTCTCTGAACCCCTCTCTCTCACCCACCTCTCTCTCACACACCCAGTCTCTCACCCCACTCTATCTCAACCCCTCTCTCTCACCCTCACTCCTGTCTCTCTAACCCCTCTCTCTAACCCATATCTCTCTCTCACCCACTAGCTCCCACCTCTCTCTGTCTCTCAACCCCCCTCTCTCATGTTTTTTTCTCTCTCAAACCGTCTGTCTCTCACCCCCTCTCTCTCACCCCACCTCTCTCTCTCACGCCCCTCTCTCTCACCCCAATTCTCTCTCACCCCTCTCTCTCAACCCCTCTCCCTCTCTCGCACCTTATCTCTCTTTCTCACCCCTCTCACACTCTCATCTCTATCTTTCGCTCTCACCCCTGTCTCACTCTCACTCTCTCTCGCAGCCCTCTCTCTCTCGTAGCCCAGATCTCTCTCACCCACTCTCTCTCACACCCTCTCTCTCTCGCAGGCCCTCTCCTTCTGGCAGCCCAGATCTCTCTCACTCACTCTCTCTCACACCCTCTTTCTCTCTAACCCCTCTCACACACCTCTCACTCCATTTCACCCCTCATTCTGTCTCACCCCTCTCACTCTCTGACCCCTCTCTCTGACCCCTCTGTCTCTCACACCCCCCTCTCTCACACACACCCCTGTCTCTCTCACCCTCTCTTTCTCTCACCCCCTCTCTCTCACCCTCTGTCTCTCACCCCCTCGCTCTCACCCTCTCTCTATCTCACTCTCTCTCTCCCACCCCTCTTTGTCTGTCTCTCACCCCTTTCTCATTTTTTTCTCTCTCTCAACCCCTCTCTCTCATCCCTCCCTGCATCTGACTCCTCTCTCTCCGCTCCTCTCTCTCATCCCTCTCTCTCTCTCACCCTCTCTCTCTCTCGCAGCCCCTCTCTCTGGCAGCCTTGCTCTCTCTCACCACTCTTTATAGCACCCTCTTTCTCTCCCAGCCACCTCTCTCACACCCTCATTCTCTCTCACCCCTCGCACTCTCTCATCCCTCTCTCTCTCACCACTCTCTCTCTCTGTCACCCTCTCTCTCTCGCAGCCCCTCCCTCTCTGGCAGGCCTGCTCTCTCACCCACTCTCTCTCACCCCCTCTCTATCTCTCACCCCTCTCTCACACCCCTTTCTCTCTCTCAAACTCTCTCTCTTTTTCTCACCCCTCTCTCTCTCTCACGCACCCTCTCTCTCTATCTCACCATCTCTCTCCCAGCCCTCTCTCTGTGTCTCACCCCCTCACTCTCATTTTCTGACTCTCACACCCTCTGTCTCTCACCCCCTCTCTCTCACCCCATTCTCTCTGTCACACACTCCCCTCTCTCACCCTCTCTCTCAAACCTCTCTCTCTCAACTCCCCCTCTCTCTCTCACCCCCTCTTTCTAACCCTCTCTTTCTTTATCTCACCCCTCTGTCACACTCTCTCTCTCGCAGCTCCATTTTTTAATGTTTTCCCTGACCCACCCTCTCTCTCTCTCTAAGCCCTCTCGCACACACCTGTCTCTCCCTCTCACCCCTCATTCTCTCTCACACCTCTCACTCTCTGACCCCTCTCTTTCTGACCCGTCTCTCTCTCACCCCTCTCCGTCACACACAAACACCCCTCTCTCTCACCCCCTCTCTCACCCTCTCTCTTTCTCTCACCCTCTCTCTCACCCTCTGTCTCTCTCACCCTCTCACTATCTCACCCTCTCTCTCCCACCCATCTCTGCCTCTGACCACTCACTCTCTCTGATTCCTCTCTCTCATCCCTCTCTCTCTCAACCCTCTCTCACACACACACCCTCTCTCTCTCTAAACCTCTCTCTCACCCCTCTCTCTCTCTCACCCTCTCTGTCCCACCTCCCTCTCTCAGTCTCTCACCCCCTCTCTCTCATTTTTTCTATCTCTCTCAAACCGTCTGTCTCTCACCCCTCTCTCTCTCCCCCCTCTCTCTCACCACCTTCCTCTCTCTCAGCCCTCTCTCTCTCACCATTTTCCTCTCTCTAACCCCCTCTCTCTCTCACCCCCATCTCTCACCCCTCTCTCTCTCACAGACCCCCACTCCCTCTCACGTACCCATCTCTCTCTCTCTCACCCCTCTTACTCTCTCATCCCTGCTCTCTCTCATCCGCTCTCTTTCTCAAACCCTCTTTCGCTCGCAGCCCCCTCTCTCTCACCCTCATTCTCTCTCACCTGTCTCGCTCTCTGACCCCTCACTCTCTCACGCCCCTCTCTCACCCCCTCTCTTTGTCTCACCCCTTTCTCTTTCTCCCCCCTCTCCCTTTCGCTCACCACTCTCTCTCTCAGCCTCTCTCTCTCTCAACCCTCTCTCTCACACACAACAACTCTCTCTATCGCACCATCTCTCTCCCAGCCCTCTCTCTCTGTCTCTCATCCTCTCTCTCTCATTTTTTCTCTCTCTCACACTCTCTGTCTCTCAACCCCCTCTCTCACCCCATACTCTCTCTCACACGCCCCCTTCTCTCACCCTCTCTCTCTCAAACCTCTCTCTCAAACCTCTCTCTCTCAACTCCCCCTCTCTCTCACCCCTCCTTTCTCACCCTCTCTTTCTCTCTCGCAGCCCCCTCTCTCTCACCCCCTCTCTGTCCCACCCCTCTCTCTCTAACCCCTCTCTCACACTTGTCTCTCCCTCTCACCCCTCATTCTCCCTCACCCTCTCACTCTCTGACCCCTCTCTCATCCCTCTCTCTCAACCCCTTTCTATCTCTCACGCCCCTCTCTCTCACACAAACCTCTCTCGCTCTCTCACCACTCTATCTCACCCCTGTCTCTCACCGCTCTCTCTCACCACTCTCCCTCTCTCTCACGCCTCTTTCTCACACACACACCCATCTCTCTCTAACCCTCTCCCTCTCTCTCGCTCAGCCTCTCTCACTCACCCCTCTCATTTTTTTCGCTCTCAAACCGACTCTCACCCCTCTCTCTCACAACCCTCTCTCTCTCACTCCCTATCTCACACCCCTATCTGTCATCCCCTCTCTCTCTCACCCCTCTCCCTCTCTCACACCCCTCTCTCTCTCTTTCTCACCCCTCTCAATCTCTCTATCCCTATCTCTCACCCATCTCTCCCACCCTCTCTCTGTCAACCACCTCTCCCTCATCCCTTTGTCCCTCACCCCTTCTCCCTCTCCCCCTCTCTCTCACCCTCCCTCTTTTTATACCCCTTCTGTCTCTCACTCATCTCTCTCTCAGTCATATCTCTCTTACCCCTCTCTCTCACCCTCTCTCTCTTTAACCCCTTCACTACACAATCGCCTCTCTCTATCACAGCTCTCTCACTGCATCCGCACCCTCTATTCTCTCACCCCTCTGTCAACCGTCTCTCTCTCATCCCACTGTCTCTCACCCCCCTCTGGCTCTCACCCCTCTCTCTCACCCTCTCCCTTTAACCCCTTCTCTCTATCACACCCGTCTCTCTCACTCCCCTCTCTCAGACACCCCCACCCCTCTCTCTCACTCCCTTTCTATCAAACCCCACTCTTTCACACACCCACTCTCTCTTGCACACCCCCTCCCTCACCACCCCTCACTCTAACCATGCTCTCCCTCTCTCACCCCCTCTCCCTCTCTCACCCCCTCTCTCTCTCTCACCCCTTTCCCGCTGTCACCGTCTCTCTCTTTCAACCCCTGTCTCTCACTCGTTCTCCCTCATTCCATCTCTCCCTGACCCCCTCTCTCACACCCCTCTCTCACGACCCTCTCTCTCATCCGCACTCTCTCATCCATCGCTCTGACCCTCTCTCACTCCCCTCTCTCTCTCAGCCCCTCTCCTCACCCTTCTCTGTCTCTCACTCATCTGACTCTATGACACCTCTCTCTCTCACCTCTTTGTCATCCCCCTCCTTCTCTCTCAACCCTCTCTCTCACACACCCCTCCCTCTCTCACCCTCTCTCTCATCCCCCTCTCTCTCACCCTCACACTCCCACCCCTCTCGCTCTCAACCTCTCTCTCTCATTTTCTGTCTCTGTCTCTCACACCCTCTGTCTCTCACCACACTCTCGCTTTCACACGCCTCTCTCTCCCCCCTCTATCTCCCCCTCTCTGAACCCCTCTCTCTCACCCACCTCTCCCTCACACGCCCACTCTCTCACCCCCTCTCTCTCACCCTCTCTCTCTCACGCTCACCCCTGTCGCTCTAAACCATCTCTCTCACCCCATCTCTCTCTCTCAAGCCCTCTCTCTCATTTGTTTTTCTCTATCTCTCAAGCCGACTGTCTCTCATCCCCCTCTCTCATCACCCTCTCTCTCTCAACCACTCTCTCTCACAGCGGTCTCCCTCTCACCCCTCCTCTCTCTCTCCCCCTCTACCTATCTGGTACCCCTCTTTCTCTCACCACTCTCACTCTCTCATCCCTCTCTCTCTCTCACACCTATCTCTCTCTCACACACAATCTCTCTCGCAGCCCCTCGCTCTCTGGCAGCCCCGCTCTCTTTCACCCACTCTCTCTCTCACGCCCTCTCTCTCGCAGCCCGTTTTACTCATTCCCTCTTCCTCTCTCACCCCTCTCCCTCTAACCCCTCTCTCTCACACATCTCTCTTCCTCTCACCCCTCATTCTCTATCATTTTTCTCTCTCTCTGACCCCTCTCTCTCACCCCTCTCTCTCCCACCTCTCTCTCTCTGTCCCTCACCACCCTCTCTCTCATTTGTTTTTCTCTATCTCTCAAACCGACTGTCTCACACCCCTCTCTCTCATCACCCTCTCTCTCTCAACCACTCTCTCTCGCCGCCCTCTCGCTCTCACCCCTCCTCTCTCTCTGCCCCCTCTACCTATCTGGCACCCCTCTCTCTCTCACCCCCTCACTCTCTCATCCCTCTCTTTCTCTCACCTATCTCTCTCTCACTCCCTCTCTCTCGCAGCCCCTCTTACTCACACCCTCTTCCTCTCTCACACCTCTCTCTCTAACCCTCTCTCTCACACATCTCTCTCCCTCTCACCCCTCATTCTCAATCATTTTTCTCACTCTCTGACCCTCCCTCTCTGATCCCTCTCTCTCACCCCTCTCTCTCACCCTCTCTCTCTCTTTCTCTCACCCCTCTCTCACACACACTCTCTCCCTATCTCACCCTTTCTCTCCCACCCCTCTCTGTCTCTCACCCCCTCTCTCTCTCATTTTCTCTCCCTCTCTCACCCTCTCGCTCTCGCAGCCCCTCTGTCTCTGGCAGCCTCGCTCTCTCTCACCCACACTCTCTCACACCACTCTCACTCTCTGACCCCTCTCTCTCTCTCACCCCCTCTCTCACCCCTCTCTCTGTCTCTTACCCTCTCACTCTCTTTCTGTCACCCCTTCTCTCTTAGCCTCTCTCTCTCACCCTCTCTCTCTATCGCACCATCTCTCTCCCAGCACTCTCTCTGTCTCTCACACCCTCTCTAATACACCCTCAGTCTCTCCCCCTCCCTCATTTTCTCTGTCTCTCTCATACACCCTCAATCTTTCACCCTCTCTCTCACACCATTCTCTCTGTCTCACCCCCCTCTATCACCCTCTCTCTCTCAGCCCCTCTCTCTCACACCCTCTCTCTCTCTCTCACCCTTTTCTCTCTCTCACCCTCTTTCTCACTCTCTCTCTCCCACCCTCTCTCTGTGTCTCTAACCCCCTCTCTCATTTTCCCTCTCTCTCTCTCACGCCCTCTATCTTTCACCCCTCCCTCTCTCACTCCACCCTCTCTCTCTCACCTTTCTCTCTATCTCATCACCCTCTCTCTCTCATCCCCCTCTCTCACGCCCCCTCACACTCCCTCTCTCTCTCCCAGGCCCCTCACTCTCCCCCCCATCTCTACCACCCTTCTCTCTCACACCATCTCTCTCACCCCTCTCACTCTCAACCCACTCTCCCTCTCTCACCCCTCTCTCCCTCTCTCAACCTCTCTCCCTCTCTCAACCACCCTCCCCTCTGTCACACCCTGAAACCCTCTCTCACCGCCTCTCCCCATCTCTCACCGCCTCTCCCTCTCTCTCACCCTCTCTCTCTCAGCCCTTCTCCCTCTCTCACCATTCTCTCTTTTTAAGCTCCTCTCTCCCACCACCCTCTCACTCTCAAACCCCCCTCTCTCTCACCCCTCTCTCTCACACACACAAACTCTATCTCTCTCACCCGTCTCTCTCTCACCGTCTGTCTCTCAACCCCGCTCCCCCCCACCCTTTCTCTATCTCACGCTCTATCTCCCCCACCTCTCTCTCTGTCTCTAACCCCCTCTCTCATTTCTTTTTCTCTCTCAACCCCTGTCTCTTATCCCTCTCTGCCTCTGATCCCTCTCTCTCTGACCCCTCTCTGTCATCACTCTCTCTCTCACCCCACTCTCTCGCACACACACTCTCTCTCTAACCCTCTCTCTCACCCCCCTCACCATCTCTCTCCCAACTCTCTCTCTGTCTCTCACCCCCTCTCATTTTTTCCTGTCTCTCAAACCATCTGTCTCTCACCCCCCTCTCACCACCCTCCTTTCTCTCACCTCTCTCTCTCAACCCCTCTATCTCTCCCCCTCTCCCTCTCTCGCACCTAGCTCTCTCTCACACACACCCCTCGCACTCTCTCATCCCTCTCTCTCTCACCACTCTTTCTCTCGCAGCCCCTCTCTTTCTGGCAGCCTTGCTCTCTCTCACCTACTCTTTCTCACACCCTCTTTCTCTCACAGCCCCCTGTCTCTCACCCTCATTCTCTCTCACCCCTCTCCCTCTCTGACCCCTCGCTCTCTCACCCCTTCTCTCTCACCCCCTCTCTATCTCTCACCCCCCTCTCTCTCATCCCCCTCCCTCTCTCACACACCTCCTCACACTCTCTCTCTCTCTCTTTAGGCCCCTTACTCTCCCACCCCTCTTTCGACCACCCCGCTCTCTCACCCCGCTCTCGCCCCTCACCCCCCTCCCTCTCTCAGTCCCCTCTCCCTCTCTCAGCCCATCTCCCTTTCTCAACCCCTCTACCTCTCTCAACCTCTCTCCCTCTCTCACCACCCTCCCCTCTCTCACACCCTCAAACCCTCTCTCACCCCCTCTCCCCTTCGCTCACCACCTCTTCCTCTCTCTCACCCCCCATTGTCTCTCAGCCCCTCTCTCTCTCTCTCTCTCAGCCTTCTCTCTGTCTCAGCTCCTCTCTCTCCCACCCCAATCTCTCTCACCTCCCCTCCCTTTCTCTCACACACGCTCTCACTCAGCCTCTCTCTCTTTCCCACCTCCCTCTACCTCTCACTCCCCTCTATCTCTCACCCCTCTATCTCTCACCCTCACTCTCAATTTCTCGCAGTCCCTCTCTCTCCCATCCCCCTCTCTCTTTTGCAGACCTGTCTCTCACCCTTTGTCTCTCACACCCTCTCGCACACATCCCTCTGTCTCACACCCATCTCTCTCCCACTCCTCTCTCTCTCTTACCGCTCTCTCTTCCTCTGACCCTCTTTCTCTCGCACCACTCTCTCACCCCTCTCTCTCACCACATTCTCTCTCTCAAACCCCTCTCTCTCATCCACCTCTTACACACACACACTCTCTCTCTCTTTCTCTCAACCCACTCTCTCTCCCCCCTCTCTCTCTCACACCCTCTCTCTCCCACCACTCTCTTTCTGTCTCTCACCCCGTCTCTCTCATTTTTTCTCTCTGTCTCTCACACATTCTGTCTCTGAACCCCCTCTCGCTCTCACCCTACTCTCGCTCTCACCCCCTCTTTCTCACACCCCTCTCTCTCACCCCTCTCTCTCTAACCCCCTTTCTCTCATGCCCGTCTCTCTCACCGCTTTCTCTCTCTCTCTCACCCACTTTCTCTCACATCCCTCTCTTGGAACACATCTCTCACACCCTCTCTCTTTTTCTGACCCCTCTCTCTCACCCTTTCTCTCTCTCACCCTCTCGCTCACACCCCTCTCTGTCTCTCACCCCTCTCTCTCTGTCCGCGCGCTCTCTGTTTGACCCTCTCTCTCACCCTCTCTCTCTTACCATCTCTCTCTCACCCTCTCTCTCACACCCTCTCTCTATCTCACCCTCTCTCCCACCCTCTCTCTCTATCTCTCATCCCTCTCTATCTCTCACACCCTCTTTCACATCCCCATCCCTCTCTCACCCCTTCTCTCACCCTCTCTCTCACCCTCTCTCTCACCCCCTCTCTCTGTCTCTCACCCCCTCGCTCTCATTTTCTCTCTCTCTCACCCTCTGTCACTCATACCTCCCTCTTTCTCACACCCCTCTCTCTCTCCCCACTATCTCTGACCCTTGCCTCTCTCTCACACCCCCTCTCACTCCCCCTCTCTAATAGACCCATCTCTCTCCCACCCCTCTGTCTTACCCCCTCCCATTCTCACCCCGCTCTCTCTCTCTCATCCCGCTCTCCCTCTCTCACCCCTTCTCCCTCTCTCACCCCTTCTCCCTCTCTCACCCCTTCTCCCCTCTCACCCCTTCAACCCCTCTCTCGCCACCTCTACCCCTCTCTCACCCCTCTCCTTCTCTATCATCCCCACGCTCTGTCTCAGCCCTTCTCCCTCTCTCACCCTTCTCTCTCTCTAAGCCCCTCTCTCTCCCACACCAATTTCTCTCACCTCCTCACTCTCTCTCACCTGCGCTCTCACTCAGACTCATTCTCACTCCGCTCTACCTCTCAACCCCTCTATCTCTTACCTGATCTCTCTCTCAACCCCATTCTCTCTTTCACCCGTTCTCCCTCATCCCATTCTCTCTCTCCCCCTCTCTCGCTCAGCCACTCACTCTCACCCCTCTCTCTCACCACCCTCTCTCTCAAACCCCTCTCTCTTTCTCCCCCTCTCTTTCTCTCACACCCTCTCTCTCTTTCTCTCAGCCCCTCTGTCTCACCCCGTCTCTCTCTCTCTCGCCCCCTCTCTCGCACCCGCCTCTCTCTCTCGCCCCCTCTCTTTTGCCCACTTCTCTCGCCCTCCTCTCTCTCTCTCGCCAAGTTCTCTCTTGCCCCACTCTCTCTCGCCCCCTCTCGCCCTGCCCTCTCTCGACCTGCAATCTTTCACCTCGCAATCCCTTAGCCTCCCTCTCTCACACCCTATTTCGACCACCTCTCTCGCCCCCTCTCTCATCCCCCCTCTCGCCGTCCTCTCTCTCGCCCCCTCTTTCTCTCGCCCCCTCACCCACCCCATCTCTCGCCCGTGTCAGTCACCCACCCCTCTCTCAGCCGCTCTTCCCCACTCTCTCGCCCACACTCTCACCTACCCATCTCTTGCCTACAACCTCTCTCCGACCCCCGCACGCCCCACTCTCTCTTTCACCACTTACCTCCCCCTCTCTCGCGCCCCCTCTCTTCCTCGCGCCGTCTCACTCGCTCCCTCTCTCTCTCTCGCGTCGTCTGAGTCATCCTTGTCTCTCTCGCCTACTCTCTCTCTCGTCCCGCCCTCTCCCCCGCCACTCTCTCGCCCCACCTCGGTCGACCTCCTCTCTCTCTCTCGCCCCGTCTCACTTGCCCCCTCTCTCTCTCGTCCCCCTCCACCTCACCCTCTCTCTCGCCCCTCCACTCTCTCGCCCCCTCCCTCGCCCACATCTCTCTCTCGCCCCCCTCTCTCACCCCTCTCTCTCGACTGCTCTCTCGCCCCTTCTCTCGCCCAATCTCTCTGGCCCCTTCACTCTCGCCCCTTTTCTATCTTGCCCCCTCTCTCGACTCCTCTCTCGCCCCTCTCTCTCGCCCCGCTCTCCCGACCCCCCTCTCTCTCTTTCCCCTCTCTCTTGCCCACTTCTCTCTCTCAACCCCTCTCTCTCTTGCCCACCTCTTTCGCCCAACTCTATCTTGATCCCCTCTCTCTATCGCCCCCCCATCTCGAACCCCTCACTCTCTCGTCCCCATCTCTCTCAGCACCCTCTCTCTCGCCCCACCCACTCTCTCACTCCTCCACTCTCTCACCCAGCTCTCCCACCCTCCTCTCTCTCTCACCCTCTCTCTCGCACACTTTCTATCTTGCCCCCTCTCTCACCCCCCTCTCTCACCCCTCTCTCTTGACCCACACTCCCCCGACTCCCACTCTCTCTCGACCCCCTCGCTGTCTTACCCTCTCTCTTGTCTCCTCTCTCTCTCGCCCCTTTCTCTCTTGACCACTCTCTCTCACTCCGCACTCTCGCTCGCTCCCTCTTTACATCGTTCCCCTCTCACCCCTCTCTCGCTTGCCTCCTCTCTCTCGTCCCGGACTCTCTCGCCCCCTCTCTCTCTCGCCCTACCTCTTTCCCACCCCTATCTCTCTCGAACTCTCTCTCTCGCCCTCCCCTCTCTCTCACCCATATATCTCTCTTTCGTCCTCCCCTCCCTCTCGCCCACCCATCTCTCTTGCCCACCCCTGTCTCCCGCCCGTCTCAGTCGCCTATCCCTCTCTGGCACCCTCTTGACCAACTCCCTCACCACACTCTATCACCCTCCATTCTCTCGCCCACTCCCCGCTCAACTCACACTACCTCGCACCCACATGCCTCCCTCTCTCTCTAGCGCCCCTCTTTCTTGCACCCCTCTTTTTCTCGCCCACCTCTCTCTCGCCTATCCCTCTATCTCACACCCCCCTTTCTCTCGCCTACCCCTCTCTCTTGCCCACCCCTCTCTCTCGCCCACTTCTCTCTCTTGCCCACCCCTCTCTCTTGCCCACCCCTCTCTCTCGCCCACCCCTCTCTCTTGCCCACCCATCTCTCTCGACCATCTCAGTCGCCCACCCCTCTATCCACTCTCATGCCCCACTCTCTTGCTCACACCTTTCTCACCCATCCCCGCTCGTCTCACTCTCTCTCTCGCCCCCAAATACCTGCCCCTTTCTAGCGCACCTCTCTCCCCTCGTTCTTGCCATGCTCTCGCCCCACTCTCTCGACCCCTGTCTCTTGCCCGCTATCTCTCTCGAACCCAATCTCTCTGGCACCCCTCTCTATCTCGCCCCCTCTCTCACCCCCATCTCTCTCGCCCCCTCTCTCGCTCGCCCCAACCTCTCTCTCGCCCCTGCACTCTCCCGTCACACCTCTCTCGCCTTCCTATCTCTCTCGACCCCTCTCTCTCTTTCTCCAGTCTCTTGGCCCCTCTCTCTCTTGCCCACCTCTCTCACTGACACCCTCTCTCTCTCTTGACCACATCTCTCTAGCGCCCCCCTCTCTCTCGACCCCATCTCTCTCACCCCGTCTCTCTCGCACCCTCTCTCTCAACCTGTCTATCTTGCCCCTCTCTCTCTTACACACCTTACCTATCCCCTTTTTCTTGCCACGTGTCTCGCGCCCCCTCTCTCGTCGGGCTCTGTCTCGCCCCCCACCTCTCTTGCCCACAGTCTCTTGCCCCTCTCTCTATTGCCCCTCTCACTCGACTCCCACTCTCTCTCGCCTCCTCTCTATCTCACCTACCTCTCTCGTCCCCTCTCTCTCTTTCGCCCCCTTTCTCTCGCACCCTCTCTCTCTCGCACCCTCTCTCACTCGCTCACCCCTCTCTCTTGCCCACCACCCTCTCTCCCCGTCTCAGTCACCCACTCCTCTCTTGAACCTAATTCCCCACTCCCCCCCACTCTCTTGCCCATCTCTCTCTTGCCCACCCCCTCCCTCCCAACTGCAGACGCCCCACTCTCTCTCACCCACACATACCTCCCTGTCTCTCGCGCGCCACGCTCGCACAGCTCTGGCCCCGCTCTGGCCCCGCTGTTGCATCCCCTCTCTGTAGCCACCCTCTCTCTCGCACCCTTCACTCTCGCCCCCTTCTCACTGGCCCCCTCAATCTCTCAATCCCTCTCTCTCTTGCCCACCCCACTCTCGCCCCTCTCTCTCTCTCGCACGCTCTCTCTCACCCACCCCACTCTCACCCCTCTCTCTCGCCCCATCTCACTCACCCATCACTGTCTTGCCCACCCCCTCTCTCCCAAACATGCATGCACCACTCTCCTTCGCCCCCACATACCTTCCTATCTCTTGCACCCTACTCTCACCGTACTCTGTCCACGCTCTCGTCGCGCTGTCGCAACCATTCTCTGTCGCCCTGCTCTCTCTCGCTCCCTCTCATTCTTGCCCCATCTTTCTCTCGCCCCTCTCACTCTCGCACTCCCCACTCTCTCTCCCCCACTCACCTCCCTCTCTCTCGCGCTCCACTCTCTCACATCCCCTCTCTCTCGCCCACCCTTCTCTCTAGCGCACCTCCCCTTCTCACCACCTCCCTCTCGCGCCCTCACTCGCCCTCCACTCCCTCTCGCCCCCTGTCCCTTTCGACCCCAATCTCTCGCCCCCACTCTCTCTCGCGCCTCCTCTATAATCTCCCAATCTCTCTCACACCCTCTCTCAGCCCTCTCTCTCGACCCCCCTCTGTCTCGCCATGCCTCACTCACCCCCTCTCTCTCGCCTCCTTTGTCTCATCCCCGTCTCTCTCGCCCGCTCTCTCACCCCACCCTCTCTCTCCTCATTCACTCTCTCACCCCACCTCGCTCGCCCTCCTCTCCCACGCCCCCTCTCTCTCTTGCCCCACTCTCTCGCCCCCCCTCTCTTGCCCACCTCTCTCACTTGCCCTCCTCTCTCTCGACCCCCGTTCTCTCTCGCCCCTATTTCACTCGCCCCCTCTCTCTCACATCTCTCTCTCGACCCCTCTCTCGACTCATCTCTCGCCCCTCTCTCTCGCCCCCTCTATTTCGACCCCATCTCTCTCTCTCGCACCGCCCTCTTGACCCTCTCTCTCTCTCGTCCCCTTCTCTCTCACCCCATCTCTCTTGCCCCTCCTCTCTCAATCCCCCCCCTCTCTCGCCTCCTCTCTCATCCCGGTCTCTCTCGCCCCACCTCTCTCGCCCCCTCTCTCTTTCGAACCCTCTCTCTCATCCTCCCCACTCTCTCGCCCACTCCTCTCTCCCACCCGTCTCAGTCGCCCAACCCTCTCCGGTCCCCTCTTTCCCAACTCCCTCACCACACTCTCTCACCCTACACACTCACGCCCACCCCCGCTCGACCCACTCTCTCTCGCACCCACATACCTCCCCTCTCTCGCGTCCCCTCTCTCTTTTGCCCCTTCTCTCTCTCCCACTCTCTCTTTCACTCCCTCTCGTTTGCACGCTCTCTCTCGCTCCCTTTCTCTCTCGCTCCCTATCTCTCGCGCCCCTTTCTCGCTCCCCTCTTTCTTGCCCCCTCTCTCGCCCGTCCCTCTATATCTCCCTGTCTCTCTCGCCCACTCCACTCACACCGCTCTTTCTCCCCCACTCATTTCTATTGCCAACCCCTCTCTCTCGCCCACCCCTCTCTCTTGCCCACCCCTCTCTCGACCATCTCACTCGCCAACTCCTCTGTCGTCCCCCATCGTTTGCCCACCTCCCTCACTCGCCCCCCTCTCTCGACCCCCTTTTTCTCTCGCCCCATCTCACTCACGCCCTCTCTCTCCCACATCTCTCTCGCCCACTCTCTCTCACCCCGCCATCACTCTCCTCCTCCACTCTGTCATCGCACCTCGCTCGCCCTCCTCTCTCTCGCTCTCTCTCTCTCTTTCCCCACTCTCTCGCCCCCTCTCTCTGTTGCCCACCTCTCTCACTTGCCTCCCCCTCTCTTGACTCCCTTTCTCTCTCGCCCAATCTCACTCGCCCCCTCTCTCTCCCACATCTCTCTCGACCCTTCGCTCGACTCGTCTCTCGCCTCTCTCTCTCGCCCCCTCTATCTCGACCCCGTCTCTCTCTGTCGCACCCCTCTCTCTTGACCCCCTTCTCTCGTCCCCTTCTCTCTCTCCCCGTCTCTCTCGCCCCACCCACTCTCTCGCCCCTCTATACTCTCGCCTATCCTCTCTCCCTCCCCCTCTCGCTTTCGCCTCCTCTCTCTCGTCCCGGTCTCTCTCGCCCCAGCTCTCTCGCCCCCTCTCATTTTCGAACCCTCTCTCTTGCCCACCCCTCTCTCTCGCCAACTCGTCTCTCCCACCCGTCTCAGTCACCCAACTCTCTCTGGCCCCTCTTGCCCAACTCCCTCACCACACTCTCTCACCCTCCACTCTCTCGCCCACCCCCGCTCGACCCACACACTCTCGCACCCACATATGTCCCCTCTCTCGAGTCCCCTCTCTCTTTTGCTCCTTCTCTCTCCCCACTCTCTCTTTCACCCCCTCTCGCTTGCCCGCTCTCTCTCGCCCCCTTTCCCTCTCGCTCCCTCTCTCTCGTGCCCCCATTTCTCTCCCCTCTTTCTTGCCCGCTCCTCTCTCGCCCGCCACTCTATATCGCCCCGTCTCTCTCTCGCCCACTCCTCTCACCCCCCTCCCTCTCACGCCCCTCTCTCTTCCCCACCCATTTCTAATGCCCACGCCTCTCTCTCACCCACCTCTCTCTCTTGCCCACCCCTCTCTCGACCATCTCACTCGCCAACTCCTCTCTCGTCCACCATCGTTTGCCCACCTCTCTCACTTGCCCCCCTCTCGCGACCCCCTTTCTCTCTCGCCCCATCTCACTCACGCCCTCTCTCTCCCACATCTCTCTCGACCCCTCTCTCGACTCCTTGCTCACCCCTCTCTCTCTTGCCCCCGTATCTCGAACCCCCTCTCTCGCACCCCTCTCTCTTTGCCCTCTCTCTCTCGTCCCCGTCTCTCTCACCACGTCTCTCTGGCCCCTCCACTCTCTCACCCCTCCACTCTCACCCTCCTTTCTCACTTGCCCCTCTCTCTTGCACCTTCTCTCTCTTGGCCCTCTCTCTTGAACCCCATTCTCTGGACCCCCTCTCTCTCTCACCCGTCTCTCTCGTCCCCCCTCTCTCGCCTCCTCTCTCTCTTTCCGTCACTCTCGCCCCACCTCTCTCGCCCCCGCTCTCTTTCGAACTATCTCTCTTACCCTCGCCTCTCTCTTACCCCCTCTCTCTTGCACCCCTCTCTCACTCACTCACCCCTCTCTCTTGCCCACCACCCTCTCTCGTCCATTTCAGTCAGCCACCCCTCTCTTGCCCCTAATTCGCCCATTCTCTCGCCCCACTCTCTCGCCCATCTCTCTCTTGCCAACCCCCTCTCTCCCAACTCCGGATGCCCCACTCTCTCTCACCCACACATACCTCCCTCTCTCTAGCACCCCTCTCTCTAGCCCCTTTCTCTCTGGCCACCTCAATCTCTCACTCCCTCTCTCTGTTGCCCACCCCACTCTCGCCCCCTCTCTCTCTCGCACCCTCTCTCTCTCTCGCCCACCCCAATCTCACCCCCCTCTCTCTCACCCCATCTCTCTCACTCATCGCTCTCTTGCCCACCTCCTCTCTACCAGCCCCTCATGCCCCAATGTCCTTCGCCCCCACATGCCTTCCTATTTCTCGCGCCCTCCTCTCACCCTGCTCTGGCCTTGCTCTCGCCCCGCTGTCGCGTCCCTTCTCTGTAGATCCGCTCTTCATGGCACACTCTCACCCTCGCCCCCTCACTCTCGCCCACTCTCTCTCCCCCCCTACCTCCCTCTCTCTCGCACTCCATTCTCACCCCACTCTTGCCCTGCTCTCACATCCCCCCTCTCTCGCCCACCTTTCTCTCGCCCACCCTTCTCTCTCGCAAACCTCTCCTCTCAACCCCTATCTCTCGCGCCCCCTCTCGCTGACCCCTCTCTCTCGCCGCTCTCTCTCCCACGCTCCCCTCTCTCTCCCCTCCCCTCTCTCTCGCCCTCCCCTTCTCTCTCCCCCTCTCCCTTTCGACCCCAATCTCTTTCACACCTTCTGTCTCTTGCCCCCTCTCTCTCGCGACTTTCCCTCTCGCCCCTCTCTATTTCGACCCCAATCTCTCTGGCCCCCTATCTAACTTGCCCACATCTCTCTTACCCCCTCTCTCTCCCTCGCCTCCTCTGTCTCATCCCCGTCTCTCTCGCCCACTCTCTCTCACCCCGCCATCACTCTCCTCCTCCACTCTCTCATCCCACTTCGCTCGCCCTGCTCTCTCTCGCTCTCTCTCTCTCTCTTTCCCCACTCTCTCTCGCCCCCTCTCTCTGTTGCCCACCTCTCTCACTTGCCTCCCCCTCTCTTGACTCACTTTCTCTCTCGCCCAATCTCACTCGCACCCTCTCTCTCCCACATCTCTCTCTCGACCCTTCGCTCGACTCGTCTCTCGCCTCTCTCTCTCGCCCCCTCTATCTCGACCCCGTCTCTCTCTGTCGCACCCCTCTCTCTTGACCCCCTTCTCTCGTCCCCTTCTCTCTCTCCCCGTCTCTCTCGCCACACCCACTCTCTCGCCCCTCTATACTCTCGCCCATCCTCTCTCACTCCCCCTCTCTCTTTCGCCTCCTCTCTCTCGTCCCGGTCTCTCTCGCCCCAGCTCTCTCGCCCCCTCTCATTTTCGAACCCTCTCTCTTGCCCACCCCTCTCTCTCGCCCACTCGTCTCTCCCACCCGTCTCAGTCACCCAACTCTCTCTGGCCCCTCTTGCCCAACTCCCTCACCACACTCTCTCACCCTCCACTCTCTCGCACACACCCGCTCGACCCACACTCTCTCGCACCCACATACGTCCCCTCTCTCGAGTCCACTCTCTCTTTTGCCCCTTCTCTCTCCCCACTCTCTCTTTCACCCCCTCTCGCTTGCCCGCTCTCTCTCGCCCCCTTTCCCTCTCGCTCTCTCTCTCTCGTGCCCCCATTTCTCTCCCCTCTTTCTTGCCCGCTCCTCTCTCGCCTGCCACTCTATATCGCCCCGTCTCTCTTTAGCCCACTCCTCTCACCCCCCTCCCTCTCACGCCCCTCTCTCTTGCCCACCGCTCTCTCTTCCCCACCCATTTCTAATGCCCACCCCTCTCTCTCGCCCACCCCTCTCTCTTGCCCACCCCTCTCTCGACCATCTCACTCGCCAACTCCTCTCTCGTCCCCCATCGTTTGCCCACCTCTCTCACTTGCCCCCCTCTGTCGACCCCCATTCTCTCTCGCCCCATCTCACTCACGCCCTCTCTCTCCCACATCTCTCTCGACCCCTCTCTCGACTCCGTGCTCACCCCTCTCTCTCTTGCCCTCTGTATCTCGAACCCCCTCTCTCGCACCCCTCTCTCTTTGCCCTCTCTCTCTCGTCCCCGTCTCTCTCACCACGTCTCTCTCGCCCCTCCACTCTCTCGCCCCTCCACTCTCACCCTCCTTTCTCACTTGCCCCTCTCTCTTGCACCTTCTCTCTCTTGGCCCTCTCTCTTGAACCCCATTCTCTGGACCCCCTCTCTCTCTCACCCGTCTCTCTCGTCCCCCCTCTCTCGCCTCGTCTCTCTCGTTCCGTCACTCTCGCCCCACCTCTCTCGCCCCCGCTCTCTTTCGAACTATCTCTCTTACCCTCGCCTCTCTCTTGCCCCCTCTCTCTTGCACCCCTCTCTCACTCACTCACCCCTCTCTCTTGCCCACCACCCTCTCTCGTCCATTTCAGTCAGCCACCCCTCTCTTGCCCCTAATTCCCCCATTCTCTCGCCCCACTCTCTCGCCCATCTCTCTCTTGCCAACCCCCTCTCTCCCAACTCCGGATGCCCCACTCTCTCTCACCCACACATACCTCCCTCTCTCTAGCACCCCTCTCTCTAGCCCCTTTCTCTCTGGCCACCTCAATCTCTCACTCCCTCTCTCTGTTGCCCACCCCACTCTCGCCCCCTCTCTCTCTCGCACCCTCTCTCTCTCTCGCCCACCCCAATCTCACCCCTCTCTCTCTCACCCCATCTCTCTCACTCATCGCTCTCTTGCCCACCTCCTCTCTACCAGCCCCTCATGCCCCAATGTCCTTCGCCCCCACATGCCTTCCTATTTCTCGCGCCCTACTCTCACCCTGCTCTGGCCCCGCTCTCGCCCCGCTGTCGCGTCCCTTCTCTGTAGATCCGCTCTTTATAGCACCCTCTCACCCTCGCCCCCTCACTCTCGCCCACTCTCTCTCCCCCGCTTACCTCCCTCTCTCTGGCACTCCATTCTCACCCCACTCTTGCTCTGCTCTCACATCCCCTCTCTCTCGCCCACCTTTCTCTCGCCCACCCTTCTCCCTCGCAAACCTCTCCTCTCAACCCCTATCTCTCGCGCCCCCTCTCGCTGACCCCTCTCTCTCGCCGCTCTCTCTCCCACGCTCCCCTCTCTCTCCCCTCCCCTCTCTCTCGCCCTCCTCTTCTCTCTCCTCCTCTCCCTTTCGACCCCAATCTCTTTCACACCTTCTGTCTCTTGCCCCCTCTTTCTCGCGACTTTCCCTCTCGCCCCTCTCTATTTCGACCCCAATCTCTCTGGCCCCCTATCTAACTTGCCCACATCTCTCTTACCCCCTCTCTCTCCCTCGCCTCCTCTGTCTCATCCCCGTCTCTCTCGCCCACTCTCTCTCACCCCGCCATCACTCTCCTCCTCCACTCTCTCATCCCACTTCGCTCGCCCTCCTCTCTCTCGCTCTCTCTCTCTCTTTCCCCACTCTCTCGCCCCCTCTCTCTGTTGTCCACCTCTCTCACTTGCCTCCCCCTCTCTTGACTCCCTTTCTCTCTCGCCCAATCTCACTCGCCCCCTCTCTCTCCCACATCTCTGTCTCGACCCTTCTGTCGCCTGTCCCTCTATATCGCCCCGTCTCTCTCGCCCACTCCTTTCAACCCCCTCCCTCTCACGCCCCTCTCTCTTGCCCACCGCTCTCTCTCCCCCACCCATTTCTATTGCCCACCCCTCTCTCTCGCCCACCCCTTTCTCTTGCCCACCCCTCTCTCGACCATCTCACTCGCCAACTCCTCTCTCGTCCCCCATCGTTTGCCCACCTCTCTCACTTGCCCCCCTCTCTCGACCCCCTTTCTCTCTCGCCCCATCTCACTCACGCCCTCTCTCTCCCACATCTCTCTCGGCACCTCTCTCGACTCCTTGCTCACCCCTCTCTCTCTCGCCCCCTGTATCTCGAACCCCCTCTCTCGCACCCCTCTCTCTTCGCCCTCTCTCTCTCGTCCCCGTCTCCCTCACCACACTCTCTCACCCTCCGCTCTCTCGCCCACACCCGCTCGACCCACACTCTCTCGCACCCACATACGTCCCCTCTCTCGAGTCCACTCTCTCTTTTGCCCCTTCTCTCTCCCCACTCTCTCTTTCATCCCCTCTCGCTTGCCCGCTCTCTCTCGCCCCCTTTCCCTCTCGCTCCCTCTCTCTCGCGCCCCCTATTTTGCTCCCCTATTTCTTGCCCCCTCCTCTCTCGCCTGTCCCTCTATATCGCCCCGTCTCTCTAGCCCACTCCTCTCACCCCCTCCCTCTCACGCCCCCTCTCTCTTGCCGACCGCTCTCTCTCTCCCACCCATTTCTATTACCCACCCCTCTCTCTCGCCCACCCCTCTCTCTTGCCCACCCCTCTCTCGACCTTCTCACTCGCCCACTCCTCTGTCGCCCCCCATCTTTTGCCCACCTCTCGCACTTGCCCCCCTCTCTCGACCCCATTTCTCTCTCGCCCCATCTCACTCACCCCCTCTCTCTTCCACATCTCTCTCTCGACCCCTCTTTCGACTCCTCGCTCACCCCTCTCTCTTAGCTCTCTCTCTCTCGTCCTCGTCTCTCTCACCCCGTCTCTCTCACCCCTCCACTCTCTCGCCCCTCCACTCTCACCCTCCTTTCTCTCTTGCCCCGCACTCGCACCTTCTCTATCTTGGCCCTCTCTCTCGAACCGCATTCTCCCGACCCCGTCTCTCTCTCGCCCCGTCTCTCTCGTCCCCCCTCTCTCGCCTCCTCTCTCTCGTCCCGGTCTCTCTCGCCCCACCTCTCTCGCCCCCTCTCTCTTTCAAACCCTCTCTCTTGCCCTCGCCTCTCTCTTGACCCCCTCTCAAGCGTCCCCTTCTCTCTCCCCCCGTCTCTCTCGCCCCACCCACTCTCTCTCGCCCACATCTCTCTTCCACCCGTCTCAGTCGCCCAATCCTCTCTGGCCCCCCTTTTGCCCAACTCCCTCACCACACTCTCTCACCCTCCACTCTCTCGCCCACCCCCGCTCGACCCACTCTCTCTCGCAGCCATAGACCTCCCCCACTCTCGCGTCCCCTCTCTCTTGTCCCTCTCTCTCTTGGCTCCTCTCTCTCGCCTCCTCTCTCTTTCGTCCCCTCTCTCTTGCCCCCTCTCTCTCGCACCCTTTATCTCTCGCCCCCTCTCTCTCGCACCCCCATCTCACTCCCCTCTTTCTTTATCCCTCTCTATCATCCATCCCTCTATCTCGCCCCGTCTCTATCGCCCACTCCACTCACTCCCGCACCCACTCACTCACTTTCTCTCCCACCCATTTCTATTGCCCACCCCTGTCTCTCGCCCACCCCTCTCTCTTGCCCACCCCTCTCTCTGGACCATCCCACTCGCCCACTCCTCTCTCGCCCCCTCTCTCTCTTGCCCACCTCTCTCACTTGCCCCCTCTCTCTCCCACATCTCTCTCTCGACCCCTCTCTCTCTCTCGCACCCCTCTCTCTGAGCCCTCTCTTTCACGTCCCCATTTCTGTCACCCCGTCTCTCTCGCCCCTCCCACCCTCTCGCCCCTCCACTCTCTCACCCCTCCTCTCTCCCCCTCCTCTCTCTCTTGCCCCTCTCTCTTGCACCCTTTCTCTCGGCCCTCTCTGTCGAACCCCACTCTCTCGACCCACACTCTCTCTCCCAGTCTCTCACGTCCCCCCTCTCTCGCCTCCTCTCTCTCGTCCCGGTCTCTCTCGCCCCACCTCTCCCTCCCACTCTCTTTTTCGAACGCTCTCTCTCGCCCACCCCTCTCTCTCGCCCACTCCTGTCTCCCACCCGTCTCAGTCGCCCAACCCTCTTGGCCCCCTCTTGCTCAACTCCCTCACCACAATCTCTCACCCTCCACTCTCTCGCCCACTCCCGCTCGATCCACTCTATCTCGCACCCACATACCTCCCCCTCTCTCTTGCCCCGCTCTCTTTTACCCCCTCTCTCTCTTGCCCCCTCTCTTTTGCCCTCTCTCTTGCCCACTCCTCCTCGCCCTCTTTCTCTCTCGCCCCCTCTCTATCGCGCCCCCTATCTCGCTCCCCTCTTTCTTGCTCCCCTCTCTCTCGCCCATCCCTCTATCTTACCCCGTCTCTCCATTCACCCCCTCCTTCTAACGTCCCCTGTCTCTCGCCCACCTCTCTCTCTCGCCCACCCATTTCTATTGCCCACCCTTTCTCTCACCGACACCTCTCTTGTGCCCACCCCTCCCTCTTGACCATCTCACTCGCCCACTCCTCTCTTACTCCTTGCCCCAATGTCATGCCCCACTCTCTTGCTCACACCTCTCTCGCCCATCCCTGCTAATCTCACTCTCTCTCGCTCACAGATTCCTGTACCTCTCTCGCGCCCCTCTCACGCCCCGCTCTCACCCTGCTCTCGCCCCCTCACGCATTCCCTCTCTCTCGTCCCCATCTCTCTCTCAACCCCTCTCTCACGCCGCCTCTCTCTCGCCCCCTCTCTCTGGACACCTTCTCCCTCACCCCATCTCTCTCGAACCCCCTTGTCCCCGCCTCTCTCGTCCCCTTTCTCTCTCACCGCTCTCTCTCTAGCCCCTCCACTCTCTCATCCCACCTCTCTCGCTTTCATCTGTCTCTCGCCCCCTCTCTCCTCGCCCCCTCGCTCTCTTGCACCCTTTTCACCCCCTCTCTCTCGCCACTGTCTCTTGCCCCACTCTGTCGACACCCCTCTCTCTCGCGCCCCCTCTCTCGCCCACCTGTCTCTCTCGACCCCCCTCTCTCTCGACCCCCCCTCTCTCTCGACCCCCTCTCTCTCTCGTCCCTTTCTCTCTCTCCCCTATCTCTCTCGCCCGGCCAACTCTGTCGCCCCTCCACTCTCTCATCCCACCCCTCTCTCCCTAGTCTCTCTCTCGCCCCCCCTCTCTCGGCACCTGTCTCGACTTCCACTCTCTCCCCTTCTCTATCTCGCCTCCTCTCTCGTCCCCTCTCTCTCTTTCTCGCCCCCCCTCTCACTACCTTTCTCTCTTGAACCCTCTCTCTCTCGCCCCATCCCTCGTCCCCCTCGCTCTCTCGTCCCCGGCTCTCTCGCCCCCTTTCTCTCCCCCCACCACTCTCATCCTCCTCTGTCTCTCAACCCCTCTCTCTCGCCCCCTCTGTCTCCTCCTCTCTCTCTTGCCCCACTCTCTCGACCCTCTCTCTCTCACCCCCTCTCTCTCGACACCCTCTCTCTCTCGCCCCCTCTCTCTCAAAGCCCACTCTCTCTCGTCACCGTCTGTCTATCTCCCCTCTTTCTCTCGACCCCCTCTCTCTTGCCCCGCTCTATCTCGTCCCCCTCTCTCACTCCCTCGCTCTTTCACCTCCTCTCTCTCGTCCCCCACTCTCTGGTCCCCTCGCTCTCTCACCCCCCCGACCCCCTCTCTCTATCGCCCTGACTCTCTCGCCCCGCTCTCTCTCGCCCCTTTCTCTCTAGAATTGTCTCTTGAACTCTCTCTCTCTTTCCACTCTACTCTCTCGCCTTCCCTGTCTCCACTCCCACTCTCTCCCCCTTTCTATCTCGCCCCCTCTCTCATCCCCTCTCTCTCCCCCTCTCTCTCGCTCCTCTCTCTCGATCCCCATTCTATCTCGCCCGCTCTCTATCTCGCCTCCTTCTCTCGTCCCCTCTCTCTTTCTCGTCCCCCCTCAACCTTTCTCTCTCGAACCCTCTCTCTCTCGCACCCACTCTGTCTCGCCCCATCTCTATCTCATCCCCTCTCTCTCTCTTGCCTCATCTCTCGTCCCCGTCTCTCTCGCCCCTCTCTCTCGCCCCCCTCTTCCTTGATCCCCTTTCTCTCTCGCCCCCGTCTCTCTCGCCCCCCTTTCTCTGTGGCCTCTTCTCCCTCGTCCGCATCTCTCTCGACAACTCCCTCACTCGCCCCGCTCTCAGTCTTGCCCCTCCTCTCCCTCGAACCCACCACTCACGCCCCCCTTTCTTCGAACCCTTTCTCTTGCCCACTCTCTCTCTCTTGCCCCATCTCTCGCCCCCTCTCTCTCTTGACACCTCCCCTTTCTCACCCCAATTCTATCTTGCCCCACTCACCTGCCTCTCGCCCCACATCTCGCTACCCCCCCCACTCGCCCCGCCTCAAACCTTCTTGCGCCCTTCTCATTCCACCGTGCACTCTCTCACTCCACCTTTCGGCCCTGCTCCAGGCTCCCTCCCCGCTGCCCTCTCGCCCCCCTCTCCCCCCACCCTCTCTCGCCCCGCCCTTTCTCTCACCCCTCCTCTGTCTCGCCCCAGTTCTCGCTCAACCCCTCTCTCAACCTCTCTGTGTCGACATCCGTCTCTCTCGCTCCGTCTCTCCCGGCCCCTCTCTCTCTCACCCTCTCTCTCTGGCCAAGACCTTTCTGTCACCCTTCCACTCCATCACCCCACCTCTCTCGCGCCCCTCTCAATCTCGCCCCTCTCACTCTCGCCCCCTCTCTCTCGCCACCACTCTCTCTCACCCCCTTTATCTCTCGCCCGCTCTACTTCTCGACCCCAACTCTCTCTCGCCCCCTCTTTATCTCGCACTCCTCTCTCACCCCCATCACCCCAGTCTCTCGCCCCCCATCTCTCTAGTCCCTTCTCTCTCTCTCGCCCCCCTCTCGCCCCACTATCATCCCTCCTATTCGCCCCACACCCTCTCTCTCAACATCTCTCTCCCGCCCCCTCGTTCTCGACACCTCTCTCTCTTCTCCACCCTCTCTCACACCCCTCTCTCTTGCCCCCCCTTGCCACCCACTCGCCTCACCTCTCGCCACACCCTCTCACGCGCCAGAATGCTCTCGCACTCCCCTCGCTCCACTGCACACCCTCCCGCCCCACCTTTCGGGCACCCTCCCGGCCCCACTTCACCCCCCTCTCGCTCCACACTCTCTCTCCCCGCCCTCTCTCGCCCCCTCTATCTCTCTTACGCCCCCTCCCTCTCTCGCCTCCTTCCTCTCTCTCCGCCTCTCTCTTGCCCCGTTGCACTCTCGAACCCACTCTCTCGTCCTCATCTCTTTCGTCCCTCTCTCTCTCTGCCCCACTATCTCGCCACCACTCTCTCTCGCCCCCTCCCTGTATCTCTCTAGTCCCCTCTCTCTCTCTCCCCCTCTCACCTCTCGCCCCTTTTACGCCCCATTACCGCCCCTCCTCTCGCCCACCACTCCCCCCTCGCATTCCTCTCTCTCTCTCATCCCCCCTCTTGCCCCCCTCTCTCTCGCAACCCCCTTGCCTCCATCTCGCCCCACCTCTCTCCCTCCGCCCGCCTCGACACCTCTCGCATCCCCCTCGCCCCACCGAACCCCTTCTCGCCCCACCATTCAGCCCCCATCATGGCACCTCTCTCACCCCTCACGCCCCCTATCTCTCCCCTCCCTCTCTCGCTGTCTTTCTCACGCCCCCCTTCTTCTCTCACCCCGTCCCTCTCTCGCCGCCTCTCTCTCTCGTCCCAGCCTTTTTCTCGACCCTCCTCTCTCTCGCACCCTTTCTCTCATGACGCCTCTCTTCGACCCCCACTGTCTCTGGCCGCCTCTCAATTTCGCCCATTCTCTCGCCCCCTCCCTCTCCCACCCCTCTGTCTTACCCCCTCACTCTCTCGCCCCATTCTCTCTCGCCCCCTCTCTCTCTCGCGCCCCCACTCTCTCCCGCCCCTACTCTATCTCGCTCCCTCTCTCAACCCCTCTCTCACTATCGCCTCCTCTCTCTCTACCCTTCTCTCCAGCCCCCTCTCAATCTCATCACCCTCTCAACCTCTCTCTCTCTCGCCCCCCTCTCTCGCGCCCCCACTCTCTCCCGCCTCCACTCTATCTCGCCCCCCTCTCAACCCCTCGCTCATCTCACCTCCTCTGTCTCGACCCGTCATTCTCGCCCCCTGTCTCTCGAACCCTCTCTCTCTCGACCCCTCGCTCTCTCGCCCTCGTCTCTCTCGCACCCTCTCTCTCTCGTCTCCGTCTCTCTTGCCCCCTCTCTCGCACCCTGCCATCTCTCTGGACCCTCCACTCTCTCACACCCCTCTCTCGCCCTCCTCTCTCTCTCGCCCCTCTCTCTCTCGCACCGTTTCTCTCTTTCCCCCTCTCGACTCCACACTCGCCGCAGTCTCTCTTGCCCCACTCTCGCGACCCTCTCTCACTCTCGCCCCCTCTCTGTCGCCACCTCTCTCTCACCTCCTCTCTCTTGCCCCACTCTCTCTCGCACCCCTCTATCACCCCGACTCTCTCTCGTCCTGCCTTCTCCCTCGCCTCCTCTCTCTCGTCCCCGTCTCTCGCCCCCCTCGCTTTCACCCCGCCCTTTCTCTTGCCCCTCCTCTCTCTCGCCCTACCTCTCTCGTGCCCATCTCTCTCACCTCCTCTCTCTCGTCCGCACTCTCTCTCGTCCCCCTCTCTCGCCCCACCTCTCTCTCTCTCACCTCCTCTCTCTCATCCACGTCTCTCTCGCCCCTCTCTCTCTTCCGACTTGCGATTTCTCTCGCCCCTCCTGTCTCTTGCCCGACTCTTTCGACCAGCCTTTCACTCGCCCACACTTCTCTCTCGCCTCCTCTCTCCCGTTCCCGTCTTTCTCGCCCACTATCTCTGTCTAGCCCCGCCAGCTCTCTCGCCTCCTCTCTCTCTCGCCCCCCTCTCGTCCCCTCCCTTCCCTCTCGCCCGTCTCACTCGGCCACCACTCTCTCGTGCCCCCTTGCCCCACTCTCCCGCCCCACTCTCTCACCCCTCTCTGTCACCCCCACATACCTACCCCCTCTCGTGTCCAAATCTCGCCCCGCTCTTACCCCGCTCTTACATCACCTCTGTCTCGCCCCCTCTCTCATCCCCTCTCTCCCTCGCCCCCCCTCTCCGGCCTCTCTCTCTCGCCCCCTCTCTCTCTCGCCCCCTCTCTCTCTCTCACGTACTCTCTATCTCACCTCCCTCTCACACCTCCTCTCTCTCATCCTCGCTCTCTAGCCTCTCTCTCGCCCCCCTCTCTTGCCCACTCTCTCTCGCCCCGCCTCTCTCTCGCCCTGTCTTCTCCGTCACCTCCTCTCTCTTGTCTCTCTCGCCCTCTCTCTCACGCCCATCCTTTCTCTTGCCCCTCCACTCTCTCGCCCTACCTCTCTCGTGCCCTCTCTCTCACCTCCTCTCTCTCGCCCCCACTCTCTCTCACCCCCTCTCTCGCCCCACCACTCTCTCGCCCACCCTTCTCTCTCACCTCCTCTCTCTCATCCCCGTCTCTCTCGCCCCCTCTCTCTCGCCCTGCGCTTTCTCTCGCCCCTCCTCTCTCTCGCCCGACTCTCTCACCCCGCCTCTCTCTCGCTCACCCTTCTCTCTCGCCTCCACTCTCTTGTCCCCGTCCTTCTCCCCCACGATCTCTCTCTAGCCCCGCCCTCTCTCTCGCCCCCTCTCTCTTGCCCACCCTTCTCTCTCGCCCGTCTCAGTCGCCCACCACTCTCTCACGCCCCCCTTGCCTCACTCTCCCACCCCACTCTCTCACCCCACTCTGTCGCCCCCACATACCTCCCCCCACTCGTGTCACACTCTCGCCTCGCTCTTGTCCCGCTCTTGCATCCCCTCTCTCTCGCCCCTCTCTCTATTACCGCCTCTCTCTCTCTTGCCACCCCCTCTCGCCCCTTTCTCTCGCCCCCTCTCTCTCTCGCCCCTCTCTCTCTCACCCACTCTCTATCTCACCCCCCTCTCGCGCCCCAATCTCTCGCCCTCACTATCTCGCTTCTCTCTCGCCCCCTCTCTCTTGACCACTCTCTCTCGCCCCCTCTGTATGTCGTCCCTCTCCCCCCGCACCCCTCTCGTCCACCCTCTCGTCCCCCATCTCGCCCCCCACTCTCACACCTTCTCTCGCTCCCTTCTCGCACCCCTCTCGTCCCCTCTCTCGCTCCACCTCACCCTGCATCTCGCCCACACTTCCGCATCTCCCTCGCCCCCCCTCGCCCCCCACTCTTCATTCGTCTCACTTTCATACATCATGCTCATAGACGTCAGTGTTATGGCACTTCAAGTGTTTGTCCACGTACCTTTCAACGGCTGTTCATTGACCCACAACAACTTCCCTCTTAAAAAGTGCATCCCAGACCCCAACATCCTCTGGCTGAAAAACCATCCTGAAATCCTCGCTAAACCTCAAACCCTTCACTTTAAAAGTGTGCTCCTTTGTTCTTGACCCTCGGACTTAAAGGAACCGCTGCTGTCTATCCACCCTGTCAGTGCCCTTCGTAATCTTACCCTTCTGAATCATGTTTTCCTCAGTCTTCTCTGCTCCCAAGTAAACAACCCGATCTTATCCAGACTGTCTCCATAGCTGATATGCTCCATTCCAGGGAACATCCTGGTGAATCTCCTCTGCACCACATTCAGTGCAATCACATCTTTCCTGTAATGTGGATCCCTGAAGTGCACACACTATTCCATTTTGACCTAGTCAAAGTGCTATATAGCTCTTGTAATCTATGCCTCGATTAGTAAAGACTACGTCTGCTGTCTCCAATTACTTCTTAATTAATCTATTACCCAGTCCCGTCACATTCAGGGATGTGTGAAGAAGCACCCTCTGACCTTGCGAGTCTGCTGTCTTTTATTGAGTGCCTGGTTCCTTCTTCCAAAGTGCATCACCTCATATTTATCACGGCTACTCTCTCTGCCATTGATCTGCCCATCAGACCATTTCATCTGTACCTTCCAGTAACGTAAGACCTTCCTCCTCACTGCCAACCAACTGAGTATTCTATGTGTCAAACACAAACCTAATTATTACACTCACCCCATGCCCCCTCTCATTCACATCTATATCATTTATGAATACCACAAATAATAGGGGACACAGCACTGACACACAAACAGTTTTCGACAACACCTATTTTCTGCAATAGTTTCTCGAACACTGATCTGCTACTCAATGGTCTGTAGTTCCCTGGTCAATCTCTACAACCCTTCCTATAAAGGGTGTTCTCCAGTCCTCGGGCACCTCACCTGTGACCAAATTGTATTTAAACATTTTCATTAGTGCCTTTCATCCCTTGTCTCCAGCAGCAGCCTGAGATGTAACTGAGCTGGATCCAGGGACTATTCCAATTTTATACCAGCCAAAACTATCAATCCCTGTACACATCTTACATCAATCTGCTCAAGAGCCTCTCAGTCCATCTTCTCGAATTCTGTCCCTACATCCTCCTTCTCCCAAATAAACCAGACATGAAGCTCTCATGTATCAATCTATCAATATTCACCAGATTCATAAACAGATTTCGGCCTTGATCTCAGGTCAAGTTTCGTCAGTAGAAAACCTTGCTATCTGAGGGATTAATGTGGAGAATGTTCATTCAGTCTATGGGATCAGTATATTGTATTTAGATCAAGACATCATATTGTATACAATGCTCCAAGTACAGTCTCACCAGCACTCTGTGTAACTTGTGCAGAATATTTTTACTGCTAGTCGGAGCAAATTGCGGCAGAAACTGAAATCTGTAATGAAACTAACACATGCTAGACATCACAGTGAGTCAGACAGCAATCGTAAAGAGAGAGCAAGTTAACGCTTTGAGTCTAGTTGAAACTTCATCGTCTGTATTCGGATTCCCTTTAAATGAAGGCAAACTTAACTTTTACCTTCCCTGTTTGTATATGTTCCTCCCAATACCCTTTGCTTTAATGTTTTCTGCTAACTTAATGTGTGTGCTGATTAAAAATCCTCCTGTATATCTGACTACATCGCATCCATTGCTTCTTTATGTTTAGGTCGACAAGATATATCTTCAAACAAAACGTTTATAATTATAACTTCCTTTTCATAAATGCAGAATAATTCTCTTGAAGTTTGCTATTACTTTCTCAGTGTCCAATATCACATTCGTTATGACAGATTGCAAAAGATGACTTCCTGCGGATGACAAGGAAACTGGTCTGTAGTTTTCCACTCTCCCTCTTCTTCCCTTCTTAAATCATTGGAATGCATTTTTATCCTTTCAAATTGAATACGGTAAACACAGTCATCCACAATACAATCCATCTGTGTATTGCTGCTTTCTCTGAAATTGCAGGATGAAGTACATCTGGTCTGTCAGACTTATCAATCCTCAATCCAGGTATATTGTCATATACTACCACGTCACCAGTATGAATGATCTTAGTGTTTAGTTACAAAAGTCCTATGGAATTTCTGGGAGATTTTCTGGATCTTCGTCCGCGAAGGCAGAAACAATGTTACAGTTTCGTCTCCCTCTCAATTTTCTGTTCTCTACAATAAATTATCCTGTCCACACGTCACTGTGCCACATTTAGCCTTGTTTTCATTTTCCTTTCAAATATGGGCAGACATTTTCCGCCAGTATTTACAAAGAACAAAACAAAAATCCAGCAAAGGAACAGGCCCTTCGGGTCTTCCAATCCTGCACCGATCCAGATCCTCTGTCTAACCTGTCACCTATTTTCGAAGGATCTGTATCCCTCTGCTCCCTTCCCATTAATGTGTCTGTCAAGATACATATTAACTGTCGTTATCGTGACCATATCAAACACCTACGCTGCAATTCGTTTGAGACATCTACCAGTCTCTAAATAAAGAACTTTCTGAAAATATCTCCCATAAACCTTTGCCCTCTCATCTTGAATTCCTGACCCCTATAAATTGAGTACCCCACTCTGGGAATAAGCGTCTTGCTATGCACCCTGTCTACACCTCTCTTGATTTTGTAGAACTCAATCAGGTCCCCCGAACCTCCGTTAGTCTAATGAAAATAATCCAAATCTACCAAACCTCTTTTCATAGCCAGTTCCCTCCAATACCGGGCAACATCCTGTTGAAAATCCTCTACACCATCTCCAAAGCATCCACATCTATTTATTTAGTAATTTGGCGATCAGAATTGTCCGAACTAATCCAAGTTTGTCGAACCAAAGCCGGACACAACTGTAACATGACCTGCCATCACTTGTACACAATAGATTCCAACTGAGTTCTTCCTCTGGATGACAAGTTAACTGGTCTGTGTTTCGCCACTATCCCGTTTCTTTCCTTCTTAAAATGGCATGCGGGAAGCAAAGTATTCTGTATGCCTTCTTGACCACTCTATCGTCCTGCCCCTCTAAGGAACAATGGATCTGAACAACCAGATCTCTCTGTACATCAATTTTGAACCGGGTTTTTCCATTTACTCTATCATTCACTCTTGAATTGGATCTTCCAAAATGCATCATCTCACATTTGTCCAGATTGAACTCTATTTGCCATTTGTCTGCACAACTCTTCATCTATCTATTTTCTGCTGCATTCTCTGACAGCCCCTTCACTTTCTGCTACCCCACCAATCGTAGTGCCATCTGCAAACTTATTAATCAGACCACCTTTTCCTTCCTTTAGTTCATTTATGTGTTTCATAAACAGTAGCGGTCCCAGCACTAAACCCTGTGAAACACCACCCAGATCAGTTCTTCATTTTGAGAAACTCCCTTCCACTGTTACTCTCGGTCTGCTGCTGCTCAGCCTGTTCTCCATCTATTTAACTAGAATAGACCCTTGACCCCTTGCAACTTCACATTCTCCATCAGCTTACCTCTTCAAAGACCTTACTGAAGTCCATTGTATAACATCTACAGCCTTTTCCTCACTATCATTTTTCACTTCCACAAATAAATCTATTATGCTTGGGAAGATGTTACCTCCCCGGAACAAAACCAGGGAAGTTCTTGTTTGGAGTCTGTCAGTGTTGTCCTCTGGAATCAGACGAGCTTTATTTCTAAGGCAGAACTTTATAAAGTGCCACATTGACTGACTGCCTACAAAGTGCATTTTTAAAAAACAAAATAGAATGCATTTGCAAATACAAGTCTGCAAATTCAAATTCACCCCGCAGATTTATATATGTGTACTTTGAGAAATGCGGAGTGTGTGTGCGCGGGGGTGGGGAAGAGTGTGAGAGAGAGAGTGTCTATGTGTATGTGAGAGAGAGAGAAAAAGGGCGTGTGTTTGTGTGTGTGCGAGAGAGAAAAAGAGCGTGTTTGTGTACATGTGCGTGCAAGGGTGACAGGTGTGCCTGTCCTCGTTAAGACATAGACAGATTTGGCAGATCCCTTTCCCGACACAGAATCATGCCCTGGTTTCAGAGCTTCCACACTCTGCAGCCTCTGCTCCATTTGTTGTTCAAGTTACAGACCCAGAAGTTGTAACTACAGTGCCCATGCTCCATCCAGAGTTGGGTCACCAATTCCTCAGATTTCCCTGAATATCTGGGGCAGCTCACAGCACCACCTCTGGCAAACCATCCTCAACACCTCCACTAAAGTTTGAATAACAGGAGTCAGTCAGAAGATCTTCATAGAGTCTACAGATGTACAGCATGGAAACAGACCTTTCTGTCCAACCTGTCCACGCTGACTAGATATGCCAACCCAATCTAGTCCCACCTGCCAGCACCCGGCCCATATCCCTCCAAATCCTTCCGATTCATATACCAATCCAAATGTCTCTTAAATGTTGCAATTGTACCAGCATTCACCACTTCCTCCGGCAGCTCATTCCATACACGTATTACACTGTGTGAAACAGTTGCCCCTTAGGTCTCTTTTATATCTTTTCCCTCTCACTCTAAACCTTTGCCTTCTAGTTCTGGACTACCCGACCCCAGGGAAAATACTTTGTCTATTTACTCTATCCATGCTCCTCATAATTTTGCAAACCTCTATAAGGTCACCCCTCAGCCTCCGATGCAAGTTCGATGCCTGCTCCTTTACATTAATACTCGAGGGGCTTCCTCGTGTTACTGACCACACGATCAGCTGAGAGGGACAATCACGGTGTTCAGTGGATAGGCACAGACTAGGTTTCAAAGATGTGAGTCAACGCTGCTGAATGCCTCCCGTCCAACATGGATCATTAAACTGTTAACCTTTTTTTGTTTCTTCCATGTGTGTTGGAGTAGTTTAACAGCACTGCCGGATTACAGATATAACATGGAACATGTGACATACAGGGAAGTGAACAACAGCCCGCACGCACTCATTGTTTCTTAGTTTCACAATGTCAGCACTCAATACACTAAGGAACCAAACCCAAGGCCAAGGAAAGATACGGAAGGACATAAAATTTCACATTAGAGATAGAAACAGATAATTAACATAGAAATAGGCCACATTGGTGAAATATGGGGAAAAAGACGTGGCAGTGGGACTAACTGGAGGAGTGAGACGTTTGAGGGTCCAATCACAAGAATGAATAAGGACACTACCAGATAAGGTGACATAATTCATTGCATCAAATTCACAATTTGCATCACAGAACAAACCCAGACACGATAAACTGGGACAAGACAACAGCCCAGCGTATTGCTGTATCAGTGTATTGCTCAGTAAGCTAAACTATCTACCCAGCATAGGGTGCTGTGCAGACCGTACCAGTGTATTGCTCAGTAAGGTGGACTATCTGCCCAGCATGGAGAGCTGTGCAGACTGTATCAGTGTATTGGTCAGTAAGCTTAACCATCTCACCGGCATAGCGAGCTGTGCAGACCGTGCCAGTGTATTTCTCAGTAAGGTGGACTATCTGCCCAGCATGAGGAGCTGTTCAGACCGTGTCAGTGTTTGCTCAGTAAACCGGACTATCTATCCGGCATAGAGAGCAATGCAGACTGTGCCAATGAATTGCTCAGTAAACCAGACTATCTGCCCAGCCTGGGCATTTTTGTGTGATTTCAGTTACAAGAGTATTGACTCAGATTTGTTTCTGCAGGTTTGAAGCAGTGAGTGTCAGCAACAGATGAATGCCATCTTTAAGACTGTATTTCACAGCTCATAGTTCAAATAGCAGATGGGATGAGCCAGTAAAATATATGCTGGAGTTATCAATAGTTACAATTAGTAATGGTCAGGGTATGGAGTCAGGAATTGTCTCATGGTCAAACGAATCACCACTTGTCATTTGTCTATTTCAGCCTCAGTATTGACCGGGATGGGATGTTGTCAGAGGAAGGAAATCCAGTTTGTAACCAGAACAGAAGATAGTGACCTCAATGCTTTCAATATTTAAACAGCAAGGGCAGTGATACAACGAATCATGTTTCACAGTTGAAACTGGACAGGACAACATACAGACCCATGAGTAACACTGCCAGAAGCAAAGTGGGAGAGGGTGAATTAACAAGTTCATTTCTGCAGTTAGTAATGGTTTGTAAAGTGAATATCTGGATTTAGAGTCTCAGCAGGAGCAATAACAGCGACAATGATAGTAGAGTCGATGAAAGGGCAGTTTTACAGTCAATCATGATTTATATAATTAATGACCGAACATTGAGAATTACCAGGGAAACCAACGAAAGCCAGGATTGAATAATAAAAATATTAAATAATGTAAAGTGCATATTTGATCCTCCCCAATACTGACGTTCGTTCATAATATGTAGAAAGAAGCCAAATATCCCAATATTTGGGTGGCACAGTGGTTAGCACTGCTGCCTCACAGCGCCAGAGACCCGGGTTCAATTCCCGCCTCAGGCGACTGACTGTGTGGAGTTTGCACGTTCTCCCTGTGTCTGCGTGGGTTTCCTCCGGGTGCTCCGGTTTCCTCCCACACTCCAAAGATGTGCAGGTCAGGTGAATTGGCCATGCTAAATTGCCCATAGTGTTAGGTAAGGAGTAGATGTAGGGGTATGGGTGGGTTGCGCTTCGGCGGGGCAGTGTGGACTTGTTGGGCCGAAGGGCCTGTTTCCACACTGTAAGTAATCTAATCTAATCTAATCTAATCTAATATAAACTCCTGTCCTTTCTTGAGACATCCCAGCATAATGAAACATTGTTGGAACATTCCAGACAGTTGTGCTCCGATTCTGATCTCTCCCCACTGCCTCTCTTGAGCTGCCGATCCCTGTTAATGCTGTCGGTGGTGCTTCCACTCGTACTGTGGAATTGCACATTTAACGGAACCCATTTATCATTAAAACATGAAACCCCTCCACTGTGATAATTACAATCCATGGAGACTGGCAGTAATCACAGTCACTTAACAAACATGCTCAGTTAACCACTTCGTTTTGTCACTTTTCCTATCCCAATAAAAGGGAACATTTATACCCATCCATCTGGGTGGAATAGATGAGCATTGCTTAGGGATTGACCATAAATCTTTCAATCTTGTTAGTCTTTCTTCCGTGTATGTGGGAGTAGCGCAAGAACACTGCAGTACTGTTTATATTATATACCGTTTATAAAGGGAGATAATGATAAATAAACAGACCAGCTGCATAAGGTGACTAGTTGGGACACTTCCAGAGACAATAAACCAGTGTACAATATTTATTGCCCATTGGCGTTGTGCAGTGCTGCTCCTTGTGACATCATTCAGAGCCTTGAGACTGCTGCTCAGGAACAGGAGAAGGTAATTCTCTCCCCATGTGCCTGTTACAGAGGGACAGGAGGAGACCATTCAGCCTCTCGACCCTGTTACAGATGGACAGTGGGAGATCATAAAGCCTCTTGGGTCTGTTGCAGAGGGACAGGAGGGGGACATTCAGCTGATTAAACCTGTTACAGAGGGACAGGAGGCGGCCATTCTGCTTCTTGAGCCTGTTATTCAGTAGCTAGCAATTTTAAAATACTTATGGAGAAGAACAGTCCTGATATAATGGTAAAGTTCTAAATTGAATCAGGCCAACGTTGAACGTATTATATTGGCAATTTCAAAGCTGCTTGGGAGAAACTCGCAGCAGGAAAGTGGGAGACCTTAACAAATGAGATTACAGAGTCTTGAGAGAGTATGTTGCTGTTCATGAGCAATGCAAGGCTGGTTGGTGTCGGGAATGCTGGATGGCGAACAGAATTGAGGTTCTGTTCAAGAAAAAGACGGAAGCATGTGATAGGTACAGACAGTAGGGATCGAGTGAATCCATCAAGGAGTACCAGGGCTATAGGCTAATACTCAAGAGGGAAATCAGGAGGGCAAAATGGGGACATAAGATATCTTTCGAAAGTAAGTTGAGGGACATTCTAAAGTGATTCTACAAATACATTAAGGTCAAAAGAATAACTAGAGAGAGAACAGGACCTCTTAAAGATCAGCAAAGTGACCTATGTGTGGAACTACACGTGATCAGTAGATAATGAATATTTTGCATCAGTATTTATTGTGGAGTAGGATGTGGAAGGTAGAGAACTTGGGGAAATGAATAGTGCTATCTTGAAATTTGTCCATATTACAGAAGATGAGGAGCTGGATATTTTAAAATGCACGAAGGTGGATAACCCCCTCTGACCTTTTAAGTGACTCTTGGTTAGGCACATGGATTTTAGTGCAATGAAGGGCATGAAGGTTAGTCTGACCTTTGAGTAGGATAAACTGCCGGCACAACATCAGCAGCTCAAGGGCCCGTGCTGTGCTGCACTGTTCTATGATGCATGAACTAATCAGATGTACCCCAGATCTGTTGGGAAGCAAGGGAAGTAATTGTTCGGTCTCTGTCTGAGATATTTGTATCATGGACACTCGCAGGTAAGGTTGTGCCATTGTTTAAGAACTGTTGGTAAGGAAAAGCCAGGAAACTGTAGAAATGTGGGACTGATGTCATTGGTGTGGAAGTTGTTGGAGGGGATTCTGAGGGACAGCATTTACTTTTGTTTAGAAATGCAAATTCTGATTAGCGATAGTCAACATGACTTTGTGTGTGGGAAATCGTGTGCTACTAATTTGATTTAGCGTTTTGAAGAAGTGACGAACAAGATTGACGAAGACACAGAAATAGAACTGTAGAATAGAATATAGACTTTAGTAAAGCATTAAAAAAGATTCCACATGGTAAACTGGTTAGCATGGTGAGATCACATGGAATACAGGGAGAGTTGAAGGTAATTGGCTCGAAGGTAATAGACGAAGTAAATGTTTGAGAACTGTTTTATTGTACTGAAAGCCTGTGACCAGCAGTGTACCACAAGGATCGAATGGATTTTGTCATTTTATATAAATGATTTGGATGAGAATACAATAGGAATGGTGAGTGAGTTTGCAGATAGCACCAAAATTGGTGAGGTAGTGGACAGTGAAGATAGTTAACTCAGAGTAAAACGGGACTCTGATCAGATAGGCTAAAGGGTCGAGGAGTGGCTGATGGAGTTCATGTTAAACAAACGGAAGGTGTCACATTTTGTTGAGGCAAATTGTGTTAGCACTTACAATTTGTTCCCCAAGATCCTCTCCATCCCACCAAACACATCACTCCTATAGTGCTGGAGGAAGGTCAACAAGCAATGAGTTAGAGTGCCCATAGTCATTCTGTATTTAAGACATATTCCCATCTTGATTTTTGAGAAAGGGTCTGGGGCCAGATAGACTGTATGAAGAATCTTTAACTTCAGGGCAAGAGTCTTCTTACAGATCGAAATACTTCTTATATTTTCACAAATATCCTCCCCTGTGTCCGAAGAGATCTGAACCCCCAACTCTCTTTGCAGACTTCAGAAAGGCACAAAGACTGGTCTGAGGGGCCACATTCCAACAAATGTTAAAGGGTACTGACACAGAGTGAGTTCTTAGCACCAAGCACCCTCTTCTCTGTATCGGATCTGTACGGGTCTGTTAAAAGCGTGGTTGTTTTTTGAATAAATCTCTGATCTTATAAAAAGAAAACAGATGAAATCTCTACTCGGTAGTGTATAGTTACGACTTATTTGATCAAAGGACATTCTTGTTTCTCCTTCAGATCAATCATCAAAGCAAGATAGACCCACGAGTTGCCCATAGATTAAACATGGAATCTGGTATCCCCCGTCGGAAACACATTACACCACGTTTTGTGGTAAGAAATGAGGTTTGGCTATAGTTCCCTCGATCCGACACATTGCTTTGAAATTATTAATACCTATTTGGAAAAGGCAATACTTCGTAACTGTCCTCATTTTGTCTATGAATTGCAGATTAATAAGGGAGCACTTTGTCTGAGAAGCTTCAATATCTAACCATATTGACGCCGAGGCCTCACTAACATCGGGTAAAGAAGAGCTTAATTGATAGCATTTAATATCCAGGAGATCTACTCTCCACAATCTGTGGGGTCGTTGTAATTTGGTTAACTTGATAAGGGTCGCTTATGGTGACAAATCAAAGAGCTACATCATGCATTTAGTTTCCTAAATGTCTTTCTGGGAAACATCAAAGAAAGCATTCACACGGGGTATAGCAAACAAGGGAGGGAATTCATTTTAATAAGAGCTATCCGATCTAGCCAGGATATTGGAAGTGCCTCCCATCTTCGAAGGTCTTGTTTAATTATGTCAAACAAATGAATGGACAAATCCCACGTTAAATGTAAGTTCAAACATAGGATTATTTAATATACCTAAATAGGGAACATCCCCATTATCCCCTGGGACTCTTGAAAAGGAAATGATCAGGTATCAGGTATTTCCCTGATTTGCCCAGAGGCATGGCCTCCGACTTTCTAAAATCAATGGTCTAGTCGGAAAAGGCACCCAACGAACTGATGCATTGCATGAGGTGAGGTACCAAAACTGTGGGATTAACAAAAATTTAAGATCATCATCTGCAGACAATGTGATCTTATGTGAATTCTATCCCATTTCTGGGGCAGATATGTTGGGGTCTCTGCAGATGACCTTCGCCAGTGGCTCAATCACCAACGTAAACAACACTGGTGAAAGGGGTTAGCCTTGTTGACTGCCTCTAGAAATATTAATTTTACGGGATCGCACACAGAGGATCACTTTCAAGGACCGTCACTCACTTGATAAAAACATTGCCTAGACCAAACCATTCTAATGTATAGAAGAGATACAGCTACTCAACCCAAGCAAATGCCGTCTCTGCATCTCAAGCGATCATTAATACCTGTATAAGTTGCTGTTGACACGCTTGGATCATATTGAGTAGTCTCCTAACATTGTTGGAATATCTGAACCTTTTATACTCCGGTATGGTATACTTTGACAACGGAATGATAAATAGTTTCCATCTTTAATGTAAGGGACTCAGACAGAATTTTGAAATCAACATTTCGAAGTGAGATGGGCCTATGAGAAGCACAATCTTTCGGTGTCTTCCTTTTGTTAAGAATAAGAGAGGTATGAGCTTCTCTTAGGGATGGTGGGACGCAGTCGTGACTTTGAGAGTGACTAAAATGATAAGCATCTGCCCTGACAATAGCTTTATAAATTCTTCATAAAATTCACTTGGACATCCGTCAGGACCGGGCGCCTTTCCGCACGGAAGCTGCTTTACACCCTCCAGCACTGACAATGATGCATTAAGGCAAGATGCTCATTTGGGGGTTACCCCTGGAAGATCCAGGTTCGTGAAGAAAGACTCCATCGTAGTCCATCTATCCTCATAATGCTGAGTCTGATAAAATTCGGAGTAAAATCTCCGAAATGCTGCTTTAATCTTTATGGGATTTCAGGTAAGGGTCCCAGTACCTTCCCTAATTGAGGTAATGGCTTTGGAGCTCTCTCTATCCTCGCAAGATCGGCTAAATACTTGCCTGGCTTATCACCATGCTCAAACAGCCTTTGTGTTGCAAAAGTAAGTTCCTTCTTGGCTGTCTGTATGAGCATAGAATTCATTGTAGACCGAAGCGTTGTGATCCTCCGCAGCCTAGCCACCGAGGGTGTATGCCCTCTCGGCTGCATTCAACCGTGTCTGGAGCAAGCGTTCATGCTCCAGCTTCTGCCGCATCCTAAGGAATAACTAATCCTTTGGCATAAGCCTTAGCAATTTTCCATACAATGGATGGGTTACTGGTTGAATCTAAATGAATGGCTAAGAAAGATCTGAATTCATTGCAGAAATACTCAATGAACTCATTATCCTTAAGAATAAAGGGATCCATTCGTCACTGTCTCTAACCTGCTATATTGCCCTTAATCTTAACAAATAAATATACTGCTGCATGGTCAGAAATGGAAATATTCCCAATTGTACAGAACACCACTAAATCGATTATTGCTGCAAGGTGTGGAAGAGATCAACCCTAGTGTGGCATTTGTGCGGGTTAAAGAAGAAAGTAAAGTCCCTATTTATGAGTTGGATTTGCCTACAAACATCCACCAGCCCCAGTTCCACAGAAAAATCCACTAATTGCTGAGATCGTATAGATGGGGGCTTTTGGGCATTCTGTCCACCGTGGGTGCAAAAGACAATTGAAATCTCCTCCCACAATAATGTGCTGCGAAGAAAGGTTACTTAATTTGGAAAATGCATCTATCAGGAATTTAAGGCTGTGCTTCGGGGATAATTAACATTCAAAATACCGTTTTATTCCACATATATCTTTTAGGATTATGATCCTCCTGTGGGTGTCTAATACAATCTCATAATTTAAATGGAAGTTTCTTCATCACCATCCTAGTATTAAAAGATGAGAAATAAACCCGATCAAACACGCCCTGCTGTAATGTGAAATGTTCCTTGTCATGCAAAAGGACAATATCCACCCTCTCCTTTTTAAGGCCAGAAGGTACCTTTTTTCCTATTAACTGGCTCCCCTAAATGCTCCAAATACCATTTAAGGACGACATTAGCCATTACACACTGAAACAATATTTGAATTCCAGATAGGAAGAACTCAAAGTACAAATCGCTGAGCACCAATGAAAAAGAATCATAGTGACTAAAAAAACATACAAGCTAAAGCTACTACAACTAACAAGCTCTCAAACCGTTCCACAAGTAAATACATACAGAAACAAAAAAAAATACAATGTGCCAATGGCACTCAGGAGGGCATTTATACCACGACCACTTTGTGGCATTTGCACGTCACAAATCTATATCTTCTGCCCCAATTTCAATACTGCATCCAGGCAATTAATGACAAAACTCGGGATTGAACTGCCCTTAGGTAGGCATTCAAACATCACGATCACCTTCATTACTCCCTCAAGCTTGAGCCGAACCCGACACACAAATTAAGCAAGAGAAAAACGAGGAGTAAGACTAATGAAGAAGTTAAAAGTGTGTACTCTACCCATCCTCGACTATAATTTAGATTAGATGATTTACAGTGTGGAAACAGGCCCTTCGGCCCAACAAGTCCATAGCGACCCGCCGAAGCGTGACCCACCCAGACTCATTCCCCTTCATTAACCCCTTCACCTAACACTACGGGAAATTTAGCATGGCCAATTCACCTAACCTGCACATTTTTAGACTGTAGGAGGAAACTGAAGCACCCGGAGGAAACCCACGCAGACGCGGGGAGAACACTGCTTAATATCATAAGCATTCAACAAACTTTCTTTTAAAAAAAAGGAACATGATTATCGATATCCATTTAAACATTCAGCCTACTTTAAAGTGTCCACAAAGTTTTCGCGTTCTCTGGAGAGTCAGTGCATCTATTGAAAGATCCACCAGTGCGTGGAACTATTGAAAGCATATGGAGCACGGCTGAGTTAATTTAGGAATATTGCATTACAAGTTTCCTTAATCTTCTGTTGATACCATCAAAAGATTTTCTTTTATGAATCACTGCCGCTGAAAAGACATGGAAGAGCATCATCCTGGAGCCCTGCTCTGGTTTTTTTCCCTGTATTCTGGAAGCTTCAATAAATTTTTGTTTGCCCCTGCAACTATGTAATCACACTAGGACAGGGTGAGGGCGTTGGTCTGAGCCTGACCTGCACGCTGTAACCGAATGAACTGTCTCACTCTTCACCCGTCCCTCTTCTGCTTCGAAGTGAAGGAATCGCTGCAGCCAGTTCTCGCAAAAAAAAACTCACGCTAAATTGCCGTAGTGTTAGGTGAAGGGGTAATGTAGGGGAATGGGTCTGGGTGGGTTGCGCTTCGCTGGGTGAGTGTGGACTTGTTGGGCCGAAAGTAATCTAATCGACAAAAAAAAAATCATTTCGTTACACATGACATGAAGAAACAGCTGAACACAGCAGATAGAATAAAGGCAATGGGCCCTGACAAAAATTCCTGCAAAAGAACTGAAGACTTGTGCTGCACAACAAGCCGTGTCCTTGGGGAAGCTGTTTCAGTCCAGCTCCAACTCTGACAAATCTCTGGCAATGTGGAAAAGTACTCAACTACGTCCCGTCCCCTAATAGATGAAGAATTAAATTCTGACAATTTAACACACCCTCAGTCCCTTCACGATAATCAAATTGGTGGGAGTTCTGTTTGACGGAGCTATCAAGCAGTACAGATCTCCTTCCCGAATGCACTTTCAGGAAGTGAATCTCCCGTGCTTTCCTGGTCTGGCCTAAAAGTGACTCCAGACACACAGACATGTGGCAAATTCATCAATGGTCACTGAAACGGCCAAGCAAGACACTTTAATGTATCAAACTGCTCTGAGGTCTTAAAGGATAAAACCGGACAGAATACCCGGCCCCAGCCTTGCTACCGGAAAAGGGAATGGGAAATATAGACCTGTTGACTCTGCAGAGACCTCACATCTGAGAGCTTGTGACAACATTTACAGAGCTTTTCCACAACTGCACAGAAACATCGGGAAAGGAGTAGGCCATTCAACACATTCAGCTTTCCCCATTCAAGTTCATGGAGAATATGTCCTCGGTACAGTTTTCCTGACACAGTGTTTATATCCCTTAATATGTTTAAATATTGTTTAATACAAAATAAGAACTGCTATAGTCCCTTCGGTACATCAATCTTCCTCCTCGATTCAATATACAGGCAATTCTCTGTGTCGCAATTCCTTGCCTGGCACCAGCTGAACAGACTCAGGATCCTCTGTCTGCAAAATGCACAATCAATGTGTTCAGCTAAAACAGGAATGTAATCGGCTCTGCAAACCTTGAAACTGAGCCTGAAACTGGGAATATTAGTCTATATTTAGAAAGAACTTTATTTAAAACCGGGGGAGAATCTTGGGGAGAACTGGGATTCAACATCAGCATCACGTGGTCAGACAGCCCTGATGTCTTCTGGTGAAGACCATGGTGAAATGTGCAGGGCTGTAGTCAATGACTGTAGTGCGACAGTGTTACATTAAGAGCACTATTGCATTACAATATATGATTTAAAGGTTTACTTAGACTGTGCTAGTGTGTGTGCGTTAGACTAACTTTAATGTTTAGTTTTCTTTGATATTTTGCGGTTCGCCCCTTACTCGTTTTTTCCCATTGGCCCCATTATTAATATTACGCGATTTTCTGTCACACTGTATTGCACAAGCAGACAGCTACCGTGATATTGGATAATAACCTGTAAAGATATCTGATCCTCTATCTTCATACCATACCCCTGCACGCTCCCTATCCCTTTACTGTATAGAAATCCTTATTTATGTTCAGTGCCTTGGTTTACACAGCCTGATCTGGGAGATTATACCACAGGTTCACCAGTCTCTGAGTGCAGACATTTATTCTCATCTCAATGCAGAGTGGCCTGTCTGTATCTAATATTGTGGCCCCTTGTTTTTGATATCCCACCCAGGGAAATTATCACCTCTGCTTCCAATCTGTCTCGTCCTGACAGAATTTTATGTATTTCATAGAGATCTCCACTCATTTTGCTAAACCCCATGGAATACAGGCCCAGCCGCACCAGACCTTGCTCCCACAACAAGCCTGTCATCCCAGAGATCAGTCTGGTCATCCTTCGCTGCTCTCCCTCAATGTCAGGTTTGTCCTTTATAAGGTAAGGAGACCAAACCTGCACACAATACAGCACAATGTTCGAAATGAGATCTCACCAAGGCCCAGTCTAGCTACAGTAATACACCCTTACTCCTGCATTCAAATCCCGCTGAAATGAAGGTGAATACACGATTTATCTGGCTACCAGCTTTCTGCTCCTGCAATATTGCTTTCAGTGACTGGTGTGCAGGGAGATCCAGATTCTTTTCAATGTTACAACTCCCCACTTGTTGGGTCTGTGTACACTGGTCAGCGTGCCAATGCCAATCCCAATATTGACTTCTCGATTCAGATCTCACTGTCCTGCACTGACCTCAGAGGGCTGCACAGAAGAAAACAAAAATGCAGCTTAAGTTCCTTTATAGATCAACGTTTTTCAACCAATCATTTTTCAAATGACAGGCTCCCGTTCTGTTTTTCCTTTCAAAGGTCACAACAAACATATCTGCCACAGCCCCATTGCTCTTCATTTGCCACGTATTTGCCCAGTCACTCCACTTGTCTCAATCACCTTGCGGTTTACTTGACATCCTGCTCACCCACTCACAATTCGATATCGTTAGTGCCATCAACAGACTGGGAAAAATTGTATTTGATCCGCTCAACCAAATATATGATGTGTATTTGGAATAGCTGGGGCCGAAGCCCCAGTCCTGCTATATTCGCCAAGGGTTCCACTCGAAACAAAACTTGTTTATTCCTTCTCACTGCTTCCTGCCAGCTCTCCCATTCTAAAGCCATATTAGTCCTAGTCCCATAGGATATGAATTTGCATAATAGGCTTGGGGCTTTATCCAAAATCTTCCTGAAAATCCAATCTTATTTTATTGATTGCTTCTCCATAATTATGCTAAAAGTCACTTTCTCAAATATGATTCCCATTTGATAAATCTCTGCTGACTTTGTCTGTACTCATTAGATAAGTCCCCTGGGCCTGATGGCATTTATCCTAGGATTCTCTGGGAAGCAAGGGAGGAGATTGCAGAGCCATTGGCCTTGATTTTTATGTCCTCGTTGTCTCCAGGAATAGTGCCAGAAGACTGGAGGATAGCAAATGTGGTTCCCTTGTTTAAGAAGGGGAGTAGGGATAACCCTAGTAACGAAAGGCCGGTGACTCTCACTTCTGTTGTGGGCAAAGTCTTATAGAGAATTGTAAGTGATAGGATTGATGAACATCTGGATAGGAATAATATGATCAGGGATAGTCAGCATGGTTTTGTGAAGGACAGGTAGTGCCTCACAAACCTTATTGAATTCTTTGAGAAGGTGACTAAGAAGGTGGACGAGGGTAAAGCAGTAGATGTGGTGTATATGGATTATAGTAAGGCGTTTGATAAGGTTCCCCATGGTAGGCTACTACAAAAACGATGGAGGTATGGCATTGAGGGTGAGTTGGAGGTTTGTATTAGGAATTGGCTGGCTGGAAGAAGACAGAGGGTAGTAGTTAATGGTAATGGTTCATCTTGGAGTGCAGTTACTTGCGGTGTTCCGCAAGGATCTGTTTTGGGACCATTGCTGTTTGTCATTTTTATAAATGACCTGGAGGAGGGGCTAGAAGGTTGGGTGAGCAAGTTTGCGGATGATACGAAAGTCGGTGGAGTTATTGACAGTGAGGAAGGATGTGGCAGGTTACAGCGGGATATAGATAAGCTGCAGAGCTCGGTAGAATGGTGGCAAATGGAGTTCAATGTAGGTAAGTGTAAAGTGATTCACTTTGGTAAGAGTAACAAAAAGATGGAGTACTGGGCTAATAGTCCGATACTTAGTAATGTGGATGAGCAGAGGGATCTTGGCGTCCATGTACAAGATATCTGAAAGTTGCCACCCAGGTAAATAGTGCGGTGAAGAAGCCATATGGCTTACGAGCATTTATTGTTCGAAGAATTGAGTTCCGGAGTCTTGAGGACATGTTGCAGCTGTCAAAGACTCTGGTGCAGCTGCATCTGGAGTATTGTGTGCAGTTTTGGTCGCCATACCATAGGAAGGATGTGGAGGCACTGGAACGGGTGCAGGATGTTGCCTGGTGTGATAGGAAGATCGTATGAGGAAAGGCTGAGGCACTTGGGGCTGTTTTCATTGAAGAAAAGAAGGTTTAGCGGTGACTTGATAGAGGTGTATAAGATGATTAGGGGTTTAGATAGGGTTGACCATGAGAACCTTTTTCCACGTATGGAGTCAGCTATTACGAGGGGGCTTAGCTTTAACTTAAGGGGTGGTAGGTATAGGAAAGATGTTAGGGGTAGATTCTTTACTCAGCGTGTCGTGAGTTCATGGAATGCCCTGCTAATAAAAGTGTTGGACTCTCCCTCTTTATGGGCACTTAAACGGGCATTGCATAGGGATATGGAGGATAGTGGGCTAGTGTAGGTTAGGCGGGCTTAGATTGGCGCAACATCGAGAGCCAAAGGGCCTGTACTGCACTTTATTTTTCTATGTTCTATGTTCTATTGCTTGCAGTTCCAAAACATCCTCTAAAACTGTTTGGTTGCTAATTTCATTCTATTTACTTTTTTCTCAACCGACTAAGTTTCGCTTGTATTGTTGGGAAGTTTTCTTTTTTGTTTTGTATTTTTTTCTGTGAAGACATAACTGAAGTATTTGCTCCATAGGTCTGCCTTTTCCCTCTCCTCAATTCTCTGTTATGAGACTGTAAGAAAGCTGCACCTTTTTCCACTTAATTTTGCCATTGACATATTTTCAGAAGATATTACAGGTTCAATCTTAAAACCCTTGTCAACATATTCTTCAGAAACCCATTAATTCCTATCTTAAGCTACTCAATGATTGACCTTCCACAGACATACAAACACAGAAGCACAGACTTTGTACCATCAACAATACAGCACGGTCTACATTAGCCCCACTTTCTGACGCAAGACCCGTAGTCGTGAAGCTTATGGCATTTCAAGTGGACAGCCGTGTATTTTCTAATGGTTGTGAAGTTACCATGACAACTCCTCTCTCAGGAAGGGCATTCCTGACCCCAACACCCTCTGGGTGAAAAACAATCATCGATTCCTCTCCAAATATCAAACCCTTCACTTCAAAATGTGCTCCATTGTTCTTGGTCCTTTGACTGAAAAGAACAGCTGCTGTCTATCACCCTGTCCATGTCCCTCGGAATATGATCCTTCTGAAATCACGGCTCACTCAGCCTTTTCTCCTCCAAACTAAACAACACGAGCTTATCCAGCCTCTCTCCATAGCTGATATGCTCTATCCCTGGGAACATCCTGGTGAATCTTCTCTGAGCCCCCTCCACTATAATCAGATCCTTCCCATAATGTGGTTCGCAGAACTACATATTGTATTGCATCTTGGCCAATCCAAAGTTCCACATAGCTCTTATAAGCTATGCCCTGATGAATAAAGGCTATGTTTACTTCCCCGATGCTTTCTCAAATTGTGTATTAACCTGTTTAGTCACATTCAAAGATGTGCTGCCATTCATGGAGTACTCCTCTGTCTGGTTCCTTCTTCTAAAGTGTATCATCTCACATTTATCAGGATAACATTTCAACTGTTATTTATCTGTCCATCTGACCATTCCATCTGTATCTTCCTGTAATATAAGGCCTTTCTCCTCACTGAGAACCACCTGGCCAATCTTTGTATCAAACACAAACTTAGTTGTCATACTCCCGCCAACCCTGTCTCTGTTCACAGCTGCATAATTTATGAGTACCATAAACAATAAGGTTATAGTTCACACAACACCAGGTTGTAGTCCAACAGGTTTATTCGGAGGTACAAGCTTCGAAGGACTGCTTCTGCTTCAGGTGATGTCCACTTTGAAAGCTCGTGGCTCTGAATAAACCTGCTGGATTATAACCTGGTGTTATGTGATTTTTAGGTTTGTCCACCCCGGGCCAACACCACCACCTCCGAATCACAAATAATAAGGGACACGGCACTATTCCCTGTGATACACCATTGGACACCGGACTCCAGTCACACTAACAGCCTTCAACCATTATCCTCTGTCTCCTAACACTAAGTTGATTTGGATGCAACTTGGCAAGCCACTAATGACTCCTACCTGTTCCCTTGCTATTCTTTTCTGCTTGACACATTTGCAGAATATCTGGGGATTCTCCCTAATCTTACCCTGCCAGCAGGTTTCTATGCCCCTATTTTAGTCAGTTCTCAACGAGTGATGAATTTCCTCATTATTATGGTCTTATGTGATAAATCCCTTATTTTGCCATCATTTGCCTTGAATGTGAATGAGACAGCCAGGGAAGTGTTCTGTTAATTTCCAAATTGTCATATGTTTTGGGAATTTCCTAAATTTCACCGTGACTAACCTCTCATTCTTTGAAACTCTGGAGAACATAGGCTGAGTTTCCTCATCAGGCAACTTTGTCATCTTTGGCATTTATCTGGAGAATGTCCAATGCACTTTCTTTGTGGTCAGTATATTCTTTCTCATATTGGATCACCAACACAATGGATGCAGGTTTGGAAGGATCATTTCCAGAGGTTTTATTACCTTACATCTTCAATGGACCTCACGCGAAGCAATGCTGAAATTTCCTGTTTTCTATTTGTATGTTTGGGTTTCTTTGGGTTGTTGATGTCATTTCCTGTGGTGATGTTATTAACTGTGGTGAAGTCACTTCCTGTTGCTTTTCTCGGGTGTTGGAAGATGGGGACTAACAACTAATAGCACATCTAGTTAGACATCTGTCAGAAATGCATAAAGATTCTCTCCATTGTTGCTGTTAATTTCTAAATATCCAATATCACAAGCTGTATAATAGATTCCAACAGTTTCCCTGCAGATGTCAAGTTAATTGGTCGGCAGTTCTCCAAACTATGTCTTCTTGCCTTTATAGATGCTTGGATCCCTTCCATTAATCTATAGTGCTTGGACCACGTTCACTAACTTCCATTTATCCGCAATGGCTTCCGGCCTCTGCAGAATACAGGAAAATGAAACAGTCATCGACAGTGCAATTAATACTTCTATTGCTGATTTATGCCTGACATTTTAATATGACGCACATCAGGTTTGTCAGACTGAGCAATGCTCAATCCTGTTACACTTTCAAATATCACCTTGTTACTGATATAAATTGACTTTATTTCTTTAGTTGCACTAGTCCTACGATTTCACTGGGTATTACTGGGTGATTTTGTGGAAATTCCTCCATGAAGATAGATGCATAGTAACTAATTATTTTCTTGACCATTTCCCTGTTCTTCACAAAAAACTCTCCTCTCCCGATTACAAATTTCCATGTTTGACCTTGCTTTTATTTTGTTTCCTTTGAAATACAGATTGTAGATTTATGCAGTGTTTTTTTGTTCCTGTTTTTTAGCATTCATGTGCTCTTTCAGATTTCCTTATCAGTTTCGTTGCCCTCATTTCAGGATCGTGAGTTTCTAAAATTCTCAGTTTTCCACAATGACTGAAATTCTTCTAAATCCACTTCATATGATTAATACAGTTTCGAATTTGTTATGTTAAACATCATTGTGTCACTTTCCCTTTCTTTGATGTTTGTACCTGAAATAAATAGACGTAGTTTTCAGACTTGAGATTTCTATTAATCTCCTGGTCTGACCAAATATGTTCAGGAAATCTGCAGGAGGACAGAGAAGGAATTGCGAGGGCCCTGGCTGGTATTTGTGCATCACGTCTGACCAACGGGTGAGGTCCCTGAGGACTGGAGGGTTGCGAACGCTGTGGACTTACTCAAGAAGAGCTACAAAGAAAAGCCTGGAAACAATAGACCAGGAAAACTAAAATCTGTAGTAGGTATCTTACTGGAAAAGGTTCTGAGAGATAAGATATACATGCATTTGGAAAGACAGGGTGTGATTAGGAGTAAGATTAGAGTGGTGTCAGAAAAGCACAAGAGGTCAAGCAGCATCTGAGGAACAGGAAAATCAATGTTTCAGGCAAACTTCCATCATCAAACTCAGCACAGCTTTGTGCATTGGAGATCATGGCTCACAAATTTGTTAGAATTCTTTGATGATGTGACCAGCAACTTTGGGGAGGGCAGGGTGGTATACGTAGTCTATATGGATTCCAGTAAGGCCTTCAATAAAGTTCCAAATGGTACGCTGCTCTGGAAGGTTAGGTCGAATGTAATTGAGGAGGAGCTGCCAAATTAGATAAAAAATTGCATTGATAGTAGGAAGCAGAGGGTAATACTGGAAAAATGCTGGTCAGACTGGAGGCCTGTGACTAGTGGAATGCCTCAGGGGTTAGTGCTGGGACCACTACATATTACATATGCCTATGATTTATATGAGAATGTATAGGCATGATTTGTAAGTTTGAAGATGACACGAAAATAAGCAGCAACTTGGAGAGTGAGGAAAGTTATCAGAAATTTCAGAAAATACAGCAGCATCTTGATTAGCTGGAGAAGTGGCTTAGAAATGGCAAATGGATTTTAATATTGATCAATGTAAGTTCTTGCATTTTAGAAAATCAAATCAAGGTTGGAGTTTCATGGCGAATGGTTGGTTCCTAAGGAGTGTAGAGGAATAGAGGGACCTTGGAATTCAGGTGCATGGTTCTCTGAAAGTTGATTCAGTGGTAGGCACTTCAGTGAAGAGAGCTTTTGGCACACTGGCCTTCATCAGTGTCTATCACTGTGTATCGAAATTAGGTAGTTACGTTGCAGTTATACAGGACGCTGCGAAGGCCATATTGGTAGCATAATGTTCAGTTTTGTTCACTTTGCGATAGGAAGGATGTTATTAAACTGGAAAGAGTGCAGAAGTAATTTACAATGATGCAGCAAATGGTCTGCGTTATCGGGAGAGGTTGGGCAAGCTTTTTACTTAAGATGTATGAGGCTGAGGGGGAATCTGATAGAAGTGTATAAGATCATGGGAGGGATGGACAGAGTGAATGCACTCAGATTTGTTTTCCTAGGGTTAGGCAATTACGGACAAGAGGGCCTCAGTTTAAGGTCAGAGGGGAAACAATAAGAGGGATCCTGAGGATCAACTTCTTTTCACACAGGGGTTATACGCAAACAGAATGATGTGCCAGCGGAAGAGATTGAGACGGGAACATTCGCAACATTTAAAAGGCATTTGGACAAATAAATGGGCAAGAAAGGATTAGTAGGATGCCGGGCAAAAGCAGGGAAATGGGATTAGTGTGGATGGACATTTTGGTCGGAATTGACGAGTTTGGGCCGAAGGGCCAGTCTCCGTGCTGTCGGACACTATGACTCTAACAACCATTGCTTATCTCCCACTGAATGTTATATTGTACTTTCCCAATTCACTGGAGCTATCTTGACCCTCTCGCCTCCAGTCTTCCATGAGGTTTGACCAGAATGTTCAAGCATTCTATATTTTATGCAGACGCCGTATAAAATGCACCTTATTAATGTCACTATACCTTAAAAGCTGTATCAGAGCAAGGTTCTGTCAGAATAAGGGTCACCATAATCTTTCTGTTCCCTCACACTCACTGTATATCATTTAAAGCACCTATCCCCAGACAATCCTCACGTTCTAGCGCCAAATAAGGCTCAGACACTACTACTCTCACGATTGAATTCAGTAACTTCCTTCTCACACTTTCTCTGTCACCTACGCAATACCCCCACATTAATAATGCTTTACGGATTCAAAACTGTCGACTGACTCATTCAAGACACATCACAATTCCCCCCAGCCCCACCTCCACCAGCACTAACAGCAGGGTCATCCACTCCTGCCCTTATTCCCTCCCTCCCTTTCTCCCATTCGAAGAGAAACAGCCTGGAATAGGACAGAAAGGGTCAACCCGGGTCGTGGAGTGCCCAATATCCACTCCCTCACCCGCCTACCCCCTGCCATGTGGGGAGGACCCTAGTACAAGATGAAGCGGACTGTGATGCCTCGCGTGGAGTTTCTAAAACATCCATGTCTCACTGACAGATTAAAGAACAGTGCTCAGTGAAAAACAATTCTCACTTTAAACCCACTGGCAGGTCCAACGACAGTCCTTTCACTCCCCCAAAAAAAACACAGTTACCTCACTGAACAGAGATGCAGACACAGAAATACACAGAATTATTGGTAAACACCCAAATATACGAACAAACACAATACATACAAGGGGATAGGCATGCACACACGTAGAAACACACACAGACATATACAGTCACACACAAATAGACACAAGCACAGAGAGAAATACACAGGCTGAAACACAGAAGGACAGACGTAGACACACAAATACACAGATGACAAGCAGATGAACACACACATATGTGCACACAGACACAAACACTAGTGTCATGAAAACACAAATAGATGAGTTTCTGATTTATAAGGGGGTCAAGGATTCTCGGGGGACGCAGGAGAATGAGGTTGAGGAACATATAAAAATTATTGAATGGCATATCAGGATCGATGGGCCGAATAGCCTCATTCTGCTCCTTTTTTCATGCTCATGTGGTGTTATGCTATCAGGTATTCTCTTCCTGAGGCAGCAACAGTGGCATGGGTTTGATACATATTTGATTGGAAAGTGTCAGTGCCAACGTGGGACAGGTTTAGAGTCTGGAATGGGTTATGTTTATTCCTAATTATTGTGTTATTTTGTCTGAAAGGATGTGGTGTTCAGTTAACCCAGTTTTTTAAAAAAAACAGGTTCCTCAATGAAATGAGGACGTCCCTTTCTTTTTAGTGTTGTGTCCCTGTGGTGTCTTCATCCTCAGGGAGCAGTGAACACTCGGTTTTTGAAGATATTCAAGGTTGAGCGCGACTGATCTTTGCTGGGCAAGAGAGTCAATATTTACTGGTAACAGACAGGAGACGGATGGTCAGAAAAACTCGTATCAGCCATGAGCATTCTGAATGTTGCAGCCGAATGGCCAACTGCTGCCCCTCCGCCATGTGTTGTTCCCTCAATCCACCCCTCGATGCTGTTACAGAGATATACTGCTGCCCCTACCCTGTGTGTTGTTCCCTCAATACACCCCTCGAGGCAGTTACATGATAGGGGACCACCCATTTAGTCAGATAGAATCGTTCCAATGAGATAGGAGGAGACAATTCTACCCATCTAAGGAATTACACAGGCAAATAGAATGAAGTAGTTCAGCTCATTTTGTACATTACACAGCCCAGGAGGAGGTCATTCAACCTGCCTGAACGGCTACACAGGAACAGGGAAGCTGTCACTAACCGGAAATAGAGAGTAGAGACAAATATTCATTTTCAATCAGCAAAGCTGTAACTGATAGAGTGTCCCAGAGATCTCTGTGGGGTCATCAGTGACCAATAATGTATTTCAAAGATCTGAAGGAAGGCGAAGGAATGGCTTGAAGCTCAATTAGCTCATACACCAAGATGAATGAGTTAATGTGTCATCAAATGGAGTAGTGAGTCTGCAATGCGATACAGACAGGAAAGGTTAGTGAGGAAAACCGTCAGCAGAAATAACATAAGGTAGATTGTCTATTTTGGCATGAAGGATCAAACAACGGTGATCAATTTAAATGGAGAGAGATTGCAGAACCCTGTGATACAGGTGGTTTCCATGTTCTTGGGACATGAATCATATGAAATCTGTCTGCAGATGCAACAAATGATTTGGAATTTAAGTGGAATGATGCTTTTCTTAACAAGAGAGTATTGGGTTTAATCGCAGGAATGTTTTACTGCAACTGTACAGCACGTTGCTGAGCCCACACCTGAGGCACTATAGGTAGTTTTGATACCGTAAACTAAAATAAAATGATGTAATTCTTTTCGACGATTTTCAAGGAGGTTTCCCTTTACTCATTCCTAAAATGCCGGCCTATTGTTATGTGGTATTATCAAGATCGATCTAATCTGAGGAATAGCATTGAACCATCCATGATTTTCTGAAAAGTGTATCCACTGGATGCATATTATCTCTTGTCAGGGAGAGTAAAGCTAGAGAATAAATTTTAACAAAAAGATGTCTTGATATTAACACACATACTATGAAGACACTGACCAACATTTTCAAATTACACAGACATATGTAAGCATGTCATCAAATTATAAAGTGGGGACTTTTTTTGCGATTGAAAGGAATGACACACTTGCATATAATCTATAATCAAGTTTTCCATAGAATGTTTCAGGAGAGCACACATGGTCCAGTTTGGTGTTCAGTTGACATGATTGTATGTTTCAACACAGAGATGGCGAAAAACATTACCTGCCTGAGAAGGAGCAGCAAATTGATCCCTCTCTCTTACTTTGTTCCGCCCAATAGCAAAGTGTCAGTCCATAAAATCCATGAGTTATCTTTACCACTTGTGAAGGATTCCTGGTGAGGATTCATTGAAGTCTCTCCACTGCCTGAAATAAAGGGAATTCAGCCAAATCCAACTGTTACTGAAAGAAATCCCACTACCAGTAGCTTGTGTGAGCATAATAACTTCAAAAGCAGAATGGTGTATGGGACACTGTATCATTTTAACATTTGCAATGAGTTCAACTTTTTATATCTCCCATTTTTCTAGACAATGACCTACTCTGAGACCTATATCATTGGCCGCATCACTAAACTATTTAAGATTGGTGTAACCAGTGGAGGAGTGGGACTCGGAAAGGAAACAGTGACCCTCCAATATTGGTTGTGACACAAATGAGAAATTCTCAAAGGACTGCTCAAGTGGAAATTCCCTTCCACAGATGTTTGTTGTGCCTGGATGTTTGCATTTATTCAAAGTTGTTTTTGGTGACATTTGACAGACAGGTGAATGTAGGAAAATGATATACACACAGAAAAGTGCTGCTGAGACCACAAACACATCAAGTGTCTAATGTCCCAATCCTGTTGCTTGGTCCTATGTTCCTATGTTCTATTCAGCCCCTCACAGCTCCTAAAAGGAGCAGATGGATGCCACTTGCTCCAAATACCTGGTCCACAGTTACACAGGATATCATTCATTCCCTGCAGACTGCCACACAAGGTTTGATGTGTGTTGGAAAATATTTTTGGGAAATTGAGGCTGGGTTCGAAAGACACCTCTGGTCTCTTTAAAGAGTGTGTCCTCTCTGCAACTTGTGCTTCATTTGTTGATCATGGTGTTGACCCAGATTCCCTGTGAATGCAGCCCCCATACCTCACCCACAGATAAGTCACACAATGCTTTGCTCTCTCTGATTGCAATGTTCAATAACTGAACGTTCAGGAAAATTACAATCATTAACTTCATAATGACAGAATATGAGGACATAAGGAAGAGGATCAGATAATTCGGATAATCAAGCCATTGTATACCATCATGGCTGATCAACTGTTGACATTAACTCTTCTTTAAAGCCCAATTCTGCACCCCAAAGCTCTCTGACAGGTCAAAAATGCATCTACCTTCTCTTTAAATACTTTCAGTGATTTAGCTTCCATAACTCTCGATCCCAGATAATTCCTGACAGTGATTACCCTCTGTGAGACACCCTGCACAGACACCATCACTTATTGATTCGAATAAGCGGTGAGCACAGGGGCTCAGGAAAGAGCTTTGATATCAAGGCAGTATTTGTCTGATGATGGCATCGGGACCCCCTACTTAATTGAGCTGAATAGAAATCAGGTGTAACCTCCCACTAGTTGGGGTCTTTCAGAGCACAAAGAAAGATGTTTGTGCTTGATTTCCCAACAAACATCTCAGTACCCGGATATCTCCGCAGGAGATCCTCAGATTAACTTCCTCAGCACAAACATCTTCAGCTACTCCATCAATGTCTTTCCCCATCATAAGATCTGAAGTAGGGGTGATGACTGAAGATCACACAACGTTCAGAACATTTTGTACCACATCCGGTCGTGAACCATTCTGTGTCCATGTGCAACAAGACCCGGACAGCACTCCGGGTTTGTGCTATTAAAGTGTTGGTAACATTCATGTAACAGCACGGCCCAGACGCTACACATTTCCACAGTGAAAAGAGGAGCTCATTCAGCATCTCAGACGGGTTACACACTGATATGTGGAAGCTATTCAGCCAGTGGGAACTACTCAACAAGACGAGGGACAGCCTATTCAATCCTCCTGCCTGATCCACAGGAAGGAAGGGATCTGGTCAGTGCATCGGGCTGTTAAACTGGAACAGAGCCCAATCAGACCCTTAAACCTGCTCCATCAGACCAGGAGGAAGCTATTCAGTCCCACGAGATAGTTATGCAGGAACAGGAGGGTGTCACTGATACTCCACCATGACAAACAAATGAAACCAAGACTGCACTGATAGAGGGCTCCATGATATTAATCATGGCTCTATTGTTTGTAGAACGTGTGCTACTTTAATGTGGTTTGCTGGCAGTGAGGAGGGAAATCAAATATTTCGTGTAGAGTCTCAAAGAGGCATTTTCCATCTCGGAGAAGACACACCCATGTTCTCCATGGAGGTCAGAAGCTGCTGGGAAAAGTTAACTCTTTTGGAATGAAACTATTGTGGCTTCTGTTGGGATTATGGATAGCATGACATTCTTTGCAGGATCATGCACCAATTCAACTGTATTAATGTTGGAAGAGTTTATTCAAAAGCCTGAACCTCTCTCTATCTCTCTCTTTCTCTCTCTGTCTCAATCGAAATATGGAGTGGGTGTGGTTGGGTGGAACGTTCCAAGAGGATCTTAAACTATCGGGAATCATGTAACCCAAATAAAAAGAAAACCCATGGAATTTATCACAGTAACAGTGTCTGTTTAGAACATCATGAGTGATTGTCCATCCCCCTTAATATTCAATGCAATCACCTCTTATTCACTCACTAAGCTTCATTCATTGCTCATTTTGCCATCATCCCAGAGATTGTTCTAGTGAGACTTGTGAGAATGTCTATCCACAGTATCCCAACTACTTCCTCAACAACACTCTCAGGGATGACCGCAATAACCCTTTTCTCTCATTTAGACATCGTCGTTTTTTTCCTATGCCATAAAATGCCATTACTCTCTATGCACGACGACTGACATGGAATTTATAAGTCCCTTACATCTGTACGTTCAGCCTATGGTGCATCATTCTTGGAGACAATTTCAATGAGATTGAATATACCTAAAATAGCGGATGATCAACTACTTGAAAAGAAATGAGCTGTAGGAATACGGGAAACAGGCAGAGGGAGGGAGCTATCTTTACTTTTGTTCTTCTCTCATAGGATGTATGCGGCCCTGGTCAGGATAGCATGTTATGCCAACCTTAAACTGAGTGGCTGGTTCAGTTGTTCCAAAGGACACTAATAAGTAAAATACATTGCTGGGGGTTTGTAATGTTACAACACAGGATAAATTCTCCTGCTTAATTAAAACCAGCAACAGAGAAAAGATTTATCCCATGCAGTAATCTGTGATAATTCTAGAATCCAAAACTATTTAAAGTAAACAAATTAACAACTTTATTTCTTAAAGTATAACAGAGAATAATAAACGAACGACTATTTACAACTTATTCCTCTAACCTATCTTTACCTCCCCACCCCCACCACAATATTAGTCCGATAAGACTCCTAAGTAAGATTTACAAAACAAAGCATCTTATCTCAAAACCAGGAAGCTTTCTGCTCTTCTTCATATTCCTGTCTTCTTTTCTTCTTGGGAATCCTGCTTCACCAATTACTAATCAATAAATGTACCTTTAAGACAGCTATTTTTCAGGCAGTCTTTGCATGCAGGTAGCTTGGCCAGTTCTTCTCTCAACGGTTCAAGTTCCATGGTCTTCTACCCCCAAAACATTGGATTGTCATTGGCTTTTAAGATTGTCAGTAGACTAAAATCAAACTTGATTGTGGGTGAGTATTTTGGGGTATAATTTAAAATGTTTGGCTGAATTTGTTTTTGGCTCGAGACAATGAGCTAATTGAGTTGTCTGACCAAATGTTCCATTATATCTATTTTTCAGAACTCTCGGTGCTGTCAGGTATGTATTACTGGCTTTTAATTCTCTTAAACGTACAGTACACACACATGTTCATCACAGAAGTCACACGGAAACCTGACGAAGGATGTATGAAACGTTGACTTCCCGAAAGGACTTGAGGCAAGCTTTTATAACAAATGATAATAGATGCTTTTAAATTCCACCAATTTCCTTCATGAGATAGCATCACTATTATTCTGTGGTTCTAGATTATGAGTCAATACCTTGAACATCATAAAATGTTTTCCCGTCTGTGCAGAGAACGAGTTAACCAACCTCAAGGGCAATTATTTAGGTATGGACATATGATGAGAAGGATCTCGAAAATGTTGCATCCGGATTGAACAAAGGCACAAATCATGGTTTATTCAGAAGTTGCACTGAGACTGCGGATGAGACGAGGATATCATAGTGGTGGTATTGAACAAGATTGGTGAGTGTGGAGGTCATGGAGATGTAAATCTGTGAAGGGCAAACTGGATTATGGAGTTTGAGAAAAGTTTGGTTCCTTGTCGCATCTCTGTGAATAATTTATAATTAGTCGTTTGATAGTAATAATTCATAAGGAAACGAATTTTTGTTTGGAACTGAAGACATTGACTTTCATTTTCCAAAATCTATATATCATTCGCAGAAATTAAGTTCAACCCGGCTGAGTAGACAAATATAATGACTTACCAGGAACACCAACTATAGCGAGGATGTGATAGTCACCACCTTGAATAATCCAAAGGATATCCTGGATCCGTAATGCTAATGATATCCTATGCCGAGAAAGCCAGTAAAGACCCTCAGATAAACTCCTGTCCATTGCTGTAACATTCCAGTCTATTGTTCTCAGATTCTGATCCATTGTTGGAACATTCCAGTCTAATGTTTTCAGATTCTGTTCCAATGTTGGAACATTCCAATCCAAGGTCCTCACACTCTGAACCATTATTGTAACATTCAGTCTAATGTTCTCAGATTCTTATCTTTTCTCCCCCCCCCCCCCCTCTCTCTAGCTGCTGATCCTTGTTAGTGCTGTCAGTGATGTTCCTACTCGTACTATGGGATAACTCATTGAGAGAGCCTAATTATCATTCAAGGATGGAAACACTCCACTGGGATAATTAGGATCCATGGAGATTGACAATAATCACAGTCACTGAACAAATATCTCCAGTTAACCCCTTTAAATTCAATACTGATTTTATTAAAATTCAAAAGAACGTTTAATATTTACACATTTGGCATGCGATATGTCGGGGTGACTAAGGGAAGGAATATTGGAGATGGTTGTGTGTAATGGATATGGGAGTAATGTCAAAGGATTGTCAGAACATAAACAAGTTTCTCCGTTTATAAATGGAAACATGCAGTCTTCAACTACTGATCAGTGATTTTCATGTCCGTAAAATATGGAGGGAACTTTCCATAATCTGACAGGCAAAATGTGCCTACGACAACATGAGTTATAGCAGACAAATGGGCATGAATATGTTAACAGAGAATATGGTGTGATACACAATTCAGATGGTTATTCGAGGATCAGAGAGGGCAGGTGAGGGTCATGATGTTAATGTTATCGACGTCAATCAACTGTGACTAAGTACTGTTCACTGGATTTAAATTCCAGTGTGATTATGATATTGGGGTCATGGCTGATGAGACTGGACGGAGAGAACATGATATTTCCCAGTCATCAATATTGGAATGTTACTCATTATAAATCATATTAAGATCAAATTCCAGGATACATCTCCAGTGAGGAATGAGGAGAGCAAATATTAACCATACAACCAGAAGACATAGGAGCAGAAATTTGACTATTCAGCCCATTGAGCCTGCTCCGTCATTCAATGATGGCTGTTAAGCTTCTCAACTCCATTCTCCCGCTTTCTACTTGTAATCGTTGATCGTCATTACAATAAAGAACCTATCTGTCTCACTCTTAAATATACTCAATGACCTTGCCTCGGCAGCCTTCTGTCACAGTGAATTCCGATGATTCACCACTCTCTGGCTGAAGAGGTTCCTCCTTATCTCTGTTCTAATGGTCTCCTCTTTACTCTGTACCCACGGGTCATTGTCTCTCCTACCATTGGAAATATATTTCCAATATCCACTCTGTCGAGGTCATTCGGTATTCTGTAAGTTTCAATTATAACTCCTAATAGCCTTCTGAACTCTATCAAATATAGACCCAGATCCCTCAGATGTTCTTCGTATGTTAATCTTTTCATTACTGTGACCAGTCTCGTGAATCTCCTTGGAAAACGTTCCAGGGCGAGTACATTCTTCCTGAGATATGGGATCCAAAATTGTGCACAATAATCCAAATGTGCCCTGACCAAAGCCTTATAGAGCTTCAGAAGTACATCCCAGTTTTTATAGTCAAGCCCTCTTGAAACAGCACCGAAGCACTTCACAGGAGGCCCCCAAGCACTGAGGATGTCACCTAGACAAGGGGAGGAAACGTTTGCAAGACAAATTTCCAGCTCGGCGAACAGAACCACAACAACGAGCACCCGTGTTACAAATCTTCTCCCAAACTTTGAACCTCTTGAAATAAATGCCATAACTGTATTTGTCGTCATAACTACTGACAAAATGAAAGTTTACCTTTCGAAACACCAGGACTAGATCTCCCTCGTCTTTTTGCACTGTACTTCAGACTTCTGAACTTGCTCGCTGTTCAGAAAATAGTTCATTTCTGAAGTCTTCCTGACAAAGTGCAAGACATCACACTTTCCCACGTTATACTTCATCTGCCACTTCTTTGCTCGCTCCCCTAACCTGTGCAAATCCTTTAGCAGGAGAAAGTGAGGACCGCAGATGCTGGAGATTAGAGTCAAAACGTGTGGTGCTAGAAATGCACAGCCAGTCAGGCAGCATCCGAGGAGCACGAGAGTCAACGTTTCAGGCATAAAGTCTTCATCAGGAATGAGGGGGGTGGGTGTAATGGGGTTGAGCGATAAATAGGAGGGGCTAGGCTGGGAGGAAGGTAGCTTGGAAGGCGATAGCTGGATGAAGGTGGGTGGTGATAGTGATAGATCAGAATGGAAGGTGAAGTGGATAGATGAGAAGGAAGATGAACAGGTAGGACAGTTCAAGAGGGTGATGCTGAGTTGGAGGGTTAGAGCTGGGATAAGGTGGTGGGAGGGAAGATGAGGAAGGCGCAATTGCCCTTCATACCGTGTGGTTGGAGGGTCCCAAGGTGGAAGATGATGCGTTCTTCCGCCAGACGACTGCGGGCTAGAATTGACAGTGGAGGAGGCGGAAAACTTGCATGTCCTTGTTGTAATGGGGAGGGGGGAGTTGAAGATTTCAAGCACAGGCAAGTGGAGTTGTTGAGCGTGTGTGTCTGAGAGTGTTCCCTGAACCGTTCTGCATGCTGATGTGCTGTCACCCCAATATAAAGGAAAGCTGGAGCAATGGACAGAGTAGATGAAGTGTTTGAATGCCCAGGATTTTCTTTGCCTGATGTAGAAGGATCCTTTGGGGCTTTGTATGGAGGTGAGGAGGGTGGTGTTGACACAGTTTTCATAACTCTTCTACTGGCAAAGAAGGTGTCAGGAGTGGAAGGTGACTTGGTGGGGGTTGGGGAGGCGGGCGTAGACCTAACGACGGGTTGTGAAGGGAATGTTCTTTACAGAATGCTGATAGGGGTCGGGAGGGAAGTAAATCTCAGGTGGTGGAGTCTGACTATTGGTAGTAGAAATATCGGAGGATGATGCGTTGTACCCTGAGGTTGGTCGGATGGAAGGCGAGCACCAGACGCGTTCTATCTTTGATGTAATTGGAAGGGTGGAGTTCAAGGCCGGAGGTGCGGGAAGTTGAGGAGATGCGTTACTGCACCCTCCTGCAGCCGAACCACCTCTTCAATGCTACCTGTCCCTCTATATATCTTTGCACTGTTTGAAAACTTAGCCAGAATGCACTCAGTTCCTTCACGTTGATCATTAATGCACAAAGTGAAAAGTTGTGGTGCCAACATTGAGTCTTGTGGAACACCACTTGTCCCTGCTGCTATCCTGAGAAGCACTCTTTTATTCCAACTCTCTGCTTTCTGTCAGACTGCCATGCTACTATACATGCTAGCACCTTGCCTCTAAAACCATGGGCCCTTATCTTTCTCAATAGCCTCCTGTGTGGCACCTTGCCAAAGAATTCTTGAGGAGCAAGTCGATAACATTTATTGTTCTCTTTGGTCTAATCTGCTTGTTACTCCCTCAATATATTCTAGCAGCTATGTCAGGTCTGACCTCCCCTTGATGAAACCATGCTGACTCTGTCCTATATTACCAAAGACCTCCAAGTGATCAGAAATCCCCTCCTTCACAATGGATGCCAGGTTGTCACCCACAACTAAAGTTAGGCTAATCAGTCCGTAATTTTCCATCTTCTGTCTAACTCCCTTATTGAATGGGGTGTCTTGTTAACAATTTTCCAGTCTCTTGGCCCTTTCCTGATGTTAGTCATTCTTGAAAGATTACCACTTATGCTTCCACTAACTCTTCAGCTATCTCAATTACAAGGCTGGGGTGTAGTATACCTGGTCCAGGTGATTTATCCACATTTAGGCCATTCAGTTTTCTAACATTTTTTTCTTGATGATGGCCGCCATACTCAGCTCTGCCCTCCCACGATCTTCAATTTCTGGAAAGTTACTCATGTCTTCCACTATGAAGACTGATACAAAGTTCCTCATTCATTTATTTGTTTCCCACGACTTTCTCTCCAGCATCATTTTCTAGTGGCCCATATTACCTTTACCTCTCTTTCGCACTTGATATATCTAAAGAACCTCTTACAGTCTCCTTTAGATTACTGGTTCGCTAACAACTATATTTAATCTTCTCCCCTCTTATGTTTTTTGCCCTCTATTGGTCTTTGTAAGTTTTCCAATTCTATAGTTTCTCACTGTCCTTCACCAAATTATATGCTTACTCTTTAGCTTGTATGCAATCCCTGATTTCCGTCATCAGCCTTGGTTGCCTCATCCTCCCTGTACCATGCCTCTGTTCCTCAGCATGAATCTCTGCTGTGTCCCCTGAATTAATCTTGGAATCTCCTGCCATTGCTGTTCCCTTGACTTTCCTCACAGACTCCTCTCCCGGTCAATCCTACCCAGCTTCTCCCTTATGCCTGTTTAGTTCCCTTTATTCAGCTGAAATACTGTTACTTCTGATTCTATCTTCTCTCTCTCAAATTGCAGAATAAATTCAACTATATTCCGATCACTGCTTCCGACGTTTTCCTTCACCTGAAGCTCCCTTACCTAACCTGCCTCATTAAATACAGTATCATCTGTTCCCGAATGGGCTCCACAACAAGCTATTCAAAAAAGCCATTTCGTAGACATTCCCCAAACTCCTTTTCTTGCGAATCACTGCCAACTTGATTTTCCTATTCCACCTGAATATTGAAATCCCCTATGGTCACTGTGCTTTGCCTTTCCTATCCATCCTTTCAATCTCCTTGTGTATGTTATGCTCCAGCTCCTGACTACTCTTTGAAACCCTGTACAAGACTCCAACTGTGGTTGTCTTACTTTTATAGTTTCTAAATTCTACCCATGCTGATTCTATACCATCTGATCTTACGTCCTTTCTTACTGTTGATTTAATTTCATTTCGTACTAATAATGCAAATCCACTCTCTCCCTACCCACCTATCTTTTTGATAGGTTATATGTCCTTGAATATCCTGATCCCCTTGCAGCCACTTCTCCGTAGTGCCCATCACCTCATACCTGCAAATTTCAATCTGCGCCACAAGCTCACTTACCCTATTCTTTATGCTGCATGCATTTTTTATAACCCCTTCAGTCCTGTATTAATCATCCCTCTTCTCGTTGTCATTCGTTTGACCAGTATGCTTGAAGTTTGATTGTCAAACATTACCAGATGCTCTATCCTATTTGTGTCTGTGCTGGAGATTTTAATAACCTCTCCCGAGTTATATACTCTTACATCTTCTTTTAATTCGGCTTTTCTAATTAAACCCTATAGCTGAACCCCAACCCTGCACACACACACACACTCCTAATCAGTTTAAAGCTCTGTCTACAGTCCTCGTTAGGATTGACTCAGACTCTGGTCCCAGCACTGTTCAGATGAAGACTGTCCCATCAGAACAGGTTCTTTCTTCTTCCGTAATAAAATGTGTTTATTCAATACAAAATACAGGGCCAAAGAAAGCTTTTCTGTACATACCAAAATATGAAAACTAAAAAGAGACAGTTTGTGAAAATACAATTACGATGTGGAGCTACATAAATTGAAATGCGTATTACAAAACCATGAAAATGGTGTGCAAACTTCATCAATCATTATTTGAAACACAGCTGAGACACTGATTTCCCCTCTGTCTGTAATCCCCCTTCCAGAGATTTTCTCGCCCTGTCTCTCACAGTGTCTAGATTGCTACAAGGTAATGATCTCCCTGGAAACAATCTATTGGTCTATTGGATTTTGATTAGCTGTCAGTAACTCAGCTCTGTGATGTCGTTGGTGATAAATGATCTGGGATGACAGCCAGTATCAGCATGGTACTCACAGGGTCTGGCACCAGACAAAGGGCTTACAGTCTCTGGCAGTTTCTAAATAAAGTTTCAGTGTATTTCTCCTCATGCTGTCTCCTGATCTAACTTCACACTCATCTGACACCCCTTGATCTCACTCAATCGGTCGCTCCATTTTCTCTCCACTCTGTTTATCTCACTTCACTTGCTTTCTCTCTGTTTCTTTCTCCCTCGCCCTCTCAGTTTATCTCCAATCATTCTCTTTATTTTCAAGTTGTCAAGTTGGAGAGCTCGTGGACCCATGGTGGGCTGAATGGCATCCTTCTGTGCTATATTAATTCTAAATATCTCTGACCCACAATAAGCACTTTAGGTGCCGGGAGAGACAAGCTCGTCCAGTGAAGGACACAGAGGACAATAAACTATTGTCTCCTCCTATTTTCTTACTTGCAGCAGCATTGAAACAAACAGACTCCTCACATTAAAATCAGCACACTTCAGACTGCCAGGTCCATTGTGTTCTGTACCCTCTGCCTGTTTACAGTTGGTCTTAGCTATGCTGGCATTAATCTCCAACTCCCCCTCTGTCACTGTGTCTGTGGACATACTGCTGTGGTTTCCCACACCCCTCCCGCCACGCCCCCCCCCCCCCCACCCACCGCCGCCACACACTAGTTTAAACCCTGCTAAGGGACAATCGCAAACCTGCCTGCCAGGAGACTGCTGCCAATTCAGGTCTATCCCGTCCTTATTATATATATCCTACCGACCCGGGAATCCCAATGATCCACATATCGGAGATTGCTGCAAGTTCAGGTCCATCCCGTCCTTATTGTGTATATCCTACCGACTCGGGAATACCAATGATCCACATATCAGAAGTGATGCCAGCAAACCTACCAGCTCTTTGGCCGTTTATTTACCTGTGCTACCTTCCTATTTCTAATCTCACTCGGACGTGACATATTCTAGTGTCTTCAAAATTCAAATATCCTTGAAACATAAAACCTGCTAGGCCCTTACTTTAAAGTGTATAGACTTGATAATAAGTGAGAACTCAGGAAGGTGGAGTCCACCGAATCAGTCCAATGACCAGAGGAACTGATATCTATCACTGCCACTAAACCTGTTTAACAAGGTATACATATGGACCATATATTTGCAGATGGACGAGCGTAAACTGAAGACTAGAAAATGTCAGAGCAGACGAATGTCATTCAGCTTGTTTACTCTGCTTTGCTATTCAATTGGATTTTAGTTATCCTGTTCCTTTCAATGGCTGGATCTTTACCCAGCATCCCCAGTGGTCAAATTTGCCCAATGTCTTTATGTGCACAGTCCTGCGAAGGGAGTATCCAGTGCCAGGCAATGGGGTGTGGGGAGTCCCAGGGATGGCACAAGAAAAGGCTGCGATGGACTGAGGGATTGAAAGGGATGGAATGGGTATCAGGGGACACTGCACTCAGACAAGTGGCCGGGCAAGATTCCTAAACACCCAGGGAACCCGCGAAGCACGACTGCTTTTACAAAAATCTGTCATGTTTGCTGCATTTCTCCATCGAACCAAAGCAAAAATACTGTAGATGGTAGAAATCCGAATCAATCACAGAGACGTACTGTGGAGAGACATAAGAGTTAATGTTCCCAATGCAGACACGGGAAGAATTTACACAGTCCACATAGACAGGGTCCAGAGATTGGAATTGAACCCGAGTCCCTAGCACTTTGAAGCAGTATTGCTGCGTCACCGTGCTGCCCAGTGATGGATAATTGGAGACCGTATAGTTAGAGACGTAGCTACTGTTCTCAGTCATTGTGATTGAGAGTCCTGAAGGTTGTGTTGCCTACCTAGTGCTTGGGTTTGGAATATGTCAGCTGGGCTGCAGAAGAACTTAGAGTGGGTGGGGAATGATCCAGTAGCCTTGGATCGTGTAGGTACCAACGGCTGGACAAACAAATGACAATGAGAAGAGCGACGGGTAATACAGGACTGAACTATTATATCGGAATGATGCAACATAAGGAATAAGGTAAACACGCTTGTGACTCACTCACAAATTGGTAGGAACGACACGGTGGGCATTACAGTGACATAACTGCAAGAAGATTGGGATTAGGAGCTGAATATTCAAGGAAACTCATCCTATCGAAAAGATAGGCAGGTGGGCAGAGAGATAGAGTTGTTTCATTATTAAGAATGGAATTGAATCAATAATCAATAATAAGAAATGAAGCAAGGTCAGATGGTGTAGAATCTGTGTCAATAGAATTGAGGAATCAAAATGGTGAAAAAATGCAGTTGGAGTTATGTACAGGGAGCTGGGGTGCAAGATACACTAGGAGAAAGAAAGATCTGCAGGAAAGACAAAGTTACAGTGATCATGTGGGATCTCATTATGCAAGTGGACTGGGAATTCAGGTTGGTCGTGGTTCGCAAGAAAAGGAATTTGTGGAATGTCTATGAGATGGCTTTTTGGAGCAGCATGTACAGGCGAAATAGATGAGGGAGCTTAAGGTGAAGGAAATCGTAGAAGGCAGTGATCATAATATGATTGAACTTACTCCGCAATTGCAGATGGAGAAGTTAGAATCAGAAGTAACGGTATTACAGCTGAATAAAGGCAATTACACAGACATGAGTGAGGAGCTGGGTATAATTGACTGGGAGACGGGCCCAGCAGGAAAGACAGTGCAACAGCAATGGCAGGAGATGTTTGGAGTAATTTAGGATACAGCAGAGATTTATCCTGAGGAAAAAGAGGCATGGTATAGGGAGGATGGGGCAACCAAAGCTGACGAGGGATCTCCGGTATAGCATAAATGCAAAAGAAAAGGATATAATATGGCAAAGTGCAGAGGGAAACATGAGGATTGGGAAACTTACAAAGATAAAACAGAGGGCTAACAAAAAAAAAATAAGGAGGGAGATTATTAAGTCTAGGGTAATATAAAGGAAGACTGTGACAGTTTCTTTCGATATATAAAGTACAAAAGAGCGGCAAAAGTGAACATTGGACTGTTGGAAAATGATACTGGAGAGATAGCAGTGGGGAACGAGAAAATGGCCAAGGAACTCAACAATTGCTTTGCATCGGCCTAAACGATGGAAGACACGAGTAATACATTAAACATTCAAGAGATTGAGGGGCCAGAGCTGAGTATGATTGCCACCACCATGGAGAACATGCTAGAAAACTTTAAATGGCGTGAAGATGGTCAAATAACCTTGACCACATGGACTACATCCCAATTCTGAACAAAGAATAGAGGCGATCGTGGTGACCTGTCAGGAATCACTAGAGTTATGAACAATCTCAGAACACTGGAAAGCCACTAATGTGACACCCCTCTTTAACAAGGGCGTAAGGAAAAAGACAAAAAATCCATAATGAATAGCTTAACTTCGATCGTGGGTAAGATCCTGGAATCCATTGTGAAGGATGACATTTCTGAATACTTCTAAGTGTTTGATAAAATAGAACAAAGTCTATTTTCAGCAGCTCCTGGGAGAGGGAAGAGATCATAATCTGAGAACATTAGACTGGAAGGTTCCAACAATGGATTAGAATCTCATAATATTAGATTGGAATGTTCCAACAATGGATCAGAATCTGAGAACAATAGATTGAAATGTTACAACAATGGACCTGAGTCTATCCGATGGTCTTTACTGGCGTTCTCTGAAATGGGCATTGTTAACATTGCTGATGGAAACTGGACTGCTGATTATTCAAGCAGGATACTATCCCATCCCTCGCTATTGTTGGTGTTCCTGTTGAGTCTATCTCTGTCCACTGATTTAATATGAAAGCCATTGTTAACACCATCGCTAATTCGGTTGATTATATTTGTGAAAGATGTCAACTTTTGTATTCTCTTTCAATCACAAACTCAATTCGTGATCTAGGAATTTCTTTCCTTTTAGTTCCAAATAACTGGAGAAGAACAAACGTGGTCCTCACCACGATTGCCCTATTTTCCCCAGCGCTTATTGAAATCTAAATATTCCATTTATCACTAAACCTGAGCACGACCGCCTCCACAATATCCTCAGTCTTCACTTTGGTATCAGTGCTGTTTCTGAATAAACCATCATCTATACCTTTCCAGTTGCACTTCTCTTCTGGTCACTCTTCCAGTAATTAATATTTTGAATTGAATTGAATTGAATTTAGTTGAGTTTATTGTCATGAGTACCGAGGCACAGTGAAAAGCATTTTCATGCGAGCAATACAGGTAGATCACATACTTTAGCAACATAGATAAGAAAATGATGGGTAAACAGCATCAAAAAGCAAAACACAGGCACAGGCGAATGTTCAGATTTTGTGAGTCCATTCAGTATTCTAACAACAGTAAGGTAGAAACAGTATGAAGTCGGCTGGTGTGTGTGGGTTCAGCCTTCTTTACCTTTTCCTCGATGGTAGAGATGTAGAAAAGCATTGCCAGGGTGGGATGGATATTTGAGAATGCGAGCGGCCTTTCCTTGGCAGCGGACCTGGTAGATGGATGCTGAAGATGGGAGATTGACCTTTGTGATTGTCCAGGCTGAGTTCACCACTCTCTGTAACCGTCTCCGATCTTGAATGGTACAGCTGCCATAACAGGTAGTGATACATCCAGACAGAATGCCCTCAGTGGTGCACCTATAAAAGCTGGCAAGGGTAGTCACCCTCATGCCAAATTTCCTCAGCTTTGAGGAAGAAGAGATGTTGTTGCACATTTGTAAAGAGTGCATCCGCATGAAGAGTTCAAGAAAGATTTTTGTGGATGACCACTCCAGGAGCTCGACACCCTCCCCTCAGTCCACCTTGTGCTGTTAGTGTGTAGGGGGGGCATGAGTAATATCCCGCCGAAAGTTAATATTGAGATCCTTGGTTTTGCTTGCATTGAGGGTTGTGTTGTTATGAGTTGACAATTTTTCCAAGTTTTCCACCTCCCATCTGTAGTCTGTTTTGTCGCCATCGGAGATTCAACCGACTATGGAGGTGTCATCAGTGAACTTGTAATTAGCATTGAACTAAGATTTGGCGATGCAGTCGTGGGTACACAGTGAGTACAGTAGGGGGCTGAGTACGCACCCCTGGGGGGCTCCAGTGTTGAGTGTTAGTAAGGATGAAATATTGTCCCCAATCTTCGCTGATTGTTACCTGTGGGTCAGGAAACTGAGGATCCAGTTGCAGAAAGTGGGGCTTAGTCCGGCATCACTACGTTTAGTTAACATTCTCGAGAGAATAATAATGTTAAAGGCTGAACTGTAGTCAATTAGTAGGATTATTACGTAGCTGTTCTTGCTGTTAAGATATTCTAGGGAGGAGTGAAGGGAAAGTGATAGGGCATCTGATGTGGATCTGTTGGTCCAATAGGCAAGTTGGAGTGGGTCAAGACTAGTGGGGAGGCTGGAGTTGATTAATGCAATGACCAGCCTTTATAAGCAATTCGTGACTGCCAAAGATCACAAACTTATTCTTATACATCACTGGACCTGTGTGCGGTGCAAAATGTGAAGCCAGTTTCATTCTAAACACAGGCGGCAACAGTTTTGTGTCACTTCTTTCAGCATAACCTGTGACCTAACATCAGAGAGAAGACTGTATTGTCAGTGACTAATGAACTGTTTTCATTCTGGAACATTCCGAGCTGGAGAGGGGGCCATGTTCATCATCTCCTGAGTGCACTGCTCCGATGGACTCACTTAATGACACAGGCTTTGTCTGCTCCAAAATGGAAGGTTCAGAGAACCTTCCAGAAATACGATGGACCAAGTGACATTTGGAAAGTTAGAGACTGTGGTAGATTAGAATTATTAAACTGTCATTACTCAAAAAACTAGTTAAAGTGAAGGTTGGTAAGTTAGTGCATAAAATGAGCCCCGTCCCAGAGAATTCAGGGAGGTGGCAATGGATCTACTGAAATTGTTATAGAGTCACACAGCACAGGAACAGACCCTGTGGTCAAAACAGTCTATGATTACCATAGTCCGAAACTAACCTAGTGCTCCTTGCCCGTGATTGGACCATAACCCTCCAAACCTTCCCTATTCACGTTTTTGAAATGTTGTAACTGCAAGAAATAATTATTGAATACCCTTCAGAATTGTTGAGATTGAAAATGCTGTTTTCTGCCGACTGGAAAATCGCTTTAGTATCCCTAAATATTTTAAACGGAACTGGGAGGGAAATCAAATAAAATCCAAATATTGGCCAACATGGTTTCAATGTCACAGTAAATATGCAAATATTTTTCAGGAATGTGATTTCTAGACCCTTCGGGAGTCATGATACGAATTGATAGAGTGAACGTAGCTACAGGAAAGGGAAATTATCTTTGAGAAAACTGTGGAGTTTGTGTTAACTGTGACATCCACAAATGAGAACCGGTGGGAGCTGTATATTTGATTTTGCAGGCATGGTTATTGACAGGTGAACAAAAGTCCATGGGTAATGGGGAGACATAAATCTTGGATTGAGAATTCGTTAGTGGAGACAATACAGAGAGCTGCACCCACTTCTGGACTGAACGTCATTACTCACAGGGTATCACATGGATCAGTGTTTGGACCACAGCAATTTACAAGGCAGATTTGGATGTTGGCAACGTATAGCTCAGATCTCATTTTTAATTCATTAAATGGTGCGAGATTGGGAAATGACGTTGTCCGAAGGGATGTGCATGCCTTCATTATGAGTCACCAACAGCAGTTTCATCCAGTTGTCACAGAGCCATGGGATCTTCAAGCATGGAGACAGGCCGTTTGGCCCAAAATGTTCCATACCAGCCGGTTACGAAGTCGAAAGCATGTGTGGTCACTTTAAGATAGGAAGTTTTTTTTTCTGAAATGAATGTACAGCCACATCTGCCACCTAAAGGTCAGGCTGTTCCAAATGTAACAATTAGCTGATAAATAGGTACCTGAGTTTTTGGTGCTGCTTTGACAGCGATTCGAATGGAACCAATTTGTTTAAATTAGGGCCAGGAGATCAAAAGCCAATGGAATTTGAAAGTTATTATTTTGTCATCTGGAAACTAATTAAGTATTTAAGAACTTAGTGTGTCATGGGGGTAAATAAACCCGTTATTTTAAAAATTAGAGTGAGAGGAACTGACATCGAACAGCAGAGCAACTACTGTTGAGCCCGAGAGCTGACGACCCATCAATATCTTGGTCTCAAAGACATTAGAAAATACTCTCTATTAAAGGTATATTTTCATGTAAAGGTTACTCGCAGTTAAAACAAAAGGAAAGACAACCCAGGGAGATCAGCACATGGATGATTGAAGACAGCAGAGAAGACAGAGTCTGTGTGGTCTTGAGATTATGTTAATGTAATGTTTAATAAGTGGAACAGAACAATTTTATAGAAGTGAAATCAGAGAGTAAGTTGTTAAAAAGGGGCTTGAATTTTATGAACAGTTGTTGTTTCGTATTCAGTTAGATTTAAGAAAATAAACTGTTAATTTTCTTTAAATAAATGAATTTAGGAATCTCTGTCACTCATATTGTGACAGATTACGAGGTGAGGCGAGGCGTTCTGTGTGTTTGGTTTAATTAACAGAGGGTTAATTAAGAGTGGGTAATTAATTAATTATTCCACTTTTTATCGTAAATGTCCGTCCACACTAACCCTGTTTCCCTGCACTTGGCCTATGCCCTTCTCATCCTTCCCTGTCCAAATATTCATCTAAATTCCCTTTAAATATTGATAATGTACCCACCTCAACGACTTCCGCCGTTAGTTCGTTCCATATGCGTACCACCCTCTGTGTAAAAAAAAAACCTTGTCCCCAAGGTTCCCTTTTATTCCTTCCCCTCTAGTCCTCGATTCGCCAACCCTTGGAAAAAGAATGAGCGCATTCACCTTGTCCATGCCTCTTATGATCTTATACACTTCTCTAACACCCCGCTCAGTCTCCTCTGCGAACAAGAAAATGCCCTAGCTTGTCCAAACTCTCCATATAACTAAGACCATTGAGTCCTGGCAACATCCTTGAAAATTCCTTCTGCACTATTTCCAGTTTAAAAACATTCTTCCGATAACAAGGTGACCAAAACTGAACAAAATTCTGCAAGTATGGCCTCGCCAAAGACGTGTACAACCGGAACATAAGTTCCCAATTTCTATATGCAAAGCCTTGACTGATGAAGGCCAGTGTGCCAAAAGCCTTCTGTCTCCTGTCTACCTGTGACTCCACTTTCAGAGAACCATGCATCTGATATCCAAAGTACATCTGTTCCACTATACTCTTTGAAGCCCGATCATTCCCCATGATTTGATGTTCCAAAATTCAAGACCTCAAACATATCTATATTAAACTCTATTTGCCATTTCTCAGCCCATTTCCCCAGCTGATTATGGTCCGACTGCAATTTCTAATAACCTTCCTCACTGTCCACGATACCACCTATTCTAGTGTCATTTGCAAACTGACTAATCGTGTCTTATACATTCTCAGTCAAATCATTGATATAGATAACAAACAACAATGACACCAGTACTGAGTCCTGAGGCACTCTACTAGTCACAGGCCTCCAGTCCGACAAGCATCTTTCCGCTATTACACTCTGCTTGCTACCATCAAGCCGATTATGTATACAATTTGCCAGCTCGTCCTGGATTCCATGCGATGAAACTTCCAAAGCAGCTGACCATGTTGAACCTTATCACAGGCCTCACTAATATCTGAATCAATTTCGTCTACCATCCTGCCCACGTCAAGCTTCCTGGTCACGTTATGAAGGAATGTTAACAAATTTGCAAGGCATGATCTCCCACTCGCAACGCCATGCTGAGAACTCTTAATCAACCCGAATGAAGGGCTTCTGCACGAAACATCGATTCCCCTGCTCCTCGGATGCTGTCTGAACTGCTCTGCTTTCCCAGCAACATACTCTTTCGTTTTAATCAAACTCTAACTAAGTTACGAGGGCAGAAAATGATGTTATAAGGTTATTGAAATACCTAAGTAAAGCCAGCTTTCTGGAATTGTAGAGCTTTGATGAAAAAGTATTTGTTGAACTGTGCAAAGGTTTGATCTCCTTTGTACACAGTCACAGATGATTTTACCATGAGGAGAAAGTGAAGAAACGGAGTGTTTAGTCAGTAGAGCAGTCAGAGCTGAAGAGATGCTTGCGTTGAAACTTTTGAGTTAGCGATCATCACTTATTTTCAAGAGAGACATTGATAGGGTGATACATTCCATATTTCACGCAGGATTGATTGATATGATTAATTGTCACGTGTACCTCAGTACAGTGACAAGGTTTGTTTGTGATCGGTATAGGCAGATCACAGTAAGCAAAGGCGTACAGATCAGAGGGTGAAAATAAACATAGATAGAGTAATCCATCCAGATTACACTGCGCAAGACGTGCACGCGGCAAGATCAACATAAGCAAGTTCAGCATCAGTTGACAGTCCATTCATCATTCTAATTGGGCATTCCGAATAATTTATATGTCTCAATAAGCTCTCCCCACATTAATGTGAAGTCGGTCTGTGACCATGTACTGAACATCATGTTGTTCACAATCCCGGACAGCAGCCACAACACCTTCCTTCTGACACAGCCAGCCATTCCCACCAGCCTCATCCCTCTATAGAGAACTCCAGGCTGCCTTTTCGGAGATGGAAGGTGCCTCCTTGAGATTTCACACATAACACTTGCCTTCCCCCTCAATGCTAGAAAACCACGTTAAAGTTCCATGTGTGTACCAAGAGCAATGGAGGCACAAGGAACACCATGGTGCAGTCTGTCTTGCAGTCTCTGCTCCATTTCCTTGTCATGTTGGAATATCAACTACCTCCTTTTGTGTCTGTGTAAGTGACTCGAAGGGCTGAATTGACTCCTTCTATTTCTGTGTGAGTGACCCAAATAACTGAATGGCTTCTTCCTCGTTCGATTGGACAAGTTCAAGAGTCTGATGGGGTTAAACCCGGTTCCTGTCGAATAGCTCGATGTATTGACGGGTCTGATGATGCTGTAACTTGTTATTTTCTCCTGATGTCTTTTAAGAGACAAATTGAACAATAGAAACCAAGCTGGCTAGTTACGACACTAAAGTAAAGAGCTCTGGGTTTATTTTAATGCAGTTTGAATGGGTGTGACCAGCTCTCACAGATTAGAATTTCTGAGTTTTGTTTTCTCAGTACCATCAGATGCGATTGGGGTCTCAACAGAGTTGGAAGGTCCAGTGAATGTCTCGTGGCTGCTACTCTGAATTTTTCTGGATTTTTTTTTATTTTAACCTGGAGAATGTATGTTTGAATTTGCGTCTGAAATTGCCTTTTTGCCAAGTGGTTGTCGTTACGGGATCTTACTATATCAGGACAGTTAGTTAGTAAAAGGTACTTTATCTGTTATTCTGTTAAGTTTTCCAATCGTCTTAATTTATTCCAACTTCCTCTTTCATTGATTATATTTTAATGACAGCGTTTAAATAAACTGTGTTGTGCTTAACATCAAGTAGTTTCACCAAGCACATTGCATCTGAACCAGTTATGCTACATTTGCCTTTAGATTAACAAAATTGGTGGATTTAAACGAGAACGTAAAAATATTTTTAAGGGGCTCTGGCCTGGTCCATAACACTGGATCTTTGTCTTCCTGTGTAATAGGCACCTGATTCTGAATGGGCCATTCTTCTTCTTGTTCGGTAGTTTCAATGGGTTGAATGGCTTCCTCCTATTGCTGTGAAGTGAGCTTGAGGTGCTGAATGAGTTCCTCATTCCCTTGTGAAATTAAGCAGCATCTCGTAGTAATGTTACATGAATGCTACAAACACTTTAACGGCACAAGTCTGAATGTTGTCCAGGTCTTGCTGCACATGGACACAGTATGGTTCAGGAGCTGAGGGGTGACATGTTCTTCTGAACATTGTGTAATCTTCAACAAATATCCCAACTTCTGATCTTATTTTGAGGAAAGACAATAATGAAGCTGCTGAGGATGTTTGTGCTGAGCAAGGTACCCTGAGAATCTCCTGCAGAGGCGTTCCGGGATTGAGATGATGGACATCCACACACCACAAATATCTTCCCTTTTCCTAAGATTGACTCCAACCAGTAGGGGCGTTACAGTGATTCCCAAATAAATCCAGATTTGTTTCGCTCCTTGATGGCCTCCTCAGTCAAAAACTGCTTTGATGTCAGGGCCAGTCATTCTTTTCTGAGATATTTTATTCGTAGCAACAGGTAGAACAGAGAGTTCTGAATGTTAGCAATTGTCTTTTCCACAGTGGTAAGGGAGCTAAATACATAAAGAGGAAGAAAATGGCTTTTGACCTATCAGAGAGTTGAGGACTGTGAGAAATTGGATATGAATGAGGATTAGAGACCAAGAGCAGATCAGTCATGATCTTAGTGAAGGCCAAGGCAGGCTTGGGGGGTGGGGGGTTTGGGTGAACCACCTGCTCCTGTTTCTGATGTTCTCCCAATCTGTTATTGGAAAGTTAGTGGGTGTTATTTTCCTCAAAGGTCTGTTATTGAATGTTGCAGCCAGGGAGACCACAGAATTTTGTGAGCCATCTCTGGGTGAGGTATGGGGGCTGTATTCACAGTGATTCTGGGTCTATAACATGACAAACAAATGAAGCACAAGTTGCAGGGAGGTGGAGCTGTGTAAAGAGAAAGGAGGGGCATCATTCATACTCAGCATATGTTTTTCCAATTACATTTCCCAAACTACCCCAAACCTGTGTGACAGACTTGAGGGGCTGAATGGTCTCCTCTGTTCCTGTGCACCAGGTTATAGCAGTAAGTAGCCTCCAACTGCTCCTGTCTAGCAGTTTTGAGGGACTGAACGGAACACAGAAACATGGGACTGAAGAACAGGAGCGGGTCATTAGACATTTGACCCTTCTCCACCAGGCACGAATATTTTGGATGATCTGGTTGTGGTATCAGCCCCACTTTCCTGTCTGTATCCCATTATTCGTGACTCACTCCTCTGTCAATATTTAACTAACTCAGCTTTCAATCAATGCAAACATAGAGGCACGATAAACTTCGAGTGAAGAGAATTCCCACTCCAAACGTCCTTTCAGAATTCCTCCACATTCCTCGTACAGAATCAGAGAGTCATGCAGCATGGAAACAGACCAGTTAGTCCAATCTGTTCATTCGGACCAGATAACCAAATCTGATCTAGTCCCATTTGCCAGCATTTGGTCAATATCCCTCCTCTTTCAGATCCATTTTAAATGTGCGATTGTAACCGCCTTCACCACTTCCTTTGACAGCAATTTCTGTACACACACCACTCCCTGTGTAAAACATTTTCCACTCAGGTCCCCTCTAAATCATTCCCCCTCGCCTTCAACCAATGTCCTATTAGTTTGGACTCCCCTATCCTGTGAAACAGACCGTGGATATTCAGAATATCCGTGCTCCTGATGATTTTGTAAGCCTCTACAATATCACTCGCCAGCCAGTGACACTCCGGGGGAAACATCTCAATTTATTCAGCCTCTCCCTAAAGCTGAAACCCTCCAGTCCGGGGACATCCCTGTCAACCTTTTCTGTCGCCAACTCAATTGTATGCAGTATTCTTAAAGTGGCCTCGGCAACATACTGTACAGATGCAACATGCCACCCCAACTCCTTTGCTCAATGTTCTGGCTGCTTAAGGCAAGTGTGCCAAATGGGTTCTGCACCCCACTCTATACCTGCGACTCCACTTTCACGTAATTATGACCCCACAGCCCGAGGTCCCTTTGTTCTGGAACACTCCCCAGGACCTTCCTATTAAGCAAATAATTCCTGCCTTGATTTGCCTTCCCAAAATGCAAAACCTCATATTTATCTAAATTAAACTTCATCTGTCAACTCCTTGCCCCTTTAGCCCATTAAATTGTTGTCTTGTTCTCTGACATAATCCGCCGCAATCTGTAAACTTTTTAACATTGCCTCCGACATTCATATCCAAGTACTTTATATAAGTGTTACAATTCAGTGAACTCAGTTCTGATTCTTGCAGCACAGTGCTCGTCACAAGCTTCCAGCCTTAAAAAAAACCCTCTCCATTCCAGCCAATTTTGAATCCCACTGACCAGATTCCGCTGTATCCCATGTGACCGAACCTTACTGATCTGTATACAAATCAGAACGTTATGAACATTTTGCTGAATATAGACAATGTCTGTCAAACCGCCTTCAACAATCTTTTTTGTCACCTCTTTATAAACTCAATCAAATTAATGACCCATGATTGCCCATGCAAAAAGCCATTTTGACTACCTCTGATCAGCCCTCGCCTTGTCAAATGTATTTAAATACTACCCCTGAGAATTCCATCCAACAAATTAAGCATGACAGAATTCAGGCTCACCTGTTAATAGTTCCCCAACTTTTTGGGTCACTGTTTACTTTTCCCATCCTACTCCTCGACTGCTCACAATAAATGTTAAATGTAACCAGGTAGAAGATATGGCCGACGGTATAGGTCTAAGACTGGGTCAGGGTAAGTTTTAGGAACAAGTCAGGCTGGTTCCTTTTAATCTGCTAAACCAAGTTGTGCGAGATATGTGGCTGTCCAGCCCCATCCACGGCACTTTTTATTTCCCTTCCCAGGAACAAAGACACGGAGGAGTCTGTCCAAAACTTTTTCATTCAACTTTGCAAAGTCGGGTGCTGTTCCCAAAGGTACACACACACAAGCATAGTAATCTCCACGCAATATATACATGTATATGTGGGCTGGGTCTACTACTGCTGGCTTGACCAACGAGTGCTAGCATTCCCCACTGTTTTCCTTATTTGGGTTCTGGTGCCTGCGAGTATTTTGATATTCACTTGGCCAATCAGTGTTTGAGCTTCCCGTTCTTTCCTTATATGGATGATGTTGTACAACTGTGGTTAAGGGCGGCCTCTCAACTATCGAGGAAAGCTGTTACAACTGTTTCATTCATTTGAACGTGGGGGAGGTCCGGCAACAGTTTCGAGTGTCTGCTTGTGTTTACTATGAGGTAGAAAAGACTAAAAGGCAGCTAACCGTCTACCCCCTACATGCTTGTGTTTACTATGAGGTAGAAAAGACTAAAAGGCAGCTAACCATTTAAAAATTACACTACCCCCTACAAATCCCCCGTGTCTTTTCTTACGGCCTGTAATTTTTCAACCGTAAGTTTCTTCTCCAGGGCATTTAATAACTCCCGAGCTTGTTCATCAAACTGCCCTTCTCTAATACTACCCCCGCCCAAGAGGGATTCACGTTGTTCCATCTCGAGATTTATTCGTTCAACCTGCCCATAGGGAACATCCTTCTTAGTAAGGGCGGTTTCGATCAGTCGTTGAGTTAATCCCCGGACACAGAGAATAACGCAACACCCAAGGGCAGTGAGTACTCCTGCCACCACTATACATGAGACAAGAAAGGGAACGACCACCCCCGTCCATTTACCGAACCAAGCTTCCAACCAGTCCGTGAGGCCAGAGTCGATGCCCGAGTTTTCGGCCAGTTCATCCGCCAATGTGGTGAGTCCATCCAGGGCGCGGGTGATGGACCCATCAGGGACTGTGTTGTTGGGGATGAAAGTGCAGCACTGAGTGCCTATCATGACACAAACACCCCCCTTCTCTGCCAACATCATGTCTAAGGCCAACCTATTTTCCCACGCCATCCTACTAGTGGCGTCCAGTTGTTCTGCTATTCCTTTCACTGCATCCCGGGTATAATTAATGAACCTCTGCTGATTGTAGTAAATATAATTAATCCAATCCACATTCTTATTGATGGTCACCCACCAGAACAGTGACGACTCAAAACCCGCCGCGATCTGGTTCCTAGCCTTGTATTCGTCAGGAACACCCCTGGGGACCCCTATGGCATCGAAATATATGTTATCATCAAAAGAGGTCTCCAAAGCTCTCTCAGTTCTTCCACTAGAACGGGGTTGCTCTTGTTTTTCGAATACCAGGGTGAATGGGATGGCCAATTGAACGATCGCACAAGTGCCCGTCCATTTTTGGGGCAGGGTCGGTCGCAGAACCCTCCCACCACAGTACCACCAGAGGTCTGCCCTAGGTACATGAATGTGGGAGTAATTCCCACCCCCGGTAGTTTCATTGACCAGCCGAATTGATCCGCTGGACTTGTCAAATGTCCCCACATTTCGTCCCACTGTAGTCCCGTCCGAGAGACGCAGGCCTGGTGCGTACCCGTTACCCCTGATAATGATGGCGGGCGGGGCGCCCCCTCAGACCTGACGGGGGGAAACTTCAAACTCAAGGGTCGACAAGTGGGGTCGTTCCAGTCCTCTCGGTCCTGGTACAGCCTTATCATGCAGTCCAAGGCTCGTGGGTGTTTCTCCCATCCCAGCGGGAATGGGACCACCTGAGGGTTAGGGCGGGCACTCGTGCATGCGTAGCAATCACTCTTTTTCATGCTCCTCACAGTATATTTGACCCATTCCATCCAGGCATTCGCCTCCCCGTATCCCGTTTCTATTTCAAAGGTCTTTTCCAAAACCGTCACCTCAATTATTCTAATCTTTTCCTGCTCATCAGTGGTGGATGATCCCCCAGACTCAGCTTCAAAGACCGTGATATACGTGCAGCACAGCTGCATCCCCCCCATCCTGCCTGGCCCCCAACTCTAATACCCAGTATTGTTCTATTAAGGCTCGCCTCGTTCTTTTCCATGTTCTTTATGGTCAGATAAAGCGGATTGCACTGATTCTGCCCACAATCTCGTCCAGGGGTGATGGGATCACGGACAACTGACACCATAGCCTGGACCCCGGGGGCTGGAGGCCTATTTAGGCCTTCCCTACCATGCAATTGTAATACTAACGTCTGACCCTGGAATCCCCTTTCTCTCTCTCGGTTCCGCTTAGTTTGATTCCGTTCACTTTTAGTCCTACAGGGCACCAACTCACATAGGTCTAAGCTAACTGTCTGTGTTGATTGGTTGGCAAGCACGGAGATGGTGAACCACTGACGGTCCTCTGCTTGTTTTATCCGGAGGCCAAATTGGGTAACACGCACACTATGACCCAGCCCAAGGATAATGGCATAGCAAGTTAACAATACGATTGACCGCATTTTTTTTTCGCGACACCTGTAGCCCGAGGGCACAGTTCCTTTAGACTCGCCAAAGTCTGATTAGTTTGTTCTCAGGGTCTCTGTTCCTTAGATGCCTTTGTCAGAGAGGTTCGTTCGTCCTCCGTCGGTTGTGGCACTGGTCCCTTGACTCGAGTGTAATGTGTCCAGCCCTTTTCGGACGTACGGACAGCCGTTTCGGTCGTCAAAAGTACCAGGAAGGGACCGTCCCAAGTTGGTTCGAGGGTACGTTGCTTCCAGCTTTTAATCAGGACCCACTGACCCGGCTTGACGGTGTGCACCGCAAACTCGAGGGACGGCGTCTGTGCCAAAAGTCCCTGTTGGCGTAAACGAGATAGAGCAGACCCCAGAGCCACCACATATTTTTGCACAAACATATCCCGAGACTCAAATACAGGAGGTTCCCCCTTCGGCCCATGGAACGGGAGGCCAAATAACATTTCGAAAGGGGAGACGCCCAAATCCCGCCTTGGCTGGGTGCGAATTTGCAACAGGGCAAGGGGTAGGCATTTGGTCCAAGGCAGGCCGATTTCACTAGTGAGTTTGGTTAGCTGTTTTTTGATGGACTGGTTCATTCTTTCGACCTTGCCCGAGGAGGAGGGATGCCAGGGGGTGTGCAAATCCCAGTCAATCCCCATTGCTTGCACTACATTCTGGAGGACGGTCGAGGTGAAGTGGCTCCCCTGGTCAGAGTCAATAGCGCGGGGTAGCCCAAATGGTGGGATGATTTGCTCGAGTAGAATCTTGCTATCCTGAGTTGCCGTTGCCGTGGTAGTGGGGAAAGCTTCCACCCATCCTGTCAGGTGATCTACCACTACTAATAGATACTTCAGACGACCTATGGTGGGGACCTCAGTGTAATCTACCTGAACATACTCAAACGGCCTATAGGCCGGACTCCTACCCCCTTGTCTTGCATGCTGCTGCAGCCCCCTTTTGTTAATCTTTCGACACGTTATGCAATCTCCTGTGACCTGCTTGGCTACCGTGTACAGACCAGGGTGAGCATTTCGGCGCAGGAAGGCATCACACAGTGCCTGGGCGCCCCAGTGACCCCCTTGGTGTAAACGGGCAATAATGTCCCGCGTCAACGGTCGATTTAGTAGCTGGCGGCAATCGGGTAAGGTCCACTTGCCTTCCCTATCGTTTGTACCCCCCCAGAGACGCGAGAAGAGTTTCTTCTTTGTCAGTAAACGTGGGCACTTCGGTAATTTCGGATATCTGTGGAATCCTTACCAGGCAGTTTGTTACTTCCTTCCCCATCCCAGCCAATTTTGCCTGTTCATCTGCCAATTGATTCCCCAGGGTCTCTATTTTATCGTCTTTCTGGTGTCCTTTCACATGTACTACAGCAATCTCTTGTGGCAGCAACAAATCCTCCAAGATCATGGCTACTAGTTCCTCGTGGACCAACTCCTTTCCTCTACTATTTATCATTCCCCTTTCTTTCCAAATCTTCCCAAAGGTGTGTACTACCCCAAAGGCATACTTAGAGTCAGTGTAGATTGTCCCGGCTATTCCCTCTAAATTCCTCAGGGCCCGGTGCAAGGCGTACAATTCGCACGTTTGTGCCGACCAGGCATTCGGTAGCCGTCCACTTTCCACTAATTCCCAACCAGTCTCACTAATGACTGCATAACCGTTGTGTCTCTTCCCATCTATCACTCGAGAGGACCCATCAATGTACCACCGCCTTCCTGCATGTAAGGGGGTATCCCTCAGATCTTCCCTCAATTTACTCTGGTACTCTATTATGTCTGAACAGCAGTGTTCCAGTTCCTCCTCCCCTTCCCCTTTCCAAAGAAAGTCCGCCGGGTTCTGGCAGCCCCCGACTTCTATTCGGAGGTCTTCTCGGTCTAACAATATGGCTTCATATTTCAGAATCCTCGAGTCAGTCAGCCACCTCCCGGCCTTCTGATTCAGGATAGTTCTAACCTGGTGGGGAGTAGTGACTGTCAAGGGGGCCCCGAAAGTCAACTTCCTGCTTTCCTCTACCAGCTTTGCCGTGGCTGCCACCGCTTGGACACACTCCGGCCACCCTCGAGAGACTGGATCCAGAATGTTTGACAGGAAAGCCACGGGCTTCCTTTTGCCCCCCCAATCCTGGGTCAATACTCCAAGAGCGGTTCCCTTTCTGGAGTTCACAAAGAGACGAAATGTCTTACTAAAATCCGGCAAGCTTAAAACAGGTGCGGCCATCAATTTTCCTTTTAGGATTTCAATTAACTTTTTCTCCTCCTCCTCCCATTTTATTCTGTTGGGTGCCTCCTCAATGAGTTTTAGGTACAAGTCTTTAGTAAGGGGGGCATAGTCGTCTATCCATAACCGACAATAGCCTAAGAGTCCCAAGAACTTCCGCAACTCCCTCTTGGTCGTTGGGAGGCCTAGTTCGATTATTGCCCGCACTCTTTCCGGACTTATTCGTTTCTGTCCCTGGCTTATCAAGTGTCCCAGGTACTTAACCTCTTTCTCGACATATAGGAGCTTCTTCTGGCTCACTCTTAAACCCTTCTCAGCTTGGTAATTTAACAGGGCATTAGTCCCAAGTAGGACGTCCTCCTCCGCGGGTCCGGATAAAATGAGATCATCCACGTATTGTATAAGCTTAAGGGCTGGGGACAAGGTTAGTCCCTCCAATAATTGTTCCAGAATCTGCCCGAACAGAGTCGGGGACTCAGTGAATCCTTGGGGGAGTACGGTCCACCTGTACTGTTGTTTTCTGCCAGTATCAGGATCCTCCCATTCAAAAGCAAAAAGATCCCTACTGTCCTTGTCCAGGGGACACGCCCAGAAGGCATCCTTTAAGTCAATAACACTAAACCAGCCGTGGTCCGGGGGGATTCGCCCCAGAATAGTGTATGGGTTCGGTACCACAGGGTGCCGTACTTGGACAATTTTATTTACTTCCCTTAGGTCTTGGACCATTCGGTAGCTCCCATCCGACTTCCGGACCGGCAGGATGGGAGAATTGTATCGTGACATACAGGGCTCTACCAATCCATCTTTTATTAGGTCTTCCATAACTGTCTTCAGGACCTGCCTCCCTTCCCAAGAGATGGGGTATTGGCGCACTCTGACGTCGGGACCCTGGGGCTTTAATTTTACCTCCACAGGTCGAATTGCGAGTCCCCCCGGTTCCCTTTGGCGACCCAAACCCTAGGGTCTATCTCTGTCAATCGGGACTCACTAAGGTACGACATGGTAACGGCTAATTCTTCCTCTTCTCCCACTTCTATTCGCAATCCGAAACGGACTATCAAATCCCGTCCCAACAACCCATAGGGAAGATGGGGGAGGTGACGGAGTTCCACCTGGAGCTCCTCCTCCTCCAGCCGCAAGGGTTGTGGTTCGAATATTTTCGCATTAAAAACCCCACCCTTAACTCCTGAAATGTTTAATGTTTTAGCTTGGAAGCCAACCCCCCTCGGATGGAGGGGAATTGAGGACCTGCCAGCGCCTGTGTCAACTAAGAAGGTAACATCTTGTCTAAATGGGCCCACCCGTAAATTTACCAGGGGTTCTTGGTAGGCCCGTGTTCCGATCCTCCCCTGACTTCCCTAATCCCTTTGTTCACACTCCATTTCATACATCCCTTCTCTTTCCCTTTTAAACTCTCGACAATCCCTTTGGAAGTGTCCCAATTTCCCGCAATGGTAACATCCGGCCTTTTGAGGGCGCTCAATTCCATAAGATCCTCCTCTCTCACTTCTGCCCCGTCTCGCTTCTCTCCCTCTCCAACTTTTCTTCGACGATCCTCTTTCCACCCCATAATCTCCCTCCCCCATTCCGGTGGACTTACAAGCTTCCCGTATGGCTGCCACCATCATTTTTGTCTTATGTTTCTCCCTTATTACATCCCTCTGAACGTACACCTTCTGTGCTTCCCATAATAATTCTGCAACATCCTTTTCAGCCCAATCCTCCACTTTCTGTAATTTCTTCTGAATGTCAGGCCATGACTTAGTCACAAAGTGCACCTTAAGCATGCCCTTGCCTATTTCCCCATCGGGGTCTAAACCTGAATACTTTCGCATGGACTCCCGCAAACGGTCTAAAAACTCACTTGGGGATTCATCCTTTTTCTGTCCAACTTAAAATGCTTTTGCTAAATTCCGCTGTTTGGGCACGCAGGTTTGGATCCCCCTGATTATAAGGCTTCTGAGGTCTGTCATATTGGCCCGTCCCCCCGCGTCGTTATGATCCCACCGGGGGTCCTCTAAGGGGTACTTCTGCTCTCCACGCTGAGGGCCGTCCTGATGTTCCCTATCCCAAATGGCCATTGCACTATTCCGGATCAGAACAATTTCATCATAATTAAATAGTATTCTCATCATGGCCTGCAGTTCAGCCCATGTGTATATACTGGGCCCCAGAAATTGGTCCAGTTGTATTCCCACACTGACGGGGTCGTCCAGTAGACGGGGTAGTTCATTACGGAGTTGCCGGATATCCCCAGAATTTAAAAGATGTACTACGAACCCGGTCCGTTCGTTCCCAAACGGCACCTCTCGTAAGGGGTTCAGCTGTTCAATATTGTCACTCCTCCCAGCTCTCAATCCCTCTTCTCGACCTCTCCGCATCTCGAGTCGGACTGATTTCCTAGTGCCTGGGGTGAGTTCTGCGCCCCCTCCTTCCCCCCCCAGCAGTCCCTTCCTCACTGGTCGTAGCCTGCTGGGACTCAGAATTATCCGTCGCAGGAGGGAGGTCCGCGCTGGACGACTGGTCGTGCGCGGGTGGTATATACGGGGGCGGGGAAGACGGTGGCAAACCGTCGGTGAGGATGTCCCAAGACTTCTGGGGCTTCCTCGGGTCTGTTTGGGGAATCAGAGGATAGAGACGTGTGGGACTCTCGCCGTCGCCCGCCAACCAGACGGCGGCATATTTACTGTCCTCTGGGTCAAACGGTTGTTTTCTGTTAACATATACATTTAGGATTTGACACACCCAGTCTTCATCAGACCCATACTCGGGCCAAACTACCGAGGGGGCGCGGATAGGTTCTTTGGTCCATATAAAACAACAATATTTTATCATGGTCTCTTTCTTTAAGTCCTTCGTTCTACTACTGTCCTTCCATAGACTTAACTTCCGACCTAATGGACTATCGGGGGGTATTTCTTTCCCATTTGCAGTCTTCACTGACTTTTCCTTAGAAGTCTGATTTCCCATGGTTTATCTTCGGTCCTGGTCTTAAACGCCCAAAGCGTTTTCACAGATGACCGTCAAAACCACGCGGCCAACAAGGAAGAACAAAAGAATCTCTTACCTTGATCCGTGCACGGAGTTGTCTGGCCTTTTTAAATGTGTGTACCCCCGTGTATAGTCACTAACCGGTCGTCCCAGCACTCGTCCGTGTGTTCCTTTTCCAGGATTCAAAATTATTTTTAAATGAGCCGGGTCACATCCTCTCCTGGCCGACGGCCGACGGACCAAGCTGATCAGCGAGAAGTATAAATATATACTCGACGCGTCTTTGTTGTAATCAGGCTTGATCCGTGAGCCGAAGAGACTGCCCCCCCCGGCAATAATTATTTCATCCCGGACGAGCCCCCAATTGTGCGAGATATGTGGCTGTCCAGCCCCATCCACGGCACTTTTTATTTCCCTTCCCAGGAACAAAGACACGGAGGAGTCTGTCCAAAACTTTTTCATTCAACTTTGCAAAGTCGGGTGCTGTTCTCAAAGGTACACACACACAAGCATAGTAATCTCCACGCATTATATACATGTATATGTGGGCTGGGTCTACTACTGCTGCCTTGACCAACGAGTGCTAGCATTCCCCACTGTTTTCCTTATTTGGGTTCTGGTGCCTGCGATTATTTTGTTATTCACTTGGCCAATCAGTGTTTGAGCTTCCCGTTCTTTCCTTATATGGATGATGTTGTACAACTGTGGTTAAGGGCGGCCTCTCAACTATCGAGGAAAGCTGTTACATCTGTTTCATTCATATAAACGTGGAGGAGGTCCGGCAACAGTTTCGAGTGTCTGCTTGTGTTTACTATGAGGTAGAAAAGACTAAAAGGCAGCTAACCGTCTACCCCCTACATGCTTGTGTTTACTATGAGGTAGAAAAGACTAAAAGGCAGCTAACCGTTTAAAAATTACACTACCCCCTACAAAGTTGTTTATGATCCAGAGCAATGTTAGTCAAAATCTGATTAAATGATGAATGGCAATCAGTTTGGATATTTCAAATAAAAAATCGATATTTCTCTTTCTAAAAACACTGCCACACACACACACACACACACACACACACACACACACACACAACCGATACATAAAATCTCTGCAAGTTTAAGTTGAAAGAACTTTGTCCAGCTATTAGTGTAACTCATAACAAAATGAAAAATTGAGAAAATGTCCAAAATGTTATTCTTCTTCTCAGGTGATTCTGTTCACACAAAGTTCTTGTGATGGGATTTCATTCCGTAAGAGTTCGATTTGACTGATTTCCCTTTTTTTTAGGAAGTCAGGAGATTCCAACAATTTCTGGTCAGGAGTCCTGCATGAAGTGGGGACGGTGGCTCAATAGTTTGCACTGCTGCCTCACAATGCCAGGGACTTCGGTTCTGTTCCAGCCTCGTGTGACTGTCTGTGTGAATTACGCTTGGCACCTTCTCCCCATGTCTGCGTGGGATTGTAAAGGGTGTTCCAAGTTCCTCTGGCAGTCCAACGATATGTCGGTTATGTGGATTGGTCATGTTAAATTACCCATAGTGTTCAGGGGTATCTAGTTTATGTGCAGTTGTCATCAGTATATATAGGGCAGGAGAATGGGTCTGGGGAGGCCAAAGGTTTTGTTTTCACACTGTGGGGATTTTATTAAAAAAATAGAGTGGCAAAGACAACTGAGGTGTTTTTTTTTAACACTGCACTGATGAGCATCAATGACTGCGAGAGAGTTCAACAGGCCGTTACTCCTTAGGCAGATTACATTTTCTTCCTCTTTAAGTTGAATCACACAGTAATGTCATCCTTTCCCAAACACTACCATGTGTGTTCTCCTTCCACATTGTCCGAACTATGAATCCATCACATTCTCTGTTCCATGTAGGTGTAGCATTGCTACTGCCATACACAGAGCCATACCCTTCGCACAAAATGGGCCGAGTTGATTTGGAGATGTGTTCATATGTCACTGCGTGATTTAAAAATAAAATGTTTAATGTATTCAGAATACATGAGTTAAATGAATGTATCTTATTATTAACACAAACAGAAATTGCTGGAAAGGTCCAGCAGATCTGTAGCATCCAGATATCTTTTAAATTTTGTAGTTATACCAGTCTCCATCACTTCCTCTGATAGCTCATTCCATAATGCTCTGCACTCTGCATGAACAGGTGCCCCGAGGCCTCTTCAAAATCTTTGCCCTCTCACCTTTTACCAATGACTTCTGGTTTTGGGCGCCCCTACCTTGGGGAAAAAACACCCTCACTGCTCACCCTATCCATGACCGTTAAGATTTTATAAACCTCCATTGCTGCGAAATGGGATTCCAGTCAAAAGGAATGGCTGTACTTCCAGTCACCCTGGGCCGAAATTCTGAAATTCAATATTGACACTTCTTCCTTCTACATCAGTTTTATTAAACATATCATGAAATACGTCTGTGGGATTTGAAATGAGAAATTTGTGCCCAGAGATAGGGCAATAGCCCCAAAGCTGCAATATTATTCTCCTGTGTGTTCGTTCATCAGCGTGTTCTGACATGCTGTGACATACCTCCACAACAGGTAGGACTTGAACCCAAACCGTATGGTCTAGAGTTAGGGAGAATATCACACATGTTCAGCAAATGAAATCAAATACAGAATTCTGGCTCAGAGGCAGGGGCATTACCTACTATGCAAAATCTAATCCATGCCCCGAATTTGGGTCACATTTTAACTACCAGCTTTCAGTCGGTGTGGATTTATTAAAACCTGTTTAATATTGCCGTACTACACAAAATGCTTTTTATTGTCAAACAAATGCAAGATATTTGTCTCAACTGTAACATGCTGAGTGCATGAGCTGTGCCATCAAGATAAACCATGAACATCTTTAATTGCTTGGTTGTGATTTCTGTTTTAAATCGCTATTATCTGTAGTCTCAAATATTAAGGACATAAATCCTGCAGACACACTCTGCGCAATGATGGGTCTCGAATGGATATTTATTACTGAACACCAGAGACAAAGAAATGCGATAATTTCTGGTTCCAAAATACCGATCACTATTACCCACCTCTAACGTGTGATTACCTTCTTCTTAAAACCATGAAATAATACCAGGACGCTGACTATTGTCCAATCTCTCTTCCCCACTGACTGTGTCTGCAATCTGTCCCTCCTCCTCCTAACCACGCAAGGCAAACCAAGTTCAGGGTCTTTGTGAAAATCAAGGCTGAAGTGCGCAGGCCTGCTGGAGAGGGGGAGGGAATTGTAAAATTAAACGGGGAAGGTGAGGAGGTAGTAATATCACTCAATGAGCTGAGGAGTGGCAGATGGTGTTTAGTACAGATTGAATCAATAAGCACATCGACCTGGACCCAATATACCGACCATTGCAACGGACAGCTGGAACTGAGAACCGGAAGTGGCAGATTCAAACCACGACAGATGCCAGAGGAAAGATAACAGAAGCGCTTCATAGGAGGTTCCCGACCACTGAAGATGTCACCTAGACAGGGGACGAAACATGTGCAACACAAAATCCCAGCTGGGCAACAGAACCACAACAATGTCAATTTATTTTTTAATCAGAAAGTGAACAGTTTACATCAACTATTCACAACTCTGAGATCCCCAATCTCTTAACTGCCGATTACCACACTCCAACTCTTTAGCAATATACTGTTTCAATACGACACTTATTAAAATTACATCAACTTAATTTCAAAACCACACAGCAGCTGTTGTTTTCGGTGTTTTCTTTCGGCTGTGGATCTCCCTGGGTTCTCTTCTTTCTTTTTTTCCTGTGAATATGTTCCATATGAAAAGGCACCTTTGATAGAGAGTTTTTTCCAATTTCTTGGATCTGTGTTGATGACATTTGCTCTTTGGCAATTTTCAAAATGCCTGCATTCTTAATATCCACAACATCGGATCATTTATCAAAAACCAATAGATTCAAACTTGACTTGGTTTTAGTATCCTGCAGCATAATTTAAACGGATTGGTAAAATTCAAATTGTTGTCCAATGAGCAACCAACTTAGGGATCAATTTCACAGCCAAATGTGACATATTTTCAGTTGTCCTTGACAGTCTGGGTCTGTCATCCTTTCATATACACATATGATTGGAGGCTTTCATTTCAGAACAGTATTCACTCTCTCTTAAAGGTACAGTACGCACTTTCAAATTCATTACATTAATACCATGATGTCATTGAAGATAAGGAGAGCCTATCCGGATTTCTCTTGCCCCACGGTTTGCCAATGCTTCATTCACTGTGCCTGGTGGGTGTCAGGATTTTTGTTGGTCTGTTGAGAGTATGTCATTATTCGACTCCCTCCGTGGGAATATAGCAGTATTTCACTTGCTCACACTCGTGAGTGTGGGAGGATTTCAGTTGATTCTTGGGGTCTGTGATGCTATGAAAATCTCAGTGTTTGTAAATGGCACCGAACCTGGAAGAACTGTGACGTCTATGGAGGACAGTGTTGTATTCTAACAGTAAAATCACTCATTTGTATAGTTTTCGGACAGATGGGAATCCATGCAGAACTCTGTGCGGTGATACACTTTGGTAGGAAGGACAATGAAAGACAAAACAAAACAGGCTGCACCATTATAAAGAGTCTGCAGGAGCAGACGGTCCTGGGTGTATATGAGTTCAGTTTGTTGAAGATGTCAGTACAAATGAGGAGAGCAGTAACTATCACAGATTAGTTTCACTATCAGAGCTGTTTACAGGAGGAGGTGCAGGAGGGAACCTCCCTGCTCCCTTCCTGGGAGGTTGTGGTGATGATGTGATGTGAGCCCACCCTCCTGCCCATCAAAACCATGGGGATTCCATTTGTCCCAGCTCAACACAAAAGGGAGATGGCATCAGGGCCACGGCTTCTAAGTTGTGCCGGGGGGAAACGGAGTTGTCAGTTGGTTTAAAGTGAGAATTGCCCTTCACTGAACCTTGCTCCTAACTCGGTGGGTGGGATGTGGATGTTTCAGAATCTCCACACGAGGTGTCCCGGTCCTCTCCGGCTCCTACCAGGGTCCTCCCCACATGGCATGGGGAAGTGGGTGAGGGAACGGATATCAGGAACTCCACCAGCCGGCTTGGCCCTTTCTGTCCTATTCCAGGCTGTTTCTCCTGGAAAAGGACAAAGGGATGGAGTGAGGGTGGGAGTGGGTGACCCTGCGTTTAGTACCAGTGTAGGTAGGCGTGGTGGGAGATTTGATGATTTGTCCCGAGGGAGTCAGTCCACAGTGTTGTATCCAGGCATTATTATTGTTGTGGGAGGTAAAGTGGAGGGAGAGAGGGAGAGAGAGGGGAGTGAGTGTGGGGATAGGGTGAGAGATGGGGCGGAGGGAGAGAGAGAGACAGAGAGAAGGTGCTGCATGCAGTAGTGAGTGTGGTGGAGCATGAGCCTTGTTCGGAAGTCAGTGCTATAACAGATATACCGTGAGTGTGAGGGAGCAGGGAGAATACAGCGACCTTTACCCTAACAGAACGGGGAAAGTTATTGATGCTTGTCCTGTATTGCTGGGCATTTCTTCACACCGCTGACACAGTACTGAACTGGGTGATGAGCTCAGACCATGCTCGGTGGGTCTGGTGGTGTGGCCCCCTCTGGGAAGAGAATGGTCCCCTTCTGTACTAGCCCATCCACCAGTACCTCAGTGCCCCTCTCGACAAACCGTGGTGTAATTACCCCTTATCTGCCATGCTCGGGGTAAATTGTGCAGGGCAGCTCCGTACTGAGAAAGTTCAACTGTGTGCCCACTGGCCTTTTAAAGATGGCAGCTGTGTCAGGGATCACGGAATATCCAGGTACATGCGGACAATGGTGAGTACCTCCAGTCATGATAGGTGGTAGAATAGGGCTGGTATTGAATGAGGGGCACCTTGGGTGGGGTGGGTAGTTAATGAGGTGAGTCCAATAAGATAGGACCAGGAAACTAGCTCAGCCTCGTGCGGACGATCACTCTGTCACACTCAATGAAAATGGCACTAAGACAAATTATTGTTAGGTTCAGTCCAATGCGTCATGAATTCTGTTGAAACGAATTCCAGTTTCAAAGATGCAGGAGATATTCTCATCTGACCTCACAATAATATCCCTTCTTCCCATATTTCCTAGGAAGATTGACTCATGTTACAGGATGCGATCCAAGTGTCTACATTTCCGCATTCTGAAACCTGGGAACACATTCTTCCATGACACTGTCTCTCAGTCTTCCCCTCTCTGTCTATTCCCCAAAACGTCTCCCATGTGGTGATATTTAAACTGATTCCCCGCCATCTCTCTCTGAAAGTGATGTTCACACCCACAGCCCCCCACCACCCCCATCCCCACCCCCGCCCTTGTCATGGCACATTGGAGATATGGAGCTGTAAATGGGTGGGATGTGTACATCCTGTCATTTACAGCATGGGCTGCAAGTTTCCCCACGCTGGTCAGTGATCTAATACAGTGTTACAGAGCAATGCCCTGTGGTGGGGTACACAGCGCTATATGCTGGGATGGTAACTGCTTCTGGTTTACAGGTCAATGCACTGGGGTGGGGTACACAATCCTAAATGCCGGGAGGGTAACAGCTCCGGGTTTACGGATCAAAGCACTGGGGTAGTGTAGACAGTCCTACATGCCTGGAGGTAACTGCTCCTGGTTTACAGATAAATGCACTGTGGTGGTGTACACAGTCCTACATGCTGGAAGGCTAACTGCTCCTGGCTTACAGATCAATGCACTGGGGTTGTGTACACTGTCCTACATGCCTGGAGCGTAACTGCTCCTGGTTTACAGGTCAATGCACTGGGGTGGTGTGCACAGTCCGACATGTTGGGAGGGTAAATGCTCCTGGTTTACAGATTAATTCACGGATGATCACGGCACGGGTCGCTGTGCTGTTCACACTATCTGGTTGAGGTTTATAGATAATACAATGATGTGCTTTATGTAGCTCCTTATGCTGGTTGGATATTTGTTTCAGGTTTACACGTTATTGACCTGCTGTAGTCTGCACATGCTCCCCGTGTTGGACAGATATCTAGTCCGGGTTTGTATATCAATGCAGTGCTGTGGTCTGCACAGCTCCCCGTGCAGGACAGATATCTCGTCCGGGTTTGTAGATCAATCCACTGCTGTGGTCTGCACAGCTAACCGCGCTGAACAGATATCTAATCCGGGTTCATAGATCAATTCACTGCTGTGGTCTGCACGGCTCCCCACGCTGTACATATATATGGTGTGGGTTTATAGATCAATGCCCTGATCTGATCTGTGCAGTGTTCCACTCTAGACAGATTGATTGCTTGTATTGACCAGTGTAATGGATGAATCTGGACAGATTGCTGGGTTGTACTGAGCAGTACACTAGCCTGGTCTTTACAGTGTTCCACGGTGAACAGATATCTCCTCTGGGTCTATGGTGTCTGGGCTGGTTCTGTGAGGTGGATTGAGAATGTGGTATAACTAATCATTTCAGCTGATCTGGCAAAGCCTTTAGTTCCCATTCCTGTGATTGGACCCTCCATCTCTCACCCCATTAATGATACAGTGTGTCCATGCACAGGACATCATGGTGGTAGGGTGGATCGGGGGGAAAGGTGATGTATAGGTCAAGGGGTTCCCCGTAATGTTCTGTCCCCAACATTCTGTAACTGACATTCCCCGGAACGTTCTGTCCCCAACGTTCTATAACTGACATTCCCCAGAATGTTCTTTCCCTAACATTCTATAACTGACATTTCGCGGAACATTCTGTCCCCAACATTCTATAACTGCCTTTCCCCGGAACTTTCTGTCCCCGACATTCTGTAACTGACATTCCCCGAACGATCTGTCCCCGACATTCTATAACTGCCAATCCCCGGAACGTTTTGTCCCTGACATTGTTTGTGAACGGCCGGACGTCAGTGAATTGAACAAACGATAAGATCCCGGAGGAAGACATCCCGTTCCAGGGAGAAGGAGACACTATTCCAAAGGCCCCTCAGGCAGTTAAAGGGGTGATTACGTTTTCCCTGCGTTTACATTTCTCCACGACACAGGATCGACTACAATTTAGACCAAAATGCAGAAATTCCCAAACTCCGTTTGTCTTCAGGAAACTGGGAGAGAATCCTTCAGGACAGAAATGTTTCCACCCTCCGTGTTAGGAACTGGGAAGGAGTGACCTGTGTCTGCTATCGAGTGATCGAGTGCGTGGGAATGTTCTAGAATCCAGCTGTCTTGATGGATGTGTCTCTGTTTGTTTGGGGAGGGAGGGCTTCTTTTGGTTATGTCACATTTTTGTCAGTAATTCAGACCTTCCATTTGTTATTCCAGCTCCAATTATTTTAATAAATCCCTGAATGCAGGGACACATTTGAAAATCTTCTTGGGTCCCCAATCAAAGGGGAACTTTTGCCTCCAGGCTGATGGATAATGTGTTTGTTTTCCTTCCTCACAGTTAACGTAGTGACCATCTACGTCCTGCTTTATAAAGATTGTGGATTGTCTCCATGTGTCAGACGTTACCTGGGGGTCATGGGAGCAGTGGATCTCCTGGTCTTTATCCTCGACCTGATACTGAGACACATTCCCATTGTTTATTGGGAACAGTTTCATTTCCTGTGATAATTCGTCCCCGTGTGTAATATCCACGCCGTCCTGATTTATGCAGCCTCTGACTGCTCTGTCTGGTTTACCGTCACATTCAACTTTGATCGATTTGTGGCCCTTTGTTGCCAGAATCTGAAAAGTAAATATTGCAGTGAGAAAACTTTGGCTGTGGTTCTGGGAGCAGTGACTGTGCTGAGCTGTTTAACGAACATTTCCTGGTATTTTATTCTCTTGGCTCGGTATTGGGGAAAGAACGACCCCTGGTTTTGTGCGGCGACATTCGCTGTTCGAGTCTCCATTGTCTGGGTCACAATCGAGTTCCTCCACCACATTCTAACCCCGTGTGTCCCATTTCTCCTGATTCTGCTGCTTAATGTTCTCACCGTCAGACACATTTTAGTGACCAGCAGAGCCCGCAGGAGACTCCACGCTCACACCAATGGGGACGCTCAGTCTGACACAGAAATGTGAAACCGAAAAAAAACCATCATTTTACTGTTCGTGATCTCGGCCAATTTCATCCTCTTATGGTCAAAGTTAATGCTGTGTTCTATATGGGCCCGGATGTATAATATTGGGTATCAGTCTGTGTATCTCGATTGGTTTGTGCTGGAATTGGGCTTCATGCTGCAGCTCCTCAGTTGCGGCACAAACACCGTGATTAATGCCGTGACCCAGACTAAGTTCAGGCAGCAGCTGAAGAATGTGCTGAAATATTCCTTCACCCAAATCCATCCATCAATCAAATTCCTTCATTAATCACAGAATCCGGGATTTTCTCATTTCAGTTCAGTGTTTCAGAGATGGAGCAGCCTGTCGCTATGGTAACAGACTGAGGGTAGCGCTTGTGTGCCCTTTCTTATCCCACATGGGGGTTACAGGGACACATTTCAATGTTTCTCACAACTCAGGGGCCAGTGAGAAAAGGCACCATCCCACTGATTGTATCCATCACTTCCATTTGTAAACAATAAAAATGTTCATTAAAGCGTGCCGAGCAGCAGAGTGACCGATGTTGTTGTGTGTCTTTGTGTTGGAGAAGAGAGAGCTGGAGAGAGACAGACTCAGCTGCAAGTCCTGGTCCTCACGGAAGGGGAGGGTACCGCGCCCTGAGCTCAGGAGCTCTGTTTAACTCCCTCTATGACCCCACTCCACTTTTCCTCTCCCCTATTCTTTCTCCAAATTTCTCTCCTTCTCTCTGCATACTCTCTTTCTCACCACCTCTCCCTTTCACTCTCCCGCATCCCTCTCTCTCACAACCCCCCAACCCCTTTTCTCCACCTGCCTCCACTCTTTCCTCTCCACCTCCCACTCAATCTCTCGCTCTCCTGCTGTCTCTGTCTCCCTCCCGCAATTCCGTCTCCATCCCATTTTCCCAACCTCCCACCTCCCAATCTCTTTATCCTCTCACACCCACACCCCCCCCCCCACACACACACACTCACAGCCACATAATCCCCCTCCCCCAAACTCCCCCAGTCTCTGGGTCAGAGGGACAGGGAAGGAACAGGGAGACAGAGTCTGTCGGAGAGAGAGTGAGGCGAGAGAGAGGGGGGGCTAGAAAGTGAGCGAGAGAGGGGGCGATAGAGACAGGGGGTGCGACAGAGGGTGGCGAGAGAGGGGGGCGAGAGAGAGAAGGTCGTGAGAGAGGGTGCGAGAGAGAGAGGGGGTGAGAGAGGGGGCGGGAGAAACAGGGGCGAGAATAGAGAGAGTGGCGGCGTGAGAGAGAGGGGGAGAGGGGGCGTGAGAGTGGGCGAGACAGAGAGGGGTGGGCGAGAGATTGAGGGGGCGAGAGAGAGGGCGAGAGAGGGGGGAGAGAAAGGGGGCGAAAGAGGGGGCGAGAAAGTAAGGGGGGCGAGCGAGAGAGAGGGGGTGGGAGACAGAGGGGGCCAAAGAGAGGGGGGATAGAGAGGGGGCGAGAGACGGTGCGAGAGAGGGGGCGAGAGAAAGAGAGGAGCGTGAGAGAGGGGAGAAGATATGGGGTGAGAGAGAGAGGGGGCGAGCGTGAGGGGCGAGAGAGAAAGGGGGCGATGGAGAGGGTGAGAGAGAGAGGGGCGAGAGAGAGCGGGGGCGAGAGAAAGAGAGGAGCGTGAGTGAAGGGAAAGTATGGGGTGAGAGAGAGAGAGGCGAGAGAGGAAGAGGACGAGAGAGGGGACGAGAGAGAGACAGGGTGGAGAGAGAGAGGGGGGGCGAGAGAGGGGGTGGGAGAGTGGGCGAGAGAGAGTGGGGGAGAGAGCCTGCGAAAGAGAGAGAGAGGTGTGCGAGAGAGAGAGGGGGCGAGAGAGAGGGCGAGAGAGGTGGTGGGAGAGAGAGGAGGTGAGACAGAGTGGTGTGCGAGAGAGAGAGGGGGCGACAGAGAGGGAGCAAGAGAGAGAGAGGGCGAGAGAGAGGGGGAGGGAGAGAGGGGAGTTGAGAGAATGGGCGAGTGAGGGGGTGAGAGACAGAGGGGTGCGAGGGAGAGAGAGAAGGGGGGCCGAGAGAAAGGGTGCAACAGAGAGAGACTGGGCGAGTGGGGGGGGGGGGGGCGAGAGAGAGAGGATGTGAGAGAGAGACGGTTGCGAAAGAGAGAGGGGCGCGAGAGAGAATGGGAGAGATAGAGGGAGGCGAGGGAGGGGGCGAGAGACAGATAAGTGGAGGGAGAGAGGGAGGGGGCGCGCGAGAGAGGGCGAGAGTGAGGGAGAGAGTGGGTGAGAGAGAGAAGGGGCGATAAAGAAAGAGAGTGGGCGAGGGAGAGAGCGAGAGAGGGGTGAGAGAGACAGGGGGCGAGAGAGAGAGATGTGCTTAGAGATAGAGGGGGGAGAGAGAGGGCGACTGGGGGCGAGAGAGGAAGAGGGAGAGAAATGGGGTGAGTGAGAGAGGCGGGAGAGAGAGAGAAGGGGCTAGAGAGAGAGAGGGCAGTAGAGAGAAAGGGGTGGGGCGAGAGAGAGACAGTAGTTGTGGCGAGAGAGAGGGAACAAGAGAGACAGGGTGTGAGAGAGAGAGAGGGCGAGAAAGAGAGAGACATAGGGGCGAGAGACAGAGGAAATGAGTGGGGCGAGAGAGGGGGCGAGGGGGGGCAAGAGCGAAAGGGGATGGGTTACAGAGAGTGGGGGATGTGCGACAGAGAGCTGGAGGCGCTGGGGGACAGCAGTAAGGATCAGACTGGGGGTGGTGTTGGACGGTGTTGGGATTCAGGCTGAGTGCGGTGTTGGACGGTGGTGGGGCAGGCTGGGGGTGATGTGTGAAGGGCGGTGCGGGTCAGTCTGGGGGCGGTGTGTGGGCAGTGGTGAGGGTCAAGCTGGTGCTGGAGTGTGGATGGCAGTGAGTGTCAGACTGGTGCCGGGGTTTGGACGGCGGTAACAGTCAGGCTGAGGGCAGTGTTGGAAGGTGGTGAGGGTCAGGCTGGGGGCCGTGTGTGGACGGTGGTGGGAGTCAGGCTGGGGGCGGTGTTGGACGGTGGTGAGTACCCGGCTGGGGGCAGTGAGGGTCGGGCTGGGGGCAGTGTGTGAACGGCAGTGAGGGTCAGAGAGGGGGCGGTGTGGACGGAGGTGAATGTCAGGCTGAGGATGGTGTTCAATGGCGGTAAGGGTCAGGCTCGGGGCAGTGTTGGAAGGCAGTGAGGGTCAGGCTGGGGGCCGTGTGTGCACAGCGGTGAGGGTCAGACTGGAGGTGGTATGTGGATAGCGGTGAGCGTCAGGCTTGGGGCTATGTGTTGGCTAGGTAAGGGTCAGGCTGGAGGCAGTGTGTGGGTGGTGTTGAGGTTCAGGCATGGGGTGTTGTGTGGGCGGTGGTGAGCGTCAGTCTCGGGTGGTGTGTGGACGGTGGTGAGGGTGAGTCTGGGGTGGTGTGTGGACGATGGTGAGGGTCTGGCTGGGAGCAGTGTGTGGACGGCGGTGTGGGTCAGGATGGGGGAAGTGATGGATGGGGGTGAGGATCAGACTGGTGGCGGAGTGTGGACAAAGGTGAGGATCAGGCTGGGGGTAGTTTGTGGATAGCAGTGAGAGTCAGACTGGGGGCACAGTCGGAAGGCGGTGACAGTCATGCAGGGGTCGGTGTGCAGAGAACAGTGAGGTTCTAGCTGGGGCAGTATTGTATGGCGTTGAGTGTCAGGTTGGGGGCGTTGCGTGTACGGTGGTGAGGGTCACGCTCGGGATTGGTGTGTGTGGCGGTGAGGGTGAGGCTGGGTGTGATGTTGAATGGCGGTGAAGGTCAGTCTGGTGGCAGGGATGGGACGGTGGTGAGGGTCAGGTTGGAGGCAGTGTTGAACGGCAGTGAGTGTCAGGTTGGAGGCGGTGTGTCGACGATGGTGAGGGTCAGGCTTCGGATGGTTCATGGATGGCAGTGAGGGTCAGGGTGTGGACGGTGTGTGGAGAGTGGTGAGGGTCAGGATGGGTGCAGTGTGTGGACGGTGGTGAGGGTCAGGTTGGGTTGGTGTGTGTGTAGCGGTGAGTGTCAGGCTGGGTCGGTGTGTGTGTGGCGGTGAGGGTCAGGCTGGGGGTGGAGTTGAATGGCAGTGAAGGTCAGTCTGGTGGCGGTGACGGGACGGCAATGAGGGTCGGGCTACAGGCGGTGTTGAACGACGGTGAGCGTCAGGCTGGAGTAGGTAGGTGGACGGTGGTGAGGGTCAAGCTTCGGACGGTTCGACGACGCCTGTTAAGGTCAGGTTGAGGGCGGTGTGTGGGCGATGATGAGTCTCAGTCTGGGGCAGTGTTGGATGACAGTGTGGGTGAGGCTTGAGCTGGTGTGTGGGCGATTGTGAGGGTCAGTCTGGGGGCAGTGTTATATTACGGTGTGGGCCAGTCAGGGGATGGTGCGTGGGTGGCAGTGTGGCTCAAGCTGGGGGCAGTGTTGGAGTGCTGTGGGTGGTTTGGGGCGGCAGTGCGGGTCAGGTTGGGGGCGGTGTATGGACGGAGGTGAGGGTCAGGCTGTGGGCGCTGTGTGGACGGCGGTGGGGGTCATGCTGGGGGCGGTGTGTGTACAGCAGCGAGCTTCACGCTGGAGAGGTATTGGACGGCATTGGTGGTCAGGCTGGGGGTGTTGCGTGGGCGTCGGTGAGGGTCAGGCTGGGTACGGTTCTAAACGGCTGTAAGTGTCAGGCTGGGGACGGGTTGTGGATGGTGGTAAGTGTCAGGCTGGGGGCGGTGTATGGGAAGCAGTGAGGGTCAGGCTGGGGGCAGTGAGGATCAGGCTGGGGGCGCTTTGTGGACTACAGTGAGGGTCAGGCTGGGAGCAGTGTTGAACGGTGGTGAGGGTCAGGCTGGGGGCGGTGTTGGACGGCACAGAGGGTCAGGCTGAGGGCGGTGGGGAGAAGATGGTGATTGTCAGGCTGGTGGCGTTGCGTAGACGGTGGTGAGGGTCAGGCTGGTGGCAGTAAGTGAATGGCAGTGAGGGTCAGTCTGGGGTGGTGTGTGAACGGTGGTGAGGGACTGGTTGGGGCGGTGTTTGGATGGCGGTGCGGGTCAGGCTGGGGGAGGTGATGGATGTTGGTGAGGGTCAGGCTGGGGGCGGTTTTGGACAGTGGTGAGGTTCAGGCTGGGAGCACTGTGTGGGCGGCGGCGAGGGTCAGGCTGGTGCTGGAGTGTGGATGGCAGTGAGTGTCAGGATGGTGCAGGAGTGTGGACGGCATTGTGGGTCAGTCTGGGGGCGGTGTTTGGATGCTGGTGAGGGTGGGGATGGGGTGGTGAAGATCAGGTTGGGGCAGTGGGTGGACAGTGGTGAGGGTCAGGCTGGGGGCGGTCTGTGGACGGCAGCGTGGGTCAGGCTGGGGGCGGTGTTGTACGGCACTGAGGGTCAGAGTTGGGGCGGTGTGTGGATGGCAATGAGGGTCAAGCTGGCGGCGGTGTTGGACGGTTGTGGGCGGTTTTTGGACGGCAGTGTCGGTCAGGTTGGGGGCGGTGTATGGATGGAGGTGAGGGTCAGGCTGGGGGCGGTGTGTGGATAGCGGTGAGAGTCTGATTGCGGGCAGTGTGGATGGCGGTGAAGGTCAGGCCCGGGGCAGTGTGTTTGTGGCAGTGAGGGTCAGGCTGTGGCTATGTGTGGATGGTGGTGAGGATCAGGCTGGAGGCGTTGTGTCGGCGTTCGTGTGTGTCAGGCTGGGGTCAGAGTTGAATGACGGTTTGGGTGAGGCTGGGGGCGGTGTTTGGAGGAAGGTGAAGGACAGGCTGGAGGCACTGTTGGATGACGATTTGTGTGAGGCTGGGGCCGCTTTGTAGACGACAGTGAGGGTCAGGTTGGGGGCAGTGTTGAATGATGATTTGGGTGAAGCTGGGTGCGTTGTGTGGAGATCGGTGAGGGTCAGGCTGGGGGCAGTGTTGGACTGTAGTTAGGGTCAGGATTGGGCGGTGTGTGGGCGGCGGAGAGAGTCAAGCTGGGGGCGGTGTTGGACGGCTGTGGGCGGTTCTTCGACGGCAGTAAGGGTCAGGTTGGGGGCGATGTTTGGACGGAGGTGAGGGTCAGGCTGGGATCGGTTTTGGACGGTGGTGAGTGTCAGGATGGGGGCGATTAAGGTCAGGCTGGGGGCAGTGTGTGGATGGCAGTGAGTGTAAAGTTGGGGACGGTCTGTGGACCGCAGTGTGGATTACGCTGGGGGCGGTTTGTGGACCGTGGTGAGGGTCAGATTGGGGGCAGTGTGTGGACAGTGGTGAGGGTCAGACTGGTGGCGGTGTGTGGACGGCAGTGCGAGTCATGCTGGGTCGGTGTGTGTGTGGTGGTGAGGGTCAGGCTGATGGTGGTGTTGAATGGCAGTGAAGGTCAGTTTGGGGACGGTGATGGGATGGCAGTGAGGGTCAGGCTGGAGGCGGTGTTGAACGGCAGTAAGTGTCAGGCTGGAGGCGGAGTGTGGATTGTGGTGAGGGTCAGGCTTCCGATGGTTCATGGATGGCAGTGAGGGTCAGGCTGGGGGCGTTTGTGGGCGACGGTGAGGGTTAGTCTGGGGGCATGGTTGGATGATGGTGTGGGTGAGGCTGGGACCAGTGTGTGGACGACGGTGTTGGTCAGTCTGGGGGCACAGTTGGATGGCGGATAGGGTCATGCAGAGGGCGGTGTGTGGATGAGAGTGAGGTTCAATCTGGGGTGGTGTGTGTATGGTGGTGATGGTCAGGCTGGAGGAACGGGGGTGAGGGTCAGGTTGGAGGCGGTGTTGATGGGCGATGAGTGTCTGGCTGGAGGTGGTGTGTGGACGACGGTGAGGGTCAGTCTGAGGGCGATGTGTGGACGGCGGTGAGTGTCAGGCTTGGGGCGGTGCATGGGCGGCTGTGATGTTGAGGTTGGGGCCAGTGTGTGGATGACCGTGTTGGTCAGTCTGGGGGCACAGTTGGATGACGGATAGGGTCATGCAGAGGTCGGTGTGTGGATGGCAGTGAGGTTCAAGCTGGGGCAGTGTGTTTGTGGCTGTGAGAGGCAGGATGAGGGTGGTGTAGAATGACAGTTTGGGTAAAGCTGGGTGCGGTGTGTGGAAAACGGTGAGGGTCAGGCTGCGGCCAGTGTTGGATGACGGTGTGGACCAGGTAGGGGACGGTGTGTGGGTGGCGGTGAGGGTCATGCTGGGGGCGTTGTTAGATGGTTGTGAGCAGTTTTTGGACGGCAGTGATTGTCAGGTTGGGGGCGGTGTATGGACAGAGGTGAAGGCCTGGCTGGGGGCAGTGTTGGACGGTGGTGAGGGTCAGGCTGGGGGCGGTGTTGGACGGCGGTGAGGGTCAGACTGGGGGCGGTGTGTGGATGGCGGAGAGCGTCAGGCTGGGGACGGTGTGTGGGCGGTGGTGAGGGTCAGGATGGGTGCGGTGTGTGGACGGCGATGAGTGTCAGGCCGGGTCGGTGTGTGCGTGGTGGTGAGGGTCAGGCTGGCGGTAGTGTTGAATGGCTGTGAAGGTCAGTTCGGAGATGCTGACAGGACGGCAGTGAGTGTCAGGCTGGAGGCGGAGTGTGGATGGTGGTGAAGGTCAGGTTTCGGACGGTTCGTGGACGGCAGTGAAGGTCAGGCTGGGAGTGATGTGTGGGCGATGGTGTGGGTCAGTCTGGGGGAAGTGTGTGGACGGCAGTGAGGGTCTGGCTGGGGGAGTGTGTGCACAGCGTGAGGGTGAGCCTGGGGGCGGTGTGTGCACAGCCTGAGGTTTAGTATGGGGGAAGTGTGTGGATGGCAGTGAGGGTCAGGCTGGGTGCGGTGTGTGCATAGCGGTAATGGTCAGGCTGGGGTCGATGTGTGGACGGCAGTGAGTGTGTGGCTGGGGGCGGTGGTTGGGCGGCTGTGGGGTCAGGCTGTGGGCAGTGTGTGGGCAGCAGTGAGGTTCAGACTGGCGACGGTGGGTAGATAGCGGTGATAGTCAGTCTGGGGACAGTGTGTGGATGGCAATGAGGGTCAGACTGCGGGCATAGTTGAACGGTGGCAAAGGTCATGCTGGGGACGGTGCGTGGATGGCTGGAAGGTTCAGGCTGGGGGCAGTGTGTGGACGGCAGAGGGGCCAGGCTGGGGCAGTGCGTGCACAGCGGTGAAGGTCAGGCTGGGGGCAGTGTGTGGATGGTAGTGAGGGTCCGGTTGCGGCAAGTGCGGATGGCGGTGAAGGTCAGGCTTGGGGTGAAGTGTGTGCGGCAGTGAGGGTTAGGCAGGGGGCGGTGAGTGTAAAGCGGTGAGGGTCAGGCTGGGGGTGGTGTTGAATGGCGGTGAAGGTCAGTTTGGGGGTGGTGACAGGACGGCAGTGAGTGTCAGGCTGGAGGTGGTGATGAACGGCAGTGAGTGTCAGGCTGGAGGTGGAGTGAGGATGGAGGTGAGGGTCAGGCTTCGGATGGTTCGTGGACGGTAGTGAAGGTCAGGCTGGCGGCAGTGTGTGGGCGACGGTGAGGGTCAGTCTGGGGGCATGGTTGGATAACGGTTTGGGTGAGGATGGGGCCGGTGTGTGGACGATGGTGTTGGTCAGTCTGGGGGCACGTTTGGATGGCGGATAGGGTCATGCAGTGGGCGGTGTCTGGACAGCAGTGAGGTTCAAGCTGGGGCGGTGTGTTAGTGGCGGTGAGGGTCAGGCTGTGGGTGGTATTGCATGGCGATGAAAGTCAGTCTGGGGGCGAGAACGGGACGGGGATTAAGATCAGGCTGGAGGCAGTGTCGAACGGCGGTGAGTGTCAGGCTGGAGGCGGTGTGTGGACGGCGGTGGGGGTCAGGTTTCAGACGGTTCGTGGATGGCAGTGAGGGTCAGGCTGGGGGCGATGTGTGGTCGATGGTGAGGGGCAGCTTGGGGCAAGTGTGTGAATGGCAGTAAGGGTCAGGCTGGGGCGCTGTGTGCACAGCGTGAGGGTCAGACTGGGTCGGTGTGTGCACAGTGGTGAATGTCAGGCTGCGGGCGATGTGTGGATGGCGGTGAGTGTCTAGCTGGGGGCGGTGCTTGGGCGGCTGTGTGGATCAGGCCGGGGGCAGTGTGTGGACAGTGGTGCAGGTGAGGCCGATGACGGTGGATGGACAGCGGTGAGAGTCAGGCTGGGGGCAGTGTGTGGATGGCGTGAGGGTCAGACTGCGGGCACAGGTGAGTGGCGGTGAGGATCAGGCTGGGGATGGTGTGTGGACGGCGATGAGGGTCAGGCTGGGGGCGGTGTGTGGATGGCAGTGAGGGACAAGCTGGGGCAATTTATGCACAGCGGTGAAGGTCAGGTTGGGGGAGGTGTGTGAATGGCGGTGGGTGTCTGGCTGGGGGCGGTTCATGGGCGGCTGTGGGGGCCAGGCTGGGGGCTGTGTGTGGACAGCAGTGAGGGTCAGGCTGGCGACGATGGGTGGACAGTGGTGAGAGTAGGCTGGGGGTGGTTTGTGGATGGCAGTGAGGGACAGGCTGCGGGGGTGTTGGATGGCGGTGAGGGTCAGGCTTGGGGTGGTGTTGGACGGTGGTGAGTGTCAAGCTGCGGGTGGTGAAGGAATGGCAGTGTGAGTCAGACTGGGTGCGATGTAGGACGGCGGTAAGGGTCAGGCTGGAGGTGATATTGAATGGGAGAAAGTGTCAGGCTGGAGGCGATTTGTGGACGTTGGCAAGGGACAGGCTGGAGGCGGTGTTGAACGGCGGTGAGGGTCAGGCTCGAATGGTGTGTGGATGGTGGTGAGGGTCAGGGTTTGGGCGGTGGTGGACGGCGGTGAGCATCAGACTGTAGGAAGTCTCTGGACGGTGGTGATGGTCAGGCTCACAGCGGTCATGGAAGATGGTGAGTGACAGGCAGGGCGTGGTATGTTGACGGCAGTGAGGGTCAGGCTGGGGGCAGTGTGTGGATGGTGGTGATGGCAAAGCTGGGGGCTTTGTGTGGATGGTGGTGAGGATCAGTCAGGGGCGGTGTGTGGATGGCGGTGAGGGTCAGGCTGGGGGTGTTGTGTGGACAGCTGTGAACGTCAGGCTGTGGGCGGTGTGTGGATGGCAGTGAGGGTCTGTATGTGGGTAGTGTGGATGGCGGTGAGGGCCAGGCTGGGGGCAGTGTTTGGATAGCGATGAGGATCGGTTTGTGGGCAGTGTGGATGGCGGTGAAGTTCTGGCCCGGGGAGGTGTGTGTGCGGTAGTGAGGGTTAGGCTGTGGCTGGGTGTGGACGGCGGTGAGGCTCAGGCTGGGGGCGTTGTGTCTGCGTTCGTGTGTGTCAGACTCGGGGCAGTGTTGAATGATGGTTTGGGTGAGGCTGGGGACGGTGTTTGGAGGTCTCTGAAGGTCAGGCTGGGGACAGTGTTGGATGACGATTTGTGTGAGGCTGGTGCCTCTGTGTGGACAAAGGTGAGGGTCAGGTTGGGGCAGCGTTGAATGACGGTTTGGGTGAAGCTGGGTGCGGTGTGTGGAGATGGGTGAGAGTCAGGCTGGGGGCAGTGTTGGATAACGGTGTGGGCCAGGCAGTGGATGGTGAGTGGGTGGCGGTGAGGGTCAAGCTGGGGGCGGTTTTGGACGGTTGTGGGCGTCATTTGGTCGGCAATGAGGGTCAAGTTGGGGCCGATGGATGGACGGAGGTGAGGGTCAGGCTGGGGGCGGTGTTGGACAGTGGTGAGTGTCAGAATAGGGGCGGTGAAGGTCAGGCTGGGGGAGGTGTGTGGACGACAGTGTGGGTCAGGCTGGGGGCGGTATTGGACAGTGGTGTGGGTCAGAATAGGGGCGGTGAAGGTCAGGCTGGGGGTGGTGTGTGGACGGCAGTGTGGGTCAGGCTGGGGGCGGTGTTGGAAGGCGGTGAGGTCAATCTGGTGGCAGTGAGTGGACGGCAGTGAGGGTCAGGCTGGGGCGGTGTGTGCACAGTGGTGAAGGTTAGGCACGGATCAATGTGTGGATGGCAGTGAGTGTCTGGCTGGGGCGGTGCGTGGGCGGCTGTGGGGGTCAGGCTGGGGGCAGTGTGTGGACAGAGGTGAGGGTGAGGCTGGCGACAATGGGTGGACAGCGGTAAAAGTCAGGCTCGGGACAGTTAGTGGACGGCGTGAGGGTCAGACTGCAGGCACAGTTGAACAGTGGTGATGGTCAGGCTGGGAACGGTGTGTGGAAGCCGGAAAGGGTCTGGCTGGGGGTGGTGTGTTGACGGCGATGAATGTCTAGCTGGGGGCAGTGCGTGGGTGGCTGTGGGGGCCAGGCTGGGGGCCGTGTGTGGACAGCAGTGAGGGTCAGGCTGGCGACGATGGGTGGACAACGAAAAGGGTCAGGCTGGGGGTGGTGTGTGTACGGCGGTGAATGTCTGGCTGGGGGCAGTGCGTGCGCGGCTGTGGTGGCCAGGCTAGTGGCCGTGTGTGGACAGCAGTGCGAGTCAGGCTGGGTGCGGTGTGTGGATTTCACTAAGGGTCAGGCTGGGGGCCGAGTTTGGACAGCGGTGAGGGTCAGGCTGTGGGCGGTGTGTGGACGGCGGTGAGGGTAAGGCTGTATGTGGTGTGTGGACATCAGTGAGGATTAGGCTGCGGGCAGTGAGTGGAAGGAGGTAAAATTCAGGCTGGGTGCTTTGCGTGGAGGGAGGTGATTTTCAGGCTGGGGCAGTGTGTGGACGGCGGTGAGGGTCAGCCAGATGGCAGTGTGCGGGGTGAAGTGAGGGAGAGGTTGAGGGCGGTGTTGAATGGCAGTGAGGGTCAGGCTGGGGGCGATGTTTGGTTGGCAGTGAGGGTCAGGCTGGACATGGTGTGTGAACGGCGGTGAGGGTCAGTTTTCGGGTGCAGTGCCGACGGCAGTGCGGGTCAGGCTGGGAGCAGTGTTGAACAGTGGTGAGGGTAATGCTGGGGGGGTGTTGGACGGCGGTGAGTGTCTGGCTGGGGACGGTGCATGGGCGGCTGTGGGGGCCAGGCCGAGGGCCGTCTGTGGACAGCGGTGAGGGTCAGGCTGGCGACAATGTGTGGACAGCGGTGAGAGTCAGGCTGGGGGTGGTACGTGGACAGCGGTGAGTGTCAGGATGGGGGCGTTGTGTGGACGGCAGTGAGGATCAGGCTGGGTACGGAGTTGAATGGTGGTGAGTGTCAGGCTGGAGGCTGTTTTGAATGGTGGTGAGTCTCAGGCTGGGGACGGTTTGTGGTCAGCGGTGAGGCTCATCTGGGTGTGGTGTGTGGGTGGCAGTGAGCGTCAGACTGGGGCCTGTGTGTGGACGGCGGTGAGGGTCAGGCTTTGGGCGGTGAAGGAACGATGGTATGAGTCAGGCTGGGTGCGATGTAGGACGGCGGTGAGGGTCAGGCTGGAGGCGATGTTGAACAGCAGTGAGTGTCAGGCTGGGATAATGTGTTGACGGTAGTGTGGGTCAGGCTTTGGGTAGTGTATGGACGGCGGTGAGGGTCAGCCTGTGGATAGTGTTGGAAGGCAGTGAGCATCTGGCTGGGGGCCGTGATGGACGGCAGTGAGCGGCAGACCGGAGGCAGTCTCTGGACCGCAGTGATGATCAGGCTCGCTGCGGTCATAGATGGTAGTGAGGGTCAGGCTGGGCGCGGTGTGTGGATGGTGGTGAAGGTAAAGCGGGGGGCGTTGTGTGGATGGTGGTGAGGATCAGGCTGGGGGTGTTGTGTGGACAGCTGCTAGCGTCAGGCTATGGGTGGTGGGTGGACGGCGGGGAGAGTCAGTCTGGGGCGTTGTGTTGAAGTGGTGAGGGTCAGGCTGGGGCGGTGTGTCGGGAGTGGTGAGCGTCAGACTGGGTAGATGTATGGACGGCGATGATGGTCAGGTCTGGGGGCGGTGTGTGGACGGCAATGAGGGTCAGTCTGCGGGCAGTGTTCTACGGCAGTGAGGGTCAGGCTGGGGGCGGTGTGTGGACGTCGGTGAGGATCAGGCTGAGGGTGATGTTTGACAGAAAGTTGGGTCAGGCTCGGGGCGGTGTATGGACAGCGGTGAGTGTCAGGCTGTGGGCAGTGTGTGCATTGCGGTGAGGGTCAGACTAGGGGTGGTGACTGTCAGCCTGGGGATGCTGTGTGGATGGAGGTGATTGTCAGGCTGGGGTGGTGTGTGGAAGGCAGTGAGGGTCAGTCTGTGGGTGGTGTTGAACGGCGGCGAGGATCAGGCTGGGGGCAGTGTGTTGACATCAGTGAGGATGAGGCGGCGTTGATGTTAGACAGCGCGTTGGGGCAGGCTGAGGACTGTGTGTGGGCAGTGATGAGGGTCAGGTTGTGGGCGTTATGTGGGCAGAGGCTAGGTCCAGGCCGGGGGCGGTGTGTGGACGGAGGTAGGCGTCTGACTGGAGACAGTCTCTGGATGGCGGTGATGGTTAGGCTGGGCGCAGTGTGTTGACGGCAGTGAGGGTCAGGCTGGGGGAAGTGTGTGGATGGCGAATATAGCAAATATGAGGGCGTTGTGTGGACGTCGGTGAGGATCAGGCTGGGGACGGTGTGTGGATGACAGTGAGGGCCAGGCTGGGGGTGGTTTGTGGACAGTGGTGAGGGTCAGGCTGGAGAAATGTGTGAATGGCAGTGACGTTCAGACTGGGGAGATGTATGGACAGCGGTGAGGGTCAGGCCTGGGGGTGGTGTGTGGACGGCGGTGAGGGTCAGTCTGCGGGCAGTGTTCTACGGCAGTGAGGGTCAGGCTGGGGGCGGTGTGTGGACGTCAGTGAGGATCAGGCTGGGGTGATGTTTGACAGCAAGTTGGGTCAGGCTCGGGGTGGTGTATGGATGGCGGTGAGTGTCAGGCTGTGGGCAGTGTGTGCACGGCGGTAGAGGGTCAGACAGGGGGTGGTGACTGTCAGCCTGGGGGCGGTGTGTGGATGGAGGTGTGTGTCAGGCTGGGGTGGTGTGTGGAAGGCAGTGAGGGTTAGCCTGGAGGAGGTTTGTGGACGGTGGCGAGGGTCAGGCCTGGTTGCAGTGCATGGACGGTGATGAGCCTCAGTCTGTGGGTGGTGTTGAATGGCCGAGAGGGTCACGCTTAGGGCAGTGTGTTGATGTCAGTGAGGATCAGGCGGGGGTGATGTTAGATAGTGTGTTGGGGCAGGCTGGGGGCTGTGTCGGGACGGCGGTGAGTGTCAGTCTGTTTGCAGTGTATGCACGGCGGTAGAGGGTCAGACTGGGGGTGGTGACGGTCAGCCTGGGGGCGCTGTGTGGATGGAGGTGTGTGTCAGGCTGGGGTGGTGTGTGGAAGGCGGTGAGGGTTAGCCTGGTGGCGGTGCATGGATGGTGGTGAGATCAGACTTTGGGTGGTGTTGAACGGTGGAGAGGGTCAAGCTTGGGGCGGTGTGTTGACGTCAGTGAGGATCAATCGGGGGTGATGTTAGCGAGCGCATTGGGGCACACTGGGGGCTGTGTGTGGACGGCGGTGAGGGTCAGGCTGGGGGCGGTGTGTGGATGGTGATGATGGTCAGGCTCGGGGCGGTGTGTGGACGGCAGTGAGGGTCAAGCTGGGGGCGGTGTGTCAGGGGTGGTGAGAGTCATCCTGGGGGCAGAGAGAGGCGTCAGTGAGGGTCAGGCTGGGGGTGGTAGGTGGACTGGGGTGAGGGTCAGACTTGGGCGGTGTGTGGATGTTGGTGCGGGTCAGTCTAGGGGCGGTGTGTGGGCAGTGGTGAGGGTCAGGCTATGGGCGGGGTGTGATGGCAATGAGGGTCAGGCTGGGGTCGGTGTGTGGACGGCGGTGAGGATCAGGCTGGGGGCTGGATGTGGACGGCGGTGACGGTCAGGCTGTGATCGATGTTGTGGACAGCAGTGAGGATCAGGTTATGAGCAGGGTGTGGATGGCGATGAGATCTGGCTGGGGGCAGTATGTGGGTGGCAGTTAGGGTCAGGCTGGGGGGGAGTGTGGACAACAGTGAGGGTCAGGCTGTGGGGGGCGTGTTGGATGGCGGTGAGGGTCAGGCTGGGGGCGGTGAGAGAGAGGCAGTGGAGGTCAGGCTGGTGGCGGTGTTGAACTTCAGTGAGGGCGAGGCTGGGGCAGTGTGTGGACGGCGGTGAGGGTCAGGCTGGGGGTGGTATGTGGACGGTGGTGAGTGTCTAGCTGGGGGCGGTGCTTGGGCGGCTGTGGGAGCCAGGCTTGGGACGTGCATGGACAACAGTGAGGTTCGAGGTGGCGATGGTGCGTGGACAGTGGTGAGAGTCAGGCTGGGTATGGTGTGTGACAGCAGTAAGGGTCAGGCTGGAGGGGTGTGGGATGGTGGTGAGGGTCTGGCTGGGGGTGGTGTTGGATGGCGGTGAGTGTCAGGCTGGAGGCTGTTTGAACGGCGTTGAGGGTCAGGCTGGGGATGATGTGTGGACGGCAGTGAGCGTCAGACTGGGGGCTGTGTGTGGACGGTGGTGAAGGTCAGGCTTTGGGCGGTGAAGGAACGGTGGTGTGAGTCAGGCTGGAGGAGATTTGTGGATGGCGGCGAGGGTCAGGCTGGAGGCGGTGTTGAATTACGGTGAGGGTCAGGCTGGGATGGTGTGTGGACAGTGGTGAGGGTCAGGCTTTGGATGATGTATGGACGGTGGTGAGCAGCAGACTGGAGGCACTCTCAGAACGATGGTGATGGTCTGGCTCGCTGCGGTCATGGACGGCAGTGAGGGACCGACTGGGTGCGGTGTTAACGGCAGTGAGGGTCAGGCTGGGGGCAGTGTGTGAATGGTGGTGATGGCAAAGCTGGGGGCGTTGTGTGGATGGTGATGAGGATCAGGCTGGGTGTGTTGTGAGGACAGCTGTGAATGCCAGGCTGTGGGTGGTGAGTGGGCGGCGGTGAGGTTCAGGCTGGGGACGGTGTGTGAAAGGCAGTGAGGCTCAGGCTGGGGGCGGTGTGTGGACATTGGTGATGGTCAGGCGGATGGAGTGTTGGATGACAATTTAGTTCAGTTGTGGGTGGTGTGTGAGCTGCTTTGAGGGTCAGACTGGGGTTGGTGTGTGGGCGGCAGTGTGTGTCAGGCTGATAGCAGTGTGTCGGCGGCAGTGAGAATCAGACTGGGGATGGTGTGTGGACGGCAGTGAGGTTCAGTCTGGGGGGGGTCATGTGGAGGGGCAGTGTGCTTCAGGCTGGGGGCGGTGTGTGGCGCGTGGGCAACAGTGAGGGTCAGGCTGAGGGCGGTGTGTGGACGGCAGTGAGGGTCAGGCTGGGGGCAGTGATGCACGGTGGTGAGGGTCAGGCTGGGCGCAGTGTGTGGACAGCACTGAGAGTCAGCCTGGGACGGTGTGTGGACGCAGTGAAGAACACGGTGGTAATCACTGCTGCCTCACAGCGCTAGAGACCTGGGACCTGGTGATGGTCAGGCTGGGGGCAGTGTTGAACGGCGGTGAAGGTCAGGCTAGGGGCGGTGTGTGGGCAGTGGTGAGGATCAGGTCGTGGGCTCATTTGGTCTGCGGTGATCGTCAGGCTTGGGTCCGTGTTGAACAGCAGTGAGGGTCAGTCTGGGGATAGTGTGTGGACGGTGGTGAGGGTCAGGCTGGGCGCGTTGTGTGGACGCCGGCGAGGGTCAGGCAAGGGGTAGGGTTCAGCAGCAGTGAGGGTCAGGCTGAGGGCTGTGTGTGGTTAGAGGTGAGGGTCAGGCTGGGGGCTGTGTGTGGACGGCAGTGAGGGTCAGGCTGTGGGTACTGTGTGGACAACTGTGAGTGTCAGACTGTGGTCGGTGTTTGGACGGCAGTGAGGATCAGCCTGTTGGCAGTATGTGGACGGTGGTGAGGGTCAGGCTGGGGATGGTGTGTGGATGGCAGTGACGGTCAGGCTGAGGGCAGTGTGGGTCAGGCTGGGGTCTGTGTCGGGAGTGGGGAGGGTCTGACTAGGGAGATGTATGGACGGCGGTGTGTGTCAGGCCTGGGGGCAGTGTGTGGATGGCGGTGAGGGTCAGTCTGTGGGTGGTGTTGAACGGCGGTGAGGATCAGGCTGGGGGCAGTGTGTGGATGTTGGTGAGCATCAGGCTGGGGTGATGTTCAACGGCACCTTGGGTCAGCCTGGGGGCGGTGTGTGGATGGAGGTGAGGGTCAGACTGGGGTGGTGTGTGGAGGAAGGTGGGTTTCAGGCTGGAGTGGTGTGTGGATGGTGGTGAGTGTCAGCCTAGTGACAGTGTGTGGACGGTGGTGAGGGTCAGGCTGGGTGTGGTGTGTGGACGGAGGTAGGTGTCAGGCTGGGTGTGGTGTGTGGACGGCGGTGAGGTTCAGGCTGGAGTCTGTGTGAATGGAGGTGAGTACCAGGCTGGGGCAGTGTGTGTTCGGCGGTGAGGGCCAGCCTGGTGGCAGTGTGTGGGTGGTGTTGAATGGCAGTGAGGGTCAGGATGGGGGTGGAGTGTGAACAGTAGTGAGGATCAGGCTGGGGCGGTATTCGACAGTGGTGTGCGTCAGGTTGGGGCGGTGTGTGGACAGCAGTGACCCTGGTGGCTGTGTGTGGACGGCAGAGTGGGTCAGGCTGCGGGCAGAGTTGATTGGCAGTGAGGGTCAGGCTGGGGGGGCGGTGTAGAATGGCGCTGAGGGTCAGGCTGGGGACGGTGTGTGCACGGCGGTGAGGGTCAGGCTGTGTGCAGTGTGTGGATGGCAGTAAGGGTCAGGCTGGGGTCGAAGTGTGGATGGTGTTGAGGGTCAGAGTGGGGGCGGTGTGTGGACGGTGAAGAGGGTCAGGCTGGTGGCAGTGTTTGGATGTCAGTGAGGGTCAGGCTGGGGGCGGTGTGTGGACGGTGTTGAGGGTAGGGCATTTGGCGTTGTGTGGATGGTGATGAGGGTCAGACAAGGGTGGTGTGTGGAAGGCGGTGAGGGTCAGGCTGTTCGTGGTGTTTGGAGGTCAGTAAGGATCAGGCTGGGGGCTGTGTGCAAACGAAAGTTGAGTGTCACAATGGCGTGGTGTGTGAACGGCGGTGAGGGTCATTCTGATGGAAGTGTGTGGGAGGAAGTGAAGGACAGGTTGTGGGCTGTGTTGAATGGCAGTGAGGGTCAGGCTGGGGGCGGTGCGTGGATGGCGGTGGGGGTCAGGCTGGAGATGGTGCGTGGACGGCAGTGAGGGTCAGGCTGGGGGCGGTGTAGAATGGCGGTGAGGTACAGGATGGGGACGGTGTGTGGAGGGCAGTGAGGGTCAGGCTGGGGGCGGTGTGTGGATATCAGTGAGGGGTAGGCTGGGGGCAGTGTGTGGATGGCCGTGAAGGTCGGGCTTTGGGCGGTGTGTGGATGTTGGTGAGGGCCAGACTAGGGCAGTGTGTGGAAGGCGGTGAGGGTCAGGCTGTTCGTGGTGTGTGGAGGTCAGTGAGGATCAGGCTGGGGGCTATGTGTGGACAGAGGTGAGTCAGGCTAGGGCGGTGTGTGAATAGCGGTGAGGGTCAGGCAGGCCGCATTGTGTGGATGGCAGTGAGGGTCAGGCTGGGGGCGGTGTTCGGCAGCAGTGAGGGTCAAGCTGAGGGCTGTGTGTGTGGATGGTGGCGAGGGTCAGGCTGGGGGCGGTGTGTGGACATTGATGATGGTCAGGCAGAGGGAGTGTTTGATGATGATGTGGTTCAGGTGCAGGTAGTGTGTGGGCGGTGGGTTTGGTGTGTGGGCGACAGTGTGGGTCAGGGTAATGGCGGTGCGTCGGCGGCGGTGAGGATCAGACTGGAGATGGTGTGTGGACAATAGTGAGGGTCAGGCTGGGGGCGGTGTGTGGGGGACGGGTGTGGGTCAGGCTGGGACGGTGTGTGGACGCAAAGAAGAACAGGCTTGTGGTGGTGTGTGGATGGCAGTGGGCGTCTGGCTGCGAGTGGTGTGAGGACAGCAGTGAGAGTCAAGCTGGGTCGGTATTGGAAGGTGTTGAGGGTCAGGATGTGTGCGGTGTGTGGGTGGCTGAGAGGGTCATGCTGGGGGCGGAATTTAACGGTGGTGAAGGTGAGGCTGGGGGCGTTGCATGGACGACGTTGAGGCCAGGCTGGGGACGGTGTGTGGGCTGCAGTGAGGGTCAAGCTGGGGGCTGTGAAGGTCAGGCTGCGGACTGTGTTTGAACAGCGGTGAGGGTCTGGCTGGGGTGGTGTGTGGGCGGCGGTGAGGGTCAGATCGTGGGCACATTTGGTCGGCGGCGATAGTCAGGCTGGTGGCAGTGTTGAACAGCGGTGAAGGACAGGCTGGGGGCGGTGTGTGGACGAGGTGAGGGTCAGGCTTAGGGATGTGTGTGGATAGAGGTGAGGGTCTGGCTGGAGGTGGTGTGGACGGCAGTGGTGAGGGTCAGGCAGGGGGTGGTTGTGGGCGGCAATGCTGGTCAGGCTGGGGGCGGTGTTGAACGGCGGTGAGGGTCAGGCTGAGGACGGTGTGTGTGGGCGGCAGTGTGGGGAAGGCTGGGGGTGGTGTGTGGACGATGGTGAGGATCAAGTTGGAGGCGGTGTTGAACGGTGTGAGGGTCAGGCTTGGTCGGTGTGTGGACAGCAATGAGGGACCGGCTGGGGGCGGTTTGTGGGCGGCGGTGAGGGTCAGGCAGTAGGTGGTGTGTGTTTGGCAGTGCAGGTCAGGATGGGGGAGGTGTGGTGGTGGCGGTGCGCGTCAGGCTGGGGGCGGTGTGTGGACGGCAGTGAGGGTCCGGCTGGGGCCGGTGTGTGTGTGTGGAAGTGAGGGTCAGGCTGGAGACAGCGTTGTATGGCAGGGAGGGTCAGTCTGGGGGCAGTTTGAGTGTGGCAGTGAGGGTCGGGCTGGGGTGGTGTGTGGGCGGTGGTGAGAGTCAGGCCGCGGGCGATGTGTGGATGGAGGTGAAGGTCAGGCTTGGGGCGATGTGTGCGCTGCAGTGAGGGTTAGACTCTGGGTGGTGTGTGGGCAGCGGTGAGGGTTAGGCTAGGGACGGTGTTGAAGGACGGTGAAGGTCAGGCCATTCGTTGTGTGTGGGCGGTGATGAGGGTCAGGCTGGGGGTGGTGTGTGGACGGCAGTGAGGGTCAAGCTCGGGCGGTATTGCATGGCAGTGTAAGTCAGGCATGGGGCAGTGTGTAGACAGCGACGAGGGTCTGGCTGGAGGCGGTGTTAAACGGCGGTGAAGGTCATGTTGGGGGTTTTACGTGAATGGTGGTGAGGGTCAGGCTGGGGCAGTGAGGGTCAGGCTGTGGACTGTGAGTGGACAGGGGTGAGGGTCAGGCTGGGCTCAGTGTGTGGGCGGCAGTGAGGGTCAGGTCGTGGGCACATTTTTTCGGCGGTGAGTTTCAGGCTGGGGGCTTTATATGGATGGCGGTGAGGTTCAAACTGGGGTCAGTGACGGTCAGGCTGCGGACTGTGTGAGGACAGCGGGGAGGGTCAGGCTGGAGGTGTTGAATGGCAAGGAGGGACAGGATATGGAAGGTGTGTTGGCGGCGGAGGGTCAGGCTGGTGTCGGTGTTGAACAGCGGTGAGGGTCAGGCTTTTGACGGTGTGTGGATGGCATTGAGAGTCAGGCTGGAGGCGGTGTTGAATGGCGGTGAGGGTCAGGCTGGAGGCTGTGTGTGGATGGTGGTGAGGGTCAGGATGGGGGCATTGTGCGGACGGCAGTGAGGGTCAGGCTGAGAGTGGTGTTGGATGGTGCTGAGTGTCAGGCTGGGGTTGGTGTGTGGAAGGCGGCGAGGGTCAGGCTCGGGGCAGGGTTGGACAGCAGTGAGGGTCAGGCTGGGTCCTGTGTGTCGACATCTGTGAGGGTCAGGCTGGGACGGTGTGTGGATGCCAGGGAGAGTCAGGCTGGTCGCGGTGTTGAATGGTGGTGAGTGTCAGGCCGGAGGCTGTGTACCCACAGCGGTGAGGGTCAGGCTGGGGGCGTTCTGTGGACGGCGGAGAGGGTAAGGCTGGGAGCGGGTTTGGATGGTTGTGAGTGTCAGGCTGGAACCGGTGTGGACGGCGGTGAGGCTCAGGCATGGGACGAGGTTGGACAGCAGTGAGGGTCAGGCTGGATGCTGAGTGTGGACATCTGTGAGGGTCAGGCTGGGCGAAGTGTGTGGGCGGTGGTGAGGGTCAGGCAGAGGGTGGTGTGTGGACAGTGCTAAGGGTCAGGCTGTGGGTGGATGGGCGGCAGTGAGGGTCAGGCTGGGGGCAGTGTTGTATGACAGTGTGGGCCAGGTTGGGTACGGTGTGTGTTTGGCAGTGAGGGTAAAGCCGGGGGGGCAGTGTTGGACGGCTGTGGGCGGTTTTGGACGGCAGTGAGGGTGAGGCTGGGGTGGTGTATGTTCGGCAGTGAAGATCTGGCTGGGTGTGGTGTTGCACGGTGTTGAGGGTCAGGCTAGGGGCCGTGTGTGGATGGCATTGACGATCAAGTTGGGGACGGTGTGTGAATGGAGGTGAGCGTCAGGCTGGGGGCAGTGTGTGCACGGCAGTGTGGGTCAGGCTGGGGGCGGTGTTGTACTGCAGTGCGTGTCAGGCTGTGGACAGTATGTAGATGGTAGAGAGGGTCAGGCTGGGGACAGTGTGTGGGCGGTGGTGAGGGTCATGCTGGCGGCGGTGTTGAAATGCAGTGAAGGTCAGGCTGGGGGCGTTGCATTTACGGTCGTATGGGTCAGGCTGGGGAGGATGTGTGCACAGCTGTTAGGGTCAGGTTTGGGACGGTGTGTGGTTGGTGGTGAGGGTCAGTTCGGGGACGCATTTGGTCGGCGGTGAGCGTTAGGCTGGGGTCGGTGTGTGGAAGATGGTTAGGGTCAGGATGAGGTCGGTGTGTGGACGATGGTGAGGGTCAAGTTGGACGCGGTGAAAGTCAGGCTGGGGACGTTGCATTCATGGTGGTGACGGTTAGGCTGTGGACAATGTGTCGACAGCAGTTAGGGTCAGGCTTGGGGTGGTGTGTGGGCGATGATGAGGGTAAGGCTGAGGCGGTGTGTGGAATATGGTGAGGGTCAGGCTGGGGTCAGTGTTGATCAGTGATGAGGGTCAGGCGGGGCGGTGTTGGACGGTGGTGAGGGTCAAGCTGGGTCGGTGTGTGGAATATGGTGAGGGTCAGGCTGGGGGCATTGTGTGGATGACAGTGAGGGTCACGCTGGGGGTGGTGTTTGGACAGTTGTGAGAATCAGGCTGGGGGCAGTGTGTGTAAGAGAATGAGGGTCAGGTTTGGGGCGATGTGTGGACAGCATTGCAGGACAGGCTGGGGTTGGTGCGTGGACGGTAGTGAGAGTCAGGATGGGGGCGGTGTTGAACGGCGGTGAGAGTCAGGCTGGGGACATTGTGTGGACGGCAGTGAGGGTCAGGCTGGGAGTGGTGTTTGGACGGTGGTGACGGTCAGGCTGGGGGCGGTGTCTGGACCACAGTGAGGGTCAGGCTTGAGAAGATGTGTGGACGGCAGTGAGGATCAGGCTGGGGGCAGTGGGTGGACAGCTGTGTTGTTCAGGCTGGGGGTGGTGTCTGGTCAGGTTTGGGGCGATGTGTGGACAGCAGTGCAGGACAGGCAGGGATTGGTGCGTTCACGGCAGTGAGGGTCAGGCTGGCGGCGGCGTGTGGTCGGCGGTGAGGGTCAAGCAGGGGGTGGTGCTTAGGCATTGGTGTGGGTCAGGCTGGGGGTGGTGTTTGGACAGTGGTGAGGTTCAGGCTGGGGGCGGTGTGTGGAAGATGGTGACGGTCAGGCTGGGATGATGTATGGATGGTGGTGAATGTCAGGCTGGCATCGGTGTTGAACAGAGTTGAGGGTCAGGCTGTGGACGGTGTGTGGATGGCAGTGAGAGTCAGGCTGCAGGTAGTGATGAACGGCGGTGAGGGTCAGGCTGGGGGCGTTGTGCGGACTGCGGTGAGGGTCAGGCTGAGAGGTTTGTTGGATGGTGGTGAGTGTCAGGCTGGGGTGGTGTGTGGACGGCGGTGAGGTTCATGCTCGGGGCGGGCTTGGACAGCAGTGAGGGTCAGGCTGGGTGCTGAGTGCGGACATCTGTGAGGGTTAGGCTGGGGATGGTGTGTGGATGGCAGTGAGAGTCGGGCTGGAGGCGGTGTTGAACAGCAGTAAGGGTTAGGCTGGAGGCTGTGTGTGGATGGCGGTGAGGGTCAGGCTAGGGGCGTTGTGTGGACGGCGGTAACTGTCAGGCTGGGAGTGCGTTTGGACGGTGGGGAGGGTAAGGTTCCGGGGGTGTGGTTGGACAGCAGTGAGGGTATGGCTGGGGGCGGTGTGTGGGCGGAGGTGAGTGACAGGCAGAGGGTGGTGTGTGGACAGTGGTGAGGGTTAGGCTGTGGGCGGTGGGGGGCGGCGGTGAGGGACAGGCTGGGGGCAGTGTTGTAATGACAGTGTGGGCCAGGCTGGGTACGGTGTGTGTTTGGCAGTGAGGGTAAAGCCGGGGGAAAGTGTTGGACGAATGTGGGCGGTTTTGAACGGCAGTGAGGGTGAGGCTGGGAGTGGTGTATGGATGGCCATGAAGGTCAGGCTGAGTGCGGTGTTGCAATGTGGTGAGGGTCAGGTTCAGGGCGGTGTTGGATGGCGGAGAGGGACATGCTGGGGGCATTGTGTGGACCGCATTGAGGGTCATGCTGGGGGCCGTGTGTGGACCGCATTGAGGATCAGGCTGGGGGTGGTGTTGGATGGTGGTGAGGGTCCGGCTGGGAGTGGTGCTGGACGACGGTGAGCATCAGTCTGGGGACGGTGTGTGGACGGAGGTGAGTGTCAGCCAGGAGGCGGTGTGTGCACGACAGTGTGGGTCAGGCTGGGGGCGGTGTTGTATGGTAGTGACTGTCAAGCTGGGGAGGATATGGAGATGGTGGAGAGGGTCACGCTGGGGAGTCTGTGTGGGCGGTGGTGAGCATCATGCTGGCGGCGATGTTGAACGTCGGTGAAGGTCAGGCTGGGGGTGTTGCATTGTTGGTAGTGAGTGTCAGGCTGGGGACGATGTGTGCTCAGCGGTTAGTGTCAGGCTTGCGGCGGTATGTGGTTGGCAGTGTGGGTAAGTTCGGGGACACATTTGGTCGGCAGTGAGGGTCTGGCTGGGGGCGGTGTATGGACGACAGTGAGTGTCATGCTTGGGGCGGTGTGTAGATGTTGATGAAGGTAAAGCTGGGGACTGTGTATGGATGACTGGGAGGGACAGGCTTGGGGTGGCGCGTGGACGGCAGTGAGGGTCAGACTGGGGCGTTGTGTGGACGGCGGTGAGGGTCAGGCTGGGGGTGGTGTTGAACGGCAGTGAGAGTTAGGCTGGGGGCAGTGCTGAAAGGCAGAGAGGGTCAGGCTGGGGCAGAATGTGGATGGTGGTGATGGTCAGGCTGGGAGCGGTGTTGAATGCCAGTGCGGGTCTGGCTGGGTGCGGTGTTGATCACTGGTGAGGGTCAGAAAGGACGTGGTGCTTTGGCATTGGTGTGGGTCAGGCTGGGAGTGGTGTTTGGACAGTGGTGAGTGTCAGACTGGGGGCGGTATTTGGAAGATGGTGAGGGTCAAGTTGGAGGCGGTGAGGGTCAGGCTGAGGACAGTTTGTTGATGGCAGTGAGGAGCAGGCTGGAGCAGTGCGTGGACTACGGTGAGGGTCTAGTTGGATGCGGTGTTGAATTGTGGTGGCGGTCACGCTGGGGTCGGCCTGTGGATGGCAGTGAGGGTCAGGCTGGAGGCAGTGTGTGGGCGGTGTTACGGGTTAGTAAGAGCGGGTACATGTCAGCAGTGTGGGTCAGGCTGGCAGCAGTGTACGGGCGGCAGGGAGGGTCATACCGCGGGTGGTGTGTGGGCAGCGGTGAGGGTCAAACTGAGAATGATGTGTGGGTGGTTGTGAGGGTCAGACTGTGCGTGGTGTTAAACGACGGTGACGGTCAGGCTCGGGGCTGTGTGTGGACGGCGGGGATTTGGTCAGGCTTGGGGTGGCGAATGGATGGCAGTGCGGGTCAGGCTGGGGCAGTGAGTGGACGGCGGTGAGGGTCAGCCTGGGGGTGTTGTGTGGGCAGCGGTGAGCGTCAGGCTGGGGGCGGTGTTTGGACGGCATTGAGTGTAAGGCTGGGGGCGGTGTCTGGACGGTGGTGAGTGTCAGGCTGGGGTCAGTGTTGATCGGTGGTGTGGGCCAGGCTGGGTTCAGCCTATGGACGGCAGTCAGTGTCAGGCTGGGGTCTGTGTCTGGATGGCAGTGAGGGTCAGGCTGGGTGCGCTGTGTGTGCGGCAGTGAGGGTCATGACGAGGGCGGTGTGTGTGGGCAGCGTTGAGGGTCAGGCTAGGGGTGGTGTGTGGGTGGCAGTGAGGGTCAGGCTGGGAGCAGTGTTGAATGGCGGTGAGGATCAGGCTGAGTCAGTGCGTGGACGGCAGTCCAGTTTAGGCTGGGGACCGTGTGTGGACAGCGGTGCCAGTAGGCTTAGGGTGGCACGTGGCCGGCAGTGAGGATCAGGCTGGGGGCGGTGTTTGGACGGCATTGAGTGTAAGGCTGGGGGCGGTGTCTGGACGGCGGTGAGTGTCAGGCTGGGGGCAGTGTTGATCGGTGGCATGGGCCAGGCTGGGGAAGGTGTGTTGACGATGGTGAGGGTCAAGTTGGAGGTGGTGTTGAACGGCAATGGGGGTCATGCTGGGTTCAGCCTATGGACGGCCGTGAGGGTCAGGCTGGGGGCTGTGTCTGGATGGCAGTGAGGGTCAGGCTGGGTGCGCTGTGTGTGCGGCAGTGAGGGTCATGACGAGGGCGGTGTGTGTGGGCAGCGTTGAGGGTCAGGCTAGGGGTGGTGTGTGGGTGGCAGTGAGGGTCAGGCTGGGAGCAGAGTTGAATGGCGGTGAGGATCAGGCTGAGTCAGTGTGTGGACGGCGGTCCAGGTTATGCTGGGGACCGTGTGTGGACAGCGGTGCCGGTTAGGCTAGGGGTGGCACGTGGCCGACAGTGAGGATCAGGCTGGGGCGGTGTGTGGCCGGCGGTGAGGATCAGGCTGGAGGTGGTGTTGAACGGTGGTGATGGTCAGGCTGGGGGCAGTGATGAACGGCAGAGAGGGAGTGGCCACGGGTGGTGTGTGGACAGCGCTGAGTGTCAGTCTTGTGGTGGTGTGTGAATGGCGGTGAGGGTCAGGCTGGGGGCGCTGTTGAATGGTAGTGAGGGTCAGGCTGGGGGCAATGTGTGGAATATGGTGAGGGTCACGCTGGGGGCGGTGCTGAACAACGGTGAGTGTCAGGCTGGGGGCGGTGTACGGTGGTAAGGGTCAGGCTGGGGGTGGTGTCCGATGGCGTTGAGGGTCAGTCTGGGGGCGGTGTGTGGAATATGGTAAGGGTCAGACTGGGGACGGTGTGTGGATGTCAGTGCAGGTGAGGTTGGTGGCAGTGTGTGGGCAGCAGTGAGGGTCTGGTGGGGGCGCGCGGGGACGACAGTGAGGGTCAGGTTGGGGGTGGTGTTTGGACGGCATTGAGTGTAAGGCTGGGGGCGGTGTCTGGACGGCGGTGAGTGTCAGGCTGGGGGAAGTGTTGATCGGTGGCATGGGCCAGGCTGGGGAAGGTGTGTTGACGATGGTGAGGGTCAAGTTGGAGGTGGTGTTGAACGGCAATGGGGATCATGCTGGGTTCAGCCTATGGACGGCAGTGAGGGTCAGGCTGGGGGCTGTGTCTGGATGGCAGTGAGGGTCAGGCTGGGTGCGCTGTGTGTGCGGCAGTGAGGGTCATGATGAGGGCGGTGTGTGTGGGCAGCGTTGAGGGTCAGGCTAGGGGTGGTGTGTGGGTGGCAGTGAGGGTCAGGCTGGGAGCAGAGTTGAATGGCGGTGAGGATCAGGCTGAGTCAGTGTGTGGACGGCGGTCCAGGTTATGCTGGGGACCGTGTGTGGACAGCGGTGCCGGTTAGGCTAGGGGTGGCACGTGGCCGGCAGTGAGGATCAGGCTGGGGCGGTGTGTGGCCGGCGGTGAGGATCAGGCTGGAGGTGGTGTTGAACGGTGGTGATGGTCAGGCTGGGGGCAGTGATGAACGGCAGAGAGGGAGTGGCCACGGGTGGTGTGTGGACAGCGCTGAGTGTCAGTCTTGTGGTGGTGTGTGAATGGCGGTGAGGGTCAGGCTGGGGGCGCTGTTGAATGGTAGTGAGGGTCAGGCTGGGGGCAATGTGTGGAATATGGTGAGGGTCACGCTGGGGGCGGTGCTGAACAACGGTGAGTGTCAGGCTGGGGGCGGTGTACGGTGGTAAGGGTCAGGCTGGGGGTGGTGTCCGATGGCGTTGAGGGTCAGTCTGGGGGCGGTGTGTGGAATATGGCAAGGGTCAGACTGGGGACGGTGTGTGGATGTCAGTGCAGGTGAGGTTGGTGGCAGTGTGTGGGCAGCAGTGAGGGTCTGGTGGGGGCGCGCGGGGACGACAGTGAGGGTCAGGTTGGGGGTGGTGTGTGTGCGGCATTGAGGGTCAGACTGAGGGCAGTAGGTGGGCGGCAGTGAGGATCAGAATGGGGACCGCGTGTGAGTGGCAGTGAGGGTCAGGCTCTGGACGGTGTGTGGGTCGTAGTGAGGTTCAGGCTGGGGGCGGTGTTGGATGGCTTTGAGGGTCAGGCTGGAGGCGGTGTTAGATGGTGATGAAGGTCAAGTTGGGGGAGGTGTGTGGACGGCAGTGAGGGTCATGCTTGGGGCTGTGCATGAACGGTGCTGGGGGTCAGGCTAAGGACGGTGTGTGGACGGCAGTGAGGGTCAGGCTGGTGGCTGTGTTGTCCGGCGGTGAGGCTCAGGCTGGGGGCGTTGCTGAACAGTGGTGAACGTCAGGCTGGAGGCGGTGGTGAACAGCAGTGAGGGTCAGCCTGGGGACGGTTAGTGGTCGGCGGTGAGGGTCAGGCTGGGGGCGGTTTTGGATGATTGTGAGGATCCGGATGGGGGCGGTATTGGACAGCGGTGAGGGTCAGGCTTGTGGCGGTGTTGGATGGTGATGAAGGTCAGGCTGGGTGTGGTGTGTGTACGGTGGTGAGGGTCAGGCTAGGGGCGGTGTTGGATGGCTGTGAGGATCCAGCTGGAGGCGGTGTGTGTACGGCGGTGAGGATCAGGCTGGGGGCGGTTTTGGATGGGGATGAGGGTCAGGCTGGGGGCAGTGTGTGGATGGCAGTGAGGGTCAGGCTGGGGACGGTGTGTGGACTGTGCTTGGGTTCAGGCTGGGACAGTGTGTGGATGGCGGTGTGCGTCAGGCTGAGGACTGTATGTGGATGGTACTTATGGGCAGGCCGGGGACAGTGTGTGGATGGCGGTGAGATTCAGGCTGGGGTCATTGTGTGGGCGGTGGTGAGGGCCAGTCTGGAGGCTGTGTGTGGTCAGCAATGAGGGTCAGGTTGGCGGTGGTCTGTAAATGGCGGTGAGGGTCAGGCGGGGGGCGGTGTGGCAGCTTTGAGGGTCATGCTGGGGGCGGTGTTGGATGGCGATGAGGGTTAGACTGGGGGCGGTATGTGTACGGCAGTGAGCGTCATGCTGGCGGCTGTGCCTGAATGGTGCTGGGGTTCAGGCTGAGGACGGTGTGTGCATGGTGGTGAGGGACAGGCTGGGGACGGTGTTTGATGGTGATGAGGGTCAGGCTGCGGAAGGTGTGTGGACGGCGGTGAGGGTCAGGATCCGGATGGTGTGTGGATGGCAGTGAGGGTCAGGATGCAGGCTGTGTGTGGACAGTGCTGGGGTTCAGGCTGGGGGCAGTATGTGGATGGCCATGAGAGTCGGGCTGGGGGTGGTGTGTGAGCGGTGGTGAGGGTCAGGCTGGGGACAGTGTGTGGATGGCCGTGACAGTCAGGCTGGGGGCGGTGTGTGGATGATGGTGAGGATCCAAATGGCGGTGGTGTTGGACAGCGGTGCGGGTCCGGTTTGTGGCGGTTTTGGATGGTGATGAAGCTCAGGCTGAGGGCGGTATGTGAACGGCGGTGAGGGTCAGGCTGGGGGCGGTGTTGGATGGCTGTGTGGGTCCGGGTGGGGGCGTTGATGCTGATGAGGGTCAGGCTGGGGAAGGTGTGTGGATGGCCGTGACATTCAGGCTCGTGGCGGTGTCTGGATGGCGGTGAGGTTCAGGCTGGGGGCGGCGTGTGGATAACAGTGAGACTCAGGCTGGATGCGCTGTTGAATGGCTGTGAGGGTCAGGCTGGGGGCGGTGTGTGGATGGCCATGAGAGTCGGGCTGGCCGTGGTGTGTGAGCGGCGGTGAGGGTCAGGCTGGGGACAGTGTGTGGATGGCCGGGACAGTCAGGCTGTGGTTGGTGTGTGGACGGTGGTGATGGTCAGGCTGGGGGCAGCATTAGATGGTTGTGAAGGTCCGGATGGGGACGGCATTGGACAGCGGTGAGCGTCAGGTTTGTGGCGGTGTTGGATGGTGATGAAGATCAGGCTGGGGGCGGTGTTGAACAGCGGTGAGGGTCAGGCTGGGGGCGGTGTTGAATGGCGATGAAAGTCAGGCTGGTGGCGCTGTTGAACGGTGATGATGGTCAGGCTGGAGGCGGTGTGTGCATGGTGGTGAGGGTGAGGATTCGGACAGCTCGTGGACTGCAGTGTGTGTCAGACTTAGGGTGGTGTCTGAACGTCGGTGAGGGTCAGGCAGAAGGTGGTGTCGAATGGCGGTGAGCGTAAGGGTGGGGGTGTTGCGTGGACAGCGGTGAGGGCACGGCTGGGGGCGTTGTTGGATGGTGGTGAGGATCAGGCTGGAGGCGGTGATGAATAGCGGTGAGGGTCCGGCTGGGGACTGTGTTGGATGGTTGTGAGGATCTGGATGGGGACGGTATTGGACAGCGGTAAGGGTCAAGCTGGGGACGGTGTGGTGACTGTGCTGGGGTTGAGGCTGGGACGGTGTGTGGATGGCGGTGTGCGTCAGGCTGAGGACTGTGTGTGGATGGTACTTGTAGGCAGGCTGGGGACAGTGTGTGGATGGCGGTGATGTTCAGGCTGTGGTCAGTGTGTGGACGGTGGTGAGGGCCAGTCTGGAGGCTGTGTGTGGTCAGCACTGAGGGTCAGGTTGGCGGTGGTCTGTAAATGGCAGTGAGGTTCAGGCGGAGGCTGGCGTGGTGGCTTTGAGGGTCATGCTGGGGGCGGTGTTGGATGGCAGTGAGCGTCATGCTGGCGGCTGTGCATGAACGGTGCTGGGGTTCAGGCAGAGGACGGTGTGCGCATGGTGGTGAGGGTCAGGCTGGGGGCAGCGTTAGATGGTTGTGAAGATCCGGATGGGGGCGGTGTTGGACAGCGGTGAGGGTCAGGCTTGTGGCAATGCTGGATCACGGTGAGGGTCAGTATGGGGCAGGTGTTTGGCTCTGGCCGGTGTGTGTATGGCGGTGAGAGTCAGGCTGGGGGCGGTGTGGGAATGGCCGTGAAATTCAGGCTCGGGGCGGTGTGTGGACGGCAGTGAGGTTTAGGCTGGGGTCGGCGTGTTGATGACAGTGAGGGTGTGGCTGGGAGCGCTGTTGAACGGTGGTGAGGGTCAGGCCGGGGGCGGTGTTGGATGGTTGTGAGGATTCGGATGAGGTGGTGTTGGACAGCGGTGAGGGTCAGGCTTGTGACGGTGTTGGATGGTGACAAAGGTCAAGCTGGGGGTGGTGTATGAACAGCGGTAAGGGTCAGGCCGGGTGCGGTGATGGATGGCTGTGAGGGTCCGGCTGGGGGTGGTGTGTGTACGGCAGTGAGGGTCAGCCTGGGGGCTGCGTGTGGATGGTGCTGGAGTTCAGGCTGGGGGCGGTGTGTGGATGGCGGTGTGCATTCGGCCTGGGGCAGTGTGTGTATGGTGCTGGGGGGCAGGCTGGTGATAGTGTGTGGATGGTGGTGAGGGTCAGGCTGTGGTCAGTGTGTGGACAGTGGTGAGGGCCAGTCTGGAGGCTGTGTGTGGTCAGCAGTGAGGATCAGGCGGGAGGAGGTGAGTGGATGGCAGTGAGGGTCAGGCTGGGGGAGGTGTGTGGACGGCAGTGAGGTTCAGCCTGGGGGTGTTGTTGGATGGCGATGAGGGTTTGACTGGGGGCGGTATGTGGATGGCAGTGAGCGTCATGCTGGCGGCTGTGTATGAACGGTGCTGGGGTTCAGGCAGAGGACGGTGTGCGCATGGTGGTGAGGGTCAGGCTGGGGGCAGCGTTAGATGGTAGTGAAGATCCGGATGGGGGCGGTGTTGGACAGCGGTGAGGGTCAGGCTTGTGGCAGTGCTGGATCACGGTGAGGGTCAGTATGGGGCAAGTGTTGATGGCTGTGAGGGTTCGGATCTGGCCGGTGTGTGTATGGCGGTGAGGGTCAGGCTGGGGGCGGTGTGGGAATGGCCGTGACATTCAGGCTTGGGGTGGTGTGTGGACGGCAGTGAGGTTCAGGCTGGGGTCGGCGTGTTGATGACAGTGAGGGTGTGGCTGGGAGCGCTGTTGAATGGCGGTGAGCGACAGGCTGGGGGCGGTGTGTGGAATATGATGACGGTCATACTGGAGGCGATGTTGAACAGCGGTGAGTGTCAGGCTTGGGGCGGTGTTGAATGGTGGTGAGGGTCCGGCTGGAGTTGGTGTGTGTACGGCAGTGAGGGTCAGCCTGCGGGCTGCGTGTGTATGGTGCTGGGGGGCAGGCTGGTGATAGTGTGTGGATGGTGGTGAGGGTCAGGCTGTGGTCAGTGTGTGGAATGTGGTGAGGGCCAGTCTGGTGGCTGTGTGTGGTAACCAGTGAGAGTCAGGCGGGAGCAGGTGAGTGGATGGCAGTGAGGGTCAGGCTGGGGGCGGTGTGTGGACGGAAGTGAGGTTCAGCCTGGGTGAGGTGTTGGGTGGCGATGAGGGTCAGGCTGGGGGAGGTGTGTGGACGACAGTAAGTGTCATGCTGGAGGCTGTGCATGAACGGTGTTGGGGTTCAGGCTGAGGACGGTGTGTGTACAGCAGTGAGGGTCAGTCTGGGGGCTTTGTTTAACGGCGGTGAGGGTCAGGTTGCGGGCGGTGTGTGGATGCAATGAGAGTGAGGCTGGGGTGGTGTGTGAGCGGTTTTGAGGGTCAGCCTTGTGACAATATGTGGATGGCCTTGTCAGTCAGGCTAGGGGCTGTGTGTGGACGGTGGTGAGGGTCTGGCTGGTAGCGGTGTGTGGACAGTTCTGGGGTTCAGGCTGAGGAGGGTGTGTGGATGGCCATGAGAGTCGGGCTGGGCGTAGTGTGTGAGCGGCGGTGAGGGTCAGGCTGGGGACAGTGTGTGGATGGCCATGACAGTCAGGCTTGGGTCGGTGTGTGGACGGCGGTGAGGGTCAGGCTGGGGACAGTGTGTGGATGGCGGTGAAGGTCAGGCTGGGGGCCGTGTTGAATGGTAGTGAGGGTCAGGCTGGTGCCGGTGTGTGGACTGTGCTGCGGTTCAGGCTGCGACGGTGTGTGGATAGCGGTGTGCGTCAGGCTGAAGTCTGTGTGTGGATGGTACTGGAGGCAGGCTGGAGACAGTGTGCGGATGGCGGTAAGGGTCAGGCTGGGGTCAGTGTGTGGACGTTGGTGAGGGCCAGTCTGGAGGCTGAGTGTGGTCGGCCGTGAGGGTAAGGCTGGGGGTCGTCTGTAAATTGCGATGAGGGTCAGGCTGGGGGCAGTGTGGCCGTTTTGAGTGTTAGGCTTGGGGCGGTGTTGGATGGTGATGAGGGTTAGACTGGGGACGGTGTGTGGATGGGAGTGAGTGTCATGCTTGGGGATGTGCATGAACTGTGCTCGGGTTCAGGCTGAGGATGGTGCGTGGATGGTGGGGAGGGACAGACTGGGGGCGGTTTTTGATGGCGATGAGGGTCAGGCTGGGGACGGTGTGTGGACGGTGGTGTCAGGCTCCGGACGGTGTGTGGACGGCAGTGAAAGTCAGGATGCAGGCTGTGTGTGGACGGTGCTGGGGTTCAGCCTGAGTGTGGTGTGTGGATGGCCATGAGAGTCGGGATGAGTCTGGTGTGTGAGCGGTGATGAGAGACAGGTTGGGGACAGTGTGTGGATGGCCGTGGCAGTCAGTCTGGGGGAGGAGTGTGGACGGCGTTGAGGGTCAGGCAGTGTTGGATGATTGTGAGGATTTGCTAGGAGGGCGGTGTTGGACAGCGGTGTGGGTCAGGCTTGTGGCGGTGTTGGAAGGCGATGAAGGGCAGGCTGGAGGTGGTGTGTGAACGGCGGTGAGGGTCAGGCTGGGGCGGTGTGTGGATAGCAGTGTGCGTTAGGCTGAGGACTGTGTGTGGATGGTGTTGGGGGCAGGCTGGGGACAGTGTGTGGATGGTGGTGAGGGTCAGGATGTGGTCAGTGTGTGGATGGTGGTGATGGCCAATTTGCAGTGAGGTTCAAGCTGGGAGCGGTGTTCAATGGCGGTGAGGGTCAGGCTGGTGGCATTTTTGAGGGTCAGGCTGGAGGCGGTGTCAAACGGCGGTGAGGCTCAGTCTGGAGGCGGTGTGTTCATGGTGTTGAGGGTCAGGATTCGGACAGCTCGTGGACGGTGGTGAGTGTCAGACTTAGGGTAGTGCGTGAACGTCGGTGAGGGTCAGGCTGAAGGCGGTGTCGAACAGCGGTGAGGGTAAGGCTGGGGGTGGTGTGTGGATGGCAGTGAGGGTCCAGCTGGGGGCGGTGTTGGACGGTGGTGAGGGTCAGGCTGGAGGCGGTGGTGAACAGCAGTGAGGGTCAGTCTGGGGATGGTGTGTTTTCGGTGGTGAAGGTCAGGCTGGGGGCGGTGTTTGATGGCGATGAGGGTCAGGCTGGGGGCGGTGTGTGAATGGCGGTGAAGGTCAGGCTGGCGACGGTGGGTGGATGGTGGTGTGCGTCAGGCTGAGGGCTGTGTTTGGATGGTACTGGGTCAGGCTGGGGACAGTGTGTGGATGGTGGTGAGGATCATGCTGGGGTCAGTGTGTGGACGGTGGTGAGGGCCAATCTGGAGGCTGTGTGTGGTCGGCAGTGAGGGTAAGGCTGGGGGGGGGGTCTGTAAATGGCGGTGAGGGTCAGGCTGGGGGCAGTGTAGCGGCTTTGAGAGTCAGGCTTGTGGCGGTGTTGGATGGGTTAGGCTGGGGGCGGTATGTGGACGGCAGTGACTGTCATGCTGGCCGCTTTGCATGAACGGTGCTGGGGTTCAGGCTGAAGACGGTGTGTGCATGGTGGTAAAGGACAGACTGGGTGCGGTGTTTGATGGTGATGAGAGTCAGGCTGGGGAAGGTGTGTGGACAGCGGTGATGGTCAGGATGCCGGCTGTGTGTGGACGGTGCTGCGGTTCAGGCTGGGGGCGGTATGTGGATGGCCAAGAGAGTCGGGCTGGGGGTGATGTGTGAGCGGCGGTGACAGTCAGGCAGGGGGCGGTGTGTGGATGTTGGTGAGGATCCGGATGGGGGTGGTGTTGGACAACGGTGAGGGTCAGGCTTGTGGTGGTGTTGGATGGTGATGAAGCTCAGGCTGGGGGCGGTGTGTGAACTGCGGTGAGGATCAGGCTGGGGGCGGTGAATGGACGGCAGTGAGGGTCATGCTGGTGTCTGTGCATGAATTGTGCTGGGGTGCAGGCTGAGGACGGTGTGTGGATGGTAGTGAGGGACAGACTGGGGTCAGTGTTTGATGGTGAGGAGGGTCAGGCTGGGGACGGAGTGTGGACTGCGATGAGGGTCAAGCTCCAGACGGTGTGTGGACGGCCGTGAGGCTCAGGATGCAGGCTGTGTGTAGACAGTACTGGGGTACAGCCTGGGGGCGGGGTGTGGTTGGCCATGAGAGTGAGGCTGGGGGTGGTGTGTGAGCGGCGGTGAGGCTCAAGCTGGGGACAGAGTGTGGATGGCCGTGACAGTCAGACTGGGGGAGGTGTGTGGACGGCGGTGAGGGTCAGACTGAGGGCGCTGTTGAATGGCGGTGAGGGTCAGGCTGGGCGCAGTGCGTGGAATATGGTGAGGGCCAGGCTGGGGGCGGTGTTGAACAGCGGTGAGGGTCAGGCTGGGGGCGTTGTTGAACGGTGGTGAGGGTCAGGCTGGGGGCGGTGTTGAACAGAGGTGAGGGTCAGGCTGGGGCGGTTTTGATTGGTGGTGAGGGTCAGGCTGGGGGCGTTGTTGAACGGTGGTAAGGGTCAGGCTGGGGTAGTGTGTGAGCGGAGATGAGGGTCAGGCTGGGGCGGTGTTGAATGGCGGTGAGGGTCAGGCTGGCGACGTTGTTGAACGTTGGTGAGAGTCAGGCTGAAGGCGGTGTTGAACGGCGGTGAGGGTAAAGCTGGGGGTGGTGTGTGGATGACAGTGAGGGTCCGGCTGGCAGCGGTGTTGGACAGTGGTGAGGGTCATGCTGGAGGCGGTTGTGAAAAGCGGTGAGAGTCCGGCTGGGGGCGGTGTGTGGTCGGCGGTGAGTGTCAGGCTGGGGGGGGGTGTTGGATGGTTATGAGGATCCGGATGGGGGTGGTGTTGGACAGCGGTAATGGTCAGGCTGGGGGCGGTGTTGGATGACGATGAAGGTCAGGCTGAGGGCGGTGTGTGGATGGCGGTAAGGGTCAGGCTGGGGACGGTTTGTGGACTGTGCTGGGGTTCAGGCTGGGACGGTGTGTGGATGGTGTTGGGGGGCAGGCTGGTGACAGTGTGTGGATGATGGTGAGGGTCAGGATGTGGTCAGTGTGTGGATGGTGGTGATGGCCAGTCTGGAGGCTGTGTGTGGTCGGCAGTGAGGGTCAGGCTGGTGAAGGTGTGTGGATTGCAATGAGGGTCAGGCTGGGGGCGGTGTGTGGACGGCAGTGAGGTTCAGACTGGGGGCGGTGTTGAACGGTGGTGAGGGTCAGTCTGGTGGCGTTGTTGAACGGTGGTGAGGGTCAGGCTGGAGGCGGTGTCGAATGGTTTCCTCCTCTGTCACCATGGCCTGATTGGGTTCAGCCACTTCGGTAAAGACAGAGATGAAGTATTCAGCTCACACTCTGCCATTCCCCTTCTTCTCAGTATAAGTCCTCTGTCAAGTGTTAAATCAGCCTTACTCCACCTTTTCGCACGCACCCTTCGAGGCATCCACTTTCTCTCAGACTCATTTACTAACACTATCTTGAAACAATGCTTTAACACTTCATAGAACATAGAACAGTACAGCACCGAACAGGCCCCTCAGCCCACGGTGTTGTGCCGACCATTGATCATGATGTAAGGTAAGCCTAATGTATGAACCCTGAAATATCTGTGACCATATGCATGTCCAACAGTCTCTTAAATATCCCAATGACCTCTCTTCCACAACTGCTGCTGGCAACGCATTCCATGTTCTCACAACTCTCTGCGTAAAGAAGCCGTCTCTGACATCCCCTCTATACTTTCCACCAAACAGCCTGTAACTATGACCCCTTGTGTGAACAATTTTATGCCCTTGGAAAAATTCTCTGGCTATCAACTCTATCTACACCTCTCATTATCTTGTACACCTCAGTTAGGTCCCCTCTCTTCCTTCTTTTTTACAATGAAAAATATCCAAGCTCAGTTAACCTCTCTTCGTAAGATAAGCCCTCCATATCAGACAGCATCCTGGTAAACTTCCTCTGAACTATCCCCAAAGCGTCCACATTTTTCCTATAATATGGCGACCAGAACTGGACACAGTATTCCAAGTGCGGTCTAACCAAAGATTTATAGAGCTACAACAATATCTCACGGCTCTTAAAATCAATACCCCAATTAAAACCGAAACACCATATGCTTTATAACAATCCTGCCCACTTTTTGGCAATTTTAAGCGATCTATATACCTTCTTTCCAAGATCCCGTTGTTCCTCCACACTGCGAAGAATCCTGCCTTTAGTGCTGTACTCAACTTCCAAGTTCGACATTCCAAAATGCATCACTTCGCATTTATCCAGGTTGAACTTTATCTGCCACCTCTCAGCACATCTCTGCATCCTGTCACTTTCCTGCTGCAGCCTGCAACAGCTCTCTATACTGTCAACGATACCTCCAACCTTTGTGTCGTCTGCAAACTTGCTAACCCATCCTTCAATTTCCTCATCCAAGTCATTAATAAAAAAATACAAAGAATAGAGGCCCAAGAACAGGGCCCTGTGGAACACTACTCACCACTGACTTCCAGGCAGAATACTTTCCTTCCACTACCACTCGCTTTCTTCTGTCGACCAGCCAATTCTGTATCCAGACAGCGAGGTTTCCCTGTATCCCATTCCTCCTGACCTTCTGAACGAGCTTACCATGGGGAACCTTATCAAATGCCTTTCTGAGGTCCATATACACATTCACCACTTGACCCTCAATAACTTTTCTAGTAACATCCTCAAAGAACTCAATAAGATTTCTGAGGCATGACCTGCCCCTCACAAAGCCGTGCTGACTGCATTTAATCAAGCCATGCTCTTCCAGATGGTTATAAATCCTATCCCTCAGAATCCTTTCTAACACCTTGCAGATGACAGACGTGAGACTTACTGGTCTGTAATTGCCAGGGATTCCCCTATTTCCTTTCTTGTAGAGACGTATTGCATTTGCCTCCCTTTAGTCCTCAGGTACGACACTGGCGGAGAGCGAAGATGCAAAGATCTTCGCAAGCAGCGAAGCAATGACATTTCTCGCTTCCCAAAGCAGCCAAGGACAAATCTAGTCTGGCCCAGGCGACTTGTCAATCTTAATGTTTGTCAAAATTTTCAGCACATCAGCTTCCTCAATCTCTATCTGTTCCAGCATGCTTACCTGCTCCTCAATGGTTTCATTCATTACACGGTCATTTTCTTTAGTAAAGACAGAAGCAAAAAACTCATTTAGGGCTTCCCCTTCCTCCTCAGACTCTATACACATGTTCCCTAAGCTATCCCTGATCGGCCCTACTCTTTCTTTGATCATTCTCTTATATCCTCACATTCGTGTCAAATGCATTTGGATTCTCCCTAATCCTTCCTGTCCAACAGCACCCCCATCCGGATCCTCATAACCATCCAACACCGCCCCCAGCCTGACACTCACCGCCGATCACACACCTCCCCCACCCTGACTGTCACGGCCATCCACACACTGTCCCCAGCCTGACCCTCATCGCCGCTCACACACCACCCCCAGCCTGACTCTCATGACCATCCACACACCGCCCCCAGCCTGAAACCCAGCATTGTCCACACACAGCCTGCATCCTGACCCTCACTGCCGTCCACACACCGTCTGGAGCTTGACCCTCACCGCAGTCAACACACCGTCCCCAGCCTGACCCTCCTCGCCATCAAACACTGACCGCAGTCTGTCCCTCACCGCCATTCACACACCGCCCCCAGCCTGAGCTTCATCACCATCCAACACCACCACAAGCCTGACCCTCACCGCTGTCCAACACCACCCCCATCCGGATCCTCACCACCATCCACACACCGCCCCCAGCCTGACTGTCACGGCCATCCACACACTGTCGCCAGCCTGACACTCACCGCCGCTCACACACCACCCCCAGCCCGTCTCTCATGGCCATCCACATACCGCCCCCAGCGTGAACCCCAGCACCGTCCACACACAGCCTGCAGCCTGACCATCACCACCGTCCACACACCTTCCCCAGCCTGACCCTCATCACCTTCAAACACCGTCCCCAGCCTGTCCCTCACCACCATGCACACACCGTCCTCAGCCTGAACCCCAGCACCGCTCATGCAAAGCCGCCAGCATGACGCTCACTGCCGTCCACATACCGCCCCCAGCCTAACCCATCCAACACCGCCACAAGCCTGACTCTCAAAGCCGCTACACTGCCCCCTGCCTGACCCTCACCGCCATTTACACACCACCCCCAGCCTTCCCCTCACTGCCGACCACACGCAGCCTCCAGACTGGCCCTCACCACCGTCGACACACTGACCCCAGCATGATCCTAACCACCATCCACACACTGTCCCCAGCCTGCTCAAAGTACCATCCACACAGAGCCCTCAGCCTGACGCACACCACCATCCACACACCGTCCCCAGCCTGACCCTCACCGCCATTCACAAACTGCCCCTAGCCTGTCCCTCACCACTGTCCAAAACCGCCCCGATCCAGATCCTCACAACCATCCAACACCGCCCCAAGCCTGACCCTCACCACCGACCACACACCATCCCCAGACTGACCCTCACTGCTGTTCACCACCGCCTCCAGCCTGACCCACAATACCGTCCAACACTGCCCCCAGCCGGACCCTCACCACCATCCACACACCACCCCCAGCCTTACCCTCACCGACGTTCACGCACTACCCTAAGTCTGACATTCACCACCGTTCACGAGCTGTCCGAATCCTGACCCTCAACACTATGAACACACCGCCTCCAGACTGAGCCTCACCAACGTTCGTCTCCGCCTCCAGCCTGACCCTCACCACCGTTCAAAAATGCCACCAGACTGACCCTCACCACCATTCAACACCGCTCCCAGCTTGAACCTCACTGCAATCCACACACCTCCCCCAGCCTGACCCTCACTGCCGACCACACACAGCCTCCAGACTGGCCATCACCACCATCCACACACTGACCACATCCTGACCCTCACCACCATCCACACACTGTCCCCAGCCTGCCCCCCAACACCATCCACACACAGTCCTTAGCCTAACGCACACTGCCATCCACACACCGCCCCCAGCCTGACCCTCACCGCCGTTCACACACCACCTCCAGCCTGCCCTTCATTGCCTTCCAACACCGCCACAAGCCTGACCCTCACCGCTGTCCAACACCGCCCTCCTAGCAAATCCTCACAATCATCCAACACTGCCCCCAGCCTGACCCTCACCGCCGTCCACACTCCTCCCCCAGACTGACTGCCACGGCCATCCACACACTGTCCCCAGCCTGACTCTCATCACCGCTCACACACCAAACTCATCCCGACTCCCATGGCCATCCACACACCGCAATCAGCCTGAACCCCAGCACCGTCCACACACAGCCTGCATCCTGACCCTCACTGCCGTCCACACACCGTCCGGAGCCTGACCATTAACGCCGTCCACACACCGTCCCCAGCCTGACCCTCATCGCCATCAAAAACCACCCCCAGTCTGTCCCTCCCCACCATCCACGCACCATCCTCAGCCTGAACCCGAGCACAGTTCATGCACATCCCCAAGCATGACGCTCACTCCCGTCCACACACCACCCCCAGTCTAACCCTCATCACCATCCAACACCGCCCCCAGCCTAACACTCAAAACGGCCACACTGCCCCCAGCCTGACTCTCATCGCAATTTACAGACGACCCCCAGCCTTACCCTCACTGCCGACCACACACAGTCTCCAGACTGGCCCTCACCAACGTCCACACACTGACCCCAGCCTGACCCTTCCCGCCATCCGCACATTGTCTCAAGCCTGCCTCCAGTACCATCCACACACAGACTTCAGCCTGACGCACACCGCCATCCACACACCGTCGCAGCCTGAACCTCAGCACAGTCCACACACCGGCACCAGCCTGACCCTCGCCGCCATCCACACACCGCCCCCAGCATGACCCTCATCGCCATCCAACATCAGCCCCAGCCTGACCCTCACTGCTGTCCAACACCACCCCCATCCGGAGCCTCAAAACCATCCAACACCGCCCCCAGCCTGACCCTCACTGCCATTCAACACGGCCCCCAGCCTGACCTTCACCGCCATCCACACACTGTCCCCAGCCTGACCCTCACCGCCGTCCACACACCGACCCAAGCCTGACTGTCACGGCCATCCACACACTGTCCCCAGCCTGACCCTCACCGTCGCTCACACACTACGCCCAGCCCGACTCTCATGGCCATCCACACACCCTCCTCAGCCTGAACCCCAGAACTGTCCACACACCGCTACCAGCCAGACCCTCACCACCGTCCACACACAGCCCCTCGCCTGACTGACAAGTCCATCCACATAATGTCCCCAGCCTGACCCTCAATACCGCTCACACACCACCTCAGCCTGACTCTCATTGCCATCCACACACCGCCCGCAGCCTGACCCTCACCGCCGTTAAACAAAGCCCCCAGCCTGACCCTCACTGCTGTACACACACCGTCCTCAGCCTGAACCCCAACACCGTTCATGCACAGCCTCCAGCATGACACTTACTGTCGTCCACACACCGCCCCCAGCCTGACCCTCATCGCCACCCAACACCTCCCCCAGGCTGAACCTCACTGCCGTCCACACACCGCCCCCAGCCTGACGCTCACTGCCATCCACACACCTCCTCCAGCCAGAACCTTACTGCTGACCACACACAGCCTCCAGACTGGCCCTCACCACTGTCCACACACTGACCACAGCCTGACCCTCACCACAATCCACACACTATCCCCAGCCTGCCTCCCAGCACCATCCACACCCCGGCCCCAGCCTAACACACACCGCCTTCCACGCACCGCCCCCAGCCTGAACCCCAGCACCATCCACACACAGCCTCCAGCCTGACCCTCACTGCCGTCCACACACCGCCCCCAGCCGGACCCTCACAGCCATCCAACACCGCCCCCCAACCTGACCCTCACCGTCGTTCATACACCGCCCCCAGCTTAACTTCATCGCCATCCAACACCGCCACAAGCCTGCCCCGAACCGCTGTCCAACACCGCCCCATTCCGGATACTATCAACCAGCCATCACCACTCCCAGCCTGACCCTCACTGCCATCCACTCACCTCCTCCCGCCTGACTCTCACTGCTGACCACACACAGCCTCCAGACTGGCCCTCACCACATTCCACACACTGACCACAGCCTGACCCTCACCACCATCCACACACTATCACCAGCCTGCCCCCCAGCACCATACACACACTGCCCCAGGCCGAATGCACACCGCCATCCACACACCGCCCCCAGCCTGAACTCCAGCACCATCCACACGCAGCCCCCAGCCTGACCCTCACTGCCGTACACACACCAACCCCAGCCTGACCCTCACAGCCGTCCATCACCGCCCCCGGCCTGACCCTTACCGCCGGTCATACACCACCCCCAGCTTGACCTTCGTCACCATCCAACACCGTCACAAGCCTGACCCTCACTGCTGTCCAACACCACCTCATCTGAATCCTCACAACCATCCAACACCACCCCCAGCCTGACCCTCACCACCGTTCAACAACGCCCCCAGCCTGACCCTGACCACCGTTCAACACCGCCCCAAGCCTGACACTCACCACTGTTCAACATCGCCTCCAGCCTGACCGTCATCATATTCCACACACCGCCCCCAAGCCTGACCCTCACCGCCATTCAACAGCGCCCCCAGCCACACCCTCACTGTCATCAACACGCTCAGTCTGGAGGCGGTGTGTGCATGGTGGTGAGGGTCGGGATTCGGACTGCTCGTGGACGGTGGTGAGTGTCAGACTTAGGGTGGTGCGTGAACGTCGGTGAGGGTGAGACTGGAGGTGGTGTGTGGACGGTGGTGAGGGTCCGGCTGGGGGCGGTGTTGGACGGTGTTGACGGTCAGGCTGGAGGCGGTGGTGAACAGCAGTGAGGGTCAGTCTGGGGATGGTGTGTGGTCGGTGGTGAGGGTCAGGCTTGGGGCGGTGTTGGATGGTTGTGGGGATCCGGATAGGGGCGGTGTTGGACAGCGGTGAGGGTCAGGCTGGGGCGGTGTGTGAATGGCGGTGAGGGTCACGCTGGGGACGGTGTGTGGATGGTGGTGTGCGTCAGGCTGAGGGCTGTGTGTAGATGGTACTGGGGGCAGGCTGGGGACAGTGTGTGGATGGTGGTGAGGATCATGCTGGGATCGGTGTGTGGACGGTGGTGAGGGCCAGTCTGGAGGCTGTGTGTGGTCGGCAGTGAGGATAAGGCTGGGGGTGGTCTGTAAATGGCGGCGAGGGTCAGGCTGGGGGCAGTGTAGCGGCTTTGAGAGTCAGGCTTGTGGCGGTGTTGGATGGGTTAGGCTGGGGGCGGTATGTGGACGGCAGTGAGCGTCATGCTGGCGGCTTTGCGTGAGCAGTGCTGGGGTTCAGGCTGAGAACGGTGTGTGCATGGTGGTGAGGGACAGGCTGGGGACGGTGTTTGAAGGTGATGAGCGTCAGGCTGGGGAAGGTGTGTGAACGGCGGTGATGGTCAGGATGCCGGCTGTGTGTGGACGGTGCTGGGCTTCATGCTGGGGGCGGTATGTGAATGGACATGAGAGTCGGGCTGGGGGTGGTGTGTGAGCGGCGGTGAGGGTCAGGCTGGGGACAGTGCGTGGATGGCCGTGACAGTCAGGCTGGGGGCGGTGTGTGGATGGTGGTGAAGATCTGGATGGGGGTGGTGTTGGACAGCGGTGAGGGTCAGGATTGTGGAGGTGTTGGATGGTGATGAAGCTCAGGCTGGGGGCGGTGTGTGAATAGCGGTGAGGGACAGACTGCGGTCATTGTTTGATGGCGAGGAGGGTCAGGCTGGGGACGGTGTGTGGACTGCGGTGAGGGTCAAGCTCCAGACGGTGTGTGGACGGCAGTGAAGGTCAGGATGCAGTCTGTGTGTGGACAATGCTGGGGTTCAGGCTGGGTCGGTGTGTGGATGGCCATGAGAGTCAGGCTGGGGGTGGTGTGTGAGCGGCGGTGAGGGTCAGGCTGGGGACAGTGTGTGGATGGCCGTGACAGTCAGGGTGGGGGAGGTGTGTGGACGGCGATGAGGGTCAGACTGGGAGCAACGTGTGGATGGCGTTGAGCGTCAGACTGGGAGAGCTGTTGCATGGCGGTGAGGGTCAGGCTGGGGGCAGTGCGTGGAATATGGTGAGGGCCAGGCTGGGGGAGTGTTTGTGAGCGGAGATGGTGGTCAGGCTGGGGCGGTGTTGAATGGCGGTGAGTGTCAGCATGGGGACGATGTTGAACGTTGGTGAGAGTCAGGCTGACGGCGGTGTCGAACGGCGGTAAGGGTAAAGCTGGGGGTGGTGTGTGTACATCGGTGAGGGTCCGGCTGGCAGCGGTGTTGGACAGTGGTGAGGGTCATACTGGAGGCGGTGGTGAAAAGCGGTGAGAGTCCGGCTGGGGGCGGTGTGTGATCAGCGGTGAGTGTCAGACTGGGGGCGGTGTTGGATGGTTATGAGGATCCGGATGGGGGTGCTGTTGGACAGGAAGGATTAGGGAGAATCCAAATGCATTTGACACGAATGTGAGGATATAAGAGAATGATCAAAGAAAGAGTAGGGCCGATCAGGGATAGCATAGGGAACATGTGTATAGAGTCTGAGGAGGAAGGGGAATCCCTAAATGTGTTTTTTGCTTCTGTCTTTACGAAAGAAAATGACCGTGTAGTGAATGAAACCATTGAGGAGCAGGTAAGCATGCTGGAACAGATAGAGATTGAGGAAGCTGATGTGCTGAAAATTTTGACAAACATTAAGATTGACAAGTCGCCTGGGCCAGACTAGATTTGTCCTTGGCTGCTTTGGGAAGCGAGAAATGTCATTGCTTCGCTGCTTGCGAAGATCTTTGCATCTTCGCTCTCCGCCAGTGTCGTACCTGAGGACTAAAGGGAGGCAAATGCAATCCGTCTCTACAAGAAAGGAAATAGGGGAATCCCTGGCAATTACAGACCAGTAAGTCTCACGTCTGTCATCTGCAAGGTGTTAGAAAGGATTCTGAGGGATAGGATTTATAACCATCTGGAAGAGCATGGCTTGATTAAATGCAGTCAGCACGGCTTTGTGAGGGGCAGGTCATGCCTCAGAAATCTTATTGAGTTCTTTGAGGATGTTACTAGAAAAGTTATTGAGGGTCAAGTGGTGAATGTGTATATGGACCTCAGAAAGGCATTTGATAAGGTTCCCCATGGTATGCTCGTTCAGAAGGTCAGGAGGAATGGGATACAGGGAAACCTAGCTGTCTGGATACAGAATTGGCTGGTCGACAGAAGAAAGCGAGTGGTAGTGGAAGGAAAGTATTCTGCCTGGAAGTCAGTGGTGAGTAGTGTTCCACAGGGCCCTGTTCTTGGGCCTCTATTCTTTGTATTTTTTTATTAATGACTTGGATGAGGAAATTGAAGGATGGGTTAGCAAGTTTGCAGACGACACAAAGGTTGGAGGTATCGTTGACAGTATAGAGAGCTGTTGCAGGCTGAAGCAGGAAAGTGACAGGATGCAGAGATGTGCTGAGAGGTGGCAGATAAAGTTCAACCTGGATAAATGCGAAGTGATGCATTTTGGAATGTCGAACTTGGAAGTTGAGTACAGCACTAAAGGCAGGATTCTTCGCAGTGTGGAGGAACAACGGGATCTTGGAAAGAAGGTATATAGATCGCTTAAAATTGCCAAAAAGTGGGCAGGATTGTTATAAAGCATATGGTGTTTCGGTTTTAATTGGGGTATTGATTTTAAGAGCCGTGAGATATTGTTGTAGCTCTATAAATCTTTGGTTAGACCGCACTTGGAATACTGTGTCCAGTTCTGGTCGCCATATTATAGGAAAAATGTGGACGCTTTGGGGATAGTTCAGAGGAAGTTTACCAGGATGCTGCCTGATATGGAGGGCTTATCTTACGAAGAGAGGTTAACTGAGCTTGGATATTTTTCATTGTAAAAAAGAAGGAAGAGAGGGGACCTAACTGAGGTGTACAAGATAATGAGAGGTGTAGATAGAGTTGATAGCCAGAGAATTTTTCCAAGGGCATAAATTGTTCACACAAGTGGTCATAGTTACAGGCTGTTTGGTGGAAAGTATAGAGGGGATGTCAGAGACGGCTTCTTTACGCAGAGAGTTGTGAGAACATGGAATGCGTTGCCAGCAGCAGTTGTGGAAGAGAGGTCATTGGGATATTTAAGAGACTGTTGGACATGCATATGGTCACAGATATTTCAGGGTTCATACATTAGGCTTACCTTACATCATGATCAATGGTCGGCACAACACCGTGGGCTGAGGGGCCTGTTCGGTGCTGTACTGTTCTATGTTCTATGAAGTGTTAAAGCATTGGTTCAAGATAGTGTTAGTAAATGAGTCTGAGAGAAAGTGGATGCCTCGAAGGGTGCGTGCGAAAAGGTGGAGTAAGGCTGATTTAACACTTGACAGAGGACTTATACTGAGAAGAAGGGGAATGGCAGAGTGTGAGCTGAATACTTCATCTCTGTCTTTACCGAAGTGGCTGAACCCAATCAGGCCATGGTGACAAAGGAGGAAACTCTGTCACGAGAAAGGTAGAACATTGATGAGGAATATCTTTGGGCACAGGTAACAAACATCTTTCACTCTTTTTTTTCCCTCGATATATGTGACATTAAATCTTTCTATTTCCCTCTTTCTCTCACTTTCTCTCTTTCTCTCTCTTTCTTTCTCTCTTTCTCTCTCTCTTTCTCTCTCTTTCTCTCTCTCTCTTTCTCTCTTTCAATTTCCTTCTCTCTATTCCTCTCTTTCTCACTCTATCTCTCTTTCTTTCTCTCTCTCTTTCTCTCTCTCTTTCTTTCTCTCTCTCTTTCTCCCACTCTTTTTCTTTCTTTCTCTCTCTCTCTTTCTTTCTCTCTCTTTCTCTCACTCTTTCTTTCTCATTTTTTTCTCTTTCTCTTTCTCTTTCTCTCTGATTGATGAAGTTTGGCACATTGAAATATGAGACAAAGCAAATTTCCAACAAGAACATTAAAAGACAAAATAAAATAGGCAGGAATACAGGAGCAGAGGATGTGCAAACATCAATGACGTTTGTCGGACAATAAACATAGGTAACGCTTACAGTGTTCCTGTCTTTATAAATATTGATAGTGCAAGAATAAGGAGGTGATGTTGAATTTGCATCAAACACATTCGACCTCAACTGGAGTATTGTATACATTCCTGGGTGTCACATGATAGGACTGATATGAACACATAGGAAAGGATGAAGAACTGATCTAAAAGAGTATTTCCGGGAATGAGTAAGATCAGTTATGAAGTCAGAGGGAAAATGTTGCAACTGATCTCACTGAAGTGAAGGTGGCTAAGAGGAGATCAGATGCAGTTTTTCAAATTCAGGCAGACTGAATAGATTAGATTGGATAAAACTGTACCCACTCCCAAAAGGAGGGACAAACGAGAGGGCACAGATCTCACGTTCTGTACAACCGGAGAAATCTGATTGAAGTAAGAACCTTTTCACTTGGTGAGTAGTCAGGATACACTTGAATGTGTTGTAAATGGATGTTGAATGGACATGTTCAAGAGGCGATTGGATGATTATTGCGACTAAAATAAATGTGTAACTGTATGGGGGAAAGCAGGAGATCGATACTCTGTAACGAACACAGATGAAGAGCTGGTGCAAACATCATAGGTCTAATCACACCCTTCTGTGACGTAAGACTTCTGTTTGGTTTAGTGCGTTGTCTCAAGAGTTCTCCTACTCTAATAATACTTTGTCTCCATAACCTCATTGATCCGGTGCGATCCATTCTTACCTCTGAAACATCCATCAGTCAAAGCACCCCTCCTTATCTCTGTAACCCATACAGGCCATTTTATAAACCTTCTTTCTCTGCAATCTCCTCTAAATACTCCCTCTTTATGTAATAGTTCTCAAGGCCTGACAGCTCTCCCTTTGTCTGTAATTACTCCGATACATAGAAAGCTCCCAATCTTGGCAATCTCCTCCAGCTCACAAAAGTATCAGTCTATCAATATCACTAACTCCCTCCCTCTCTGACAAATCTCATGATCTCCATAATGTCCTCCAGCCATTACACTGTTCATTACTCAGTGCACCTTTCTCCATCCCTTATAAACCTGCCCATCTCTTAAACTTCCTCAAGTCCCTACAATTTTCCCTGCTGTCTAACGTGCTCCAATATGTGATCTACTGTGTAAAATCCTCTTGTCCCTACAGCACTCCCGATTCTGTAACCACCTTCTGTCCCTACATAGCTCCCTATCTCTGCAGCCTCCATATTCTAAATCCCACCCTATCTGTGGAAACTTCTCCAGCTCTCCTTATGTCTGTAATCGCCACCAGATCAAAAGAACCCTCTATGTATTTTGAATCTTCATTAGCCCCTTCAAATCTCACTGTTTCTGAAATTCTTCCAGTTAATGCAATACTCTCTATGAAATCTTCCAAGAAAAGTCACATGCTTTTCAGGAGGACCTCGTCTTATTAATCTCCTGCAGTGCCAATACATGGTTTTCTTTTGTCTTCTGCAAGCTCTCTATCTCAAACCCCTTAACCTTATTGCCTTTAATCTCATTCACAAACTTGATCTGCCTGTATGTCTGTGACCTTCTCCAGGAGGAGCAATGGCTTTGCGGGAGTAGGGGTAGATTTTTTGTTTCAAGGATGTCATAAATGTATGACTGTTTTTAGAAAGTAGAGGATTTACAGAGATGAGAAGGGTGACAGAACATGAGGGATGTCACAGAAACTGATATTTGTAGGCACAGAGAAAAATAATCTATGGTTTGCATGTTTAGCTATAGTTTGAAGACGAAAACATACTATTATACTTCAAATGTATGGACCTGTTATTGAGTTTGGGATCTGCCTGTTCTAACTGTGGGACTCTATACTAGAACAGGTGCGAACAGCTGACCCTGCAAAGGCTGAGCAGAGTCTGTAATCTTCCAAATCGTATTTGGGAGATACGTTCCAGGATAGGTGAGAGCAGCTGACAATATTCAGGCAAGACAAGAAGCATGGGATTTTCCTAATCTGATTCTGGGACTCTTTTCCAGAATGGATGCGAGTAGCTATAAATACCTAATGCGTTGGGCTTGTTAGTTCTGAATGTATTTACCTTATCTGTATCCATATCTGCTTGTGATTCTGAATTGACATTGTTACAAAAGAAGTGACTACTGAGAGACAGCAATTCCCAGGTAGGAATACTTGACCAGGGTCAACTCAACAGAGGCTCAGATAAGATTAAATTCTCACTTCCTGAAATGTTACAATTGAGAATTATTTTATGAGAACAAAACTTGTTTCATCTGGTGTGAATTCAGTCTGCATCATTGATCCGAATCTCTATGGTAGGACAGATCATTTCACCTGTCACAGTGTGAGCTCTATCTGTAGGCCTTGTGTGCCTTAACCAGTTCTCACAACACCACTCAGCCCTCCCACCATCTCCCTCATCCGTTGTATTATTTTTATGATACAGACAGACACGGATATCATTTTCATCAGGTTTTGTGGAGAGTTTCTTTTTGCAAGTTTACTGTAGACAAAATATTGATCTGGCTGATCTAGCTCACTTATCACTTCAACCAAAACCTAAAACTATCTTTGTCCTTGTAATGTCCTTCAGCCTCTAGAGCAATCCATATCTCTTTAATATCCCGCTGTCTTCGCACATCTTTCTATCTCTGTAAACTTTTCCCAAATTTACATTCATCGTGGTTTCTGGTACTTGCTGTCATCCCAAAATTCCTTCCTATTTTTTCAACAAGGCCAATGAAACAGTACAACAAATAGAATGAAACAAGACCCATATGGCGGCAATGTGACTAAGACTGAGAACCGAATAATCAAAGGCTTTCAGCATTTATACAAGAAGGAGAAATATGCCACCACAGTGAAGTAGCATTGTATATAAAGGCTGGAGTCAGTATTTTTGTGATGCTAATCAATTTATACACTACTCCTCTCTGTCTTCTCCCCGATCACTTTGCATTGATTCTCTAGATATTGTCTAAATATCAGAAATTTCTACAACTCAGATTACTCTCGAAATTGTCTGCACTATCTAAAAAGAACGTGCCTCTCAGCTTCATCCTTTCAAAAAAAAAAAATCATTGTTATGATTTCACAGAGACTGTAGGACTTCAGGTTCAGATCAAGGAACATTTTTATAATTTTCCAGAGTTTCTGCCTCGACTCCGCTTCCATGCATAACTCCCAGATCCCTTCCTTATGCAGGGTGAAATTACAACTTTCCTCACCACTTCTCGAACATTTCAACCAATTACATTAAATATTTTCTGCTGGTTACTGAGCTCTCCAAAATATACAAGACAGTCTCTCACTTTCTAAAAAGGCCCTTGACAACATGTGCAGGCTAATCAAATCTCCTCTCAGCATCCTCCACTTCATCCTTTCCTCATAACGGCATAATCAGTTTCCCAGGATGACAAATCTCTTCTGTACCACCTCCAAGAGTGAAACATGCTCGAAACGTCATTTTTCCTGACACTCTGATGCTACCTGACCTGCTGTGCTTTTCCCACACCACACTCTTTGACTCTAATTTCCATCATCTGCAATCCTCATATTCTTCCTGTACACTCTCCATTCTAATTCCATCCTTCCATGTGATATAATGACCAGAACTACATGCAGCACACAGGCTGTGCCTTAACTAATTATTTATACAGTTCTTGTATAAGCTTCCTGCTCTTACATTCTGTACTTGAACTGAGGGAGGAAATGGTGTCATTTACTGCCTTATCTAGATTATTGACGATGCTGGCTACTTTCAGGGTAAAAGCAAATTACCGCGGATGCTGGAATCTGAAGCCAAAAGAGAAAATGCTGGAAAATCTCACAGGTCTGGCAGCATCTGTAAGGAGAGAAAATGGCTGACATTTCGAGTCTAACTGACCCTTTGTCAAAAAGGGAGAAATAGGGAGGTACTTATACTAGGATCTGCCCACAGTGACAGCATGCTCATTTATTGTGTATTCTTTCTATTGATTGCTGTCCCGAAATGACTTGACTTGCACTACTTCAGGTTGCTTGCTACATTCAACTGGAGCTCATAGCTTCCATTTTTAAGCAGACTGCTATTTATTCGCTCATCAAATCAAGTAAGTCACATCAACTGTACGAGTCTCTGCATGAAAATCAAACAGCCAGATTAATTACATACAGCTTTCCCTGCAGAAATTCAGTCTGACAGTCCAGGATTTCTTTGGGACTTTCTGAGGGTCCATTCTTCCTGCCTCGCAGAATTCCGATCTGTAAGTATTTAGTCAGCCCCTTGCTTCATCCTAAACTAATCTACATTATCAACAGGTCTCTGACACTTTGCCTCTATTCAGTGAGGAACCGAAAATGATGAACAATGAGCAAACATGGTAGGGGATTTTTCTCCGCAGCTTCCTTTCAGGATGTGAATCTCCTTTATAGGTCCTTTCTCTCTTTACGTTTATAACGTACAACAGTTTGCACGACAAAATCTGCACAAGACAAGGGCCTGAATCTTTTGATTTGGCCAATATCATTTCTGTCAGTTTAATCGAGGGTTGTCTCCACAAGTCTAAGTGAATGTTCTCATAAGAACAACATCCTGAATCTGCCTCATTAACTCCCTGCCTGCCTCTACGTCCCTTCTTTCACCTGATACGAGCCCAATGATTATTTTTTGCGTTGTTATAGGTATAAAAACTGCCCACAGCCCAGATATCCCAGAATGCACCGGATTCCCTGCTTCTGATGCCATTTTTAAAAAGTCATTGCACACTTGGATTGTCAGTCCGAAACTGCCCTGGACATGATGCCGGGGCGGGAGGGGTGGGACGATTGGGAAAAGTAGTAAACTGAGGGCCCCACTTTGTGGCTGAGCCCCTGAGGTTCTGGTGGATGGCATGGTGCAGAACAGGGACATTATCTTCCTACAGGATAAATAGACAACGTGTTTTCCCTGGGGTCAGGGAGTCCAGAACTAGAAGGCATAGATTTAGGGTGAGAGGGAAAAGATGGAAAAGAGACCTGAGGGGCAACCTTTTCACGCAGAACGTGGTGCGTGTTTGAGATGAGCTGCCAGAGGATGTGGTGGAGGCTGGTACAATTGCAGCATTAATGAGGCATTTGGATGAGTATATGAATAGGAAGGGTTTGGAGGGATTTTGGCCGGGTGCTGGCAGGTGAGACTGGATTGGGTTGGGATATCTGGTCGGCATGGATGGGTTGTACAGAAGGGTCTGTTTCCATGCTGAACATCTCTATGACCGGCAGGGGAAGCCATGACATCAGACCTGCGAGCTTGTCTGAGATTGACCCGGGGTGCAGTGTGGTGCCAGCCTTCTGGTTGAATGCCCAAAAGTATAGGAAGCACGTCAGTGATCAGCGTAAGTGCCACCATCTGCACTTTGTGACCTATCCCTCTCTCTCTATCTGTTACTGCACTCATCTCCCACCAAGAACCATGTTCGCCCACTCTCACTGAATGCAGCACCTTCTCTCAGTTTCTCTCTAACCTCTTCTCTGTCCCAGTTGCCAGCTCTGTCTGGTTACTGTGCTGACCACTCACTCACTCAGGACACCTCCCCACCTTTCCCTCAGCTGTCCCAGCACTAACAGCTGTACCAACCACATCCATCTCCCTAATAACTCTTGATAATTCTCTCATACCAGGAAGAACTATCTCACAATAGAGCAGAAAGAGGCAAGAGGGGTATGAGACAGCCCAACATTCAGCTCCTCACCCCCTAACTGGGGAAGGATCCTGACCCTAACAACCACGAGAGGCTGACTAACCGTGTCCAATCTCCCGGACTGGGATCTGAGACTCCCCTTGACTCATTGTGCTGGGCACCGTGACTGACCGTGTCCAAGCTCCCCGACTGGTATCTGAGACTCCCCCTGACTCCCTCTGCTGGGCACCGTGACTGACTGTGGACAATGATACCAGGCTTCCTGGGTTTGTGTCTGTGGTAAACACCAAGGCGATACAGCAGATGGGTGAGCTTGGTAGCTCTGGCTGAGGGGAAATACTGCTAAGGGCAAAGTAAGACAAGGCAATAATTCTGTGAGCATTCAAGTCAGCTCAATGTGTGCGCACAAAAAAAGAACTAGCAGCTCAGAGGGCCAATCCATGAGCTGGGTGGGTGTTCCTGAGCACAGTGTCCTTGCATCAGCATTGAGTTTGTACAATCACAGAGTGAGCAGCCCAGAGGGATAGGCCATGAGCTGGGTGGGTGTCCCTGAGCATTGTGTCCTTGCAGCAGCATTGCAATGTGAGTTGTCAGTGCACACTGAGCTGCAGCATTGAAGTACAGAAGCGTAATGTCAGTGGGTCGGTGATGTGCTGGGAATACATGGTGAGGCTGGCATGTGACGAATGCCACCATTGGTGGGTGTGGAGTACATGCAAATTCTGTTCATGCAGTGTCCCCGAGATGCTAGTGTCCAGGATAGAAGTCTGCAGGAGCAAGCGGCTAGATGGAGTCAACAGGTACCAGGTCTAACTTTCATGTCAAATTCTCCATATTGAGTTTCCCCACAGTGGGGGAGGATATGAAGCTGCAAGTTGATGGCGGGGGTGGGGGGGGGGGGGGTGGGGGGGGAGGTGTTTGATCGGATCCACAATAATGTGGCTGTTGATCATCAGTAATCACTCAGTCAACATCTCGCCACTCCCGCACTCAAATCTTGACTTAAAGAACAGTCCAGCACAGGAACAGGCTCTTCAGCCCAGCAAGCCCGCACTGACACATGATCCCATTCCAAAGTTAAAACAAAAGTTTTTGCTCCGATACCTTCTATGTCATTCTATTCCCTACCTACTCATACTTGTGCCAGGATCCCTCTTAAACCTTACGATATTGGCTTCTTCCCCTCTATCAGTGCATTCCAGGCACTTTCACATTCTGTCTGGAACAGCAAAAAAAACTTACCGATCACATCTCTTGAAACTTCTCCCTTTTCCTGAAAACCTACCGTCCTGAGTAATTGATATTTCTACTCTTGGTGGAGAAAAGTCTAACTGTCCATCTATCTATGCCTCTGATAATTTTGTAAACATTTATCAGGTAGCCCCCATAGCCCATGATGCCCAGGTGCAAATGAACCATGTGTGATCAATTTCTCCGTATGTCTAATACCCTCCAAACCAGACAACATGCTGGTAAAACTTTTCTGTACCCTCTCCAAAACTTCAACATTGTGTGGCAACCAGTACTGTACACGATATTCTACATGTGCCCGAACTAAGTTTCTCTCCAGCTGCAATATGACCTGCTAATTTTCATACTGCATGCTACGATGCCTGTCTGCAATTTTACCATTAGTCTTCTTGATCACCCTCTCCTCCCGTGTTACCACTTTCAGGGAACTGTGGAGCTGTACACCTAGATCCCTTCGGATGTTGATGCGGCCAGTAGTTTTTCCATCCACTGTATACTTCTCTCCTGCGTTAGACCTTCCAAAATGCATCACATCAAAATTGTGCAAATAAAGTTACATCGATGTTTTCTCTGTCCAAAACTGCAGCTGACCTATATCCTGCGGTATTATCTGGCAATCATCCTCACAATCTGCAACTCCAACAAACTATTTACAGTTCTCCAGTCACAAAAACACTGTTCCACCATTACTCTGTTCGATGGCCAAGCGGTTCTCCATCCATCTTACTAACAGACGCTGATCCCACTTCACTTCACCTTCTGTATAAGCCTGCCATAAGAAACCATATCAAAGGCCTTACTAAGCTCCAAACGGCCAACATCTAGCCCCATACCCTTATCAATCAATTTTGTCACTACCGCAAAACATGAAACCAAGTTTGTGAGACATCATCCTCCTCACGCAACTGTGTTGTCTGTTGCTGGAAGTCCATGCAAGAGCACTGTTGGAGCTGAACTCATTCAGACAAGTGATTAGTCCATCATATTCCTGACATGAAACTTGGAGAGTAGATTAGATTCCTTACAGTGTGGAAACAGGCCCTTCGGCCAAACCAGTCCACATCAACCCTCCGAAGAGTACCCTAATAAACCCATTTCCCTCTGGCAAAACACTTAAAACTTTAGCATGGACAATTCACCTGGCCTGCAGGAGGAAACCATGCAGACACGGGGTGAATGAGCAAACGCCACACAGTTAGTCGCACAAGGCAAGAATCGAACTGAGGACGTTGACACTGTGAAGTAGCAGTGATAAGCACTGAGCCAACATGCCGCTCGGAGTGGTTGCCTGTAGAGTGGGAGGTATGTTGGGCCGTGATGGTTACTATACAGTGGGAGTATTTCGGCCTGTGATGGTTACTGTACAGTGGAAGGTATGTCGGGCCATGATGGTTTCTGTCCAGTGGGAGGTATGTGTGACCGTGATGGTTACTGTACAGTGGAAGGTATGTCGGGCCATGATGGTTTCTGTCCAGTGGGAGGTATGTGTGACCGTGATGGTTACTGTACAGTGGAAGGTATGTCGGGCCATGATGGTTTCTGTCCAGTGGGAGGTATGTGTGGCCGTGATGGTTACTGTACAGTAGGAGGTATGTGGGGCCGTGATGGTTACTGTACAGACGGAGGTATGTTGGGCTGTGATGATTACTCTACAGTGAGAGGTATGTCGGGGTGAGATGGTTACTGTGCAGTGGGAGGTATGTCGGGCCGTGATGGTTACGGTACAGTGGAAGATATGTCAGGCCCTGATGGTGGCAGTACGGTGGGAGGGATGTCAAGCTGTGATGGTTATTGTATGGTGGGAGGCATGTCTGGCCGTGATGGTTACTGTACAGTGGGAGGTATGTCTGGCAGGGACGTTTACTGTACAGTGGGACATATGCCGTGCACTGACGGTTACTGTACAGTGTGAGGAATGTCGGGCCGTGATGGTGAATGTACAATGGGAGAAATGTCGGGCCATGATGGTGACAGTACAGTGGGAGGTATGTCGGGCCGTAATGGTGACTGTACAGTGGGAGGTATGTCGGGCCGTAATGGTTAATGTACAGTGTGAGGAATGTCAGGCCGTGATGGTTACTGTACATTGGTAGGTATGCCGGGCCGTGACAGTTACTGTACAGTGGGAGGCAGGTAGGGCCGTGATGGTTACTGTACAGTGGGGCTCATGTCGGGCTGTGACAGTTACTGTACAGTGTGAGGTATATCAGGCAGTGATGGTTACAGTACCGTGGGAGGGATAACGGGCCATGATGGTTACTGTTTAGTGGGAGGCATGTCGGGCCGTGGTGGTTACTGTACAGTGGGAGGGATAACGGGCCGTGACGGTTAATGTACAATGGGAGGTATGTCGAGCTGTGATGGTTACTGAACACTGGGCGGTATGTCTGGCCGTGATGGTCACCGAACAGTGGGAGGTAAGTCTGACTGTGATGGTTACTGTTCAGTGAGGGGTAGGTTGGGTAGTGACGGTTACTGTACAGTGGGAGGTATTTGGGACCGTGATGGTTACAGTACAGTGGGATTCATGTCGGGCTGTGACGGTTACTGTACAGTGGGAGTAATGTCGAGCTGTGATGGTTACTGTACAGTGGGAGGTATATCAGGCAGTGACGGTTCATGTACAGTGGGAGGTATGTAGGGCTGTGACGTGTACCGTACAGTGGGAGGGATATTGGGCCATGATGGTTACTGTACAGTAGGAGGTATGTCGGGCCGTGATGGTTACTGTACAGTGGAAGGTATGTCTGGCTGTGACGGTTAGTGTGCAGTGGGATTCATGACGGGCTGTGACTGTTCCTGGACAGTGCGAGGGATATCGGGCGGTGATAGTTAGAGTACCGTGGGAATGATAATGGGCCGTGACGATTACTGTAGAGTGGGAGGTATTTGGGGCAGTGATGGTTACTGTACGGTGGGTGTTATGTTGGGCCGTGGTGGTTACTGTACAGGGGGAGGTATTTAGGGCCGTGATGGTGACTGTACAATGGGATTCATGTCGGGCTGTGAGGGTTACTGAACAGTGGGAAGTATGTCAGGCGATGATGGTTAGAGTAACATATGAAGGATAACGGGCCGTGATGGTTACTGAACAGTGGGAGGGATGTGGGGCTGTGATGGTTACCAAACAGTGGGAAGTGTGACGGGCCGTGATGGTTACTGTACAGTGGGAGGTGTGTCGGGCCGTTATGGTTACTATATAGTGGGAGGGATGTCGGGCCGTGTTGGTTACTGTACAGTGGGATATAAGTCGGGCCTTGATGGTTACTCTACAGTGGGAGGTTTGGCAGGCCGTGACGGTTACTGTACAGTGGGAGGTATGTCAGGCCGTGATGGTTACTGTACAGTGGGAGGTATTTCAGGCCATGACGGTTATTGTACAGTGGGAGATATACCAGGCTGTGACAGTTACTGTGCATGGGGATTCATGTCGGCCTGTGACGGTTATTGTACAGTGGGAGTAATGTTGGGAGGTGATTGTTACTGTGCAGTGGGAGGTATTTGATGCCATGATGGTTGCTTTACAGTGGGAGGTATGTCAGGCTGTGACTGTTACTCTGCAGTGGGATTCAAGACGGGCTGTGACGGTTTCTCTACAGTGGGAATGATGTCAGGCGTTGATGGTTACAATACCGTGGGAGGGATAATGGGTCGTAATGGTTATGGTACAGTGGGAGGTATGACGGACGGTGATAGTTACTGTGCAATGGGAGGTATTTGGGGCCATGATGGTTACAGTACAGTGGGAGGTATGTCAGGCCATGACGGTTACTGTAGAGTGGGAGGGATGTCGGGCCGTGATGGCTGCTGTTCTGTGGGCGGTATAATGGGCCGTGATGGTTACTGTACAGTGGGAGGGTTGTCAGGCCGGGATGGTTATTGTACAGTGGGTGGTCTGTCGGGCCGTGATGGTTACTTTACAGTGGGAGGTATGTCAGGCTGTGACTGTTACTCTGCAGTGGGATTCATGACGGGCTGTGACGGTTTCTCTACAGTGGGAGTGATGTCAGGCGTTGATGGTTACAATACCGTGGGAGGGATAATGGGCCGTGATGGTTATGATACAGTGGGAGGTATGACCGACCGTTATGGTTACTGTATAGTGGGAGGGATGTCGGGCCGTGATTGTTACTGTACAGTGGGAGGAGTGTTGGGCTGTTATGGTTACTGTATAGTGGGAGGCATATCAGGCCATGATCGATACTGTCCAGTGGGACTCAAGACAGGCTGTGACAGTTACTGTACAGTGGGAAGTATGTCGGGTGGTTACAGTACTGTGGGAGGGATGTCGGACCGTGATTGTTACTATGCACAGTGGGAGGCATATCCGGCCGTAATGGTTACTGTACAGTGTGAGGTATGTCGGGCCGTGATGTTTAATGTACAGTGGGACTCGTGTCGGGCAGTGATGGTTACTGTAGAGTGGGAGGTGTGTCGAGTGGTGATGGTTATAATACCGTGGGAGAAATAACGTGCCGTGATGGTTACTGTACAGTGGGAGTTATGTCTGGCCGTGATGGTTACTGTACAGTGGGAGCGATGTCGGGCTGTGAGGGTTACTGAAGAGTGGAAGGTATGTCAGGCGGTGATGGTTACAGTAACATGGGAAGGATAACGGGCCGTGATAGTTACTGTATAGTGGGAGGGATGTGGGGCCGTGATGTTTACTGTAGTGGGAGGTGTGTCGGGCCGTGATGGTTACTGTACACAGGGATTTATGTCTGGCGGTGATGGTTACTCTACAGTGGGATTTATGTCTGGCGGTGATGGTTACTGTACAGTGGGAGGTATGTTGGAATGTGATGGTTACCGTTGTGCGGGAGGTATGTCAGGCCGTGACGGTTACTATGCAGTGGAAGGTACGTCGGCTATGAAGGTTACTGTGCAGTGTGAGGTATGTCTGGCCATGACGGTAACTGTACACTGGGAGGTATGTCGGGGCGTGATGGTTACTGTACAGTGAGAGGGATGACGGACCGTGATAGTTACTGTACAGTGGGAGGTATTTCGGGCTGTGAGGGTTACTGAACCGTGGGAGGTATGTCAGGCGGTGATGGTTACAGTAACATAGGAAGGATAACGGGCCGCGATGGTTACTGTACGGTGGGAGGGATGTGGCGCCGTGATGGTTACCATACAGTGGGAGGTGTGATGAGCTGTGATGGTTACTGTACAGTGGGAGATGTGTCGGGCCGTTATGGTTCCTATATAGTGGGAGGTATGTCGGGCCGTGATGGTTACTGTACAGTGGGAGATAAGTCAGGCTGTGATGGTTACTGTACAGTGGGATTTATGACGGGCCGTGACGGTTTCTCTACAGTGGGAGCGATGTCGGGCGTTGATGGTTACAATACCGTGGGAAGGATAACGGGCCATGATGGTTATGGTACGGTGGGAGGGATACCGGGCCGTGACGGTTACTCTTCAGTGTGAGGAATGACTGGCCGTGATGGTTACTGTAGAATGGCAGGTATGTCGGGCCGTGATGGTTATTGTACAATGGGAGCTATGTCGGGCCGTGATGGTTACTGCACAGTGGGAGGTATATCAGTCCGTATTGGTTACTGTACAGTGCGAGGCATGTCAGGCCGTGATGTTTAATGTACAGTGCGAGTATGTCGAGTGGTGATGGTTATAATATCGTGGGAGGGATAACGGGCCGTGATGGTTACTGTACAGTGGGAGGTATGTCTGGCCATGATGGTTACTGTACTGTGGGAGCGATGTCGGGCCGTGATGTTTACTGTAGTGGGAGGTGTGTTGGGCCGTGATGGTTACTGTACACAGGGATTTATGTCTGGCCATGATGGTTACTGTACAGTGGGATTTATGTCTGGCGGTGATGGTTACTGTACAGTGGGAGGTATGTTGGGCTTTGATGGTTACTGTACTGTGGGAGGGATGTCAGGCCGTGACGGCTACTATACAGTGGAATGTACGTCGGTCTATGACGGTTACTGTGCAGTTGGAGGTATGTCTGGCCGTGGCGGTTACTGTATACTAGGAGGAATGTCGGGCCGTGATGGTTACTGTACAGTGGGGTTTATGACAGGCTGTGACGGTTACTGTACAGTGGGAAGGATGTAGGGCGGTGATGGTTACAGTATTATGGGAGGGATGAAGGGCCGTGATGTTTACTGGACAGTGGGTGGTATGTCGGGCTGTGATGGGTACAGGACCATGGGAGGGATAACGGGCCGTGACGATCACTGTACAGTGGGAGGTATGTCAAACCATGACGGTTACTGTACAGTGGGACGTGTGTCGGGCTGTGACGGTTACTGAAGGGTGGGAGGGATGTCGGGCCGTGTTGGTTACTGTACAGTGGGAGGTATGTCAGGCCATGACAGTTACTTTACAGTCGGGGGGTTGTCGGGTTGTGACATTTACAGTGCCGTGAGAGGGATAAAGGTCCGTGACGGTTACTGTACAGTAGGAGTATATTAGGCCATGATGGCTACTGTACAGTGGGATGTATGTCTGACCGTGATGGCTACTATACAGTGGGGGGCATGTCGGGCCGTGATGGTTACAGTGAAGTGGGAGGTATCTGGGGCCGTGATGGTTACAGTGAAGTGGGAGGTATGACAGGCCGTGATGGTTACTGTACAGTGGGAGGTATAATGGGCCGTGATGGTTACTGTTCTGTGGGAGGTGTTTCGGCCGTTAAGGTTACTGTATAGTGGGAGGAATGTCGGGCCATGATGTCTACTGTACAATGGGGGGGGGGGTATGTCGGGCCGTGATGGTTACTGTACAATGGAAGGTATTTCGGGCTGTGATGGTTTCTCTACAGTGGGATGTGTGTGGTGCTGTGATGGTTACTGGACAGTGGGAGGTATGTCGGCCTGTGACGGTTACTGTACAGTGGGAAGTATGCCAGGCCTTGATCTTTACTATTCAGTGGGAGTCATGTCGGGCTGTAATGGTTACTGTACAATGGGAGGGATGTCGAGCAGGGGCGGTTACATTACTGTGGGAGGGATAACGGGCTGTGATGGTTCCTGTACCGTGGGAGGTATGTCGGCATGATGATTAATATACCGTGGCAGGCATGTCAGGCCGTGATGGTTACTGTACAATGGGAGGTATGTCGGGCCATGATGGTTTCTCTACAGTGGAATGTGCGTGGGGTCGTGATTGTTCCTGTACAGTGGGAGGTATGTTGGGCCGTGATGTTTACTGTATAGTGGCACTCATTTCGGGCTGTGATGGTTACTGTACAGTGGGAGGGATATCGAGCAGTGATGTTTACAGTACCGTGGGAGGGATAACCGGCCGTGATGGTTACTGTACAGTGGGATGTATGTCGGGCCGTGACGTCTACTGTTCAGTGGGGGGTATGTCGGGCCGTGATAGTTACTGTGCAGTGGGAGGTATTTGGGGCCATGATGGTTACTGTCCAGTGGGAGATATGTCAGGCCGTGACGGTTACTGTACAGTGTGAGGTATGTCAGTCTGTGACGGTTACTGTGCAGTGGGAGGGATGTCGGGCCGTGATGGTTACTGTACAGTTGGAGGTATGTCGGGCCGTGATGGTTACTGTGCCTTGGAAGATATGTAAGGCCGTGACGGTTATTGTACAGTGGGTGTTGGGTCGGGCCTTGATGGTTACAGTACTGTGGGATTGATAACGGGCCGTTTCGGTTACTGTACAGTGAACGTGATGTCGGACCGCAACGGTTACTGTACAGTGGGAGGTATGTCGGTCCGTTATATTTACTGTATAGTGGGAGGGATGTCGGGCCGTGATGGTTAATGTACAATGGGAGGTATGTCGGCCTGCGATGGTTTCTTTACAGTGGGATGTGTGTGGGGTCGTGATAGTTACTGTACAATGGGCGGTATGTTGGGCCGTGATGTTTACTGTACAGTGGGACCCATGTCGGACTGTGATGGCTACTGTACTGTGGGAGGTATGTCTGGCCGTGATGGTTACTATACAGTGGGAGCGATGTCGGGCCATGATGGTTACTGTACAGTGGGATGTATATCTGGCCGTGATGGTTACTGTACAGTGGGAGGTATGTCAGGCCGTGATGGTTACTATATCGTGGAAGGTATGTCGGTCTCTGACGAGCTTACTGTACAGTCGGAGGTATGTCTGGCCGTCAAGGTTCCTGTACAGTGGGATGTATATCGGGCCGTGATGTTTACAGTACAGTGGGAGGTATGTCGGGCTGTGATGGTTACTCTACAGTGAGAGGTATGTCGGTCCATGAGGTTACAGTACCGTAGGAGGTATAATGGGTCTTGATGGTTACTGTAAAGTGGGAGGGATGTCATGGTTCCTGTACAGTGGGATGTATGTCGGTCTGTGATGGTTACTGTACAGTCGGATGTATGTCGGGCCATGACGGCTACGGGAGAGTGGGGGTAGGTCGAGCAGTGATGGTTACTGTGCAGTGGGAGGTATTTGGGTCCATGATGGTTACTGTGCAGTGGGAGGTATATCAGGCTGTGACGGTTATTGTGCAATGGGATTCATGACGAGCTGTGGCGGTTACTGTACAGTGGGTGGTATGTCGGGCCGTGATGGTTACTGTACAGTGGGAGGGAAATCGAGCAGTGATGGTTACTGTACAATGGGAGGTATGTCGGGCCGTGATGGTTTCTCTACAGAGGAATGTGTTTGGCATCGTTAAGGTTACTGTACTGTGGCAGGTATGTCGGGGCGTGATTTTACTGTACAGTGGGACACATGTCGGGCTGTGGTGGTTACTGTACAGTGGGAGGTATGTCTGGGAGTGATCTTTACTGTACAGTGGGAGGTATGTCGAGCCGTGATGGTTACTGTACAGTGGGAGGTATGTCGGGGCGTGATCTTTACTGTACAGTGGGACACATGTCGAGCAGGAATGGTTACAGTTCCGTGGGAGGGATAACGGGCCATGATTGTTACTGTGCATTGGGATGTTTGTCGGGCAGTGAAGACTACTGAACAGTGGGGGTATGTCGGGCCATGATGGTTACTGTGCAGTGGGATGTAATTGGGGCCATGATGGTTACTGAACAGTGGGAGGTATGTCAGGCCCTGGCGGTTACTCGACAGTGGGAGGTATGTCAGGCTGTGACAGTTACTGCGCAGTGGGATTCATGACGAGCTGTGCCAGTTACTGTACAGTGGGAGGGATGTCGGGCCGTGATGGTTACTGTACCGTGGGAGTTACAAAAGGCCGTGATGCTTACTGTGCAGTGGGAGGGTTGTCGGGCCATGATGGTTTATGTACCGTGGGTGGTATGTCGGGCCGTGATGGTTACGGTACAGTGGGAGGTGTATCGGGCTGTTATGGTTACTGTATAGTGGGAGGGATAACAGGCCATGATGGCTACTGTACAGTGGGAGGTGTGTCAGGCCGTTATGGTTACAGTATAGTGGGAGGGATGTCGGGCCGTGATGGCTACTGTACAATGGGAGGTATGTCGGGCTGTGATGGTTACTGTACAGTGGGACTCATCTCGGGCTGTGATGGTTACTGTATAGTGGGTGGGATGTCGAGCAGTGATGGTTACAGTACCGTGGGAGGGATAACGGGCCGTGATGGTTCCTGAACAGTGGGCGATATGTCGGGCCGTGATGGTTACTGTAGTGGGAGGTATGTCTGGCCATAATGGTTACTGTACAGTGGGAGGTATGTCAGGCCGTGATGGTTACTATATAGTGGGAGGTATGTCTGGCCGTGACGGTTACTGTACAGTGGGAGGTATGCTAGCCGGTGATGGTTACAGTAACATGGGAAGGATAACGGGCCGTGATGGTTACTTTACAGTGGGGAGTATGTCGGGCCGTGATGGTTACTGTAGAGTGGGAGGTATGTCAAGCCATGACGTTTACTGTACAGTGGGACGTGTGTCGGGCCGTGATGGTTACTATACAGTGGGAGGGATGTCGGGCCGTGATAGTTACTGTGCAGTGGGAGGTATTTGGGTCCATGATGGTTACAGTACAGTGGGAGGTAGGTCAGGCCATGACGGTTACTGTAGAGTGGGAGGGATGTCAGACCGTGACGGTTACTGTAAAGTGGGAGGTGTGTCGGGCCGTTATGTTTACTGTATAGTGGGAGGGATAACAGGCCGTGATGGCTACTATACAGTGGGAGGTGTGTGGTGCCGTGATGGTTACTGTACAGTGGGAGGTATGTCGGACCGTGATGGGTACTGTTCAATGGGAGGTATGTCAGGCCGTGATGTTTACTGTACAGTTGGACCCATGTCGGGTTGTGATGGTTACTGTATAGTGGGAAAGATGTCGAGCAGTGATGGTTCCTGTACAGGGGGAGGTATGTCAGGCCGTGACGGTTACTATATAGTGGAAGGTATGTCGGTCTCTGACGAGGTTACTGTACAGTCGGAGGTATGTCTGGCCGTCAAGGTTACCGTACAGTGAGAGGTATGTCGGGCCATGATGGTTACAGTACAGTGGGAGGTACGTCGGGCTGTGATGGTTACTGTAGAGTGGGAAGTATGTCGGGCCGTGATGGTTACTGTAGGGGGAGGTATGTCTGGCCATAATGGTTACTGTACAGTGGGAGTTATGTCAGGCCGTGATAGTTACTATGTAGTGGAAGGTATGTCGGTCTGTGACGAGGTTACTGTACAATGGGAGGTGTGTCTGGCCGTGACGGTTACTGTACAGTGGGAGGTGTGTTGGGCCGTGATGGTTACTGTACAGTGGGATTAATGTCGGACTCTGAGGGTTACTGTACAGTGGGATGTATGCTAGGCGGTGATGGTTACAGTAACATGGGAAGGATAACGGGCCGTGATGGTTAATTTACAGTGGGGAGTATGTCGGGCCGTGATGTTAACTGTAGAGTGGGAGGCATGTCGTGCCGTGATGATTACTGTACAGTGGGAGGTATGTCAAACTGTGACGGTTACTGTACAGTGGGACGTGTGTCGGGCCGTTATGGTTACTGTAGAGTGGGAGGGAAGTCGGGCCGTGATAGTTACTGTGCAGTGGGAGGTATTTGGAGCCATGATGGTTACAGTACAGTGGGAGGTATGTCAGGCCATGACGGTTACTGTAGAGTGGGAGGGATGTCGGGCCGTGATGGTTATTGTACAGTGGGTGATCTGTCGGGCCGTGATGGTTACTGTACAGTGGGAGGGATAACGGGCCGTTTCAGTTACTGTACAGTTGGAGGTATTTCGGACCATGACGGAAACTGTACAGTGGAAGGTGTGTCGGCCATTATGGTTACGGTATGGGGGAGGGATAACGGGCCGTGATGGCTACGGTACAGTGGGATATAAGTCAGGCAGTGATGGTTACTGTACAGTTGGAGGATGTCAGGCCGTGACGGTTAAAGTACAGTGGGAGGTATACCAGGCTGTGACGGTTACTGTGCATGGGGATTCATGTCGGGCTGTGACGGTTATTTTACAGTGGGAGGGATGTTGGGCCGTGATTGTTACTGTGCAGTGGGAGGTATTTTGAGGCCGTGATGGTTACAGTACAGTGGGAGGTATGTCGGGCCGTGATGGTTACTTTACAGTGGGAGGTATGTCAGGCTGTGACTGTTACTCTGCAGTGGGATTTATGACGGGCTGTGACGGTTTCTCTACAGTGGGAATGATGTCAGGCGTTGATGGTTACAATACTGTGTGAGGGATAATGGGCTGTGATGGTTATGATACAGTGGGAGGTATGACCGACCGTTATGGTTACTGTACCGTGGGAGGTATGTCGGGCCGTGATGCTTACTGTACACTGGGAGGGTTGTCGGGCCGTGATGGTTACGGTACAGTGGGTGGTATGTCGGGCCGTGATGGTTACGGTACAGTGGGAGGGATAAGGGGCCATTTTGGTTCCTGTGCAGTGGGATGTATGTCGGACCGTGACGGTTACTGTACAGTGGGAGGTGTGTCGGGCCGTTATGGTTACTGTATAGTGGGAGGGATAACGGGCCATGATGGTTACTGTTCAATGGGAGGTATGTCAGGCCGTTATGGTTGCTGTATAGTGGGAGAGATGTCGGACCGTGATGTTTACTGTACAGTTGGACTCATGTTGGGCTGTGATGGCTACTGTATAGTGGGAGGGATGTCGGACCGTGATGGTTACTGTTCAATGGGAGGTATTTCAGGCCGTGATTGTTTCTCCACAGTGGGATATGTGTGTGGTGCCGTGATGGTTACTGTACAGTGGGAGGTATATCGGCCTGTGATGGTTCCTGTACATTGGAAGGTATGTCGGGCCGTGATGATTAATGTCCAGTGGGAGCCATTTCGGGTCGTGATGGTTCCTGTAGTGGGAGGTATGTCGGGCCATGATGGTTACTGTACAGTGGGAGGGATATCGGGCAGTGATGGCTACTGTACAGTGGGTTGTATGCCGGGCCCTGATGGTTACTGTACAGTGGGAGGTATGTCAGGCCGTGACGGTTAATGTACAGTGGGAGGCTTGTCGGGCCGTGATGGTTACTGTACACTTGGATTAATGTCGGGCTGTGAGTGTTACTGTACAGTGGGAGGTGTGCTAGGCGGTGATGGTTACAGTAAGATGGGAAAGATAACGGGCCATGATGGTTACTGTACAGTGGGAGGTATGTCGTGCCATGATGATGACTGTACAATGGGAGGTATGTCAAACCGAGACAGTTACTGTACAGTGGGACGTGTGTCGGGCCGTTATGGTTACTGTAGAGTGGAAGGGATGTCGGGCCGTGATAGTTACTGTGCAGTGGGAGGTATTTGGGGCCATGATGGTTACTGTAGAGTGGGAGTAATGTCGGGCCGTGCTGGTTACTGTTCTGTGGGAGGTATGTCGGCCCGTGATAGTTACTGTACAGTGGGAGGGATAACGAGCCGTGATGGCTACTGTAAAGTGGGACGTGTGTCGGGCCGTTACGGTTACTGTACAGTGGGATTCATGACGGGCTGTGACGGTTACTGTCCAGTGGCAGGTATTTGGGGCTGTGATGGTTATTGTACAGTGGGAGGTATGTCGGGCCGTGATGGTTACTGTACAGTGGGCGGGTTGTCGGGCCGTGATGGTTATTGTACAGTGGTGGTATCTCGGGCCGTGATGGTTACAGCACAGTGGGGGGGATAATGGGCCGTTTCGGTTCCTGTACAGTGGTACTTATGTTGGACTGTGACGGTTATTGTACAGTGGGAGGTGTGTCGGGCCGTTATGCTTACTGTATAGTGGGAGGGATGATGGGCCGTGATGGTTACTGTACAGTGGGAGCTGTGTTGGGCCATTATGGTTACTATATAGTGGGAGGGATTTCGGACCGTGATGGTTACTGTACAATGGGAGGTATGTCGGGCCGTGATGGTTACTGTACAATAGGAGGTATGTTGGGCCGTGATGGTTTCTCTCCAGTGGGATGTGTGTGGGCCGTGATGGCTACTGTACGGTGGGAGATATGTCGGCCTGTGATGGTTACAGTACAGTGGGACTCATGTCAGGCAGTGATGTTTACTGTACAGTGGGATGGATGTCGAGTGGTGATTTGTATAGTCCTGTGGGAGGGATAACGGGCCGTGATGGTTACTGTACAGTGGTAGGTATGTCTGTCCGTGATGGTTACTGTACAGTGGGTGTGCTATCGGGCAGTGATGGTTACTTTAGTGGGAGGTGTGTTGGGCCGTGATGGTTACTATGTCGTGGAAGGGATGACGGGCCGTGATGGCTACTGTACAGTGGGAGGTGTGTCGGACCGTGATGGTTACTATATAGTGGGAGGGATGTCGGACCGTGATGGTTAATATACAATGGGAGGTATGTCGGGCTGTGATGGTTACTGTACAATGGGAGTCATGTCGGGCAGTGATGATTACTGTACAGTGGGAGGGATGTCGAGTGGTGAGTTGTATAGTCCCGTGGGAGGGATAACGGGCCGTGATGGTTACTGTACAGTTGGAGGTATGTCTGTCTGTGATGGTTACTGTACAGTGGGTGCGTTGTCGGGCCGTGATGGTTACTTTAGTGGGAGATGTTTCGGGCCATGATGGTTACTGTGCACAGGGATGTATGTCTGGCCATGATGGTTACTGTACAGAGGGAGGTATGTCGGGCCATGTCGGTTACTGTACAGTGGGAGATATGATGGGCCATGACGGTTGCTGTACCGTGGGAGGTATGTCGTGCCGTGATGGTTAGTGTACAGTGGGAGATATGACGGGCCGTGACGGTTGCTGTACTGTCGGACGTATATCGGGCCGTGATGGTTAGTGTACAGTGGGAGGGAAGTCGGTCCATGATATTTACTGTACAGTCAGGGTATATCAGGATGTGACGTTTACAGCACAGTGGGAGGGATAGTTACAGTACAGTGTAAGGGATGTCCAGAGAGAGAGAGAAAAGGGACAGAGAGAGAGAGAGAAAATGGCCAGATAGAGAGAGAGGGAGAGAAGGGACAGAGAGCGAGACATAGAAAAAGGACAGAGAGAGTGAGAGAAAAGGGACAGAGAGAGAGAGAGAAAAGGGACAGAGAGTGAGAGAAAAGGGACAGAGAGAGAAAGGAAAGAAAGAGAGAGAGAGAAAATGGCCAGATCGCGAGAGAAGGGAAAGAGAGAGAGAGAAAAGGGACAGAGAGAGAGGACCGAGAGAGAGAGGACCGAGAGAGAGGACAAAGAGAGAGGGGACAGAGAGAGAGAGGGGGGACAGAGAGAGAGAGGCGTCAAAGAGAGAGAGTGCAGAGAGAGAGAGACAGAGGGCGGGGACTGAGAGGGGGACAGAGAGAGGGGACAACAGCCTCACCCTAACCTCTTTTCAACACCACCCTCAGCCTGACCCTTACCACCACCAACGCAACACCTCCACCCTGAATCGCACCACCATCCACACAATGAGCACAGCCTGAATCTCACCACTGTCCACACACTGCCCCCAGCCTGACCCTCACCACTGCCCACACGCCTCCCCCAGCCTGACCCTCACTGCCGTTCAACTCCACCCCCAGCCTGAACTTCACAGATGTCCACACACCACCACCAGCTTGACACTCACTGCCGTCCACACACCACCCCCAGCCTAATCCTCACCGCCATTTGAACATCACGCCCAGCCTTACTCTCACAGCCATCCAACACCACCCCAAACCTGACACTCAGAGCCAACCCAACCCCGACCTCCAACCCGGTCCAAAATTGCCCCGCTCCCCGAACCTAGTTCAATACCACCTTCTTCTTCCTCCCCCCTCTCTCTCTCACCCGTTCTCTCTCTCAGCATCCTCTCTCACCACCTCTCTCTCTCCTCTCTCTCTCACCCACCCTCACTCACTGTCACCCGCTCTCTCTCACATTCTCGCCCCTCTCTCTCGCCAGGTCTCTCTTTCGCCCCCTCTTTCTCACCCCCTCTCACTCTTTCTCCCACCCTGTCTCTCACACCCCTCTCTCTTTAACAACCCACTCTCACACAACACTCTCACCCCCTCTCTTTCTTGCCCCCCTCATTCTTGCCCCCTCTCTCACCCCCTCTATCTTTCATACCTCCTTTCTCTCTCTCGCACCCCTCTCTATTTCACCACCCTCTATCTCTCACCCCCTCTCTCGCCCCCACTTCTCCACTCTGTCTCACACACCCTCTCTCGCTCACACGCCCTCTCTCACTCTCTCGCCCCCTTTCTCTCTTGCTCCCTCTCTCTCCCGCCTCCTCACTCACCCCTTCTCACTCTCTCTCCCCTCCCTTTCTCGCCCCCTCTCTCGTAACCCCTCTCTCAACCCCGTCTTGCACTGTCTCTCTCCTTCCCTCTCTGTCGCATCCCCTCTTTCTGTCTCTCACCCCTCTCGCTTCACCCCCTCTCTGTGTCGTCCCCTCTCTTTCACCTCCCTCTCTCTCATCCCCTCTCTCACACACCCTCTCTCGCACCCTATCTCCACCCTCATTCTCACCCGCGCTCCCTCTCCCCTCTCTTTCACCCCTCTCCTCTCAAGCCCCCACACTCTCCCCTCTCTCTCTCACCCCTCTCTCACGCCCCCTCTCGCTCCCCCTCTTCGACCGCTATCTCTCTTGCCCCCTCTCTGTCTCGTCCCTCTCTCTCTCAATCCCCTCCCTCACCACATCTCTCTCTCAGCCCCCTCTCTCGCCCCCCTCGTCCACTCTCTCACTCACCCTTCCTGGCTCACACCCCCCTCACTAGCTCGTCCCTTTCTCTCCCGCCTCCTCTGTCACACCTTCTCACGCTCTCTCCCCGTCTCTCGCCCCCTCCCTAAACCCATCTCTCAACCCTCTCTTGCCCTTTCTCTCTCCCCCTCTCTCGCCCACTCTCTCTCTCTCGACCCCTCTCTCTCGACCCCTCTACTCCCCCTCTCTCTCGCCCCTTCTCTCTCTTGCCCCCTCTCTGTCTTGCCCTCTCTCTCAATCCCCTCTCTATCACCCCTCTCTCTCTCACCCCTCTCTCATCCCCTCCTCTCCTCCACTCTCTCTCAATCAAAATCTCTCGCTCACAACCCTTCTCTTACTCTCTCGCCCCTTTCTCTCTCGCCCCCTCTCCTTCCCGCCTCCTCTCTCACCCCTTCTCACTTTCGCTCCCCACCCTCTCTTGACCCCTCTCTCTAAATGTATCTCTCAAACCCCTCTATTTCCCCTCGCTCTCGCCCCGTCTCTCTATTGCCCCCTTACTATATCGACCCCCCTCTCTCCCCTCTCTCTCACACCCCTCTCTCTCCATCTCGCTCTTCCCCTCTTGCTCTTGCCCCCTCTCTCTCTCTCGCCCCCCCACCCCATCTCTGTCTCGCACCCTCTGTCTCGCCCCTCTGCCTCACTCTCATCCCCCTCTTTCACTCTCGCCCACTCTCTCCCTCGCGCAATCTCTCTCTGACAACTCTCTCTCCCCCCTCTCTCTTTCGCCCCCTCTCTCTCGCCCCTCCTCTCCTCCACTCTCTCACCCAACCTCTCTCACTCACACCCCTCCAATCTCTCGCCCCTTTTCTCTCTCGCCCCGTCTCACTCCCGCCTCCTCTCTCACCACTTGTCACTTTCTCTCCCCTCCCTCTCTCGACCCCCTCTCTCAATACCTCCCTAAACCCCATCTAGCCCCTCTCTATCTTTCCACCTGTCTGTCTCGTCCCCAGTCTTTCATCACCCTCTCCCTCATCCCACTCTCTCACACCTCCTTGCTCGCCCCCTCTCTCCACCCTCATTCTCACCAGCTCTCTCTCTCAATCCTCCACACTCTCCCCTCTCTCTCTCTCGCCCTCTCACTCTCGCCCCCTTTCACTCGCCCCTCTCTCTCTCACCCCTCTCTCACGCCCCCCCTCCCTCCCCTCTCTCTCCCGCACCCCCGTCTCTCCTTCTCTCTCCCATCTCGCTCTCGCCCCCCTTTCTCACCCCTCTCTGTATTGCCCCTCTCGTCCCTCTCTCTCACTCTCGCCCCTCTCCCTCGCCCCTCTCTCTCTCACCCCTCTCTCACGCCCCTTCTCCCTCCCCTCTCTCACTCGCACCCCGTCTCTCCTTCTCTCTCCCCGCTCGCTCTCGCCCCCTCTCTCTCACCCCTCTCTGTATTGCCCCTCTCGTCCCTCTCGCTCACTCTCGCCCCTCTCTCTTGCGTGCACTCTCTCTCTGACACCTCTGTCTCTCGCCCCCTCTCTCTTTCGCACCCCCTCTCTCGCCCCCCCTCCTCCACTCTCTCTCTCCCAACCTTTCGCACTCACACCCCCTCTCTCTCTCTCTCGCCCCTTTACTCTCTCGTCACCTCTCTCTCCTGCCTCCTCTCTCAGCCCGTCTCACTCTTTCTCCCCTCCATCTCTCTACCCCCCTCTCAATGCGTCTCTCAACCCCCTCTAGCCCCCTCTCTCGTGCCCACTCTCTGTCTCATCCCCTCTCTGTGTCTCTTACCCCCATCTTTCAGCCCCTCTCTGCCACTGATCCCCCTTGCTCTCGATCCCTCTCTGTCTCGTGCCCACTGTTTAACTTCCCTCTCTCTCACCCCCCTCTCTCACACACCCTCTCTCGCCCCCTCTCTCCACCCTCATTCTCACCCGCTCTCTCTCCCCCTCTGTCCCGCTCCCTCTCCCTCTCAAGCCCCCACTCTCTCCCTCTCTCTCACGCCCTTCTCTCTCTTGCTCCTGCTTTGAATCGTCCCGCTCTCTCTCTCAATCTTCTCTCTCTCTCACGCTTCTCTCTCATCCCCTCTCTCTCGTCCCCCCTCCTCAACTCTCTCTCACCCACCCTCTCTCGCTCACACCCCCTCTATAACTCTCTGGCCCCTTTATCTCTCACTCCGTGTCTCTCCCGCCTCCTCTCTCACCCTTTCTCACTCTATCCCCTCCGTCTCTCGTCCCCCTCTGTTTCAACCACTCTCTCAACCCCCTCTTGATCCCCTCTCTCTCGCCCCCTCTCTGCCTCGTCCCCCCTCCGTCTCTCCCCCGTCTATCCCCACCTCTCTCTGTCCCTCGCCCCATGTCTGTCTCGTCCCCACTCTTTCATCACCCTCTCTCACACCAACTCTCTCGCCCCCTCTCTCCACGCTCATTCTCACCCGCTCTCTTTCCCCTCTCTCTCGCCCCCTCTCCCTCTCGAGCACCCACTCTCTCCCTTCTCTCTCTCGCCGTCTCTCTCTGGCCCCCTCTCTCTCTCACCCCTCTGTCTCTCACCCCTCTCTCACGCCCCCTCTCTCTCTCCCCCCTCTCTCCCTCGCCCCCTCTCTCTTGCCCCCTCACTATTTCGACCCCTCTCTCTCCCCTCTCTCTCTCGCACCCCTCTCTCTCCTTCTCTCTCCCCTCTCACTCATGCCCCCCCTCTCTCTCTCACTCCCCTCTGTGTCTCGTCCCCTCTCTCTCTCGCCCCTCTCCCTCGCCCCTCTCTCTCGCCCCCTTTCCTCTCTCGCCCCCTCTATCTCTCTCCCGCTTCCTCTCTCACCCCTTCTCACTCTTGCTCCCCTCCGACTCTCGCACCCCCTTCTCTCTCAACCATTCTCTCAACCCCCTTTTGCCCCCCTCTCTCTCGCCCCCTCTCTCCTTCTCTCTCGTCCCCTCTCGCTCTCGCCCCTCCCTCTCTCTCGCACCCCCTCTCTGTCACGCGCCCTCTCACTCTTGCCCAGTCTCTCTATTGCACCCTCTCTCTATCGTCTTCTTGGTCTCTCGCCCCCTCTCTGTATCTCTTTCTCTCGCCCTCTCTCACTCGTCCCCTCTCTTTCGCACCTCTCTCTCGCCCCTCTCTCTTTCGACCTCCCTCTCTCCCCCTCTCTCCCTTCGCCACCCCCTCTCTCGCCCCTCTCTCTCGTCCCCCTCTCTCTCGCCACCCCACTCTCTCTCCACACGCACGCCCTCTCTCCCCCTCTTTCTCTCTCGCCCCCACTCTCTCGCACCTCTCTCTTGCCCCTTTCTATCTTGCTCACGACTCTGCTCTCTCTCTCCCCTCTCTCTCTCCCCTCTCTCTATCGCCCCTCTATCTCTCCTACCTCTCTCTTTCCCTCGCACTCACTCGGCCCTCCATCTCTCTTTGTTCTCCCCTATCTCGCTCAACTCCATTCCCTGTCAGTCTCTCTCTCGCCACCTCTCCTTCTCTCTGTCTATCTCTCCCGCACTCACTCTCTTCTCTCAAATCTCTCGCTCTCCCCTCTCTCTCTCTAGCCCCCTCTCTTGCTCTCGCCTTCTCTCTCTCGCACCCCCGTCTCGCTCTCAGCCCTTCTCTCTCGCTCTCGCCCCCTCTCTGTCGCGACCCCCTCTTTCTCGCACCCTCTCTCGACCCCATCTCTCCCTCGTCCCCTCACTCTTCCCCTCTCTCCCCCTCGCCCCGCTCTCTCTCGCCCTCTCTCTCCCCCTCTCTCACCCTTGTCTCTCGACAACTCTGTCTCTCTCTCGCCACCGCTCTCTTTCTCCACCCGCTCGCCTTCTCTCCCCCTCTCCCTCTCGCCCCCTCTCTCTCCACCTCTCTCTCTCACGCGCCCTCTCTCTCTCTCGTAATCTCTCTCTCTCGCCACACTCTCTGTCTCGTTCTTTGTCTTTGTCGCTCTCTCGCCCCTCTCTCTCACGCCCCGACTCTCTCTCGCCCCCATCTCTCTCGACCCTCTCTCTCTCCTCCACTCTGTCAAACGCCCCTCTCTCAAACGCCCCCTCTCACTCTTGCCTCCTTCTCTCTCTCGCGCTCTCTCTTTCTCTCATCCCTCTCTTTCTCGACCTTCCGCTCACCCCCCTCTCCCTCTTCCACCCTCTCTCTCGCTCCTCTCTCTCGTCAGCAACTCTTTCTCGCTGTCCCTCTCTCTCTCCACCCGCTCGCCCACTCTCCCCGCTCTCTCTCGCCCCCTCTCTCTCGCCCCTCTCTCTTGCCCCTTTCTCTCTTGCTCTCGCCCCTGCTCTCTCTCCCCTCTCTCTCTTCCCCTGTCTCTCGCCCCACACTCTCTCTCGCCCTCTCTCTCTCCCCCCTCTGTCTTTCTCTCGCCCTCTCTTCTCGACCCCTCTTTCTCTCTCTTGCTCCCACCTCGCTCTCCCCACCTCTCTCTCGCCCCACCTCTATCTCTCTTGCTCCCCCCTCTCTCTCGCCCCCCTCGCTCGCTCTCACTCCCTCTCTCGAGCCCCTCTCTCTATTCCCACCTCTCCCCGGCCTCCCCCCCTCTCTCTGTCTCTTTCTCTCTATTCTCTCTCAACCCCTCTATCTCTCTCACCCCCTCTATTTCTCCTACCTCTATCTTTCTCATGCTCTCACTCGTCCCTCCCTCTCTCTTCCTTCTTCCTTCTCTTGCACTTCTCCATTTCTTCTCATTCTCTTTCTCATCACCTATCCTTCTTTCTGTCTCTCTCTCTCTCCTGCACTCTCTCTTCTCTCTCAACTCTCTCGCCCCCTCTCTCTCTAGCCCCTTCTCCTGCTCTCGTCCCCTCTGTCTCTCCCACTCTCGCGCTCTCGCGCCCCTCTCTCTTGCCCCTATCTCTCTCTCGCCCCCTCTCTCTCGCCCCAACTCTCTCGCACCTCCTCTCTCTCGCCCTCCCCTCACCTCCCCCTCTCTCTCCCCCTGACTCGCCCCGTCTCAAGCTCTCTCGCCCCCACTCTTTCTCGCCCCCTTTCTCGCTCTCTCACCGTCTATCGCTCCCTCTCTCTCTCACCCCTCTCTCGCTCTCGCACTCTCTCTCCCTCTCTCCACCCCACTCTCTCTCACCCCGTCTCTCTCTCTCTCGTCCTCTTTATCTCGTCCCCTCTCTCTCTCGCCCCCTCTCTGTCTCGTCCTCTCTCTCTCTCTCATCCATCTCTCTCACTCATCCCCCTCTCTCTCTCCCCCTCTCTCGCCCCCTCTCTGTCTCGTCCCCTCTCTCTCTCTCACCCACCTCTATCTCTCATCTCCCTCTCTCTCGCAACCCTCTCTCGTCCCCTCTCTGTCTCGTCCCCCTCGCTGTCTCTCACCCCGTTCTATCTCTCACCCCCTCGCTGTCTCTCGCTCCCTGTCTCTCCCGCCCCCTCTCTGTCTCGTCCCCTCTCTCTCACCTCCCTCTCTCACCCCCCTCTCTCCCACCCCATCTTACAGCCCCCTCCACGCTCTCTCTTCTCCTTTCTCAGCACCCCCTTCTCTCGCCCTCTGTCTCCCTCGCCCCCTATCTCTCTCGGCCGTCTCTCTCTCACCCCTGTCTCGCCCCTTCTCTCTCTCCCCCTTTCTCTCTTGCCCCCTCTCTCTCCCCACTCTCTCTCTCGCCCCCTCTCTCGCCCCCACTCTCTCTCTCTCACCACACTTTCTCTCTCTCGCTCTTTGTCTTTGTCTCTCTCTCTCGCCCCTCTCTCTCGCCCCCTCTCTCTGTCCCACTCTATCTCTCGATCTCTCCCTCGCTCCCGACTTGTCCCACCTCTCTGCCGACCTCACCCTCTCTTGCTCTGTCTCTTTCTCTCTATTCTCTCTCTCCCCCTCTATCTCTCTCGCCCCTCTATCTCTCCTACCTCTCTATCTTTCCCACGCACTCACTCGGCCCTCCCTCTCTCTTCGTTCTCCCCTATCTCGCTCAACTCCATTCCCTGTCAGTCTCTCTCTCGCCACCTCTCCTTCTCTCTGTCTATCTCTCCCGCACTCACTCTCTTCTCTCAAATCTCTCGCTCTCCCCTCTCTCTCTCTAGCCCCCTCTCTTGCTCTCGCCCTCTCTCTCTCGCACCCCTGTCTCGCTCTCAGCCCTTCTCTCTCGCTCTCGCCCCCTCTCTGTCACGACCCCCTCTTTCTCGCACCCTCTCTCGATCCCATCTCTCCCTCGTCCCCTCTCTCTTTCCCCTCTCTCCCCCTCGCCCCGCTCTCTCTCGCCCGTCTCTCTCGTCCGCTGTCTCTCTCACAACCCTCTCTCTCTCCACCCGGTCGCCCTCTCTCCCCCACTCTCTCTCGCCCCCTCTCTCTCGCCCCTCTCTCTCGCCTCTTTCTCTCTTGCTCTCGCCCCTGCTCTCTCTCTCCTCTCTCTCTCTCGCCCTCTCTCTCTCGTCCCCTATTTCTCTCGCCCTCTCTCTCTCACCCTCTCTCTCCCCCTCTCTCGCCCCTTTCTCTTGCCCATTATCTCTCTCTCTCTCCCCCATCTCTCTCTCGCCCTCTCTTCTCGACCCCTCTCTCTAGCCACCTATCTTGCTCTCGCACCCTCTCTCTCGACCCCGTCTCGCTCTCACCCCTTCTCTCTCGCTCTCCCTCCCTCTCTCTCTCGCCCCTTCTCTCTCTCGTCCCACTCTCTCTCGCCCCCATCTCTCTCTCGTCCCCTCTCTCTCTTCCCGCTCTCTCCCTCTCGCCTCCCTCTCTCTCGCCCGCCTCTCTCGTCCCGTCTCTCGCCGCTCCTCTCTCACTCCACCCGCGCACCCTCTCTCGGCCCTCCCTCTCGCCTCTTTCTCTCTTCCTCTCGCCCCTGCTCTCTCTCTCCTCTATCTCTCACCACCCTCTCTCTCGTCCCCTGTCTCTCTCGCCCCCTCTCTCTCGCCCTCTCTCTCGCCCACTCTTTCTCTCTCTCTCACCCCTCTCTGTCTCTCTCTCGCCCTGTCTTCTCGAACACTCTCTCTCTCGCCCCTCTGCCTCTCGCCCCTCTCTCTCACACTCTCTCTCTCACCCTCTCTCTCTCTCGCTCCCCTTCTCTTTCTCTCTCGACCCCCGCTCTCAGTCTCACTCCCTCTCTCGCCCCCCTCTTGTCCCACCTCTCTCCCGGCCTCCCCCTCTCTCGCTCTATCTCTTTCTCTCTATTCTCTCTCACCCACTCTACCTCTCTCGCCCCCTCTACCTCTCTATTTCTCACGCACTCAATCGTCCCTCCCTCTCTTCATTCTGCCCTCTCTTGCTCACCTCCATTCCCTGACAGTCTCTCTCTTGCCACGTCTCCTTCTCTCTGTCTCTCTCTCCCGCACTCACTCTCTTCTGACAACTCTCTCGATCTCCTCTCTCTCTCTAGACCGCTCTCTTGCTCTCGCCCCCTCTCTCTCGCCCCCTGTCTCGCTCTCATCCCTTCTGTCTCGCTCTCACCCCTTCTCTCTCTCTCTTGACCTCCTCTCTCTCGCCCCCATCTCTCTCTCGTCCCCTCTCTTTCTTCCCCTTCTGTCCCTCTCGCCCCCTCTCTCGCGCCCGTTTCTCTCGTCCCCCTCTCTCTCGCCGCCCCTCTCTCTCTCCACCCGCTCGCCTCTCACCACCTCTCTCTCTCGCCCCCTCTCTCTCCCCTCTCTCTCTCGACCTCTGTCTCTCGTCCCCTGTCTCTCTCGCCCCACTCTCTCTCCCCCCTCCCCCTCTCTCACCCCTTTCTCTCGCCAACTCTGCCTCTCTCACTCTCCCTCCTCTGTCTCTCTCTCGCCCTCTCTTCTCGACCCCTCTCTCTCACTCTCTTTGGCTCTCTCTCTCTCACCCTCTCTCTCTCTTGCCCCCTCCTCTCTCGCCCCCCCTCTCTCGGCCCCCTCTCACCTCCCTCTCTCTCTCTCTCCCCCCTGTCTCTCGTCCCTGTCTCACGCTCTCTCGCCCCCCTTTCTCGCTCTCGCCCCCTCTCTCGCTCCCTCTATCTCTCGCTCTCGCTCCCTCTCTCTCGCTCTCCCCTCCAATCTCTCTCACCCCGTCTCTCTCTCGCCCTCTCTATCTCGTCCCCTCTCTCTCGCCCCTGCTCTGTATGTCCCCCTCTCTCTCACTCACCCACCTCTATCTCTCATCCCCTCTCTCTCGCCCCCCTCTCTCTCCCCCTCTCTGTCTCTCACCCCGCTCTATCTCTCACCCCCTCTCTGTCTCTCGCTCCCTGTCTTTCTCGCCGCCTCTCTGTCTCGTCCCCTCTCACACGCCCCATCTCTCACCCCCCTCCATGCTCTCTCTCACACACCCTCTTTCATTCCCTATCTCAAATCCCCTTCTCCCGCCATCTCTCTCTCTCGCCCCCTCTCACTTTCTCGACCGTCTCTCACCCCTCTCTCGCCCCTTCTCTCTCTCCCCCTCTCTCTCCCCCCCCCCTCGCCCCTTTCTATCGCCAACTCTGCCGCTCTCTCTCGCCCCCCTCTGTCTCTCTCTCGCCCTCTCTTCTCCACCCCTCTCTCTGGCCCCTCTGTCTCTCGCCCCTCTCTCTCACTCTCTTTCGCTCTCTCTCTCACCCTCTCTATTTCTTGCCCCCTCCTCTCTCGCCCCCCCTCTCGCCCCCTCTCTCACCTCCCTCTCTCTCTCTCCCCCGTCTCTCTCGCTCCTGTCTCACGCTCTCTCACCCCCCACTCTCTCTCTCACCCCCACTTTCTCGCTTTCGCCCCGTCTCTCGCTCCCGCTCTCTCTCTCACCCTCTCTCGCTCTCGCCCCCTCTCTCTCGCTCTCGCTCCAATCTCTCTCACCCCGTCTCTCTCTAGCCCTCTCTATCTCGTCCCCTCTCTCCCGCCCCTGCTCTGTCTGGTCCTCTCTCTCTCTCTCTCTCTCTCTCTCTCACCCACCTCTATCTCTCATCCCCCTCTCTCTCGCCCTCCTCTCTCGCCCCCTCTCTGTCTCTCATCCCACTTTATCTCTCACCCCATCTCTGTCTCTCGCTTCCTGTCTTTCTCGCCCCCTCTCTCTCTCGTCCCCTATCACACACCCCATCTCTCATCCCCCTCAATGCTCTCTCTCACCCCCTTTATTTCCCTATCTCAACTCCCCTTCTCCCGCCCTCTCTCTCTCTCGCCCCCTCTCACTCTCTCGGCCGTCTCTCTCTCTCACCCCACTCTCGCACCTTCTCTCTCACCCCCCTCTCTCTCGCCACCTCTCACCCCTCTCTCTCTCTCTTGCTCCCCCCCCTCTCTCCCCACTCTCTCTCTCGCTACACTCTCTCTCGCTCTTTGTCTTTGTCTCTCTCTCACCCCCTCTCTCACAACCCATCTCTCACCCCGTCCACCCTCTCTCTCAACCCCTCTCTCTTCCCCTTTCTCAACACCCCTACTTTCGGCCTCTGTCTCTCGCCCCCTCTCTCTCGGCCATCTCTCTCTCTCGCCCCCTCTCTCGCTCCCCTCTCTCTCGGCCCCCTCTCTCCCCTCTCTCTCTTTCGCGCACCCCTTCTCCCTCTCGCTCCCTCTCTCTCTCTCGCCACACTCTCTGTCTCTCGCTCTTTGTCTTTGTTTCCCTCTCGCCCCTTCTCTCTCTCCCCCTCTCTTTCTCTCGTCCCCTCTCTCTCCCCCTCTCTCTCTCTTCCCCTCTCTCCCCCTCTCTCTCTCGCGCGCCCCCCATCTCTCTCGCCCCCTCTCTCTCTCGCTACACTCTCTCTCCATCACTCTTTGTCTTTGTCTCTCTCTCGTCCCCTCTCTCCCGCCCCCTCGCTTTCTCTTGCTCTCCCACTCTCGCCCCCTCTCTCTGTCTGTCTCTATCTCTTGCTCTCTCCTTCGCCCCCTGACTTGTCCCACCTCTCTGCCGACCTTACCCTCTCTTGCTCTGTCTCTTTCCCTCTATTCCCTCTTAACCCCTCTTTCGCTCGCCCCCTCTATCTCTCCTGCCTCTCTCTTTCTCACGCACTCACTCGCCCCTCCCTCTCTCTTCCTTCTCCGCTCTGTCACTCACCTCCATTCCTTGTCAATCTCTCTGTTGCCACCTCTCCTTCTTTCTCTCTCTCTCTCCAGCACTCACTCTCTTCTCTCAACTCTCTCGCCCTCCCCTCCCTCTCTCTAGCCCCCTCTCTTGCTCTCGCCCCATCTCTCTCACCACCATCTCTCGCTATCACCCCTTCTCTCTCGCTCTCGCCCCCTCGCTCTCTCGCCCTGTCTCTGTCTCGCCACCCCCTCTCTCGACCCCCTCTCTCTCTCGCCCCCTCTCTCTCACCCCATCTCTCTTGCCCCCTCTCTCTCGCCCACTCTCTCAAACGCCCCCTCTCTCAAACGCCCCCTCTCTCACTCTTGCCTGCTTCTCTCTCTCCCGCTCTCTGTCTCTCACCCACTCTCTCTATCTCGCCCCTGTCTCTCGCTCTCTCGCCCCCTCTCTCTCGACCCCTATCTCAATCTCGCCCGCTCTCTCTCTCTTCCCCCTCTCTCTGTCACCCACCGTCTCTCGCTCACGCCCCCTCTATCACTCTCTCCACCTCCCTCTCTCGCCACCCTCTCTCAATCCCTCTCTCAGCCCCTCACTTTCCAGACCCCCTCGCTCTTGCCTCCTCTCAGTCTCGTCCCCTCTCTCTCACTCCCCTTTATCTCTCATTCCCCTCTCTCTCGCCCCCTCTCTCTCGCCCCCTCTGTCTCGTCCCCTCTCTCTGTCTCTCAACCCCCTCTAACTCTCACCCCCTCGCTGTCCCTCGCTCCCTGTCTCTCTCACCCCCTCTCTGTCTCGTCCCCTCTCTCTCACCTCCCTCTCTCTCACCCGCCTCTCTCACACCCCATCTCTCGCCACCCTCCATGCTCTCTCTCACCCCTTCTCTCTCCCCTCTTTCTCAACCCCCCCTCTCTCGCATCCTCTCTCTCTCGCCCCCCTCCCTCTCGCCCCACCTCCATCTCTTGACCCCTCTCTCTCTCGCTCCCCCTCTCTCTCTTGCGCCCCTCCCTCTCCCCCTCTCTCTCTCCCTCTCTCTCTCGCCCCTCTCTCTCACTCGCCCTTCTCTCTCACCCCCTCTCTCTGGGAGGTATGATGGTCCGTTATGGTTACTGTATAGTGGGAGGGATGTCGGGCCGTGATGGTTACTGTACAGTGGGAGGTGTGTGGGGCCGTTATGGTTACTGTGTAGTGGGAGGATGTCAGGCCGTGATGGTTACTGTGCAGTGGGAGGTGTGTCGGGCCGTTATGGTTACTGTGTAGTGGGAGGATGTCAGGCCGTGATGGTTACTGTACAGTGCGAGGGATGTCTGGCCGTGATGGTTACTGTAGAATGGCAAGTATGTTCAGCCGTGATGGTTATTGTACAATGGGAGCTATGTCGGGCCGTGATGGTTACTGTACAGTGGAAGGTTCGTAGGCCCGTGATGGTTACTGCACAGTGGGAGGTATATCAGGTCATAATGGTTACTGCACAGTGCGAGGCATGTCGGGCCGTGATGTTTAATGTACAGTCGGAGTATGTCGAGTGGTGATGGTTATAATATCGTGGGAGGGATAACGGGCCGTGATGGTTACTGTACAGTGGGAGTTATGTCTGGCCGTGATGGTTACTGTAGTGGGAGGTATGTTGGACCGTGATGGTTACTGTACTGTGGGAGGGAAGTCAGGCCATGACGGTTACTATACAGTGGAAGGTATGTCGGTCTATGACGGTTACTGTGCAGTTGGAGGTATGTCTGGCCGTGACGGTTACTGTATACTAGGAGGAATGTCGGGCTGTGACGGTTACTGTACAGTGGGAGGGATGTCGGGCCGTGATGGTTACTGTACAGTGGGAGGTATGTCGGGCTGTGACGGTTACTGTACAGTGGGAGAGATGTCGGGCGGTGATGGTTACAGTACTGTGGGAAGGATAAAGGGCCGTGATGGTTATTGGATAGATGGTGGTATGTCGGGCCGTGATGGTTACAGGACCATGGGAGGGATAACGGGCCGTGACGATTACTGTACAGTGGGAGGTATGTCAAACCACGACGGTTACTGTACAGTGGGAGTATGTTAGGCCGTGATGGCTACTGTACAGTGGGAGGTATGTCGGGCCGTGATGGTTACTGTACAGTGGGAGGTATGTCGGGTAATGAAAATACAGTACTGTGGGAGGAAGTCGGGCCGTGATTGTTACTGTGCGATGGGAGGTATTTGGGGCCGTGATGGTTACTGTGCAGTGGGAGGGATGTCGGGCTGTGATGGTTAGTTTACAGTGGGAGGTATATCTGGCCGTGACGGTTACTGTACAGTGGGAGGTATGTCGGGCTGTGACGTGTACCGTACAGTGCCAGGGATAATGGGCCATGACGGTTCCTGTACAGTAGGAGGTTTGTCGGGACGTCATGTTTACTGTACAGTGGGAGACATGTCAGGCTGTGACGGTTACTGTACAGTGGGAGGGATGTCGGGCAGTGATGGTTACAGTACTATGGGAGGGATAAAGCGACGTGATGGTTACTGTACAGTTGGTGGTATGTCGGGCCGTGATGGTTACAGTGCCATAGGAGGGATAACGGGCCGTGATGGTTACTGTACAGTGGGAGGTATGTCTGGCTGTGATGGTTACTGTACAGTGCGAGGGGGATGTCGGGCCGTGATGGTTACTGTACAGTGCGAGGGATGTCGGACCGTGACAGTTACTGTACAGTCGGGGGGTTGTCAGGCTGTGACGTTTACAGTGCAGTGGGAGGAATAATGGTCCATGACGGTTACTGTACAGTAGAAGTATATTAGGCGGTGATGGCTACTGTACAGTGGGATGTATGTCACGCCGTGATGGTCACTGTACAGTGGGAGGTATGTCAGGCCGTGAAGGTTACTTTACAGTGGGAGGTGTATCGGCCGTTATGGTTACTGTACAATTGGAGGTATTTCGTGCCGTGATAGTCTCTCTACAGTGGGATGTGTGTGGGGCTGTGATGGTTACTGTACAATGTGAGGGATGTCGGCCTGTGATGGTTACTGTACAGTGGGAGGTATGTCGGGCCGTTATGGTTACTGTGCAGTGGGAGGGACGTCAGGCCGTGATGGTTACTGTACAGTGGGAGGTCTGTCGGCCCGTGACGGTTACTCTTCAGTCTGAGGAATGTCTGGACGTGATGGTTACTGTACAGTAGGAGGTATGTCGGGCCGTGATGGTTACTGTAACGTGGAAGGTATGTCGAGTGGTGATGGTTATAATACCGTGGGAGGTATTTCGGGCTGTGAGGGTTACTGGACACTGGGTGGTATGTCGGGCCGTGATGTTTCCAGGACCATTGGAGGGATAACGGGCCGTGACGAATACTGTAGAGTGGGAGGTATTTCAAACCGTGATGGTTACTGTACAGTGGGAGTTATGTTGGGCCGTGTTTGTTACTCTAGGGTGGGTGGTATGTTAGGCCATGACAGTTATTGTACAGTTGGGGGGTTATCGGGCTGTGATGTTTACAGTGCAGTGGGAGGAATAATGGTCCGTGACGGTTACTGTACAGTAGAAGTATGTTAGGTGGTGATGACTACTGTACAGTGGGATGTATGTCAGGCCGTGATGGTTACTGTACAGTGGGAGGTATGTCGGGGTGTGATGGTTACTGTACAGTGGGATGTATGTCAGGCCGTGATGGTTACTGTACAGTGGGAGGTATGTCGGGGTGTGATGGTTACTGTACAGTGGGAGATATGTCAGGCCGTGAAGGTTACTGTACAGTGGGAGGTGTATCGGCCGTTCTGGTTACTGTATGGTGGTAGGAATGTCGGGCCATGATGGCTACTGTGCAATGGGAGGTATGTTGGGCCGTGATGGTTACTGTACAATGGGAGGTATTTCGTGCCGTAATGGTCTCTACAGTGGGATGTGTGTGGGGCCATGATGGTTACGGTACAATGTGAGGTATATCGGCCTGTGATGGTTACTGTAGAGCGGGAGGTATGTCGGGCCGTGATGTTTACTATACATTGGGAGTCATGTCGGGATGTGATCGTTGCTGTAGAGTGGGAGGGATGTCGAGCAGGGGCGGTTACATTACCGTGGGAGGGATAACGGGCCGTGATGGTTCCTCTACCGTGGGAGGTATGTCGGGCCATGAAGTTTACTGTACAGTGGGAGGCATATCGGGCTGTGACGGTTACTCTACAGTGTGTGGAATGTCGGGCCGTGATGGTTACTGTACAGTGGGAGATATGTCGGGCCGTGATGGTTACTGTACAGTGGGAGGTATGTCGGGCCGTGATTGTTCCTGTACAGTGGGAGGTATGTCGGGCCGTGATGGTTACTGTACAGTGGGAGGTATGTCGGGCCGTGATTGTTCCTGTACAGTGGGAGGTATGTTGGGCCGTGATGTTTACTGTACAGTGTGACTCATTTCGGGCTGTGCTGGTTACTGTACAGTGGAAGGGCTGTTGAGCAGTGATGTTTACAGTACCGTGGAAGGCATAACGGGCCGTGATGGTTACTGGACAGTGGGTGGGTTGTCGGGCCGTGATGGTTATTGTACAGTGGTGGTATCTCGGGCCGTGGTGGTTACAGTACAGTGGGAGGGATAATAGGCCGTTTCGGTTCCTCTACAGTGGGAGATATGCCAGGCTATGGCGGTTACTGTGCAGTGGGAGGGATGTCGGGCCGTGATGGTTACTGTACAGTGGGAGGTAAAATGGGCCTTGATGGTTATTGTACAGTGGGAGGGATGGCCCCCTCTTGCCCCCTCTCTCTCACCCCCTCTCACTCTTTCTCCCACCGTGTCTCTCACACCCCTCTAACAACTCCCTCTCACACAACTCTCTCACCCCCTCTCTTTCTTGCCCCATCTCGTTCTTGCCCCGTCTCTGTCTCGTCCCCTCTCTCTCTCACACCCCTTCTATCTTTCATACCTCCTTTCTCTCTCTCGCCCCCTCTCTCTTTCACCACCCTCTATCTCTCACCCCCTCTCTCTCGCCCCCTCTGTCTCACCCCCTCTCTCGCCCCCCACTCCTCCACTCTGTCTCACACACACTCTCTCGCTCACACGCCCTCTCTCACTCTCTCGCCCCCTTTCTCTCTTGCTCGCTCTCTCCCGCCTCCTCACTCACCCCTTCTCACTCTCTCTCCCCTCCCTCTCTCGCCCCCTCTCTCGTAACCCCTCTCTCAACCCGGTCTTGCCCTGTCTCTCTCGCTCCCTCTCTGTTGCGTCCCCTCTTTCTGTCTCTCACCCCCTCTATCTCTCACACCCTCTTTGTCTCTCACCCCCTCTCGCTCTCGCCCCCTCTGTCTCTCACCCCGCTCGCTCTCGCCCACCTCTGTTTCGTCCCCTCTCTTTCACCTCCCTCTCTCTCACCCCCTCTCTCACACACCCTCTCTCGCACCCTCTCTCCACCCTCATTCTGACACGCGCTCCCTCTCCCCTATCTCTCAACTCCTCCCCCTCTCAAGCTCCCACACTCTCCCCTCTCTCTCTCTCGCCCTCGCTCTCGCCCCCTATCTCTTGCGCCCATCTCTCTCTCACCCATCTCTCACGCCCCCTCTCTCTCCCCCTCTTCAGCTGCTATCTCTCGTGCCCCCTCTCTGTCTCGTCCCTCTCTCTCTCTCAATCCCCTCTCTCACCACATCTCTCTCTCAACCCCCTCTCTCGCCACCCCTCCTCCACTCTCTCACTCACCCTTCCTCGCTCACACCCCCCTCGCTCTCTCGCCCCTTTCTCTCTCGCCCCCTCTCTCCCGCCTCCTCTCTCACCCCTTCTCACTCTCTCTCCCCGCCTCTCGCCCCCTCCCTAAACCCATCTCTCAAACCCCTCTTGCCCTTTCTCTCTCGCCCCCTCTATGCCTCGTCCCCTCTCTCTGTCTCTCACCCCCTTCTGTCTCTCACCCCCTCTCTGTCTCTCGTCCCATCTGTGTCTCATCAACTTTCTTTCATCTCCCTTTCTCTCACCCCCTCTCTCACACACCCTCTCTCGCCCCCTCTCTCCACCCTCATTCTCACCAGCTCTCTCTCCCCTTCTCTTGCCCGCTCTCCCTCTCAAGCCTCCACTCTCTCCCCTCTCATCTCTCGCCCTCTCTCTCTCGCCTCCTCTCTCTCGCCCCTCTCTCTCTCACCCCTCTCTCACGCCCCCTCTCCCTCCCCTCTGTTTCTCGCACCCCTGTCTCTCCTTCTCTCCCCCCTCTCGCTCTCGCCCCCTCTCTCTCACCCCTCTCTGTATTGCCCCTCTCGTCCTTCTCTCTCACTCTTGCTCCCTCTCTCTCGCCCCTCTCTCTCACCCTCTCTCACGCCCCTTCTCCCTCCCCTCTCTCTCTCGCACCCCTGTCTCTCCGTCTCTCTCCCCTCTCGCTCTTGCAGCCCTCTCTCTCACCCCTCTCTGTATTGTCCCTCTCGTCCCTCTCTCTCACTCTCCTCCCTGTCTCTCGCGTGCACTCTCTCTCTGACACCTCTGTCTCTCGCCCCCTCTGTCTCTCGCCCTCTCTCTCTCGCCTCTCCTCTCCTCCACTCTCTCTCATCCAACCTTTCTCACTCACACCCCCTCGCTCACTCTCTCGCCCCTTTACTCTCTCGTCCCCTCTCTCTCCTGCCTCCTCTCTCACCCCTTCTCACTTTATCTCCCCTCCAACGCTCTACACCCCTCTCAATGCCTCTCTCATACCCCTCTAGCCCCCCTCTCTCTCGCCCACTCTCTGCCTTGTCCCCTCTCTCTGTCTCTCACTCCCATCTCTCACCCCCTCTCTGTCACTCGCCCCCCTCGCTCTCGATCCCTCTATGTCTCGTGCCATTCTTTCACTTCCCTCTTTCTCACCCGTGTCTCTCACACATCCTCTCTCGCCCCCTCTCTCCACCCTCATTCTCACCCGCTCTCTCTCCCCTTGTATCCCGCCCCCTCTCCCTCCCAAGCCCCCACTCTCTCCCTCTCTCTCACGCCCCTTCTCTCTCTTGCTCCCGCTTTGTCTCGTCCCGCTCTCTCTCTCAATCTCCTCTCTCTTCACCCCGTCTCTCTCATCTCCTCTGTCTCGTCCCCCCTCCTCCACACTCTCTCACCCACCCTCTCTCGCTCACACCCCCTCTCTCATTCTCTCGCCACTTTATCTCTCACCCCGTCTCTCCCACCTCCTCCCTCACTCTTTCTCACTCTCTCCCCTCCGTCTCTCGTCCCCCTCTGTTTCAACCACTCTCTCAGTCCCCTCTTGATCCCCTCTCTCTCGTCCCCCCCTGTCTATCTTCAACCCTCTCTGTCCCTCGCCCCACTCTTTCATCACCCTCTCTCACCCACTCTCTCTCCCCTCTCTCTCGCTCTCTCTCCCTCTCGAGCACCCATACTCTCCCTTCTCTCTCTCTCTCCCCTCTCTCTCGCCCCCTCTCTCTTGCCCCCTCACTATTTCGACCCCTCTCTCTCTGGCACCCCTCTCTCACCTTCTCTCTCCCCCTCTCACTCTTGCCCCCTCTCTCTCTCTCACTCCCCTTTCTGTCTCGCCCCCTCTCTCTCGCCCCTCTCTCTCACTCTCGCCCCTCTTTCTCACTCTCGCCCACTCTCTCTCTCTCCCCCCTCTCTCTCACCCCCTTTCTCTCTCGCCTTCTCTCTCTCTCGCCCCCTTTCTCTCTCGCCCCCTCTCTCTCTCCCGGCTCCTCTCTCACCCCTTCTCACTCTCGCTCTACTCCGACTCTCGCACCCCCCTCTCTCTCAACCCCTCTCTCAACCCCCTCTCTCTCGCCCCCTCTCTCCTTCTTTCTCGCCCCCTCTCGCTCTCGCACCCTCCCTCTCTCTCGCACCCCCTCTCTGTCACGCGCCCTCTCACTCTTGCCCAGTCTCTCTCTCGCACCCTCTCTCTCTGACAACTCTTTCTCTCGCCCCCTCTCTCTCTCGCCTTCTATGTCTCTCGCCCCCCTCTGTATCTCTTTCTCTCGCCCTCTCTCACTCGTCCCCTCTCTTTCGCACCTCTCTCTCTCTTTCGCCCCTCTCTCTCGCCCCTCTCTCTCTCAACCTCCATCTCTCCCCCTCTCTCCCTTCGCCACCCTCTCTCTCGCCCATCTCTCTCGTCCCCCTCCCTCTCGCTACCCCTCTCTCTCTCCACCTGCACGCCCTCTACCCCTCTCTCTTGTCCCCACTCTCTCGCCCCTCTCTCTTGCCTCTTTCTATCTTGCTCTCGCCCCTGCTCTCTCTCCCCCTCTCTCTCCCCCTGTCTCACCCTTGTCTCTCGTCCACTCTGTCTCTCTCTCTCTCCCCCTCTCTGTCTCTCTCTCGCCCTCTCTTCTCGACCCCTCTCTCTATGTCCCCTATGTCTCTCGCCCCTCTCTCTCACTCTCTCTCGCTCTTTCACTTTCACCCTCTCTCTCTCGACCCCGCCTCTCTCGCCCACCTCTCTCTCGCCCCACCTGTATCTCGCTCGCTCCACCTCTCTCTCTTTCGCCCCCCTCTCTCGGTCTCACTCCCTCTCTCGCCCCCGTCTTGTCCCACCTCTCACCCGGCCTCCCCCTCTCTCGCTCTATCCTTTCTCTCTATTCTCTCTCACCCACTCTATCTCTCTCGCCCTCTCTATCTCTCCTACCTCTCTCTTTCTCATGCACTCAATCATCCCTCCCTCTCTCTTCCTTCTGCCCTCTCTCGCTCACCTCCATTCCCTGTCAGTCTCTCTCTTGCCACGTCTCCTTCTCTCTGTCTCTGTCTCCCGCACTCACTCTCTTCTCTCAACTCTCTCGATCTCCCCTCTCTCTCTAGCCCCCTCTCTTGCTCTGGCCCCCTCTCTCTCGCCCCCTGTCTCGCTATCACCCCTTCTCTCTCGCTCTGACCACTTCTCTATCTCTCTTGACCCCCTCTCTCTCGCCCCCATCTCTCTCTCGTCCCCTATCTTCCTTGACCCTCTCTCCCTCTCGCCCCCTCTCTCCCGCCCGTCTCTCTCGTCCCCCTCTCTCTCGCCGCCCCTCTCTCTCTCCACCCGCTCGCCCTCTCTCCCCCCTCTCTCTCCCCCCAGCCCCTCTCTCTCCCTTCTTTCTCTCCTTCTCAGCCCTGCTCTCTATCTCCCCTCTCTCTCTCGCCCTCTCTCTCTCGTCCCCTGTCTCTCTCGCCGCACTCTATCTCACCCTTTCTCTCCCCCTCTCTCGCCCCTTTCTCTCGCCCACTCTGTCTCTCTCTCTCCCCCACCGTCTCTCTCTCGCCCTCTCTTCTCGACCCTTCTCTCTCTCGCCCCGCTGTCTCTCTCCCCTCTCTCTCACTCTCTTTCGCTCTCTCTCTCACTGTCTCTCTATCTTGCCCCCGCCTCTCTCGCCCCACCTCTCTCTCGTCCCATCTCTATCTCTCTCGCTCCCCCTCTCTCTCTCCTCTCGCACCCCTCTCTCGCTCTCACTCCCTCTCTTGCACTCCCCTTGTCCCACCTCTCTCCCGGCCTCCCCCCTCTCTCTCTGTCTCTTTCTCTCTATTCTCTCTCACCCCCTCTATCTCTCTCGCCCCCTTTATCTCTCCTACCTCTATCTTTCTTACGCTCTCACTCATCCCTCCCTCTCTCTTCCTTCTCCCGTCTCTCGCTCAGCTCCATTTCTTCACATTCTCTTTCTCATCACCTATCCTTCTGTCTGTCTCTCTCTCTCTCCTGCATTCTCTCTCTTCTCTCAACTCTCTCGCCCCCTCTCTCTCTAGCCCGTTCTCCTGCTCTCGTCCCCTCTGTCTCGCCCACTCTTGCGCTCTCGTGCCCCTCTCTCTCACCCCGTCTCTCGCCCCCTCTCTCTCGCCCCCCTCTCTCTCGCCACCCCCACTCTCCCTCCTCTTTCTCGCTTCCCTCTCTCTCTCCCGCTGTCTCTCTCGCCCCTCTCTCTCGTCCCCCACTCTCTCTCGCTGCCCCTCTCTCTCTCCACCCGCTCGCCCACTCTCCCCCTCTCTCTCGTCCCCTCTCTCTCGCCCCTCTCTCTTGACCCTTTCTCTCTTCCTCTCGCCCCTGCTCTCTCTCTCTCTCTATCCCCGCTCTCGTCCCCTGTCTCTCGCCTCCCCTCTCTCTCGCCCTCTCTCTCCCCCTCTCTTGCCCTTCTCTCTCGCCCACTCTCTCTCTCTCCCCCCCCCGTCTTTCTCTCACCCTCTCTTCTCGACCCCTCTTTCTCTCTCTCTCTCTCGCCCCCACCTCTCTCGCACCACCTCTCTCTCGCCCCACCTCTATCTCTCTTGGTCCACCCCTCTCTCTCCCCCCTCTCTCGCTCTCACTCCCTCTCTCGCGCCCCTCTCTATTCCCACCTCTCCCCGGCCTTCCCCTCTCTCTCTCTGTCTCTTTCTCTCTATTCTCTCTCAACCCCTCTATCTCTCTCACCCCCTCTATTTCTCCTACCTCTATCTTTCTCATGCTCTCACTCGTCCCTCCCTCGCTCTTCCTTCTCCCCTCTCTTGCACTTCTCCATTTCTTCTCATTATCTTTCTCATCACCTATCCTTCTGTCTGTCTGTCTCTCTCTCTCCTGCACTCTCTCTTCTCTCAACTCTCTCGCCCCCTCTCTCTCTAGTCCCTTCTCCTGCTCCCGTCCCCTCTGTCTCGCCCACTCTCGCGCTCTCGCGCCACTCTCTCTTGCCCCCTGTCTCTCTCTCGCCTCCTCTCTCTCGCCCCCCTCTTTCTTGCCCCCTCTCTCTCGCCCCCTCTCTCTCGCACCGCCTCTCTCTCACCTCCCCCTCTCTCTACCCCTGTCTCTCTTGCCCCGTCTCACGCTCTCTCGCCCCCACTCTCTCTCGCCCCCTTTCTCGCACTCTCACGCTCTCTCGCTCCCACTCTCTCACCCCTCTCTCGCGCTCTCGCCCCCTCTCTCTCTCACCCCGTCTCTCTCTCTCGCCCTCTTTATCTCGTCCTCTCTCTCTCTCGCCCCCCTCTCACACCCCATCTTCCAGCCCCCTTCACGCTCTCTCTCACTCCCTCTCTCTTCTCCTTTCTCAACCCCCCCCCTTCTCTCGCCCTCTCTCTCCCTCGCCCCCCATCTCTCTCGGCCATCTCTCTCACACCCCTCTCTCGCCCCTTCTCTCTCTCCACATTTCTCTCTCGCCCCCTCTCTCTCCCCATTCTCTCGCCCCCTCTCTCGCCCCCAATCTCTCTCTCTCGCCAGACTTTCTCTCTCTCGCTCTTTGTCTTTGTCTTTCTCTCGCCCCTCTCTCGCCCCCTCTCTCTGTCTCTGTCTATCTCTCGATCTCTCCCTCGCCCCCTGACTTGTCACACCTCTCTGCCGACCTCACCCTCTCTTGCTCTGTCTCTTTCTCTCTATTCTCTCTCACCCCCTCTATCCCTCTCGCCCCTCTATCTCTCCTACCTCTCTCTTTCCCATGCACTCACGCGTCCCTCCCTCTCTCTTCATTCTCCCCTCTCTCGCTCACCTCCATTCCCTGTCATTCTCACTCTCGCCACCTCTCCTTCACTCTGCCTATCTCTCCCGCACTCACTCTCTTCTCTCAAATCTCTCGCTCTCCCCTCTCTATCTCTCTAGCCCCCTCTCTTGCTCTCGCACTCTCTCTCTCGCCCCCTGTCTCGCTCTCACACCTTCCCTCTCGCTCTCGCCCCCTCTCTCTCTCGCCCCCTCTCTCACTCGAAGCCCTCTCTCTCGCACCCTCTCTCGACCCCATCTCTCCCTTGTCCCCCTCTCTCTTCCCCCTCTCTCCCTCTCGCCCCCTCTCTCTCGCCCTTCTCTCTCTTCCCCTATCTCTCTCGCCCCCTCTCTCTCGCCCGTCTCGCTCGCCTCTTTCTCTCTTGCTCTCGCCGCTGCTCTCTCTCTTCCCTCTCTCACTCGCCCTCTCTCTCTCGTTCCCTATTTCTCTCGCCCCCTCTCTATCACCCTCTCTCTCCCCCTCTCTCGCCCCTTTCTCTTGCTCACTCTGTCTCTCTCTCCCCCATCTCTCTCTCACCCTCTCTTCTCGACCCCTCACTCTCTCGCCACCTCTCTTGCTCTCGCCCCCTCTCTCTCGCCCCCTGTCTCGCTCTCACCCCTTCTCTCTCGCTCTCCCTCCCTTCCTCTCTCGCCCCTTCTCTCTCTCGACCCCCTCTCTCTCGCCCCCATCTCTCTCTTGTCCCCTCTCTCTCTTCCCCCTCTCTCCCTCTCGCCTCCCTCTCTGTCGCCCGTCTCTCTCATCCCCCCTTTCTCTCGCCGCCCCTCTCTCTCTCCACCCGCACGCCCTCTCTCCCCATCTCTCTCTCGCCCCTCTCTCTCGCCTCTTTCTCTCTTGCTCTCGCCCCGCTCTCTCCTCTCTCTCTCACCGCACTCTCTCTCTTGTCCCCTGTCCCTCTCGCCCACTCTCTCTCCCCTCTCTCGCCCACTCTTTCTCTCTCTCTCTCCCCACTCTGTCTCTCACTCGCCCTCTCTTCTTGAACCCTCTCTCTCGCCCTCTGTCTCTCGCCCCTCTCTCTCACTCTCACTCGCTCTCTCTCTCGCCCCCGCCTCTCTCGCCCCACCTCTCTCTCGCCCCACCTATATCTCTCTCGCTCTCTCACCCCTTCTCTCTTCCCTCTTTGTCCACGCCCCCTCTCTCGCACCCTCTCTCTCTCGCCCCCCCGCCCCATCTCCATCTCTTGACCCCTCTCTCTCTCCCCCTCTCTCTCACTCGCCCCTCTCTCTCTCACCCCCTCTCTGTCTCGTCCCCTCTCTCTCACCTCCCTCTCTCTCACACCCCATGTCTCACTCCCCTCCACGCTCTCTCTCACCCCCTCTCCCTCCCTCTTTCTCAATCCCCCCTCTCTCGCCTTCTCTCTCTCCCACTCTCTTTCTCCCCCTCTCTCTCGCCCTCTCTCCCTCTCTTGCCCACCTCTCTCTCTCTCCACCCCTCTCCCCCTCCCTCTCTGTCTCTCGCCCCCTCTCTCCCCTCTCCCTCTCGCGCCCCTCTCTCTCCCTCTCGCTCCCTCTCTCTCCTCCTCTCGCTCTCGTCCCAGTCTCTCTCATCCCCTCTCTCTATCACCCCCCTCTCTCACACCCCATCTCTCACCCCCTCCACGCTCTCTCAACCACCCCTCTCTCACCCCCTCTCTCTCACCCCCTCTCCCCCCTTTTCTCTCTCTCGCCACCACTCTGTCTCGGCACTCTCTCTCACACACACGTCTCTACCCCTCTCTCTTGCCCCCTCCCGCTCTTGCCTCCTCTCTGTCTCGATCCCCTCTCTCGCAACCCCCTCTGTCTCATCCGCCTCTCTCTCGCCGCTTCTCTCACGCCCCAATCTGTTTCGTCCCCTCTCTCTGTCTCATCTCTCAACCCACTCTATCTCTCGCCCCCCTCTCTGTCTCATCCCCTCTCTCTCACCTCCCTCTTTTTCACCCCCTCTCTCACACCCCATCTCTCGCAACCCTCCAGGCTCTCTCTCACCCCTTCTCTCTCCCCATTTCTGAACCCCCCTCTCTCTGCACCCTCTCTCTCGCCCCATCTCCCTCACTTGACCCCTCTATCTCTCTCACCCTCTCTCTCTTGCGCCCCTCTCTCTCCATCTCTCTCTCTCCCCTCTCTCTCTCTTGCGCCCTCTTTCTCTCAAACTTCTCTGTCTCATCCCCTCTCTCTCTCGCCCCCTCCCTCTCTCTCTCACCCCCCCTCTCTCGCCGCGTCTCTTTCTCTCCCCTCTCTCGTCCCCACCCCTCCCGCTCTCTCTCGCTCTCAATCGCTCTGTCTCCCTCTCTCGCACCCCCCCCCCCCGTCTTGTCCCACCTCTCTCCCGGCCTCCCTCTCTCTCGCTCTGTCTCTTTCACTCTGCTCTCTCTCACCCCCTCTATCACTCTCGCCCCTCTCTCTATCTCTTCCCTGCTCTCTCTCTCGATCCATCTCTCTGTCTTGCTCCCTCTGTCTCTTTCTTTCTTTTACCCCTTCTGTCTCTCTCTCTCTCTCACCCCCGCTCTCTCCCTCTCATCCTTGCCCCTCCTTCTCTCTCTTGCTCTCACGCTCTCTTGCCCTCACGTTCTGTCTCTCACCCCTCTCTCTCTCTTGCATACTTTCTCTCACCCCTTCTCTCTCTTCCTCCCATCTCTCTCACACAGTCCTCTACTCTCCCACCTCACTCTCTCTTGAAAAACTTCTCTGTCTCACCCCCTGTCTCAGTACCTCCCTCTCTCTTGCTCCCTCTCTTAGCCCTTCAAATTTCTCTCTCTTTCTCCCTCTCTCGCGCCACACCCTCTCTCTCCTCCCTCTCTCTCTCTCGCACCCCCTCTTTCTCGACCCTTTCTCTCTCTACACCTTCTCTCTCTTACCCCTCTCTCTGCCTCTTTCGACCCTCTCTATCTCATTCCACTCTTTGACCCTCTCTCTCTTACCCCCATCTCTCACCCAGTGTCTCTCTCTCTCTCACCTCCTCAATGTCTCTCTCTCTGCCCTCTCTCTCTCTCCTCCCCTATCTCCTTCGACCCGTTTCTCTCTCTCTTGGCTCCTCTCTCTCTTGGGCTTTCTCTCTCTCGCGCGCGCTCTCTCTGTCTCCCACTCCCACTCTGTCGCACTCCCTCCCTCCATCTTGCTCCTTCCCTCCATCTCGCTCTCACCCCTCATCTCCTCCTGTCTCTCTCTCTTAATCACCCTATCTCTCCACTTCCTCATTTCTCTCTCCAACTTCTCTCACTCTCGATCCCCCTCACTCTGTGTGTGTGTCTCTCTCTCCCTCCCCACCACTCTCCGTTTCTCTTTGGCTGAATCTCTCTCCTCCTCCATCCCTCCCTCTCTGTCTGACATACACTATCTCCCTGGTTCTTCCCTTTCCCTCCGAGGTGGTGCAAAAGAGTGAGTGTGCAGAGAGAGAAAGGGAGAAAAATGAGGAGAGAGATTGGGGAGAGGAAATGGGGAGGCCAGGTTGGACTCGGGGGTACCGAGGGAGTTAAACGCAGCTCCTGAGCTCAGGCGCAGTGTCCTCCCCTTCCCTGAGGACCAGGACTTGGGGCTGAGTCTGTCTCTCTCCAGCTCAGCTTCTCCAACACAAAGACATAATCAACATCGGTCACTCTGCTGCTCGGCACACTTTAATGAACATTTTTATTGATTACAAATGGAAGTGATGGATACAGTCAGTGGGATAGTGCCTTTTCTCATTGGCCCCCGAGTTGTGAGAAACATTGAAATGATTCCCTGTAAAACCCTGGGGGATAAGGATGGACAGCCCAGCGCTAACCTCAGTCTGTTACCACAGCGACAGGCTGCTCCATCACTGAAACACCGAACTGAAATGAGAAAATCCCACATGGATTGATTAATGTCGTAATTTTAAGGATGGATGGATTTGGGTGAAGGGGTATTTCAGCACATTCTTCAGCTGCTGCCTGAACTTAGTCTGGGTCACAGCATAAATCGCGGTGTTTGTGCAGCAACTGAGGAGCTGCAGCATGAAGCCCAATTCCCCCACAAAGGGATGGAGATGCACAGGGGTATCCACAATATACCACATCCGTGTCCATATAGAATACATCATGAATGTTGACCATAACAGGATGAAATTGGCCGAGATCACAAACAGTAAAATGATGGATTTTTTTCGATTTCTCATTTCTGTGTCAGTCTGAGCGTCCCCATTGGTTTGAGCGCGGAGTCTCCTGCGGGATCTGCTGGTCATAAAAATGTGTCTGACGGTGAGAACATTGAGCAGCAGAATCAGGAGAAATGGGACACACGGGGTTAGAATGTGATGGAGGAACTCGATTGCGACCCAGACATTGGAGAATACAACAGCGACTGTTACATCACAAAACCAGGGGCGGTTCCCCAGCCAATACCGAGCCGTAAGCATAAAATATCGCGAAATGTTCTTTAAACAGCTCAGCACAGTCACTGCTCCCAGAACCACAGCCGCCGTTTTCTCACTGCAATATTTACTTTTTAACTTCTGGCAACAAATGGCCACAAACCGATCAAAAGTGAAAGTGACGGTGAACCAGACAGAGCAGTCAGTGGCTGCATAAACCAGGACGGAGTGGATATTACAAACGGGGACGGAGTCCTTCAGGAAATAAAACTGTTCCCGATAAACAATGGGAATGTGTCTCAGGATCAGGTCGAGGATAATGACCAGGAGATCCGCCGCTGCCATGGCCCCCAGGTAACGTCTGACACATGGAGACAATCCACAATCTTTATAAAGCAGGACGTAGATGGTCACTACGTTAACTGTGAGGAAGGAAAACAAACCCATTATCCATCAGCCTGGAGGCAAAGGGACCCGTTTGGTCGGGGACCCAGTGAGATTTTGAAATGTGTCCCTGTATTCAGGGATTTATTAAATTAATTGGAGCTGGAATAACAAATGGGAAGGTCAGAATTACTGGCAAAAATGTAACATCAACTTCAAGAAACACTCCCTCCCCAAACAAACAGAGACACATCCATAAGGACAGATGGTTTCTAGAACATTCCCACACACTCACTCACTCGGGAGCAGACACAGGTCACTCCTTCCCAGTTCCTAATACGGAGGGTGGAAACGTTGCTGTCTTGAAGGATTCTCTCCCAGTTTCCTGAAGACAGACGGAGTTTGGGAATTTTCGTATTTTGGTCTAAATTGTGGTCGATCCTGTGTCGTGAAGACATGTAAACGCAAGGAAAACGTATTCACCCCTTTAACTGCATAAAGGGGCCTTAGGAACAGTGTCCCCTTCTCCCTGGAACTGGATCTCTTCCTTCAGGCTCTTATCGTTTGTTCAATTCACTGACGTCCGGCCGTTCACAAACAATGTCAGGGACAGAACGTTCCGGGGAATGGCAGTTATAGAATTTCGGGGACAGAACGTTTCAGGGAATGGCAGTTATAGACTGTTAGGGACAGAATATTCTGGGGAACACCTTGACCTTTCCATCGCCTTTCCCACCATGTTCAGTCCACCCTCCTCTCTGACCGATCATTTCTCCCCTACCTCCATCTTCCGATCACATTCCCAGCTTCCTTCCCCCCAACCCCAGCCCCAGCCCTAGCCCCCTCCCATTTATCTCTTAGCCCCCGGCCCACAAGCCTCATTCCTGATTAAGGGATTATGCCCGAAACGTTCATTCCCCTGCACCTCGGATGCTGCCTGACCTGCTGTGCATTTCCAGCACCACACTCCCAGTCAGGAAACAGTCAGACACCGTCATACTCACGGGATCAGGCTTGATGGGTCATACTTCATGAAGCCCCATTACCATCCCTGGGTATGTCCTGTCCCACCGGCAGGACAGATTAACCAGCGGTGGGGACACCCTGGGATACAGTCAGGGAAGGAGTTACCCTGCAAATCCCCAACACTGATTCCAGAACCCGGGAAGGCTCATGGTAACAGGTCACAGATGGTCAAGGAAATCGCCTGAGGATGGATATTTCCTGCCCCTCACCTGCCCATCAGTGATAAATCAGATTCCCTCCATGTTGAAAATAAGTCAGAGGAAGCACTGAGGGTGACAAGAACACAGATCGTCCTCTGTGTGTGGGACTTCAATGTTCATCACCAAGTGTGTCCCCATAGTTCCACCCACTGACTGAGCAGGTAGAGACCTCACATATACAGCAGCCAGACGGGGGGAAGTGATGGGGGAACCAACAAGAGGGAAACATTCTCACCAAACCCCTTGTCCCAGAGGGATCTGTCCCTGACAATATCTGTAGGAGCAGCCTGCACACAGTCCTGGTGGAGGGAAAGTCTACGCCACATATTGAAGACCCCGCCCACTGTGTTATGTGGTATTCCCTCCTGTGAAGTGGGACATACTTCTAAAGGACTGAGCACATGGAAGCTGGCCATCCATAAGGCACTGTGGGCTAGCAGCAGTTGCAGCATCAATGGCCTTCCCTCCATCGTAAAGTCAGAAGTGGGCTGTTCACTGATGGTTCCAAAATGTTCTGCACCATTCCCAACTTCACCTGTACTGAAGCAGGCTATTCAGCCCATCTAGAATTTTAAACAGGAACACAATGAGGCCATTCCGCCATGGGAGGCAGATACTCAGCAATTGGAGCAGATCTTTTAATCTCTCCTACCTGTTACACACGAAATGGAGGGAAGATACAGCCTTTCAAAGCTGCGACATAGGAATACGGAGAGGATGGGTTACTGAGCCAAGAGCAGGGATAAATTAGGGTGAAATCAGTCTCTATCAGTTTAACACAAATTAACGACTTCAGTGATACAGTAACCAGTGCTGGGACCTCAACTATTTGCAAACTATATATATGGTTTCCAGAAATGGAACAAACATGTTCGAACTAATTTTAAACTAATTCTCAGATCGAGAGAAACCGAAGTTATCAAGGGGAGGTAGAGAATCTGAAAATAGATAAGTAACAGACAACAACTTGGTAGATCGAACATAATGTGGGTAACTGTGAACCTGTGTTTTTTTTTCAGGGAGAATAACAGGCTGTATATTACATAGATGGTGAGGGATTACAGGACTTAGTGATACCATGTGTGCTGGAGGGTTCACTCTGACCTGGCCAGATATGGGAAGTGTGGCCCCATCTCTCTGATGATCAGCTCCTGATGTTCCCAGTTGCCCCTTTACTTTCATTACACTCCGGATATTTTGATGTGGTTGGTTGGTGGTGGGACTTGGTGAGGGGGAGGATGTTTTGACCCCTGTAACAACGGGACAGCCTTTATATGAAAGGCCAACATTCCTTTCTCTGTGTAGACCTGAGGACAATGGGAATGGCTGCCTGCTTCTGAATGAAAAGGCTGTGGCTGCTGCCAGGACAGTGGGTGTTCACCAACATGATGTACTGTACCTGGGCACACCGTAACGTTAATGGGGTGAGAGACAGAAGGTCCAATCACAGGAATGGGTACTAGAGGCATTACCCGATCAGCTGAAATGCTTAGATATATCACATTCTCAATCCACTTCACAGAACCAACCCAAACACCATAAATCCAAAGGAGATATCTGATCACCGTGGAACACTGTGTAGACAAGGCCATTGTACTGCTCAGTACAACCCAGCAATCTGACCAGAGTGGAACACTACACAGATCATGTCAGAGCAGTTATATTTAAACCATCTATAGAGTAAGGGAAGCTGGGATAGAGACAAAAAGAACTGCTGATGCTGGAATCCAAAGTAGACAGGCAGGAGGCTGGAAGAACACAGCAAGCAAGGCAGCTTCAGGAGGTGGAGAAATCGACGTTTCGGGAGTAAGTCTCCTGCAGGAGTCCTGAAGGTTGACATCGGAAATGTCAAATTCCACACCTCCTGATTCAGCCTGGCTTGCTGTGTTCCTCCAGCCTACTGCCTGTTCAGTGTAGGAAGCAGTGGAGACCCCACCCATGCATTGATCGATAAACCCGGATTAGATATCTGTTCAGCACCAGGAGCTGTGCAGTGATCACCAATTTGTAACAAGGAGCAGTTACCCTCCCAGCATAAAGGACTGTGTACCCCACCCCAGTGCATTGATCTGTAAACGAGGAGCAGTTACCCTCCCAGCATGTAGGACTGTGTGCACCACCCCAGTGCATTGATCTGTAACCCAGGAGCAGTTACCCTCCCAGCATGTAGGACTGTGTGCACCACCCCAGTGCATTGATCTGTAACCCAGGAGCAGTTACCCTCCCAGCATGTAGGACTGTGTGCACCACCCCAGTGCATTGATCTGTAACCCAGGAGCAGATACCCTCCCAGCATGTAGGACTGTGTGCACCACCCCAGTGCATTGATCTGTAACCCAGGAGCAGTTACCCTCCCAGCATGTAGGACTGTGTACACCACCCCAGAGCATTGTTCAGTAACACTGCATTAGACCCCTGCCCAGTGTGGGGAAATTTGCGGCCCATGCTGGAAGTGACAGGATGTGCAGCTCACATCAATTTCCAGCTCCAACTCTCCATTGTGATCTCACAAGCGTGTGCTGTGGATGTGAACATCACTGCCATAGAGAGACAGAGATGGAAGGGAATCAGTTTAAACAATAACAAATGGGAGGGTATGGGAAATAGACAGGGTGGAGACTGAGAGACAATGTTATGGAAGGATGTGTTCCCAGGTTTCAGAATGCTGAAATGAAAACGTTTTAACTGCATCCTGTAACATAAGCCAGTGTTTCCAGGAATGGTAGGTGAACAGGATATTGGTGGGAGTTCAGATGATGCAGAGTTTTGGATGAGTATTTGTTCTGCAGCTTTGTACCTGGGCGTAGGGTCTTTAACTCATTGAGATAAATCTAACAATAATTTGTGTCAATGCCATTTCCATTCAGTGTGACAGAGGGATTATCTGCACGAGGCTGAGCTAGTTTCCTGGTGCTATCTTATCGAACTCACATCATTAACTACCCACCCCACCCCATAGTGTCCGTCTCATTCAATACCAGCCCAATTTTCCCACCCATCATTGCTGGAGGTACTCACCATCGCCCGGATGCCCCTGGGTATTCCATGATCCCTGACATTTTAAAATCTTTAAAAGGCCAAGGGGCACACGGTTGAGCTTTCTCTGTTAGGAGCTGCCCTGCACAGTTTACCCCGAGCATGACAGATAAGGGACAATTACACCACAGTTTGTCGAAAGAAGCACGGAGGCCCTGGTGATTGGGCTAGTACAGAGGGTGACCATTCTCTTCCCAGAGTGAGCCACATCACCAGACCAATCGAGCATGGTCTGAGCTCACCACCCAGCTCAGTGCAGTATCTGAGGTCTGAAGAAATGTCCAGCAATACAGGACAAGCGTCAATAACCTTCCCCACTCTGTCAGGATAAGGCTCAACGTATTCTCTCTGCTCCCTCACACTCACTGTATATCTGTTATAGCACTAACACCCGAACAAGGCTCATGCTCCAGCACTCTCACTATCACATGCAGCACCTTCCCTCTCTTCTGTCTCTGACTTTCTCTCTCTCTCTGTCTCTCCCTCTCTGTCACCCCGCCCATTTTAACCCCCACATCAATTACAATGCATGGATACAACGCTGTCGACAGACTCCCTCTGAAAACCTCACCATTTGCCATTATCCCCACCTACATCAGCAGTAACAGCAGGACAACCCACTCCCACCCTCACTCACTCACTCCCTTTCTCCCATTCCAGGAGAAAGAGCCTGGAGTAGGACGGAAAGGGCCAAGCCGGGTGGTGGAGTGCCCGATATCGATTCCCTCACTCCCCTCACCCCGCCATGTGGGGAGGACACTGGTGCGAGCCTGAGAGGACAGGGACACCTCGTGTGGAGATTCTGAAACATCCACTTCCCACTGACCGAGTAAGGAGAATATTCAGTCAAGGGCAATTCTCACTTTAAACCCACCGGCAGCGCCGTTTCCCCGTCACAACTTAGAAGCCGTGGCCCTGATGCCATCTCCCTTTTGTGTCGAGCTGGTACAATTGCAATCCCCACGGTCTCGGTGAGCAGAAGGGTGGGCTTACAACACATCATTACCACCACCTCCCTGGAAGGGAGCACGGAGACTCCCTCCTACACCTCCCCCTGTAAACAGCTCAGATACTGAAACTAATCTGTGAGAGTTACTGCTCTCCCCACTTGTCCTGACATCATCAACAATCTATGCTCATATACACCCAGGATCTTCTGCTCCTGCAGCCACTTTATAATGGTCCAGCCTGTTTTATATTGTCGTTCATTGTCTTTCCTACCAACGTGCATCCCCTCACACAGCTCAGCATTGATCCCCAACTGCGAAACACCTGAGCACGACACTAACATGTGATTGTCCTGTTAGATTTCCACACTGTCCTCCATAGACTTTACAATTCATCCAGGTTTGGTGCCATGTACAAACACGGAAATTGTCATCGTGTCAAAGTCGCCATGAAACAACAGAAATCCAGCCACACACTGTCCCTCATATTTTAACAGTTTACTAAGTAAATTGAGCATTTCTTTCGTTTCATTTAAGTTACCAGATGAGCTTCACACCGTGTCCTAACCATTCACATGTGTGTATCTGTGTGTCTCTTTGTGGGCCAGGTCAGGCAGTCTCTGTTGTGCTTAAAGTGATGCAATGCTACCCTCTGCTGGCCTCCACACGCCACTGCACAGGAATTGGCAGAGGGTGAAAACCAACAGGGACCCGTCCAGAGAGGGGGAGGCAGAGGGCAGCTGCTCACAGCACCATCCAAACTGATGTCTTATCATGTACTGATCTAAATGTTCTTTAAACATTGTAACTGTCCCTGCTTTCACCACTTTCTCTGGAAGTTCATTCCACACATATGCCAGCTTCTGTCTAAAATAATTACCTCTCATGACTTTTGTAAATCTCAATCCCCCCTTTCTCAGCAACATCCAGGTTAATCTCTTCCCAATCCTCTCCAGCTTTATAATATCAAGGTCAATAATATCTGGATGAATTGTCAATGTATTTTCTAAGGGTAGGGGAGACCAAAACTCGAGAGCATAGGTTTAATGTGAGAGGGGAAAATTTAAAGTGACCTAAGGGGCAGCTTTTTCTCTCAGAGGGTGGTGTGCCTATGGAATGAGCGGGCAGAGTGACCAGACTGGGCACAATATTCCAGAAGAGGCCTCACCAATGTCCTGTACAACCTCAACGTCCCAATTCCGATACTCAAAGGTCTGACCAATGAAGACAAGTGTGTTAAACACCTTCTTAACCACACTATCTATCTGAGATGCAAATTTTAAAGAATTATACCTGACAGCCTAGGTCTCTGTTCTACAAAACTACCAAAAGACCTTGCTTTTAATTGTATAGGTCCTGCTTTTGTTTGATTTACCAAATCCAATACCCCGCATTAATCCAAACTAAACTCCATCTGCCACCCCTCAGCCCAGTGTGTGATTTCACTACCTCCTAACTCTCCCCCTTTAAAATATCCTCCCTATCTCCAGGAGGCATGCACACTCCGGCCTTTATTTTCACAAAGACCTTGAGCTTGGGTAGCCTTGTGTGGTTAGGGGGAGGAGGAAGAGATTGCAGACACAGTCAGTGAGGAGGAGAGGCTGGACAGTAATCACCGGCCTGGTATCATTTCATGGTTTTACGAAGAGGGCAATCACACGGGAGAGTTGGATAATACTGATCCGTGTTTTGGGGCCAGAAATTAAACTCTTCCTTATTCTCTGATGTTTTTAAATTAGATTAGATTACTTACAGTGTGGAAACAGGCCCTACGGCCCAACAAGTCCATACCGCCCCGCCGAAGCGTAACCCACCCATACCCCTACATTTACCCCTTACCTAACACTACGGGCAATTTAGCATGGCCAATTCACCTAACCTGCACATCTTTGGACTGTGGGAGGAAACCGGAGCACCCGGAGGAAACCCACGCAGACACGGGGAGAACGTGCAAACTCCACACAGTCAGTCGCCTGAGGCGGGAATTGAACCCGGGTCTCAGGCGCTGTGAGGCAGCAGTGCTAACCACTGTTCAGTAATAAGTATCTATTTGAGAACTTTCATTGGGCGGAATGCGTCCGCATTCGATTAAATAATTCATTGGAACCTCATCACTGCCAAATGCAGAGGGAATTCAGTCAAATCCAGCTGTTCCAGAATGTAATCACATTGCTAGCAGCTTGTGAGAGTAGAGTATCTTCAGAAGCAGAATAACATTTTGGACAATCTCTCAGTATTACCTTTTGTATGAGTTGCACTAATATCTGGACAAAGTTATTTAAACTTCAAATTGTAGAGATTTTGTTTATTAGTTTTGTATGTATATGTGTGTGTGTGTGTGCGTGTGCCAGTGTTTTTGGAAAGGGAAATATCGATTCTTTATTTGCAATACCCAGTTTGCCATTCATCTTTCCACCATAGTAACATTGCTGTGAATCATAACGTGCGATTTTAGCAGATTAAAGAAACTAGCCTGACTTGTTCCGAAAACTGACCATGACCCAGGCTGAAACCGATATCATTGGCCATATCACCAACCTGGTTACATTTAACATTTGTTGTGAGCAGTGGAGGAGTGGGACTAGAAATGGAAACAGTGACCCAAAAAGCCGGGGAAGTATAGACCGGTAAGCCTGATGTCAGTAGTGGGTAAGTAATTGGAGGGGATTCTGAGGGCCCGCATTTACATGCATTTGGGAAGGCAAGGGCTGATCGGGGTAGTCAACATGGCTTTCTGCATGGGAAACCATGTCTCATTAATTTTATTGAGTTTTATGAAGAGGTGACAAAGAATATTGATGAAGGCAGTTTTGTAGACATTGTCCATATGGAACTCAGCACGGTATTCATAACATTCCAATTGGTAGGCAGATTAGTAAATTGCAGTCACATGGGATACAGTGGAAGCTACTCACAATTCACTTGAAGGAAGAGGGGTATTTTTCAGACTGGAGGCTTGTGAGTAGCACTGTGCTGTAAAAATCAGTACTGAGTTGACTTCATTTCATAATTTATAAAGGATTTAGATGTAGATATCGGGGCCATAGTTAGTAAGTTTACACATGATATCAGAAAGGTGGTGTAATAGATTATCTCAGAATACAACGAGACCACAATTAGATGGGACAAAGGGGCAAGGAGTGACAGATAAAGTGTAATTTAGATAAATAAACAGGTTTTGCATTTAGGAAAGGCAAATCTGGGTAGAATTATACACTTAATTGAAAGGTCCTGGGGCATGTTGTGGAACAAAGGGACCGAGGGCTGCAGGTACATTGTTCCTTGAATGTGGAGTCGCAGGTAGACAGAGTGGTGCTGAACACATTTTGCACATTGCTTTAATCAGTCAGAGCATTGAGTATAGGTGATTTGGTGGGATGTTGTATCGGTACATGATATTGGTGAGTCCACTTTAAAAATACTGCGTACAACTTCATAGTCTGCAGAAAAGATTTACACGGATGTTCCAGGACTGGAGGTTTTGAGTTTTAGAGAGAGGCTGGTTAGGTTGAGGTGTTTCCCCTGAAGTGTCAGAGGTTGAGAGGTGACATTATAGAGATTTATAAAATCATCAGGGCATGGATATTCTGTACAGCCACGCTCTGCTCCCTAGTCCAGAACAGGAGAGCAGAGGTTGAAGGCAAGTGGGGAATGATTTAGAGGGGACCTGAAGTTAAATTTATCACACCGAGAGGGGAGTGTTTACAGAAACTGCTGTCAGAGGAAGTGGTGAAGACAGTTACAATCACCCATAATAAAAATATCTGAAAGTGGAGGGATATTGGCCAAATGGTGGCGAATGGGACTAGATAAGATTTGATATCTGATCGGAGTTAACAAATTGGTTTTACGGTTCTGTTTCCACGCTGCATGACTCTCTGATTCTCTAAGAGGGACAACGAAAAATTCTGAAGGTACCTTTCAAGTCATAATTCTCTTCACTGAAAGTTTATCGTGCCTGTATTGTTCACATTGATTGAAGGCTGTGTTAATTAAATATTTGACATAGAAGGGAGTCATAGATAATGGGACACAGACAGGAAGATGAGGCTAAGACCACAACCTGATCAGCCACAATCTTAGTTCCTGGTGCAGAAGGCTCAAAGTCTCTAATGACCCACTCCTGTCCCTCAGTCCCATATTTCTGTGTTCCATTCAGCTCCTCACACCTACTAGACAGGAGCAGTTGGAGGCTACTTACTCCTATAACCTGTGCACAGAAACAGAGGAGACCATTCAGCCACTCAAGACTGTCACACACGGTTTGAGGAGATTTGGGAAATGCAATTGCAAAGCTCAGGCTGGGTATGAGAGAGGTCCCTCATCTCTCTTTACACAGCGTCTCCTCTCTGCAACTTATGCTTCATTTGTTATAGACCCAGATTCACTGTGAATATAGCACCCATACCTCACCCATAGATGGCTCACGAAATCCTTTCGTCTCCCTAACTGCAACATTCAATAACAGATCATTCATGAAAATAACACCCACTAACTTTCCAATAACAGAATGGAAGAACATTAGAAACAGGGGAGGGTCTTTCACACCCCAAGCCTGCCTTGCCCTTCAATAACATCATGACTGATCTGCTCTTGGTCTGAAAACCTCTTTCATACCCAATTCCTCATTGCCCTCAACTCTCTTACAGATCACTATCCATCTACCTGCTCTTCAAATACTTTCAGTCATCGAGCTCCCCGAATACTCTTGAGAAGAGAAACCCTGACGTTCAATATCATTTGCTTGAAGAAAACACTTGCTGCTCCTATACCATGGCTTATTGACATGAACAAAAGAGTTTGGCTCAAGGGTTCAGGTAAAAATGACTGACCCTGATATCAGGGCAGTGGTTGACTTCTGTTGACATCAAGGAGCTGAACAAAACTGGACTTAATGGGACTCAGAGTAATCTCTCCAGTGTTTGGAGTCAAACATGGCACAAAGGAAGATGTTCATCATCTCAGTCTTCGGTCACCTCTGTGGGAGATCCTCAGTGTAGCTTCCTCTTCACAACCATCTTCATCTGCTTCATCAATGTCTCCCCACCCTCACCCTCCCCACCATAAGATCAGAAGTGGGGATAGTCACTGTAGATTCAACAATGTTCAGAACATTTTGGGCCCCATGATCTCCTGAACAGGTCTGTGTCCATGTGCAGCAAGACCCAGACTCCATTCAGGCTTGTGCTGTTAAAGTGTCCTTCACAGCATTGCCAGATACTGCATATTGCCACAGTAAAATAAGAGTTCATGCAGCACCTCACGCTGGTTTCACAAGAATATGAGGAAGTCGTTCAGCACAGTAACACTATTGGAGAAGAACAGGGACAGCCCATTCAGTGCCTCCAGCCGATTACTCAGGAAGAAAAGGAGTCTGGTGTGATGGACCACACCAGATGCCCTCGTAAACATTTGAAGGCGGTAGCCTAGACTCGAATGTTTTTTTTTATTTTAAAGGAAATGTAAACTGTCTGTTCCAGATGCAATGTGACAGGTCAAACTACTCGGTGTGAAGCAAAACACCATTTATTTAAACACGAAAGATAAAATGAAACCAAAGAAAGAGGAATCGAGAATAACTTGATTCTATTGGCCAAGTTAATAAAATAATGAATCTAGGAACTATTACTAATGAACTGTTCCAAGGTAGGAAAATCCCATAAACACAGCCCCTGGCAAAACTGAATATTCAGACACAGATTGTCACAAGCATTTCTCGAATCCAGGAAATAAAAACAGTATCAAGAGAAAATTCAGAGAGATTAGCAGCCAGGGGATAGTCACTGAAGCTTCCAACTTTGTGCAGACCCCAATAATTTCTAATGTTAGTGAGAAACCAAAACCCAGAGATACTAATATGTGAGAGCCGGCCACACCCATTCAGGCTGCATTAAAGTTAACCCAAGGTCTTCCTCGCTGTTTACTCAAGTGGTCTTAACTCGCCAGCTTGGTAATGGTCGTTCCCCTCTCTTAAAAGAAACCAGGACAAAATAACCTCTTAAAGCTGCAGCATCATCACACGTGTCAGCACATCGAACTGTCAAACAAGAACAAGCGGTAACTCAATCAGGCCCTTGGCCCTGTCCAATCGGACGAGGAAGAAGCCATTCAGTCCCTTGAGTCATTTACACAGGAACAGGAGGAGGCCATTCAGCCTCTTGAATCTCTTACACAGGAACATGATGAGGCCTTTCAGCCCCTTGAGTCACTTTCACGGGCACAGGTTGCTTGTCAGACTGGGGCTGGGTCCAGTGCTGTTTGTTATCTATGATATGGTTGAGAATGTACAAGGCATGATTAGTAAGTTTGCAGATCGCACTAAAATATGTGGTATCATGATCAGTGAGGAATTTAATCAGAAATTTCAGGAGGATCTTAATCAGGTGGGGAAGTGGGCCAAGAAATGTCAAATGGAATTTAATATAGATGTGTGAAATCTTGTATGTTGGAATCTCAAATCAAGGTAGAAGTTTCATGGTGAATGGAAGGGCCTTAAGGGGTGTAGTGGGCAGAAAGACCTTGGCGTTCAGTGCATAGTTCTCTGAGAGTGGAGTCACAGATAGGCAGGGCAGTGAAAAAAGCATTTGGGACACCGGCCTATATCAGGCAGGACATTGAGTATAGAAGTTAGGAATTTATGTTGCAGGTGCACAGGACCTTGGTAAGGCTGCACTTGGAGTATTGTGTTCAGTTTTTGTCACCTTGTTTTAGGGAGGATATTATGAAATTAGAAAGTGTGCAGAAGAAATTTACAAGACATTACCAGGACCCAGTGGTCTGAGTTATAGGGAGAGGTTGGATAAGCTGTTCTATAGAGTGTAGGAGATTGAGGGAGGACCTTATAGAGCTGTATAAGATCATGAGGGGTATGGATCGGGTTAGTGCTCTCAGTCTTTTTCCAAGTTTTAGCGAATCAGGGATAAGAGGGGACCAGTTTAAGGTTAGATGGGAAGGAATAAAAGGGAACCTGAGGAGTCTCTTCTTTACACAGCGAATGGTACGCGGATGAGCTGCCAGCAGATATGGTTGAAGGGGGTACATTAACAAAATTTCAAAAGCATTTGGATAAATATGTGGATAGGAAAGGACTAGAAGGATATGGGCCAACTGCAGGGAAATGGTGTGAGCGTGGATGGACATTTCCAAGGTGGAGTCGAACCCCGCTGTTAATTAAAATCAAACATCCAGAAAAGCTCGCCTCACCTCGTAATCTGTTAAAATATGAATGACGCAGATCTCCTACATTACACTATTTAAACAAAAAATAACAAGTTAGTTTCTTTATATTAATAGTGAACAACAACTATTCAAAAATACAAGCTCCTATTTTCTTAACTACTTATTATCTGGCTCCAAATCTGTAAAAGTACACTGTTCCAACAACCCACATATTAAACATTACAATCTCAAGATCACACAATCAATATCTTCCCGGCTGTGTTCATTCTTTCAGCTGCTGATCTCCCAGGGTCATGCTTTTTTTGTTACTGCAAGTAGGTTTGACATGAACATATATCTTTGATAGAGAGTGTTTGAGATGGCCAGTTAGCACTCCTGCTTACTCTGCTGTTGGATGGCAGTGGCTCTCCCTCTGGTGTTCAAAATGCTGGGTTTATATACTCTCTATGATACAATATTTCTCATAAATGGATTGCTTTGCAGGTGTGCAAACAATAATATTCAAATTCCGTTGGTTTCTGGTATCCTGAGCGTTATTTGAACTCTTTGATTGCATTTGAATTGCTGTCAAAACAGCAACTAAAACCCAGGTATCCATTTCCCAGTTAATGGTGACATGTGGAACAGGTTGACCTTTAGCTGGCCTCTGTGGCTGTACTTTTTATTCAGCAAAACCCATTCTGTCTTAAAGTGACCAGACATGCTTTCGGCATCATAACACCTCCCCCTGTCAGAAATAAAAGGAACCATCGGAATGAAAAGATGACTTCATTTCTTTTCCACTAATTCTTAGTCCCATTATTCTGAAATACATACGTTATTAATCTCAGTTATACCATTTATATTAATTCTGCGCACATATATAACACTGTAATAAGTCAACTCTTATCTAAACATTTTCCTTTAACTCCGTGATAACACATCTGCTATCACAATTTAGGACCCAAAGCATGTCCATCTTGGAAGTGTAAAGTCGGTAAGACAAGACTCCAATGAAATAGTCACATATTCTCGTCTTTAAATATTCCAAACAATGCGAGAAGTTTGTCTTTGTCCAAAATTTGTTTGTCATATAAACATTAAAATATTGTCAGGCCGGTGCGAAACTCAATCATTCTTTCTCAATAATGGAGATGTTGTATTTTATTTGTGGTGGTTATTGAGTTTTTTCGACACGTAGCCAATTGTCCAGTCAATTCCATCATCATCTTTCTGTATCAATATATCTCCGACCCCTATATCCCTCGTATCTAACACAATTTTCAAAGTTTTTCAAAATATTCGGTGTATCTAAACCTGATGCAGTGATTAAATCTGCTTTAAAATTATCAAATGCCTCCTGGCATTGTTCTGTCCACCACAATTCTGTGATCTTCTTTAGTAAATCCATCAGTGGTGCCAATACGCTGTTGAAGTTTGCAACATACTTCCAATAGAATCCACACAGTTCCAAAAATTGAAGCACCTCTTTCTCGAGGATGGTCGTGGAAATTCCTCAAAGCTCTTCGTCTTTGTGTTACATGGGGTCAACCTTCCATGTCCAATGTAATGTCCCAAGAATGTCCCCTCTGCCTTCGTGAATTCTGTTTTCTTTAACCAAGTTTTTCTATTACCAAGTTTGCTTCTTCTATCGTTCCACATGCTCTGCCATCTGTAACATGTGAGCTTTCAATCACTTGCTAAAGATCACTACATCATACAGACAAACTACACAATTTGTTCATCTGTCCACAACTCTGTTCCTGAATCGTAAATGTGGCTGGAGAATTATTCATTTACTTGACATACTTGGTAACGTTTTTTTCATATCCGGTATCTTTACCAGATAGCTTAACTGACTCCACATTTATTTTTAATTTGAAATGAGCCACTAAACCTGGCTTTGAAGAGATTTCTTACCACTCGTGGCAATACTAATACGTCATCCCCACGGGAAATCTTCAAAGTTTCAGAGTTTTTATCTGCTACCTGCTTCACTCTATGTTGTGCTCTTCAGATACTGTTTAGCTAACTCACCTACTCCGTCTACTCTCTCCTTCACCTCACACACATAATCCAAGTTTGAGATTTCCGACTTCGGCCTGTCAATTTATATGCAATTAATTTCAAAGGACCTCTCACTTCATGTACGAATACTAACTCAAATAAACTAAACTGAGTAGATTTCTTTGGGGCATCGCTAATGACAAACAATATAATGGGACACCTTTATTCCAATCATTCGGGTAATCATGACAGTACGCTGTTAACATGATCTTCAGTGTCTGATGCTAACTTTCCAAGGCTCCCTGGGTTTCAGGATCTGACGCACTTGATTTAAAATGCTGCATGCTGAAGCCATCCATGACTTCCTTAAACAGCTGAGCGGTAAAATGAGACCCTTGGACTGACTGAATCTTACTGTATAGCCCACACCGAATAAAGAAAGCTACCAGCTCCACCACCTCCTCTTTATATCTTAACACTCCGTAATGGAATTGCCTCTGCAAATCTCGTACACACATCCATTATGGTCAGCAAATATTGGTTTCCACTTCTATTTTAGAAAGGGGAACTACACTATTAATCATAACCCACGTGAAATGTTCTTCGAATGCAGGAATTGGCAAGAAAGGTGCTGGTTTTATTACTGCCTGTTACTTACCTACCATTTGGTATTATGTCATGTACAAAAAATAAACTACGTCCTTGTGCATTCCAGGCCACAAGAAATGCTTCTGTACCTAAGCCTGAGTCTTCAGTACACCTCGGTGACCGCCTGCAATTAGTGTATGTGCTACCCATAATATTGGTATACTACCAGTCGCACAATCAGGTGCACTTCGGCTCATTTCTCTTCTGCACTAACCTATCGGGGTCACCATTTTAATTTTAGGATTCTGATTTTAAGTTAATAACATTCGACAATATATTCTGATTCCTTTTCTGTGTGTGTGCACGTGTAAGTTTGTGTGTATGTGTGTATATATCTGTTGTAAGTCCATGAGCCTTTCTGGACTAAACACCTCTGCCTGATCCTCTGCCTGTTCAGGTTTTCTTTCTTCACCGTTTCATCCAACAGGGTGTCAGTTCACTAAGCATCAACTCATTTGTCTTTTTAGTTCGTTTTTCCTTCCTGCTGTAACATATGACAGTGGGATCTTGTTACTATACAGTCTGGAAAAAATCCTGGGTATTTTTCTTTTAACACCCCAATTATCGAGTCTTCCGTTGGCTTTGCAACCACTAGGGGTGTCTGTCCCACCTCACCTCCTGCTAAATCGTTCCCCAGAACAAACTGTATTCCTAGAACTGACACTCTGTTACTCACTGTCACTGTTACTTACCCAATCTTGAATTGGCATTCCATCCTGATGTTACACAAAGGAATGCTTAATTTCAGTCCCCAGTCCACAGATTATAACGCTTTTGATTAACATGCCATGAAAAGTGAAAATACTTTCATCTCTTACTATTAGCGGCCGAGAGAAAGTGAGGGCTACAGATGCTGAAGATGAGAATTGAAAAGTGTAGGCATGGAAAAGCACAGCACGTTGGTGTCATCCGAGGGGCAGGATACTTGACGTTTCAGGCATAAATCCTTCATCAGGAAAGTTGGGATAAGGGAGAGGAAAGGGGGTGAAGAAATAAATAGTAGGGTGGGGATAGAGCTGTGTGGAAGGTAGCTTGGAAGGCGATAGGTAGATGCAGGTGGGGTGTGATGGTGATCTGTCGGACAGGACGGTGAAGTGGATAGGTGTTAGGACAGCTGGAACCTTCAAACTGTACAGTATCAAAGTTGACGTCACCAAATTCCAAATCTCCCCCCACCAACCTCTCCCAGATCCAACCGTTCAACCTAGCACTGCCCCCTTGAACTGTTATAATTGTCCATCTTCCTTCCCAACTATCCACTCCACCCTTCCCTCCGACATATCACTATCAATCCCACCTACATATTCTTATCGCCTTGCCAGTGTCCCTCCCACATGCCCAGCCCAATATTTATCTTTCAGCCCCATTGTCCCCTCACCACACTTCTGAAGATCGGGGGTTTATGCCTGATATTCGATTGTCCTGCTTTCCGGATGCTGTCTGATCTTTTGTGCTTTTCCAGCCCCACACCTGTCAACTCTCATCTCCAGCATCTGCAGCCCTCACTTTCTCTCGGCCTCTGATAGTCAGAGATGATAGTATTTTCACTCGTTCGGGCATGTTAATCACTTCTCAACTATTAGAAACTGAGCAGATCCCGTATCTCACAAAATTACAATTTCTTGTCCTTCTCCACCGAACAGTAAACGTTATCTGAGTAAACTTTATCTACAGAGGCGAATTCTTTCAGAGATCAGGCACTGCCTCCATACCGAACATCTGCCTAGGCTGTGCACTCTCCTGCAGCTCCTCGGCTCCACTTGGGGTCTCCTTTATCAGTTTCACTAATGCCACCAGTTTAGCCCTTCTTCCACATTTTCCCCAAAGTGCCTTCCTTCAACGACGATCATGGTGTATTCCAGCTTACTGCAGTGAAAACACCTTTTCCCTGTGCCCTTCTTAAACCATCGGTACTGTAATACTATGTGTTGCACACACTTGTAGTGATAACACCTGAGGCCTTTCAACTCCTTTCAACACTTTGGGCTTCTTTTTTCACCTGTGATAAACTATTGTGTGCTACACTTCGCTTTGTAGTGTGTGATATTCCCTTCTCCCAATTTCTATCCCTTACAGTATGAAAATCCTTCCAGAAGCTAAATTTTCTTTCATACCCCAATGCGTATTTACCTGCCATTCCTGCCGCGTTTCTCACTTTTTGAACTTTCTGGTCATTCACATGAAATCATACTATTACTGGAAGTGTGGGTTTATGTTCCATTACACCTGACACTTGTCTGAATTACCTTCGCCTTTCTCATGAAATAAGTCTCAGATAGTTTGTATTCTTATCCATTTCCCTTGCAACATGCTCGATGTGTCTGAATGGCCTCCTATTATCTCAATGTAACTATTTTCCAGTCACTGTGTGACCTCTTCCAATTCCTATGTTACAGACTTGAGGTGGCTGAATGGACTGATCCTGTTGCTGTGTCGTGTTATAAGCTCGATGGGGCTAGTTGACCTCCTCCTGTAAATGTACATCAGACTCCAGGGGTTGGATAGCCTCGTCCTATTGTGGTGTAACGGTGCCGACGGCCTGAATATCCTTCTTTTGTTCCTGTGTAACAGACTGGAGAATGGAATGGATTCCGTCATTACCTGTGCAATTGGCTTCAGATGTTGACTCCTTCCTTGTCATCTATGTTGAAATAAGATCATTCATTATTGTAAACTCCAATGAAAGTTGGATCAACCTGATCATCATTTACTTAAAAGTTAACACCTTCATTGTAGGAAACAGTTGAGGGAACCATATCTGAGCTCCTTCCAATGTAACAATATCCTTTCCTCAGTGAGGAGATTAAACCCGTACACACTATTCCATAGGCATTCTCACTAAGATCCTATATAGCAGCAGCAACACTTTACCAGCCTGCTGTAAGGTTTCCACTCAGGTTAGGGCAGTCTCACGTGTCTCGGGGAATACACCGAATTGGTTAGAATCATTGTCCTTTTCTAATCCATCAGAAATCCATCGGGAGATCTGGAGAAAATCTCACAATGACGCTTGAGAAGATCATAAATGATGTGGCGAGATGATCTCTACCATTAGTCTCCCCAGAGCCCACGTCGCTCAGATTCCACAGAATCTAGTAAGGTCGAGCGTAAAAAACAGCAAGGAGGAGCAAATATTGATGGGACTAATATATCAAAATGAAAGCTGCAATACAAATGTTGGGCGTGTTATTAAACAGGAAAATGAGATATACACATTTGTGAGTACTGCAGTAATAATGTACTGTTTAACTTGTATCCAAACTATGTTACCACAACTAAATGTTAATGCTGGGGAAAAAAATGATTTCATGAGCACGTGTGAGATGGTTTGGTTAACATTATGTCGAGCAACGAGCTCGAGATCAGGGAATTTAGGAATTGGTGTTGGATGACCAGAAGAGCGAATTGAAAACTTTGCTGTAAAGCACCTTTTGGTAAAAGTGACCACAATGTATTGGGTTTCTGATGTTTGAGTACACGACAGCTTTTGTTTTATTTGAAGTAACCGTTGTAAATCTGAGTCATGCAAGCCCTTAAGGTGTGAGAAGAAAGTGGGGACTACAGATGCTGGAGATCAGAGTCGAAGAGTGTGGTGCTATAAAATCACAGTAGGTCAGGCAGCAGACTAGGAGCAGGAGAATCGACGTTTCAGGCATAAGCCCTTTATCAGGAATGAGGCTTATGGGCCAAGCGGACTGACAGATAAATGGGAAGTTAGTATGTCAGGGGGAAATAGCTGGGAATGCGATTAGTAGATGCGGGTGGGGTTGAAAGTGATAGGTGTTGAAGGGAGACAGAACGCCTCAACTACTGCATGCTATAAACCCAATGTAGTCTTCTTTACATTGGCGAGTCAGGACGCCAACTTGTTGATCATTTCAGAAAACTTGGCTGAGACAGCCACATTGACCAACTCCACTGTCTTGTGGCTGAACACGTTAACTCACTATCCTAATCTGGCAAGGAAATGAAGGTTTTGGGACTGATCCATCGCCAAACCCAAACCACCAGAAGCCTGTATGAAGAAAGCCTCATTTTCTGCCTTGGGACCCTCCAACCACAAGGGATCGTGGTGGATTTACCCAATTCCCGTAACCCCACCTTATCCCAGTCCAACCCTCCAACTCAGTACCACACGTTGAAGGTTCCTATTTGTCCACGTTGCTTCCCATCATTCTGGTCCACCCTCGTCTCCGACTATCAGCCCCACTTCCGTCTACCTATTGAATCAAAGGAAGCATCTTAGAAAATCCCCAAGTATTGCAGTAAGCCAGTGGATTCAGAGAAATGTAGGACCCAGCAAAGGAGGACCAAGTAACTGAGAAAAAAAAATCAGAAAGCGAAAAAGCATGCAAACAAAAGAAAAACATAAATACTGCTAAAAAGCGTCTGTCAATGTATGAAGCAAAACTTAAAACAAGGTCAAATGTGGAACAGTTGGTGTGTGTTCAGGATAATTTATTGTAAAGAACAGAGAAATCGCAGGGAAAAGAAATAGTTTCGTTGTGTCTACCTTCAAGGAAGAATGTCCAGAAATTCTCCCAGAAATGCCAAGTGACCATGGGACTTGTGTAAGTCAAGTCTAAGATCATTCTATCAGTATTGAGCTCATCTTTGAAAAGAAAGCTGGGTTGAGTATTGATAAATGTGACAGTTCAAATGTACTTCATACAACAATTTCAGAGGAAGCAGCAATAGATATATTGATTGCATTGCAGATTTTCACGTTATTTTCCAATACATTCCCGAAAGATATTTAGCCAATCTGGATAAGGCCAAGGTTATAAGTATTACCCAACGGTTGAAGAAAGGATGAAGATGCAGAGGTGTGAACTACAGACCAGGTAACTTGTCATCTGCAGTCGGGTGTCTGTTGGACTCAATTGCAAAGAACGTGCTACTAGATATATAGAAGGTAATGGCAAAAATTGGGAGTGTGATAAGGCATCGATGAAAGGAAAACTATAAGGGGCAAACATTTTTTTTTGGAATGGTTTGAAGATGATTCTTGTAGACATAGTCAATGAAAAACCAATGGTTAACGGATATTTAGATATTCAGGAGCATTTTTAAAAAGCTCACACAGTAAGCTTATAAGGTAAGTTAAAGCGAAAGGTATTGGGAATAACATACGCAAATGGGAAAGTAAAAATTAGGGTTACATTCATGTGAATGTAATTGGAATATAGAAGATGCTGTGCACCGGTTGCACAGAGTGTTGGTGAGATTAAACTTAGAGTTGGGAGTTCCAATCTAAGATAGAATATACTGACGACAGAGGAACTGCAAAAGATATTCTCCAGATTAACCCCTAAAATGGAAAGATTGTCTGTGGGCAAACTCAGCCGATGATCTCGAGTTTCAAAAGATGTGAGGTGATTGTAGTGAAACTAAGAAATGTAGAATCATAGAGGGGACTGAATAACAGAGAGATATGGCGATTTGCAAACAGGTGAGATCAGGGAGAATCCCACGATATTCTACATGTACAAGTTGAGCAGAATAATCAGCCAACAGTTAGTGTCATTAGAAACCAAAGGGGCAATCTGTGTGTGAAGCTGGAGAACATTGATAGATTATGACATGAGACCTTCACATCTCTTTTACCTGGGAAAAGGAGGATGCAGGGACAGAATTCGAGAAGATGGACTGGAATGCTCTTGAAAAGATTGATTTAAAATACGAGCAGCGGTTTGATGCTTTGTCTGGTATAAATTTGGACCAATCCCCAGTTCTGGATGAGTTTTATCACAGTCTACTGTTGAAGACAAGTGGGGAAAGACACTGACTGCAAATATTAATTAGAATCTGACAAAAGGGGAGGTACTAGAGAACTGGAGAACGGCTAATATGATTCCACTTCACAGTAAGGGTGGTGGAAATAGACCAGGGAACTATAGACGAGTGAGTATTAGATCACTGTTAGGGAAACGACTGGAGAAAATAGGGAAGGAGAAAATTGAACTCTGATCAGATTTGCAAGGTTTGATCAGGGATAATCATCATGACTTTATCAGAGAGAAGTCACATATAATGAATTTGATTGAATTAGTTTGAGGAGGCCGCTTGTTTAGTTTTGCAGCAAGGCCATTGACAATGGTCCAAATGGGAAACTGTAAAATAAAATAGTCTTACAGTATCAAGAATAATGTGACAAGCTACAATGGAAATTGTCTTAGTGGCAGGAGACAGAGAGTGGTGGGAGAAAGCTGTTTGTCTGACTGGAGATTTGTTTCCCCTGGTGTACCACCGGGATCACTGTTGTATCCCTTATTGTTTGTGGTATTCATAAATGTTGTAGATGTGAATCAGGAGGGAGATGGATAGAGGAGGTGCGAGTTGTGATAAGTTAATTTATGTTTGACATAAAGATTGGCCCGGTGGTTGGCAGTGAGGAGGAAGGTCTTATGTTATAGGAAACGACGAATGGATTGGTCAGAACGTCAGATCAATGGCAGATGGAATGTAACCCTGATAAATTTGAAGTGATGCACTTTGGAAGAAGGAACCAGACAGGGGAGGACTCAGTGAACGGCAGCACACTAGGAATCTCAGACGATGCTTCTCCACAAGTCCCAGAATATGAATAGACAGGGTAATAGGTTAGTAAAGAAGTCACACGCGACTGTCGGTATAGCCTTTATTCATCATGACATCGATTGTAAGAGTTGTACAGGACTTTAGTTAGGCCAGGATGGAATACAGTCGACAGTTCTTGGACCCTCAGTGCAGAGAGGATGTGTTTGCAGTGGAGGGGGAGCAGAGGAGATTAACCCAAATATTCCCTGGGATGGAGCACGTTCGCTATGGGGAGAGGCTGGATAAGTTCGGGTGTTTACTTTGGAGCAGAAAGGCTGAGGGGGACGTGATTCAGAAGGATAAGCTGACGAGGAGCATGGACAGGGTGGATAGACAACAGCTGTTCATTTTAGTTAGAGAGTCAAGAACAAGGGAACACACCTTTAAAGTGAAACGTTTGAGGTTTTCAGACGGTTAATGATTGTCTTTTTCATCTGGAGGGTGTACGGGTTTGAAATGTACTTACTGAGAGGGGGGTTATCACAGGTAACGACACAACCATTAAAACGTGTTTGCATGAGCACTTGGAATTGTCATACCATTCCAGGCTATGGGCCTGCTGAGCGAAAGTGGGAACGAATGTAGATTGTGCTGTATTTCTGTTGGCACAGTCTCTATGCTCCTGTGAGTGTTTGGTGTGGAGGATCAATTATTGAGCAGCTTAAGGCAGGAATTGATGCGTATTTGAAGAGTATATTCACAAAAGGGTTATAATAGTGAAATGTAATTGCTTGTCAAATTATGTCAATGTGAGAAATATGAGAAAACAAGTGCAGCTTCCATACAATCTGAAACCAGAGAATGGAGAACGGGCAACATGGAAATTGCAGAACTATGAAACGACTACTTCAATTCTGTCTTCATAGAACCTTCCAACAATACTAGAAAAAAAAGTCTGGTGTGGAAAAATGATATAGTACATGGAACATAGAACATATTAAGTAAATGGTTTCGGAGAAATTATTGGGACTGAAAGTAATGTCCGTGGACAACACTAGCATAGAGTTATGAAATGGGAATTATGTTTGAAAATAGATTGGGAGACAAAAGAAAGAGAACCAATGGATGTAAAACATATGGATTTTCCGAAAGGTTTTGGTAAAGTTCCAAGCCCAGTTTTCAAAATCAAGGCCGGTTTGCAAAATCAAATCTGAGTTGATTGGGGCGAAAATATGAGCATGTTTCTAGAATGGGACAGCTGGCAGGAAACAGTGAATAGAAATAAACAGACTCGTCAAGCATCAGCCTGCCATTCTGTGTGTATGACTATGTCCCAGACACCCCATCACCTTTCCCAGCTATCTCCTTTCTCACCAGCAAGACAGACACAACAGACGTGATGGCACAGTCGGATACAGCCGGAAGGAAATTGCTCTGGGAGTCCTTAACAGTGTTTCTGTATTCCATGAAGTCTCATGGCTTTAGTTTACACATGGGAAAGGAAGCCTCCTACTGATTATCATGTTCCAGCCTCTCTCAACGGATGAGTCAGTACTCCCCCATGCTGATCAACACTAGGAGGAAGCACTGAGGGAGACAAGGGGGCACGATGTCCTCTGGGTGGGGGATTTCAATGTCCACCACCAGGAGTGGCTCTGCAGCAGCATTACTGATTTAGCTGGTTGGGTCTTCAAGGATATAACTGCTAGGCTGGGTCTATGGCAGGTGATGAAGGAACCAACAAGAGGAAATTACATACTTGACCACATTCTTACTAAAAAGCCAGCTGTAGAAGTATTTGCCCATGCCAGTATTGGTAAGAGTGACCACCGCATAGTCACTGTAGAGACAAAGTCCGACCTTCACATTGAGAGTAACATCCGTAATTTTGAGTGGCACTATCACCGTGCTAAATAAGACCAACCTGAAACACATCTAGCAGCTCAAGTCTGGGTTTCCATAAGATGATGTGGGTCAGCAATAGCAGCAGAATTGTACTCCAGCGCAACCTCATGGCCTGGCAGATCCCCGTGACAACAATTACCATCAAGCCAGAGGATCAACCTTGGTTTGATGGAGTGTGAAGGAGGGCAGGAGCAGCACCAGGCATACCTGAAAATGAGGTTTCAGGCTGTTGAAACCACCAAATAGGACAACATGTGTGCCAAACAGCAGAAGCAGTAAGTGATAGACAGAGCTATGTGATCCCACAAGCAACGTTTCAGATCTAAGCTCTGCAGTCCTTCCACTTCTAGTTGAGAATAGTTATGGACAATTAACCAAGTCATTGGAGGAGGAGATTCCACAAATATCCCCATACTTAATGATGGACGAGCCCAGCACCTCAGGGCAAAAGATAAGGCTGATGCATTCACAACAATATTCAGTCAGAAGTGCTGAGTCGATGATTAATCTCAGCCTCCTCCAGTGGTCCTAAGTAATTCAGTTACCATTCATCAGCCAATTCATTGAGTTCATGCGATCTCCAGATTCATCCAGATTCAGTTGGAGACACTGGATACTCCAACGGGTACATACCCTGACAGGAATCTGGCAATAGTACTGAAAATTTGTGCTGCAGAACTTGTCAATGACCTAGCTAAACTGTTCTAGTGTCGTTACAACAACATTTCCCCGATTACATGGAAAATTAACCATGTATCCCCTATACATAAAAAGTAGAACAAATCCAATCTGACCAATTACCAACTCATCAGTCTAATCTAGAACATCAGTAAAGTGTTAGAATGTGTCAGTGCTTTCAAGCAGCACCTGCTCAGCAATACCCTGGTCAGTGACATAAAGTTTGGGTTCCACCAGGTCCACTCAGCCTCTGACCTCCTTACCTTGGTTCAAACATGGACAAAAGAGCTGAATTCCAGAGGTGGGGTGAGAGTGACAGCCCTTTAAAACAAGGCAACCTTCGACCAAGTGTAGCATCAAGGCACCTTAGCAAAACTGGAGCCAATGGGTATCGGGGCAAACACACTGCTGGTTAGAATCATAACTGACACGTAGGAAGATGGTCATGGTTGATAAAGGTCAGTTAACTCAGCTCCAGGACAAGTCTGTAGGAGTCCCTCAGGCAGTGGCATCTTCAGAGCTGCTTCATCAATGACCTTCCCTATATTTTTAGGTCAGAAGTGGGGATGGTCGCCAATGATTGCACCATGTTCAGCAACATTAGTGGCTCCTCAAATACTGAAGCAATCGATGTCCAAATGCGACATGATCTGGACAGTATCCAGGCAGACAAGTGATAAGTAATATTCACGGCACACAAATGCCAGACCGTGACCATCACCACTAAAATACAATCTAACCACTGCTCCTTGGCATTCAATGGTGTTACTGTCACTGAATCCACAGTGGACTGCAACGGTTCAGCAAGGCAGCTCACCACCACCTACTCAAGGGGCAACCAGGGAGAGGCAATAAATGCTGGCCCAGCCAGTCACACCCAGATTCAGGAAATAAATAAATTGTAAAACAACATTTCTTTTAACAGAGGAAATTTGCTGAGGTATCACAGGGATCGGTGTTCAGGCCCCAGCTGTCCACAATATCCATTAAACATGGGTGGATATCACAGTGAGATATATAAACCTCTGACACAGTCAGACAGATTGGAATCAGGGATGATAATTGCCCAGGCTATGGTGTCTAAAACAAGGGGCCATTCTGCATAAGATGAGAATAAATGTCTGCACTAAGACACTGGTGACCCTGGGGATTTCGATTACACCTGGTAGCCAAGACACTGAATATAAATAAGGATTTAGAGACAGGAAAGGGATGATGGGAGAGCAGGAGAACGATGTGGAAATAAAGGGCCAGGTATCATTATATTGAATTGGATACCAAACTCGACAGACCAAAGGGACTACTGCACTTGCTATTTTATAGCTTCACAAGTTAATCACATGAAGGGATCTGTACAGTGTGTGGAAACAGTGCATTGAGGAGTTATTTGAACATGAACTGGAATGGGGAAGGTTCAATATATTGTATGGCATGCTTGATTTCCGATGTTTTTGTGCAGTCTGAAAATGTTGTCACAAGCTCTCAGATGTTAGGAAGGAGGTCTCTGCAGAGTCAACAGGGCTGTGTTCCTCATTCCCTTTTCCGATATTGAGCTGGGCCGGGTGTTCTGTCTGGTTTTATCCTTTAGACCTCGGAACAGTTTGATACAATAGAATGTCTTGGTTGGCGGATTCAGAGATCATTGAAATGTTTATCACATGTCTGTGTGTCTGCAGTCACGTTTAGGCCAGACCAGGAAAGCACGGGAGATTCACTTCCTGAAAGTACATTTACGAAGCAAATTGGTGTTTGCAATCGACATTGGCTTGAAGGTCAGTATTACGGACACCAGATTTTGCATCTTAGTATTTTGTCAATTGTTTTTAACTTCCACCAGCTGCCAGAGCATTGGTGGAAAACAGAAGAAGATTAATCACTCCCTCGGTCCCATCTCCGGGATACATGAGGAGACCATTCAGTATCTCCAGCCTATGATGGACGATTATGAGAAGACCCATCAGCCCTTCAAGCTGTTACACAGCAACAGGAAGATTCTATAATCCCTCAAACCCTCTAACGCATCAACAGGAGGAGGTCATTCTGGCCTTGGAGATGACAACATGGGGACACCAGAAAGACGTCAGTCCATCGAGTTTGTACACCAGCAGGATGATGAGTCCATTCAGCCACACATGCCTCTTACACAGTAATTGGAATAGACCTCTTAAAAACGTGTGCCCATTAAACAGGAATTAAAAGAAAAAGTAAAGGTTTTCGAAAGGGAAGAACTTACAATAACTGTATACATTAGGGAGTAAAATGTAAGAATAAACTATTGTAACTTAAGTCAAATTATTAGAATTCATTGTTGAGGAAATTTGCAAAGTTATACTACAATCCATCGGAGACAACATGGTTTTACAAAGGAGAAATCATCAGAATTGAAGTGTTTGCTTGAGCTACTTAAAGATGTGACAAATAAGGTGGATCGTGGGAATCCTGGAGATGGAATATATATATGGTCTTCCAGAAGGCATAGGATGTGTCGCTTCTCCAAGGAGTAAGTGGTAAGATCAGCCAACATCGATTTAGAAGTATTTTCTTAGCTTGAATAGAGGATTGGCTAACCAACAAAATGCAGTCAGATGGATTAAATGTGTCATTTTCTTTTGGAAAATGCAATTTGTGGAATGCCATAGAATTCACTTCTCATGCCTCATACTATTTGCGATCGATATTATTACTCGGTTGACGGGATAGAAAATACGACAGCTACATTTTCAGATGACACTAACATTGGTCGGAAGTTACTTCGGAATGAGTATGCAAGACATTTTAAAAATATATGGATAGTTTGGTGAATGGGCCAACATTTGGCAATGAAAATTAAAGTGGATAAATTTGGCCAGCGTAATAGAAAGGCTAATTATTGTCTAAATGGAGAGAAACTTCAAAGTGCTTAGGTGCAGAGGGATCTGGGTGTTTGCTTGCATATCACAGAAAACTTGCATTCGGATACTTCAAGTAATGAGAAATGCAAGCATAATTTCAGCGTTTATTTTTAAAGGATAGAGTAGAACGGAAGGGAGTGTTGCTGGAGCTATGCAAGGCATTAGTGAAGCTTGAACTGGAGTACAGTTTGGGTGTCCTGCAGAATGAGATATCTGCATTGGAAGCAATTCAGAAGAGGTTCATTATATGTTTTTCCATATTTGAAGTGCTTGTCTTATGAAGAAAAATTGAGCAGTTCTGGCCTATACTCTCGAGTTTATAAGAATGAAAGACGATTTCATTGAGGTCTGTAAAATGCTCAACGTGATTGAAAGTGTAGATGTGGAGTGGATATTGTTTCATGTGGCGCAACAAGAGACCAGAGTCTTAGTATGGAGAGATAGCAGGAAAGTGGAACAGAGGCCGCGATTACATCAGCCATGATTGTATTCAATGACGGAGCAGGTGCGAGGGGTTGGATTCGTCGTTCATATTCAGCCTTTCGACTGAGCTCCACAGTAATGGGGGAGGACTGTGTATCGAACAGGAAGCAGGCACTCCGGACAAATCAGTCTTAATCAGTTTAACAGAATGTCTCCTGTGGAGTCACACAATGACCAGTGCTGGGTCCTCAAATATTTACAATCTATATCAATAATCAGGAGGATGGAACAGATATACAGATGCTGAATTTGGTGATGTCGCTGTGATAAGAGAGAGAATAAATTATCTAGAGAGGGTGGACAGTCTGCAAAAGGATATAGAGTGATAAACGCAATGGATAATAGTTTGGCAGGTGCAATTCAACATTTCATTTACAGGAATAATGGAAGGCCATATGTTACTGCAATGGAGAGGAATTACAGGACTTAATAAGGGGGTTCACTCAGACCCGATCAGACATGGTAGGTTTGGCTCCATTCCTGGTTATCTGCTCCCAGACACTCCTAGTGACCCGATTTCTTTCCATACGCATGAATTGTTTTGAAGTGTTGGGTTGGTGTTGGGGATGCTGTTTAGGAACGTGTATGAAAGGAATGACCTTTATCCAAGATACATTCATTACTTTCTACATGGAGACCCGAAGACGATAGGACTGGCTGCCTGCTTGTGAATGAAGAGGCTGTGGCTGCTGTCAGGACAGGGGTATTCACCAACATGATATATTGTGGATGGACACACTGTAACATTAATAGAGAGCTCCTTCAGTTCCTCTAACTCTCCCCATTGACATAGCTACTCCGCAGATGCCATGTACACCATCGGGAATCCAACTATACAGGGCAAATAAGGATAGCAGCAGCTCCATGTTGAGGGAGAAACAATATATTTGCCTCATCCACTATTTTTATCCTCCTCTCCGAATGGTGACATTGATGTTGAGATACTGGGAGATGATGGATATGTCACCTAGTCCTGCCTGGAAAGTTCTGGATCATCGAAGTTGAATGAAACATGACCCTAACAATCACTGACAGGACTCTCATCCCCCTGGTGTGAAGCTGCAGGCCATGTTGAAGGAGGTGACACCGCTCTGTGACCAGCTCCTTGTTCAATCAGTGTGTCCTCACACTCTGCTCCTGGGTTAAGTTTCCCTTGGGAAGCTGGTCTTGAAAATCCCAGAGTGCATACAGCAGATCCCTTTCCTCAAACACACTCACTCCGTGGTTTCAGAGCTTCCCCGCTCTGCTCTCTGCCCCATTTGTTGTTCACGTTACACACCCAGATGCTGTAACTACAGTTCCCATAATCCATCCAAAGTTGGGTCACCAAATCCTCAGGTCTCCCTGAATGTATGAAGCAGCTCACAGCACAACCTCCAGCAAACCATCCCCCGCCCCTCCACTAACTTTTCAATAACAGGAGTCAGTAAGAATCCCTTCAGCTACAGTTCCCCTCAAAATATTTTAAGGAGGCTGCTTAGCCCGAAACCTTTCCTTATTTGGAATATAGATGTGGAGTGTGTGTTCCAGATATTTTGTGACTAGTCAAACCACGCGACATTAAGCAAAATATGGTCTATTCAAATGCTTTAGATAAAAAATAATCAAAGAAAAGAACATTTTAGGATAGCACAAACAATAGATACCATACCGTCTTGGTAGACACTGCTTAGCACAGAGACATATTCAAATACAGATTCTTACCTGCAGATTTCCGATCGAAGAGAAGTCAACATCAACCGAGATCTCAGAGACAAAAACAGCTAGGGATCATGTATTCAAACTGCCAACCCTTCTGGGACCCCGAGCAGCTTCTGGATGCTGAAGCTAAAAACAAAACGAGAAACCTGGTTTGGGAGAGCTTCCCACTGCCCTTCCACTGTTACCACATTTTTAATGAAATCTCAAAGGCTTTCTCAGTTATTTACTTAGACTGTTTTCAGATAGCAGTTCTGCAACTCTGTCTTTAAAAACATCTCTTCAAAATAAAACTAAAGCGAAAGTAACGTATCCTCACAACTCCACCTTTAATAAAATTATCCATCAAAATGCAAAGTTGGATTCATTTCAGACCTCCGAAACGTCCTATATTAGTAGATTGCAATGCATATATATAACATTGACTCGATTCGATTTCAATCATTTTACTCCTGCCACCGAATGCCTTTGTCTTTCTTAATCCAAGTCTCCACAACATGTCAAAACTTAGGTTTTCTTGCCCAGTCAAGTATATAATTTCAAACTGATTGGCAGCAATCGAAACATACGGGAACTTTCCTCACTAAACTTCTCCAAAAACTTTAAGGGGTCACGATAGGTGATGAGGATTTATCTCGCATATGCTATTCTCAATTTAAATGTTGAAATGTTGTAACGCCAACACCAAGCTCAAGACCTCCTTCCCCATTGTGGAATAAATCTGTTGATGTTTCCACTGGACACTCCAACCACACGTTATATAATGGAGCATTTCTCATCTCTCCAATAGTCCCTCTGAATGACATATCTCCTCATGTCTCAGCATAAAAGAATTACATACTTCTGTACCTCTAAATGCTGTAACCTCTTTATCTGCTACTCCTGGCGTATGTCAATAAACCTCACTGTCATAGGGATATGTTTTAAGTCGATCTCGCACATTCTTCTCAACTTCTCACAGAAACCAAACATTGATTTCTGAACCAAATCATCATTATCAGCCATTTCAGCTTCTAATCTTGCCGTTATAATTCTCTGGTCTTCCACACGTGTTCTCACGACTGCAGGAAGTGAATTGTTGAACTTCTCCAAAAAAGTGTCAGAGCTTTGCTCTGTTTTTAGTACCCTTAGCCACCATTCAAAATCAATTTGTTTGATTCTTTCAAACTCAATGTGCGTTTAACCAGGGAGCCTTTTTTTAGATTCCTGAGGCGCCGTCTGTTAGCTTCTGGCACAAGCTCATATGCACTTCAAATGGCTCACTGCACCTGCTCATAATGGCCAGATATCTCTTCCAAAAGAGATGGAAATACCTATCAGATTTATTTGGATCAACTAAATCCACATGGTCACTGGCCTCTGCATTGGTTTAGCCACTTTATCAAATGAAATAAAAAAGGCTTCCCCATCCTTCTCATCAAATCTAGATAATGCCTGGATGTATTTAAATAGAACCCCATCAGGCTTTTGGCTACGATCGGTTTGCTCATCCTGACTATCCTTCTCATCCATCCTACCGTCAACCTTCATCTACGCCTTTTATGTCAAATTTCTACGATAATTGATAACTTTTTAAGATGAAACTCTCTGCTTTTCATCTCTCTTTCTTCTTCATATCATTTCCTTTTATTTCTACTTTTCATCATAATTCAAACTGCTTCAATTACTTCTCATGTTCAAAGTGCCTCATTTGAAATTAAATTCTAGCCATTTCCAAATATTCTGCTGGTAGTCCTACCATATTTAATTAGAGTCATCGAGTCATGGAGATGGACAGCATGGAGACAGACCCTCCGGTCGAACTCGTCCATGCCGACCAGATATCCCAACCTAATCTAGTCCCACCTGCCAGCACCCGGCCTATATCCCTCCAAACCCTTCCAATTCTTATGCCCATCCAAATGCCTCTTAAATGTTCCAATTGTATCATCCTCCACTACTTCTTCTGGCAGCTCATTCCACACACATACCACCCTCTGCGTGAAAATGTTGCCCCTTAGGTCTCTTTTATATCTTTCCCCTCTAAACCTAAACCCATGTCCTCTAGTTCTGGACTCCCCGACCCCAGGGAAAATACTTTGTCTATTTATCCTATCCATGCCTCTCATAATTTTGCAACCCTCCATAAGGTCACCCCTCAGCCTCTGACACTCCAGGGAAAACAGTCCTGCCTGTTCAGCCCATCCCTGTAGTTCAGATCCTCCAAACCTGGAAACATCCTTGTAAATCTTTTCTGAACTCTTTCAAAATTCACAACATCTTTTCCGATAGGAAGCAGATCAGAAGTGCACACAATATTTCAACAGTGGCCTAACCAATGTCCTGTACAGTCGCAACATGACCTCCCAACTCCTGTACTGAAAACTCTGTCCAATAAAGAAAGCGTACCAAACGCCTTCTTCACTAACGTATCTACCTGCGACTCCACTTTCAAGGAGCTATGAACCTGCACTCAAGGTCTCTTTGTTCAGCAACACTCCATAGGACATGACCATTAAATGTAGAAGTCCTGCTAAGATTTGCCTTCCCAAAATGCAGGGCCTCGCATTTAGCAGAATTAAACTATATCTGCCACTTCTCAGCATATTGGCCCATCTGGTCCAGATCCTGTCGTAATCTGAGGAAACCCTCTTTGCTGTCCACTACACCTGCAATTTTGGTGTCATCTGCAAACTTACTAAGTGTACCTCTTATGCTCGCATCCAAATCATTTATGTAAATGACAAAAAGTAATTGCCGAGTGAAAGCTGTAATCATCTCTCGTTTTCTCACAGACAAAAGCAAACCCAACTCCAGCTTTTCTGTCAATTACTACAGCTTTGCCTTCATTACCTTTTGTAAAACCCCCAACTTCACTTATTCCACACCCAGAGAACTCTTACTGACTTAAAAAATCTTTATACACAAAAGACTGTTTAAACCAACTGAATTCAACATCTGGAACAAAAGACACCAACAACTATCATACGCGACATTTGAACCCAATCGTCTCCCAGTGCATACTCTCCAGTGTCTGCATGAGCTTATTCTGGATGCTCCCACAATCTGAAGATGTATCTGTCAGGTGATTGGCCATGCTAAATTGTTCATCGTTTTCCGGGATGTGTGGGTTAGGTGCATTAGTCGGGGTAGGGTAAAGGAATGGGTCTGGGTAGGTTACTCCTCGGAGGCTCGGTGTGGACTTGTTGGATCGAATGGTCTTTTTCCAGACTGTAGGAATTTTAATTCTAAACCCAATTTGCTTTAACGATTTAGAACCGAACAAGCGCCCCCAGTTTGCAATGGACCAACGAAACTACCTCAAACTATTTTGAGAATGTAGCTTGGATGCCAACCTTTTCTTATTTTAAAGTTAGATAGAACATAGAACATAGAACATAGAACAATACAGCACAGAACAGGCTCTTCGGCCCACGATGTTGTGCCGAACTTCTATCCTAGATTAAGCACCCATCCATGTACCTATCCAAATGCCGCTTAAAGGTCGCCAATGAATCTGACTCTACCACTCCCTCGGGCAGCGCATTCCATGCCCCCACCACTCTCTGGGTAAAGAACCCACCCCTGACATCTCCCCTATACCTTCCACCCTTCACCTTAAATTTATGTCCCCTTGTAACACTCTGTTGTACCCGGGGAAAAAGTTTCTGACTTTCTACTCTATCTATTCCTCTGATCATCTTATAAACCTCGATCAAGTCACCCCTCATCCTTCGCCGTTCCAACGAGAAAAGGCCGAGAACTCTCAACCTATCCTCGTACGACCTACTCTCCATTCCAGGCAACATCCTGGTAAATCTTCTCTGCACCCTCTCCAAAGCTTCCACATCTTTCCTAAAGTGAGGCGACCAGAACTGCACACAGTACTCCAAATGTGGCCTAACCAAAGTCCTGTACAGCTGCAACATCACCTCACGACTCTTGAATTCAATCCCTCTGCTAATGAACGATAATACTCCATAGGCCTTCTTACAAACTCTATCCACCTGAGTGGCAACCTTCAAAGATCTATGTACATAGACCCCAAGATCCCTCTGTTCCTCCACCTGACCAAGAACCCTACCATTAACCCTGTATTCCGCATTCTTATTTGTTCTTCCAAAATGGACAACCTCACACTTGGCAGGGTTGAACTCCATCTGCCACTCCTCAGCCCAGCTCTGCATCCTATCTAAGTCCCTCTGCAGCCGACAACAGCCCTCCTCACTGTCCACAACTCCACCTATCTTTGTATCATCTGCAAATTTACTGACCCACCCTTCGACTCCCTCCTCTAAGTCATTAATAAAAATTACAAACAGCAGAGGACCCAGAACTGATCCCTGCGGAACTCCACTTGTAACTGGACTCCATGCTGAATATTTACCATCTACCACCACACTCTGACTTCTACCGGTTAGCCAGTTTTCTATCCAATTGGCCAAATTTCCCTCTATCCCATGCCTCCTGACTTTCCGCATAAGCCTACCATGGGGAACCTTATCAAATGCCTTACTAAAATCCATGTACACTACATCCACTGCTCTACCCTCATCTACATGCTTGGTCACCTCCTCGAAGAATTCAATAAGACTTGTAAGGCAAGATCTACCCTTCACAAATCCGTGCTGGCTGTCCCTAATCAAGCAGTGTCTTTCCAGATACTCGTAAATCCTATCCCTCAGTACCCTTTCCATTACTTTGCCTGCTACAGAAGTAAGACTAACTGGCCTGTAATTCCCGGGGTTATCCCTATTCCCTTTTTTGAACAGGGGCACAACATTCGCTACTCTCCAGTCCCCTGGTACCACCCCAGTTGCCAGTGAAGACGAGAAGATCATTGCCAACGGTACTGCAATTTCCTCTCTTGCTTCCCACATAATCCTAGGATATATCCCGTCAGGCCCGGGGGACTTGTCTATCCTCAAGTTGTTCAAAATGTCCAACACATCTTCCTTCCTAACAGGTATCTCTTCTAGCTTATCAGTCCGTTTCACACTCTCCTCTTCAACAATACGGTCCCTCTCGTTCGTAAATACTGAAGAGAAGTACTTGTTCAAGACCTCTCCTATCTCTTCCGACTCAATACACAGTCTCCCACCACTGTCCTTGATCGGACCTACCCTCGTTCTCGTCATTCTCAGGTTTCTCACATATGCATAGAATGCCTTGGGGTTATCCTTGATCCTATCCGCCAGGGATTTTTCATGCCCTCTCTTAGCTCTCCTAATCCCTTTCTTCAGGTCCCTTCTGGCTATCCTGTATCCCTCCACTGCTCTGTCTGAACCTTGTTTCCTCAACCTTATGTAAGCCTCCTTCTTCCTCTTTACTAGACATTCAACCTCCCTCGTCAACCAAGGCTCCCTCACACGACCATTTCTTCCCTGCCTGATCGGTACATACATATCAAGGACACGTCGTATCTGCTCCTTGAAAAAGTCCCACATTTCCACCACATCCTTCCCTAACAGCCTATGCTCCCAACGTATGCTCCTCAAATCCTGTCTTACAGCATCGTAATTTCCCTTCCCCCAATTGTAAAATCTACCTTGTTGTGCGCACCTATCTCTCTCCATAACCAAGGTGAAAGTCACAGAATTGTGGTCGCCATCACCAAAATGTTCACCCACCAACAAGCCCACCACTTGTCCCGGTTCGTTACCGAGTACCAAATCCAATATGGCCTCCCCTCTGGTTGGACAATCTACATACTGCGTTAGAAAAGCTTCCTGGACACACTGCACAAACACCGCCCCATCCAATCTACTTGATCTAAAGAGCTTCCAATCAATATTTGGGAAGTTGAAGTCGCCCATGACTACGACCCTGTGGCTTCTGCACCTTTCCAAAATCTGTTTCCCAATCTGTTTCTCCACATCTCTGCTGCTATTGGGGGGCCTATAATAAACACCCAATAAGGTGACTGCACCTTTCCTATTTCTGACTTCAGCCCATACTACCTCCAGAGGCAGATCCCCCTCAAACTTCCTTTCTGCAGCCGTTATACCATTTCTAATTAGCAATGCCACCCCCCCTCCTTTTTTACCACCTTCCCTAATCTTACTGAAACATCTGTAACCAGGAACCTCCAACAGCCATTCCTGTCCCTCATCTATCCATGTTTCCGTGATGGCCACAACATCGTAGTCCCAGGTACCGATCCACGCCTTATGTTCACCCACCTTATTTCTGATACTCCTTGCATTGAAGTATACGCACTTGAGCCCATCTCTGTGTCCGCAAGTAGTCCCTGTCAGTGCTACCTTCTCCACAGCCTCCCTACAGTCTTGGACATCCTGACACACAGCTAGCTTACTTGCTGGACTACAAGTCCGGATCCCATCCCCCTGCCAAATTAGTTTAAACCCCCCCGAAGAGTGCTAGCAAACCTACCCCCCAGGATATTGGTGCCCTTCTGGTTCAGGTGCAACCCGTCCTGTTTATACAGGTCCCACCTTCCCCAGAATGCAGTCCAATTGTCCAAATATCTGAAGCCCTCCCTCCTACACCATCCTTGCAGCCACGTGTTCAACTGCACTCTCTCCCTATTCTTTGCCTCTCTGTCACGTGGCACCGGCAACAACCCAGAGATGACGACTCTGTCTGTCCTAGCTTTTAGCTTCCAGCCTAACTCCTTGAGCTCTTGAATGACCTCCCCACCCCTCTTCCTACCTATGTCGTTGGTGCCAATGTGTACCACGACGTCTGGCTGCACACCCTCCCCCTTAAGGATTCTGAAGACACGGTCCGAGACGTCTCGGACCCGAGCACCCGGGAGGCAACAAACCAGCCGAGAGTCTCGCCCATGTCCACAGAACCGCCTGTCCGTCCCTCTAACTAGAGAGTCCCCTATAACTAGCGCTCTCCTCTTCTCCCCCTTTCCCTTCTGAATCTCAGAGCCACAGACCCCTTCACTGCAGCTTACACCTGCAAGGCTGTCCCCCCCAACAGTTTCCAAAGCTGCATACTTATTTTTTAGGGGAACGACCACAGGGGAACCCTGCACTGCCTGTTTCTTCCCCTTCCCACCTCTAACTGTTACCCAGCTACCTCTGTTCTCTGGCGTAACTATGTCCCTGTCGCTTCTATCGATCACCCTCTCAGCCTCTTGAATAATCCTCAGCTCATCCAGCTCCAGTTCCAGTTCCCTAACTCGTTCGGTGAGGATCAGGATCTGACTGCATTTCCTGCACACGAAGTCGGCAGGAGTATCGGTGGTCACCCCTACCTCAAACATCCTGCAGGAGGAACATTCCACCGCCTGCGCTGCCATGACTGTACACTGTCTCCAAAAACAAGAACACTGAGTCAATAACCTGGGGTCTAGAACACACCTACTCAAATACTAATCACTTACCTTCCCGCCCAGCTATGCGCTCCAACCTCACTTCCGCTGCCCGCTACAGGTAAGTAATTTTGAAACAAACTGTCTTACCTTAGCTGTAGTCTCCCGGGTTCGTTTTTCCTCGGCCGCTGCTCCCACTCAAGTGTGAAGTGGGATTTCCAAATGTGATGTTACTAGTCAAACCACTCATCAGTAATTAAAACGCAATATACTTAAACCTTAACGGAATAATGGGTACAGTACCTTCTACAAATGAACTGTCCCAATATACTAACATCACCTAAACACACCCCTTGACAAAAAGGAGGATTCAACATACATTCTTGTATACAGTTCCCCAATCCAGGAGGAAATAGAATTAAGAAATGTTTCAGGCAGAGTAGCAGCTTGGGATAATTTACTAAAATTTCCAACCCTTCTGGAACGTCAAGCACCTGGTGATTTTTACAGCTACAAGAAAAAAAAACCTAGAAAGCCTGGTCTGTGCGAGCTGGCCATTGTTACCACGATTTATTAAAAACGCTAAAAGCCTCTTAAGTTATGTATTTGAGCCTGTTTCAGTAGGCAGTTTGGCCTTTAAGACCAGTTATTTAAAAAGAAAACACAGTTACAAAGTTACAAAGACGTGTCTCATAGCTTCGGAAACACCCCTGTCCATGGATCATCACATGGGACATACTGGGAAGTGGACAACAGCCTGACACACGCCATTCATTCTATTTGAGCCACACAATGCCAGCACTCAGTACACTAGGGAACCAAAACCCAAGGCCAGGGCATGATTCAGAGGGACAGAGAAACTCACAATAAAGAGAGAAACAGACAGTTAATTAACTGAGAAGATATTGTTGAAATATAGGGAATCAGACAGGGCAGTGGGACGAACTGGAGAAGTGAGATCTTCGAGAGTTAAACTACAAGAATGAGAACGTTGAATACAGGCATTGTCAGATCAGCTGAAGTGGTTTTGTTATATCATATCCTGAATCTGCTTCACAGAACACCACAAATAATATAAACTGGGACAAGATGGCAGCCCAGCATGGAGGGCTGTGCAAACCATGCTAGTGTATTGCTCAGTAAACTGCAGTATCTGCCCAGCACGGAGAGTATTGCAAACTTTACTATCATATGCAAACTATACTTGCATCAGATTACTGCCTACAATGGGAATATTTGCTGTGTGTATGGGTTCATCAGAGAGACGGAGAGCCCGTGTGTGTGCGAGTGACGTATTTGAATGCGAAACTTATTGTTTGAAAAAGAATACACATTGAGGGAACTATTTTAAATATGACAACTGGCAGGCTTTTGGTTAATCCACAGAGAGTGAATGAGAGAAGTTTCATGGACAGATGAGGTAAAGTGTTTGAGAATGTTAAAATAAAGACATTGCCAGACACAATAGCAATATGCATCGGCGTGCACATGAATGACAGATGGATGGGAGTTTGGTGTGAGTTCCAATCCGTGGGCGGCACGGTGGCACAGTGGTTAGCACTGCTGCCTCACAGCGCCAGAGATCCGGGTTCAATTCTCCGCCTCAGGCGACTGACTGTGTGGAATTTGCACATTCTCCCCGTGTCTGCGTGGGTTTCCTCCGGGTGCTCCGGTTTCCTCCCACAGTCCAAAGGTATGCAGGTCAGGTGAATTGGCCATGCTAAATTGCCCGTAGTGTTAGGTAAGGGGTAGATGTAGGGGTATGGGTGGGTTGCACTTCGGCGGGGCGGTGTGGACTTGTTGGGCCGAAGGGCCTGTTTCCACACTGTAAGTAGTCTAATCTCAGATTTAATTCTGCAGGTTTGAAGCCGGGAGCGTCAGCAGCAGATTATTGGCTTCCTTAAGAATGTATTTCATAGCTCAAGGTTCAAACAGCAGATGGAATAAGCCAGTGAGATATGTTCTGGTGAGTATTTCAAGTTAGAAATGGTCAGGGCATGGTGTCAGGGATCAGCTCATGGTCAAAGGGATCACCCACAGTTATGACTTGTCTGCTTCAACAGCAGATATTAGCCAGGCATAGTTTGGAAACAGTGGAAAGAAGTGAAGTTTGTAACCAGAAAAGTAGACAGTTACCTCCATGCTCTTAATATTTTAATAACAAAGGCAATGATACAGTACATTGTGGTTCTCCACTGAAACTGAGTAGATCAACATAGAGACCCATGAGTAACACTACTAGAGCAGAGAGGGAGACAGTAATTGAACACGTTCATTGAGATAGTTAGTAGTGTTCTGTAGGGTTAATATCTGGATTCAGAGTTTCAACAGGAACAATAATAGAGGCAAGAAATGTGGGCTATATGAAAGAACAGTAATACAGTCATTTCAGAAAACAAATCTGGACAGTGACACTTACCAGGGATACCAACGATAGCCAGGAAAGGATAATAAAAATATTGAATAATGAGAAGAGCATAATAGATCTGCATTGATAATGACAACAAATTGATTGCAGAAAGAATCCAAACATAATCGGATAAAATCCTGTGTATTATTGGAATATTCCAGTCTAATGTACTCAGATTCAAATCTATTGTTGGAACATTCCAGTGAACAAACAGGAAGAAAGCTAACGATCTGCATCCATGAACACTAATTAGCCACGAAACGACAAGACCAGCTATACTTAGTAGCCACACACTCAGATGAAAAACAACATGAGTTCGACTGTAACAACTATTATACGACAAGCCAAACAGATAACAGCCAGGAAATTCCTAGAGGCATGGCACTCATCCACAGATTCAATCAATTAGCACATCGACCTGGACCCAATATACCTCCACTGCAGCGGTCAGCTGGAACTGACTACTGGAAGCGGCAGGTACAAATCACTATAAATGCCGGAGGAAACATCACAGAAGCGCTTCATAGGAGGCTCCCAAGAACTGCGGATGTCACCTAGACAGGGGACGAAACGTCTGCAACACAAATTCCCAGCTCGGAGAAAAGAACCACAAAAAGTATGGTTCTTACTAACAAGTGTGAGGCTACTCCTGGTTTTAAGCGCTCTGTTATCAAATCCTTTCACAACCTTGAGACAGAACATTGGGACTGCTGCTCAGCAACAGGCCGAAGCAATTCTGTCCCTATGGGCGTCTTACAGAGGGAGAGGAGAAGGCCATTCAGCCCATATTAGCCTTTTGTCACTTGAACAGGTGGAAAGCTGGAATGTTGGCAAATTTTACCAAAAACATTCAGTCAAAACAAAGAGATGTGTCGCTGCAGCTCTACGAGGTGTTACTGAGAGGGCACTAGGAGGGATGGACGTCCATCAGATACAGTTTAACGGCTGCTCGTAATCCACAGGTTGCTGTGTCATTTAATGTCTCGGGTCTGTTACACGGGGACAGGAGGAGGCCATTCTCTAGCCTGTTACAGTGGAACAGGAAGAGTTTATTTAACATTTCAAGTCTGTTACGCAATAAATATCAGTTTTAAATTAGTTATAGAATAGGAAAGACCTGAAGTAAACATTAAAGTTCTAACTTTGAATTCGGTCATTTTTTAAAGTGTGAGGCGAGCCCTGTGAAAGGCTGATTGGAATACCCTATTCACAGGTAAATGGATGGTTGGAAAATGCAAAAGCCATCAAAACGTGGTTTCAGAGAGTCCAGAGCCAACGCGTTCCTATTAGTGAGATGGGCAAGGCTGGTGAGTGCAGGGGGTGCTGGATGGCAAGATATATTTATGCTCTCGTCAAGGTAAGGAGGGAGGAGCATGTAAGGTAAAAAGAGCTGAGATCGAGTGAATCCCGAGAGGAGTTTAAGGGCAGTAAGTGTAGAGCCAACAGGGAAATTAAGCCAGAAAAGTGTGGATATGAGAATACTTTAAAAATAGTGTGATGAGATATTGAAGAAATTCCACAATTCCTTTAGTGGCAAAAGATTAACTGGGGAGAGAATAGGGCCCCTTAAAGATCAGTAAAGCTACCTATGTGTGGAAGTGTAGGAGATGGGAGGGATACTAAACAAATATTTGTCCTCAGCATTGAATGTGGAGGAGGTTACAAGAGCGAGATAATGAAGAAATATATAGTGATATATTGAAAAGTGTCTATATTAAAACGAAGTGTTGGACATTTTAAAGCATATAAAGATGAACAATTCGCTAATGTGCTGTATCCCATAAGTTTGTGAGAAGCTAGGAAAGAGATTCCTCAGCATTTTTCTGATATATTTGTATCATTGATTTCCACAGGTAAGGTGCCAAAAGACTGGAGGGCTGCTAACATAGTGTCATTATTTAAGAAAGTATGGAAAAACCAGGTAACGATAGACCGGTGAACCTGACGTCAATGGCGACCAAATTGTTAGAGGGGATTTTGAGGGAAAGAATGTATATACATTTGGAAGGGTAAGGACTGAAGAGGACTTTGTACATTGGACACCACGTCTCTCTGACTCGGTGGATGTTTTGAGGAAGTGATGAAGATGATTGATGAAGGCAAGACAGTGGTTGTTGTCTTTATGGAATTCAGAAAGAAAACCAAAATGTTCTACATGGTAGACTGGTTAACAAGGTTAGACTGCTTGGGATCCAGGGAGAGCTCGTCATTTAGATCCAAAATTTTCTTAGAATATTAGAGACAGGGCGTGACAGTGGACATTTTTTCATTAAACTTGAAGACCTGTGACCAGTGGCGTGCCGCAAAGATCAATAGTGGGTCCACTGCCTTATGTCACTGATACAAATCATTTGCATTTGAGTATATGAAGTATGGTCAGTTCAGTTGTAGATAATTCCAAATGTGGTAGTGTAGTCGGAAGTGAAGAATGAACTCTTAGACTATAATGGGACTTTGCTCAGGTGAACCGAGCAGTGGTAGATTGAGTTTATTTGAGATAAATATGATGTATTGCATTTTGGCAAGACAAAACTGGGCAAGACATGTAGATAGGGTTCTGTCGAAAGGAGAACTCCATAGAAATTTTAGAATTCCTACAGTGATGAAACAGGCTTTTCGGCCCATCGAGGCCACACCGACCCTCTAAACAGTATCCCACTGGACAAACCTCTACCCTATCCCTCTGAGCCTGCATTCCCATGGCTAATCCACCTAGCCTACACATCCCTGGGTACTTTACTCAATTTAGCATGGCCAATCTACCCTTATCTGTATATATCTATACTGTCGTTTGAAAACATAACATCCGGAGGAAACTCATGCAGACATGGGGAGAATGTGCAAACCCTACACAGACAGTTATTCAAGGATGGAATTAAACCCTGTTCGCTGCCTTCTGAAGCAGCAATGCTAGCCACTGAACTACTGTGTCACCTTGTGGTGCAGGTTCTTGAAAGTGCCGTCACAGGTGGACAGCGCAGTGAAGAAGGCACTTGATGATCTTCCCTTTATTGATCCGTGCTTTGAGTCTAAACATTTACTCGACATGTTGCATCTGTACAGGACATTGGTTAGGCCACTTTTGTAATACTGCCTTTAATTCACTCTCTCTTCTGTCGGAAATATGTTGTCAAACTTGAAAGAGTACAGAAGAGATTGAAAAGGATGCTGCAGGTGTTGGAGAATTAGAGTGACAGTGAGAGTTTGAATAGGCTGGGGCTATTTTCAAGTGTTGAGGCTGAGGGGTGACCTTAAAGTGGTATATAAAATCATGAGGGGAATAGATAAGGTAAACAGTCAACGCCTTTTCCCAGAATAGGCGAGTCCAAAATTAGAAGACAAAGGTTGAAAGTGAGAGGGGAAGGTTTAAATCGGACATGAGGGACAACATTTTCACACATGTATGGATTGAACAGCCAAAGAAGTGGTGGAGGCAGGTACAGTTACGCCATTTAAAAGGCACTTGGATGGATACATGCATGGGAGGTATTTAGAGGGAGATGGGCCAAGTGCTGGCAAAGGGGACGAGATTTATTTAGGATATTTGGTCATGGACGACCGGACTGAAGGATCTTTTTTTCTGTGCTGTACATCTCTGAGACTCTATTGCCTCTTGAGTGTATAAAACAGGAACAGGAGGAGGCTATTCAGCTTCTGAATTCTGTCAGTCAGCTTGTTTGCTCAATTACTGACAGTAAAATACTAAAGTACATCATTCAAATTTTGATGGTGATTTACAGAAGCAGGAGAATGGCTTTTAGTCAAGACAAGCTGTAAGGAATGTAAAGAGGCCATTCAGTCCCTCAATTCCATTCCACAGGAGCAGCAGGTGAGCACAGAGCTATTGGAGCCTGTTACACAGGAACAGAAGGATGACTTCTATTTTCACAGACATGGTATCAGGAGGCAGTCATTCAACTGCTTGAGACTGGGACACAGGAACAGGAGGCAGTCACTCAACTGTTCGAAACTGGGTCACAGTGAAATCTGTAGGCTAGTGAGGCCCCAGGGTCCTGTTACGCAGGAGCAAGAGCAGATGCCTCATTCCCCACTAGTATGGGACACTGGGAGAGAGGGGCAGTTTGCTTGGAACAAACATAAATATATGAATAAGTTGCATTCGTGGTCCGCACAATCCTGCCCAACAATTCACTAAGACCACGGCTGATCTGATTGTGATTTCCTCATTCCATTTGTTGGTTATGTTGCCAACAGAGATGCTGTAACAACAGTCACCATGACTCATCCAGAGTGTCGGGTCTAAGGATGAGTCAGGATTTGAAGGGTCCAATCACAAGAATGAAAACACAAAAAAAAGATATTGCCAGATGTTTACTTCTCTCACATTCGCAATCAAACTCACATAACCAGCCCATCCATTACACATTCAGAAAGGAGCACTGTGTAGATCCGGTCCAGAGTAGAACTCTGTGCAGCCCACACCAATACTTGATCTATAATCCTGGGCTAAATGTCCAGCGTGGGGAGCTGTGCAGACGGCACTGGTTCATTCATATATAAACCCAGGCTGTTGCATTGTTCGGTAACACTGTGTTAGATCACTGCCCAGTGTGGGGAAACTTGCAGCCATTGCAGCTCCCATCCATTTACAGCTCCATATCACCACTGTGCCTTGACAAAGGGTGCTGCGGATGTGAAAATCACTGCGAGGGAGAGATGTAAATGGAAACAATTGAAAATACCAATAGTTCTGATTAAAGCGAGTATCACACAAGTATTTAAAGAAGAAATAATTGAGAAAATATCCAATGAGGTTTTGTGAATAGTGCAAGGAGGTTAGAGGGGGATGGTAATGTTATAGTGGTTAAACTATAAGCCTCCGAATCATCAATGGGAATTGGAGGAACAAATATACAGGGAGACTGGTGAGAATAGCAGTAACAATAGGATTGTCATAATAGGTGATTTAAATTTTCCTGACATAGACTGGGCCATCCAGATGGTTAAGAACTTCGATGGAAAGGAATTTCTTTGTTCATGAACGTTTCCCCATGCAATATATAGAAGGTCCTGCACAGGAAGGGACAAACTCGACCTACTGTTGGAAATTACGGATGGATAGGTGACGGTGGTAAAGTGGGGGAGTATTTTGGGAAAAGTGACTAGCGTTGTATTAATTTTAAAATAGTTATGGGAGGGACGAAATTGGTTCTAAATTGGGGCAAGGCATATTTTGTTGGAATTAGACAGGGCATTGCAGTGGTTAATTGGAGTAGTTTGTTTTCAGGTAAAAAGATGTTAGGCACGAGGGAGGGCTCTAAAAGTGAGCTAGCTCGAGTTCAAGGTTTACATGTTCCTGTGAGGGTGATGGGACAGTGAGGCTGGAAGAGAAAACCCTGGATAACAAGAGATATTGAGGCACTGGCCAGCAAAAAGGAGACGTGGCTCAGGTAAAGGCAGCTGGAATCAAGGGGATCCCTGGAGGTACACAGGGGATATTGGAGTTTAATGAAGAAAGAAATCAGGACGGCGAAAAGGGAGTATGAGATAGCCTTGGCTGAGATGATTAGGGTGAATCCAAATTCACTGTAGTAAATAAAAAGAACAACTAGAGAGAGAATAGGACGCCATAAAAACCAAAATGGGCCCGCATGTGTAAAATCTCAAGAGATGGTTGAGGTCATCAATTTCCCCTCTGTGTTTATCATGAAGAAAGACATAAAGACCTGTGACCTTTGGGAGGTTAGTTGTGATATCTTGGTACAGTCCATATCAGTTGGTACAGTTGTTGGACATATTAGAAATCACAAAGTCAGATAAATCTCTTGGTCCTGACTAGAATATCCAAGAGCACTGCAAAAGGTGAGAGAAGACAATTCAGGGCCAATGTCCCGGAAGATATAGATAACACCCAGTAATGGGGACAGTACCGACCCCTGAGGCACTCCACTAGTCACAGGCATCCAGTCAGACAAGCATACCTCGACCATAGCCATTTGCTTCATAATGTCAAACCAATTGTGTCGCCAAATTGTCAGTTTACCTTGGAGTCCATTCGATCTTACCTTCTAGAGTGGTATTCCATGTGGAAGCTTACCAAAGGCCTTAAAAATTATGTCCACTGCCCTGCCAACGTCAACGTTCCTGTTCAGTTCCTCAAAAAACGTCTCACAAAATTTGTAAGGCATGATCTGCCACGCACAAAGTGATACTGATTACTCCAAGTCAAACTCTGTCTTTCTGAATGCATGGAGTAGTCAGTATCACTTGGTAAGGCTGCAGTTGGAGTACTGTGTTCAGTTTTGTTCACTTGCCCTAGAAAGGATATTATTGAGCTAGATGGAATGTAGAAAAAAATTACAAAGATGTTTCCTGGGCTAAACGTTCTGCGTTATAGGGAGACGTTGGACAGGTTAGAACATATTTCTTTACAGCGTAGAAACTGAGGGGTTAATGTAGAAGTGTAGCTTTTATCAAATCTTGAGAGCCATGTATAGGGGTCAATATTCCAAATGTTTTTGCAAGATTAGGGGACAAAGGACTAGAGGACATCTGTTAATGTTTGCAGAGAACAAAAATAAAAAGGAACCTGAAGTTCAACGTTTTTACACAGACTGTGTTTTGCCTATGGACTGAGCTGCCAGTGGAAGTGGTTGAGATGGGTACAATGACAGCATTAAAAAGATATTTGGATAAATACATGGATAGGAAAGGAGCAAGGACAGGGAAATGGGGTGAGTGTGGATGTACATTTTGGTCGGCATGGACCAGCTGGGGCGAAAGGCCTGTTTCCATACAGTAGAAACGTATGACTGTAAATACGTGTGTTTCAGCATAGAGCCAGAGAAGAACAGAACTAAGAAAAAATGTCATGGAAAGATATGTTCTCAGTTTTCAGAATTCTGAAATAAAGACATTTCGATAGTATCATGCAAGACGGGTCAGTATTATGAAGAATTTTGGGTGAATGGAATAATGCTGTGAGTTCAGGCGATGGAGGGTTTTGAATGAGCATTTGTTCTGCAGCTTTGTAACTGGAGTGAGGACAACGGAGTCTTCGACTCATTGAACTGTATAAAACAGTAATTTGCCTCAGTGTCATTTTCATTTAGTGTGACAGAGGGATTGTCTGTACGAAGCTGAGCTAGTTTCCTGGTGCTATCTTATCGAACTCACCTCATTAAATACCACCCACCCCACCCGCCTCTCATTGAATGCCAGCCCGATTCTCCCACCCATCATGATTGGAGGTACTCACAGTCGCCCGAATGTCCCTAGATATTCCGTGTTCCCTGGCACTGGTGCCATCTTTAAATGGCCAAGGGGCACATGGCTGAGCTTTCTCAGTTTGGAGCTGCTCTATACAGTTTACCCCGAGCATGGCAGATAAGGGACAATTCTACCAGGGTTTTCTGATGGTGCATGGTGTGTATAGTGGATGGGCTAGTACAGAGGGGTCCATTCCCTTCCCAGAGGAGGCTATACCACCTGACCCACCGAGCATGGCCTGTGCTCACCACCCAGCTCAGTACAGTATTTGCGGCCTGAAGAAATGTCTAGCAACACAGGACAAGCATCAATAACCTTCCCCGCTCTGTCAGTGTAAGGGTCACCGTATTCTCTCTGCTCCCTCATACTCACTGTATATCTGTTATAGCACGAACAAGGCTCCACCACTCTCACTGCCGCACGCAGCAGCTTCACTCTCTCTCTCTCTTTCGCCTTTGCAATGTACCCCACACAGTTAGAGAATATTCCAGAGAATGCCAATTATGGAATGTTCCAGATAGTTTTCCAAATACTGCCCAGTTTCCGGAAAATGGCAGTGCCTCAGTGTGTAACACATAAAAGGAAGGAGTAGAGATGCACTTTTTTCCAAATCACTGACATTTCAAACTATGTTGAGGCCATTCAGTCCTTCAAACGTGCTCTAGCATTTAATAAGGTCCCGGCTGATTTGATGTTTTTCTCAGCTCCATTTTACATGAACTTTCAGCCATTCAACCCCCTGGGTTCCTGTCATTGTCCAGACGCCACGCAGGCACTTTTACCCCAGTTTTCTTCAAGCGCCTGTTTGAGGGCATTTCTCATGGAACAAACTCTCCTAACAGTTAATTCAATCAACTATGTGCTTCCATGCAACAGTCAGCATGCTTTACACAGACCAAACAAAAATCTACACATATTTTATGGTTATAGAATTCCAATCACACTTATCATGGATATTTCACCTGACTCAACTTAATGATATTAAACCAAAAACATCTTCTAAATACGTCTTGTTACAAAATACAATTTCGAGCAGAGAACGTTTTAACCCTCAGCCGTTATCTTGACAGATATCTGAATTGTATCATTTTCCTTGTTACAAATGTTTCTCTTGCCTTCTTTCTGTAACTCTTTCTGTGTGTAACAGTTACACAGTCTCCCACTCAGTTGGCTGGAGGGCAGGTTTGTGATGTAGAGGGAGGCTAAACACGCAGGTTCAGTTCCTCACACTGACAGCGGTAAACATGAAGGGGATGCTCTCTCAAACTCACCCCATCACCCGAGATGTGGTGACCCTCAGGATAAACCACCAACAGTGATCTCTCTAATGAGAGTTCTTTGGGACTCTATTCTATCAAAGTTAGCATTTTAATATTTTTAAAAATATCTTTACTGAAAAAGAGATTTTTAATATTATTATAAGCCAATAACAACACAACTCAAATAACTGATCAAAATTGCACCCATGTGCATGTACACACAAAACAACTTAAAAACACTAAACGGACAGAAGAAAAACAAAACACAACAAAAATAATGAATAAATAATGCAGCTCGGCGAAACAAAATGACAGCTCTCGTTCTTCAAGAGCATTTTTATGTTGATTATTCTTCATCTTTGGATATAAGATTCACAAGATAATATCATCAGGGCTGTATAAAATCCCTTCTGAGAGTGGCACGGTAATCACGGTATCATGGTAATCCAAAACGTTCTGCCATGTCTTATATAAATCTCTGTATTTTGGTGCACCATGCCAGTGAGAACATCCAAACGGATATTCTCCCTGAACAGCTTACGACGACCCAACAAAGCGGGGGTGGGAGAGAGGGGGTGGTTTCCGACATCCAGCACAACAGGATGCTTTTCCTACCACAGACAGTAAGGATATGTTTCACATGTGCATCTGTGTAAAGTATCTTGGGCAGGCCTAGGAAAAGAGAAACCAGGTCCATCTCCAATTCAGTCCCTTCGACGCACTCTATCACACCTACCACAGTGCTCCAATATATATGAAGCCTGCAGCAGGGCCACAAGCAATGGGTAAGAGTGCATGTAGTAATTCTGCATTTCTGACATGCTGAAGATTATCCCACTTTGAATTTTGAGAGATAATCTGGGATCAGATAGACCCAAAGAAGAATTTTCAACTGCATGAAATGGGTCCTATTAGAGATAAAATCCTTCGAACATTTTCACAAATATCCTCCCATGTTTCCGAAGTGGGCTGAACCCCCAATTCTCTCTCGCAGACATCACAAAGCTGCACAGTCTCGTCTGAGGGTCACTCTCCAACTAATGATAAAGGGTACTGACAGAGAGTGTATTCTAAGCAATAAACACCCTCTTCTCTCGATCGGATCTGTAAGAGTCTGTTAAAAGTATTTTTTTAATCAAAGTTCTGATTTGAAAAAGTTTTCAGAAGAGGTCTCTACTAGCCAGTTCATACGTACGAGTTATTTAATCAAATGATATCATTGTTACTCCCTCAAATAACACGTGGTGGCTCAGTGCTGAGCATTGCTGCCTCACAGCACCAGGATCCCGGCTTTGGTTCCGGCCTTAGGTGACTGGCTGTGTGAAGTTAACATATTCTCGCCGTGTCTCTGTGGGTTTCCTCCCACAGTCCAAAGATGTGCAGATTAGAGGAATTGGTCATGATAAATCATCCATAGTGGGTTGGGTCATTAGTCAGGGTAAATATAGGATGGTAGGGGAATGGGTCGGGGCGGGTTACTCTTCAGAGAGTCAAAGTGGACTTGTTGGGCCTTAGCGCATGTATCCACACTGTAGAGATTCTACTCATTCTAAATCACTCAAGCAAGGTACATGCCTGGCTGCCCACAGTTTAAACCTGGAATCTATTATCCCTGGATGACAAACTGGCATACCAATTAATGGGGTAAGAAATATGGTTTGGCTGTATTGCCCTCAATCTGACGCATTGTCATTCATGCTTTAACAGTGTTGATAATTATTAGGTTATGACTATACTCCATAAATGTTGTCATTTTGTCTTAGAACAACAAGGGTTTACTTTGTCTGAGAGGGTTCAATATCTAATTGTATTGACGCCGAGTCCTCAGCGGCCCAAGCACTAATGTCGGATAAAAAGAGCTTAATTTATCGCTTTTAATCTGGGAGAGCTACTCCTCAAAATCTGCGGGGTAGTTGCAATTTGGTTAACTTGATAAAGAGTTGCTTATACTGCCAAATAAAAGAGCTAAACCAGCCATTCCCTCTCATAAATAGCTGTCTGGGAAACGTCAAAGGAAGCATTCACACGGAGTATAGCAAATGAGGAAGGACATTCATTTAATAAGAGCTATTGGACCTAGCCAGGATATTGGAAGTGCCTCCCACCTTTAAAGGTCTTGTTTAATTTTGTCAAACACATGGACATAGTTCACATGGACACGTTAAATAAATTACCAAAGACGGATGTAATGAATACACTAAAATAGAGAACATCCCCCTTGATCATTACAAAGGAAACCAGGATCTGCCCTCAACATCAGGTATTTCCCGAAGGCCTCCCATAGGCATGGCCTTCAATGTAGTAAAATCAATTTTATAGCCCAAAAAGGCGACAAGCGAATTAATGCATTGCATCAGGTGAGCTGCCAAAATCGTGGGATTTGGCAAAAACATAAGACCCTAATTTGTATCCAACATAACCTTATGTGGCATCTATTCCACTTCTGGGCCAGGTATGTTGTGATAATATTCCCAATTGTGCAGGATGCCACCGAATACACGATTTTTGCAGGGATGGGGAAGAGATCAACCCTCATGTGGCATTTCTGTGGGTTAATGAAGAAAATAAAATCCCACTTGTGAGGTAGATCTGCCTCCAGGCATCCAGTTCGGCACACAAATCCACCAATTGCTTACATTATTAAGAGGGTATTGGGGAAGCTTTTAACATTCTGCCCAACGTGGGGTCCATAAGACAGTTGAAATCTCCTACAACAAGGTGCCACGATGCGAGATAACATAATTTGGAAAATGCAATTACCAGTATTTTAAGAGGGTGCATCGGGGTTGAGGGTTGGGGGGTGGGGGTGGGGGGGTGAGGGGGACAATAAACATTCAAAATATTGCATTATTTCACAAAGTTCAAGGCTTTGGGAATTATGATCCTCCCGTGAGCGTCTAATACAATCTAGTAGATTAGATTAGATTACAGCGTGGAAACAGGCCCTTCGGCCCAACAAGTCCACACCGACCCGCCAAAGCGCAACCCACCCATACCCCTACATTTACCCCTTACCTAACACTACGGGCAATTTAGCATGGCCAATTCACCTGACCTGCACATCTTTGGACTGTGGGAGGAAACCGGAGCACCCGGACGAAACCCACGCAGACACGGGGAGAATGTGCAAACTCCACACAGTTAGTCGCCTGAGGCGGGAATTGAACCCAGGTCTCTGGCGCTGTGAGGCAACAGTGCTAACCACTGTGCCACCGTGCCGCCCTTTTATTTAAATGGAAGATTCTTCCTATCCAGTATGGCTTCTCCCCTACTCCTAGTATTAAAAGACGAGAAATAAACCCGTTCAAAGTCGCCCTGCTGTAACGTCAAATGTTCCTTGTCATCAAGGTGCATCTCCTGCAATAGGACAACATTCTCCCACTCCTTTTTAAGACGAGAAAGTATAGTTTTCCTCTTGACAGGCAGATGGCTCCCCTTAATGCTCCAGGTACAACATTAAGCACATTATCTATAACACACTGTAGCAACATTTCAACTCTAGAGTTTCACATCGAATTACACGTCACTGATCAGAAATGAGAAAAGACTCAAAGAGCCTAAAACTGTACAAACTAAAACTACTACAACTAACCAGTTCACAAATCATTCCAAAGCTAAACATAAAAACATAAAAAAATAAAGAACAAAACAAAGTCCAAAGTGCCAATGACACTTGATAGGGTAATTTACCCCCACACCAACCCCGCCCACTGGGGATGCTTACATATCCCAAAACATTATCTTCTGTTCGCTACCAATATGGCATCCAGGGCAACTAACAACAAAAATTGGACTTGAAGTGTCCTTAGGTGGGCACTTAGTCATCATAACCACATTTGTAACTCCCTCCAGCTTGAGCCACATCCCAGACACAAGAAAAAAAAGAGAAATTTAGTAGTATTATTAATGAAAATGTTATAATTGAGTACTGTACCCAACCCCAACTATAGTTTAACACTGGTTACTGCCAGATAAATGCAACAAAATTTCTTTAAGAGAGAAAAATGATTATCTAAACATCCAGATTACTTTAAAATATCCACAAAGTTTTCTTTTTCTCTGGAGAGTCAGACGGGTTCACGGATCCATTCAAAGCAACACGGAGCACGGCTGGGAAACGTAAGGAATACTGAATCCTGAGTTCCCTTACTCTTCTCTTGATATCATCAAAAGATTTTTTTCCAGAATCACCGCCGCTGAAATGTCCTGAATTATCATAATCCTGGAGCTCTCGTGAATTAAATCCATCCCCTGGGATCTGGAAGCTTCCATCAGTCTTTGTTTGTCCCCATAACTACGTAGCTACACAAGGGCAGGGAGAGGGCGCTGGTCTGAGGCTAACCTCAGCGCCATAACCTGATGTACTGTCTCAATCTTCACCCGTCCCTCTTCAGCTTCGAAGTGAAGGAATCACGGCAGGCAGTTCTCAAAAAAAAACTCACTGGTTGTCCACCTGCTGTCCGGTCCAGCAAACCAACGATGTGAACATTCTTCATTCTGCACCTGTTCTCAAGGTCGTGATCTTGTTCAGTTAAGGTGCAGACCTGCTTTTCAAGGGCAAGCGTCCGCTCCTTAGAGGAATCAGTTGTGGTCTCTGAAAATGCAGTTCGGCACTCAAACTCATCCGTTCTGTTTCCAAGTCTTTCAAGTCATGTTTTTGGAGCATGGCTGAGAACGGCTCTAGCTCACAGCTGAACTTTTCCTTAATCATGCCTTCGATCATTTCACATAACTTGTTGAACTCAATGACATTGGCCTGATAAGTAATGGGGTCCATCGAACGAACAGAGTGGGTTGCAGCTGCGGCCTCAAACATGCTCGATGCTTCTGACGAGGGCACCGCGTGTTGGGATTTACTCGATTCTTATTGCGTTCTATCATTTCCACTTGATAAAACGGCATTAGTAAAGATTCTATAGCTGTTTTATTGTTGAATTTTAATTAAATGGCTGGGATGGAGTGGATTAGAGTACCACTTTGCCCGTTCTGTGATGCAGAGCCCAGCAAAGAAGACCTTTCGGATCGTGGCCATTTTGGATTCCCCCTTAAAATTTTATCAATATTATAATTTCGTTTTGGATTATATTAATGGATGTTCTGGGGCTGTGTCATTTGGTACTATTGTCTACATTTCCCTCCACACCGCACATTCCTGCCAATCCCCGATAATCCTCGACTCCATTGTTATTTATGCAACTTCTGTCTGTGCCTCAAAAATATTCAATATCTCTGCCTCCAATGCTCTGCAGGCAAGAGGGTTACAAAGACCAACAATGCTGAGAAAACAAAAATAGACCTCAAGACCTGAGTTGAGGTTAGTTTTTCTTTGTCTCCTTATCTGGGAAAGGATATAATTATATTGGAAGCAGTTCAGAGATGTTTCACTTCACGAATTCCAGGGATGAGGGCCATATATTATGGAGGCTTTAACAGGTTACTCGTGGAATGAGAGGTGATCTTATTGAAACATAAAAGACCTCGAGGAGAGTGGATCAGATAGATACCCACTGGGTATAGTCCAAATTTCTTGTCATTTTTGTAGGATCTCTACGGTGTGGAAGCAGGATACCCCATTCAGCAAATCCACACTGACCCTCCGAAAAGCATCCCTCCAGACCTGACCCCCGTACCCTATTCATGTAACCCTGCATTTTTCATGACTAACCGACCGAACCTACACATAGCTGTGCACTATGGGCAATTTAGCATGGCCGATCCACTCTAAACTGCATATCTTTGTACTGTGGGAGGAAATTGGAGCATTGTGAGGATACCCACGCAGATACCTGCAAAGAGAATGCGCAAACTCCACACAGAGCGTCGTCCGAGTTTGGAATTGAACCCAGCGCCTTGGTGATGGGCGGTAACAGTGCTGACCAAAGATCCACCATGTGCATCCGTTAGTTCTATGCGTTACTTGTGGCTGACTAAAGAAATCTGTCTGACTTGTTCCTATCACCGAACCTGATCCAGTCTGAGTCCATTATCATTGGCCATATCACCAAAACTAAAAAAAGGGGAGAAATAGGGAGTTATTAATACGAGGAAAAATACATCCCTATTTTTCACCTTTTTTTTTAGCTTTGACAAAGGGTCAGTTAGACTAGAAAAGTCAGCTGTTTTCGTTCCTTACGGATGCTGCCAGACCTGTTGAGATTTTCCAGCATTTCCTCTTTTATTTACCAGTGGAGTAGTTTTAAAGGGCCGAATGGCCCACTCGTGTCCCTTAACCCTGTGTTCTAATGTTCCATTCAGCCCATCAGACTTGCTATACAAGGGCAGATTGAGGTCACTCCGATGGTTAGGTGTGTGCGAGATAAGTGGCTGTCCAGCCCCATCTACGGCACTTTTTATTTCCCTTCCCAGGAACAAAGACACGGAGGAGTCTGTCCAAAACTTTTTCATTCAACTTTGCAAAGTCGGGTGTTGTTCCCAAAGGTACACACACACAAGCATTGTAATCTCCACGCATTATATACATGTAAATGTGGGCTGGGTCTCTTACTGCTGTCTTGACCAACGAGTGCGAGGATTCCCCACTGTTTTCCTTATTTGGGTTCTGGTGCCTGCGATTATTTTGTTATTCACTTGGACAATCAGTGTTCGAGCTACCCGTTCTTTCCTATTATGGATGATGTTGTACAACTGTGGTTAAGGGCGGTCTCTCAACTATCGAGGAAAGCTGTTACAACTATTTCATTCATATAAACATGGGGGAGGTCCGGCAACAGTTTCGAGTGTCTGCTTGTGTTTACTATAAGGTAGAAAAGACTAAAAGGGAGCTAACCTTTTAAAAATTACACTACCCCCTACAAATCCCCCGTGTCTTTTCTTACGGCCGGTAATTTTTCAACTGTAAGTTTCTTCTCCAGGGCATTTAATAACTCCCGAGCTTGTTCATCAAACTGCCCGTCTCTAATACTACCCCCGCCCAAGAGGGATTCACGTTGTTCCATCTCGAGATTTATTCGTTCAACCTGCCCATAGGGAACATCCCTCTTAGTAAGGGCGGTTTCAATCAGTCATTGAGTTAATCCCCGGACACAGGGAATAACGCAACACCCAAGGGCAGTGAGTACCCCTGCCACCACTATACATGAGACAAGAAAGGGAACAACAACCCCCGTCCATTTACCGAACCAAGCTTCCAACCAGTCCGTGAGGCCAGAGTCGATGCCCGAGTTTTCGGCCAGTTCGTCCGCCAATGTGGTGAGTCCATCCAGGGCGCGGGTCATGGACCCATCAGGGGCTGTGTTGTTGGGGATGAAAGTGCAGCACTGAGTGCCTATCATGACACAAACACCCCCCTTCTCTGCCAACATCATGTCTAAGGCCAACCTATTTTCCCACGCCATCCTACTAGTGGCGTCCAGTTGTTCTGCTATTCCTTTCACTGCATCCCGGGTATAATTAATGAACCTCTGCTGATTGTAGTAAATATAATTAATCCAATCCACATTCTTCTTGATGGTCACCCACCAGAACAGTGACGACTCAAAACCCGCCGCTATCTGGTTCCTTGCATTGTATTCGTCAGGAACACCCCTGGGGACCCCTATGGCATCTAAATATATGTTATCATCGAAAGAGGTCTCCAAAGCTCTCTCAGTTCTTCCACTAGAACGGGGTCGCTCTTGTTTTTCGAATACCAGGGTGAATGGGATGGCCAATTGAACGATTGCACAATTGCCCGTCCATTTTTGGGGCAGGGTCGGTCGCAGAACCCTCCCACCACAGTAACACCAGAGGTCTGCCCTAGGCACATGAATGTGGGAGTAATTCCCGCCCCCGGTAGTTTCATTGACCAGCCGAATTGATCCGCTGCACTTGTCAAATGTCCCCACATCGTCGTCCACTGTAGTCCCGTCCGAGAGACGCAGGCCTGGTGCGTACCCGTTACCCCTGAGAATGATGGCGGGCGGGGCGCCCCCTCAGACCTGACGGGGGGAAACTTCAAACTCAAGGGTCGACAAGTGGGGCCGTTCCAGGCCTCTCGGTCCTGGTACAGCCTTATCATGCAGTCCATGGCTCGTGGGTGTTTCTCCCATCCCAGCGGGAATGGGACAACCTGAGGGTTAGGGCGGGCACTCGTGCATGCGTAGCAATCACTCTTTTTCATGCTCCATACAGTATATTTGACCCATTCAATCCAGGCATTCGCCTCCCCTTATCCCGTTTCTATTTCAAAGGTCTTTTCCAAATCCGTCACCTCAATTATTCTAATCTTTTCCTGCTTATCAGTGGTGGATGAGCCCCCAGACACAGCTTCAATGACCGTGATATACGTGCAGCACAGCTGCATCCCCCCCCCCCCCCCCATCCTGCCTGGCCCCCAACACTAATACCCAGTATTGTTCTATTAAGACTCGCCCCGTTCTTTTCCAAGTTCTTTATGGTCAGATAGAGCGGATTGCACTGATTCTGCCCACAATCCCGTCCAGGGGTGATGGGATCACGGACAACTGACACCATAGCCTGGACCCCGGGGGCTGGAGGCCTATTTAGGCCTTCCCTACCATGCAATTGTAATACTAACGTCTGACCCTGGAATCCCCTTTCTCTCTCTATGTTCCGCTTAGTTTGATTCAGTTGACTTTTAGTCCTACAGGGCACCAACTCACATAGGTCTAAGCTAAATGTTTGTGTTGATTGGTTGGCAAGCACGGAGATGGAGAACCACTGACGGTCCTCTGCTTGTTTTTTCCAGAGGCCAAATTGGGTAACACGCACACTGTGACCCAGCCCAAGGATAATGTCATAGCAAGTTAACAATACGATTGACCGCATTTTGTCGCGACACCCGTAGCCTGAGGGCACAGTTCCTTTAGACTCGTCAAAGTCCGATTAGTTCGTTCTCAGGGTCTCTGTTCCTTAGATGCCTTTGTCAGAGAGGTTTGTTCGTCCTCCGTCGGTTGTGGCACTGGTCCCTTGACTCGAGTGTAATGTGTCCAGCCCTTTTCGGCCGTACGGACAGCCGTTTCGGTCGTCAAAAGTACCAGGAAGGGACTGTCCCAAGTTGGTTCGAGGGTTCGTTGCTTCCAGCTTTTAATCAGGACCCACTGACCCGGCTTGATGGTGTGCACCGCAAACTCGAGGGGCGGCGTCTGTGCCAAAAGTCCCTGTTGGCGTAAACGAGATAGAGCAGACCCCAGAGCCACCACATATTTTGCACAAACATATCCCGAGACTCAAATACAGGAGGTTCCCCCTTCGGCCCATGGAACGGGAGGCAAAACAGCATTTCGAAAGGGGAGACGCCCAAATCCCGCCTTGGCTGGGTGCGAATTTGCAACAGGGCAAGGGGTAGGCATTTAGTCCAAGGCAGGCCGATTTCACTAGTGAGCTTGGTTAGCTGATTTTTGATGGTCTGGTTCATTCTTTCGACCTTGCCCGAGGAGGAGGGATGCCAGGGGGTGTGCAAATCCCAGTCAATCCCCATTGCTTGCACTACATTCTGGAGGATGGTCGAGGTGAAGTGGCTCCCCTGGTCAGAGTCAATAGCGCGGGGTAGCCCAAATCGTGGGATGATTTGCTCGAGTAGAATCTTGTTAACCTGAGTTGCCGTTGCCGTGGTAGTCGGGAAAGCTTCCACCCATCCTGTCAGGTGATCTACCACGACTAATAGATACTTCAGGCGACCTATGGTGGGGAGTTCAGTGTAATCTACGTGGAATACTCAAACGGCCTATCGGCCGGACTCCTACCCCCTTGTCTTGCATGCTGCCGCAGCCCCCTTTTGTCAATCTTTTGACATGTTCTGCAATCTCCTGTGACCTGCTTGGCTACCGTGTACAGACCAGGGTGAGCATATCGGCGCAGGAAGGCATCACACAGTGCCTGGGTGCCCCAGTGACCCCCTTGGTGTAGACGGGCAATAATGTCCCGCGTCAACGGTCGATTTAGTAGCTGGCGGCCAACGGGTAAGGTCCACTTGCCTTCCCTATCCTTTGTACCCCCCAGAGACGCGAGAAGAGTTTCTTCTTTGTCAGTAAACGTGGGCACTTCGGTAATTTCGGATAACTGGGAAATCCTTACCAGGCAGTTTATTACTTCCTTCCCCATCCCAGCCAATTTTGCCTGTTCATCTGCCAATTGATTCCCCAGGGTCTCTATTTTATCGTCTTTCTGGTGTCCTTCCTACTACAGCAATCTCTTGTAACAGCAACAAATCCTCCAAGATCATGGCTACTAGTTCCTCGTGAACCAACTCCTTTCCTCTACTATTTATCATTCCCCTTTCTTTCCAGATCTTCCCAAAGGTGTGTACTACCCCAAAGGCATACTTAGAGTCAGTGTATATTGTCCCGGCTATTCCCTCTAAGTTCCTCAGGGCCCGGTGCAAGGCGTACAATTCGCACGTTTGTGCGGACCAGGCATTCGGTAGCCGTCCACTTTCCACTAATTCCCAACCAGTCTCACTAATGACTGCATAACCATTGTGTCTCTTCCCATCTATCACTCGAGAGGACCCGTCAATGTACCACCGCCTTCCTGCATGTAAGGGGGTATCCCTCAGATCTTCCCTCACTTTACTCTGGTACTCTATTATGTCTGAACAGCAGTGTTCCAGTTCCTCCTCCCCTTCCCCTTTCCAAAGAAAGTCCGCCGGGTTCTGATAGCCCCCGACTTCTATTTGGAGGTCTTCTCGGTCTAACAATATGGCTTCATATTTCAGAATCCTCGAGTCAGTCAGCCACCTCCCGGCCTTCTGATTCAGGATAGTTCTAACCTGGTGGGGAGTAGTGACTGTCAAGGGGGCCCCGAAAGTCAACTTCCTGCTTTCCTCTACCAGCTTTGCCGTGGCTGCCACCGCTTGGACACACTCCGGCCACCCTCGGGAGACTGGACCAGAATGTTTGACAGGAAAGCCACGGCCTTCCTTTTTCCCCCCCCCCCAATCCTGGGTCAATACTCCAAGAGCGGTTCCCTTTCTGGAGTTCACAAAGAGACGAAATGTCTTACTAAAATCCGGCAAGCTTAAAACTGGTGCGGCCATCAACTTTCCTTTTAGGATTTCAATTAACTTTTTCTCCTCCTCCTCCCATTTTATTCTGTAGGGTGCCTCCTCAATGAGTTTTAGGTACAAGTCTTTAGTAAGGGGGGCATAGTCGTCTATCCATAACCGACAATAGCCTAAGAGTCCCAAGAACTTCTGCAACTCCCTTTTGGTCGTTGGGAGGCCTAGTTCGATTATTGCCCGCACTCTTTCCGGACTTATTCGTTTCTGTCCCTGGCTTATCAAGTGTCCCAGGTACTTAACCTCTTTCTCGACATATTGGAGCTTCTTCTAACTCACTCTTAACCCCTTCTCAGCTAGGTAATTTAACAGGGCATTAGTCCCAAGAAGGACTCCTCCTCCGCGGGTCCGGATAAAAGGAGATCGTCCACGTATTGTATAAGCTTAAGGGCCGGGGACAAGGTGAGTCCCTCCAATAATTGTTCCAGAATCTGCCCGAACAGAGTCGGGGACTCAGTGAATCCTTGGGGGAGCACGGTCCACCTGTACTGCTGTTTTCTGCCAGTATCAGGATCCTCCCATTGAAAAGCAAAAAGATCCCTATTGCCCTTGTCCAGGGGACACGCCCAGAAGGCATCCTTTAAGTCGATAACACTAAACCAGCCGTGGTCCGGGGGGATTCGCCCCAGAATAGTGTATGGGTTCGGTACCACAGGGTGCCGTACTTGGACAATTTTATTTACTTCCCTTAGGTCTTGGACCATTCGGTAGCTCCCGTCCGACTTCCGGACCGGCAGGATGGGGGAATTGTATCGTGACATACAGGGCTCTACCAATCCATCTTTTATTTGGTCTTCCATAACTGTCTTCAGGCCCTGCCTCCCTTCCCAAGAGATGGGGTATTGGCGCACTCTGACGTCGGGGCTCTGGGGCTTTAATTTTACTCCACAGGTCGAATTGCGAGTCCTTCCCGGTTCCCTTTGGCGACCCAAACCCTAGGGTCTATCTCTGTCAATCGGGACTCACTAAGGTATGACATGGTAACGGCTAATTCTTCCTCTTCTCCCACTTCTATTTGCAATCCGAAACGGACTATCAAATCCCGTCCCAACAACCCATAGGGAAGATGGGGGAGGTGAAGGAGTTCCACCTGGAGCTCCTCCTCCTCCAGCCACAAGGGTTGTGGTTCGAATATTTTCGCACTAAAAACCCCACCCTTAACTCCTGAAATGTTTAATGTTTTAGCTTGGAAGCCAACCCCCCTAGGATGGAGGGGAATTGAGGACCTGCCGGCGCCTGTGTCAACTAAGAAGGTAACATCTTGTCTAAATGGGCCCACCCGTAAATTTACCAGGGGTTCTTGGTAGGCCCGTGTTCCGATCCTCCCCTGACTTCCCTAATCCATTTGTTCACACTCCATTTCATACATCCCTTCTCTTTCCCTTTTAAACTCGGGACAATCCCTTTTGAAGTGTCCCAGTTTCCCGCAATGGTAACATCCGGCCTTCTGAGGGCGCTCAATCCCATAAGATCCTCCTCTCTCACTTCTGCCCCGTCTCGCTTCTCTCCCTCTCCAACTTTTCTTCGACGTTCCTCTTTCCACCCCATAATCTCCCTCCCCCATTCCGGTGGACTTACAAACTTCCCGTACGGCTGCCACCATCATTTTTGTCTTATGTTTCTTCCTTATTACATCCCTCTGAACGTACACCTTCTGTGCTTCCCGTAATAATTCTGCAACATCCTTTTCAGCCCAATCCTCCACTTTCTGTAATTTTTCTGAATGTGAGGCCATGTCTTAGTCACAAAGTGCACCTTAAGCATGCTCTTGCCTATTTCCCCATCGGGGTCTAAACCTGAATACTTTCGCATGGACTCCGGCAAACGGTCTAAAAACTCACTCGGGGATTCATCCTTTTTCTGTCCAACTTCAAATGCTTTCGCTAAAATTCCGCTGTTTGGGCACGCAGGTTTGGATCCCCCTGATTATAAGCCTTCTGAGGTCTGTCATAATGGCTCGTCCCCCCGCGTCGTTATGATCCAACCGGGGGTCCTCTAAGGGGTACTTCTGCTCTCCACGCTGACGGCCGTCCTGATGCTCCCTATCCCAAATGGCCATTGCACTATTCCGGATCATAACAATTTCATCGTAATTAAATAGTATTCTCATCATGGCCTGCAGTTCAGCCCATGTGTATATACTGGGCCCCAGAAATTGGTCCAGTTGTATTCCCACACTGACGGGGTCGTCCAGTAGACGGGGTAGTTCATTACGGAGTTGCCGGATATCCCCAGAATTTAAAGGTTGTGCTACGAACCCGGTCCGTTCATTCCCAAACGGCACCTCTCGTAAGGGGTTCAGCTGTTCAATATTGTCACTCCTCCCAGCTCTCAATCCCTCTTCTCGACCTTTCCGCATCTCGAGTCGGACTGATTTGCTAGTGCCTGGGGTGAGTTCTGCGCCCCCTCCTGTGCCCCCCCCCCAGCAGTCCCTTCCTCACTGGTCGTAGCCTGCTGGGACTCGGAATTATCCGTCGCAGGAGGGAGGTCCGTGCTGGACGCCTGGTCGTGCGCGGGTGGCATATACGGGGGCGGGGCAGACGGTGGCAAACCGTCGGTGAGGATGTCCCAAGACTTCTGGGGCTTCCTCGGGTCTGTTTGGGGAATCTGTGGATAGAGACACGTGGGACTCTCGCTGTCGCCCGCCAACCAGGCGGTGGCGTGTTTGCTCTCCTCTGGGTCAAACGGTTGTTTTCTGTTAACATATACATTTAGGATTTGACACACCCAGTCTTCATCAGACCCATACTCGGGCCAAACTACCGAGGGGGCGCGGATATGTTCATTGGTCCATATAAAACAACAATATTTTATCATGGTCTCTTTCTTTAAGTCCTTCGTTCTACTACTGTCCGTCCATAGACTTAACCTCCGACCTAATGGACTATCGGGGGGTATTTCTTTCCCATTTGCAGTCTTCCCTGACTTTTCCTTAGTAAATCTAGAAGTCTGATTTCCCATGGTCTATCTTCGTTCCTGGTCTTAAACGCCCAAAGCGTTTTCTCAGATGACCGTCAAAACGACGCCAACAAGGAAGAACAAAAGAATCTCTTACCTTGATCCGTGCACGGAGTTGTCTGGCCTTTTTAAATGTGTGTACCCCCGTGTATAGTCACTAACCGGTCGTCGCAGCACTCGTCCATGTGTTCCTTTTCCAGGATTCAAAATTATTTTTAAATGAGCCGGGTCACGTCCTCTCTTGGCCGACGGCCGACGGACCAAGCTGATCAGTGAGAAGTATAGATATATACTAGACGCGTCTTTGTTGTAATCAGGCTTGATCCGTGAGCCGAAGAGACTGCCCCCCCCCGGCAATAATTATTTCATCCCGGAGGAGCCCCGAATTGTGCGAGATAAGTGGCTGTCCAGCCCCATCTACGGCACTTTTTATTTCCCTTCCCAGGAACAAAGACACGGAGGAGTCTGTCCAAAACTTTTTCATTCAACTTTGCAAAGTCGGGTGTTGTTCCCAAAGGTACACACACACAAGCATTGTAATCTCCACGCATTATATACATGTATATGTGGGCTGGGTCTCCTACTGCTGTCTTGACCAACGAGTGCTAGCATTCCCCACTGTTTTCCTTATTTGTGTTCTGGTGCCTGCCATTATTTTGTTATTCACTTGGCCAATCAGTGTTTGAGCTTCCCGTTCTTTCCTTATATGGATGATGTTGTACAACTGTGGTTAAGGGCGGTCTCTCAACTATCGAGGAAAGCTGTTACAACTGTTCCATTCATATAAACATGGGGGAGGTCCGGCAACAGTTTCGAGTGTCTGCTTGTGTTTACTATAAGGTAGAAAAGACTAAAAGGCAGCTAACCGTTTAAAAATTACACTACCCCCTACAGGTGTAGTTTTGAAAATGTATTTGTAAAATGCAGGCTGGGTCTTCAAGTGACCCCACCAAATCCCTGTTTCCAGATGTGGGTCATGTTGAAGACCCACATATGCTGGGAATACAGCCCCCATACGCCACCGGGGGTTAACTCAAACAAATTCTCTGCTCTCCCTGGATGCAACATTGCACAACACAACTGCTAGGAAAAGAAACAGTTACTTTCCAAAAACGTAACATGTGAAATAAATTAATACGAACAAGAGTAGGCTATTCGGCCCCTCAGGTTTGCCCTGTCATATAATAAGAACATGGCTGATCTACTCCAGGGCTCAACTCCACTTTCTTGCCAACTCCGTGTATCCCTCCATACCTCTCTGGGTTATGGAATTCCGGACATTTACTACCTTCTGAAAGAAGACATCACTCTGCTTCTCAGATTTAAATCGATGTTCCATATTCGGTATCTATATCCTCGAGTCTGAGACTCCACCCAGCAGTGGAAACAACTTGTCATTATCTACCTTCTTAAGCACATTCTGTGTCTTGTATTTATCAGCGGTATCACTCCTCATTCATTTAAAACCAAATGAATAATCGCCTCACCATCTTAGAGGTTCTCAATAACTCAACCATTTCAGCCCAGGAATCCGCTTCATGAACCAACCTAGTTACTTGCTGCATCAGCATGCTGACTTTATGTTTCATACACATGGCCACTCCAATCCCTTTGTACTGCTCCTTTTCTGGAAGTCCCCTCCATTAAATAACTGCCTGCCTTTTGATTCTCAGTCATCCACAACTTTGGATGTGTATTGCTTTCAGCTCTCGCCGTCAGGCTATTAGTATAGAATGTAAATAACGGATGCCATTTGACTGATATTTGTCGTAGTCCAGCAGATTCACCTTGATCTTGAAGATCCATTAATCCTGACTCTCCGATTTCTATGTGTTAACCAATCATTATCCCATGTTATCACATTAGCCGTCATCCTACGAACTTCTGTCTTTGTAAGAGCTTTTATTCTGTAATGCCTTGCGAAAAATCTCTGGAAAGCCTGGTTTCTACCAGATCCCCTTTATCAAGTCCGCTTGTTACATTCTCAGGCATCTCCAGAAATACTTTGCATGATTTTACGGGGCAAAGTATAATTGCCTTTCACAAAACAACAGTGACTCTATGTGAAGCTTTTCTAAATGTTCATGCTGGCCAGGATTTCCAAATTAGGCTTGTCCAATCTACTTTCATGTGGCCCATATGCCCCGAAATGTTTCCCATTCATATGTGTGTCCAAATGACTTTTAAAAATTGCAGCTGTACATGCATCTACCACTCTTCCTCTGGCAGCTCATTCCATACCCACACCACCTACTGTGTAAAACTGTTGCTCCTTCGTTCCTTTTAAATCTCCCTCTTTCACTTTAAAACTGTGCCTTCTATGTTTGAACTCCCCCATCCCTTGGAACAGACCGTGACTATTCACCCTATCCATGCCTCTCATGATTTTATAAACTTCTATAATGTCACCCCTCAACCTTCTACACTCCAATACTAACATCGAGAACAAGCGTTTAAAGATAAGCACTGCACATTTGACACTATATTAAATATGACAGTAAAACAATATTCAGCCCAAACCTCATACTGTTATTTGTTTTTCTCCATATTATAATACTAAGACAGCAAGAAACATTTACTAGTGCCAGTAAGAAGTTAAACACCTGAATTCCTTTGTCTAAAAGGGGTGATGATCTCGACAATGAAGACGTAGTTATGGTCAGATCAATATAATATCACATAGTTAACATTCTCCCTCCTGGCCTCCCCATGACCTTGTGTGATTGTGTCTTCTTTAGCTTGCACTCAGGAGAGAGAACCCCTTTTCTCCAGCCACGTCTTAATTTAAACCAGTTCTTTATCATCTTCTTGTTCACCACTGTTAAGCGCCTGTTTATCTTTGCCACACCCTATTTTCCCTGTCACCCTTCCCCCATCTCTGGCAAGGGATTAAAAATATCAGTTTCCAATCCTTTTCAGTTCTGAAGAAGTGTCACACTGAGCGAGAAACGCTAACTCTGTTTCCCTGTCTCTGCAGATGCAGACAGATGTGCTGAGATTCTCCAGAAATGAATGGCTCAGAACAAATTTTCAATTAAATAAATAACTATGGATTCTGCAAATAAAAGTACAAAAATTGTTGGAGAAACTGGGAGCTTTGTAGAGGGTCACTGGACGTGGAAGTTTCACTATGCATTCACTCCAGAAGATGTTGCAACATCAACTGCAGTTTCTTCAGCAATTTCTCTTTCTGAACAATTTCCGAAGAAGTATGTCAAAGATGCTCAAACATTCCATCCAACATGGAGCACCATACACTGGGGACTGAACGATAATGCATGCTGACAAGTTCCTTGATTCTGAAACTGCATAAGACTGGCATCACTGACACTACGGATGTCTTAATCATGGTCAGGGAGAAAAACAGAGGGAGACACATTCACTTCGAACACAGAAGATGTCATTACGGATGAAATATTGTTGAGTGGATGAAACACCTTACCCTCATCATGATACCACAGAATCACAGATGCCAGTTTTCAATCAATTCGATTCGCTGCCCGTGACATGAAGAAATAACTGAACACAGTAGAAACGGCAAAGGCAATGAGCCCTGACACAATTCCTGCAATAGGTCTGAAGACTTGTGCTGCACAACAACTGTTTCCTTGAGGAAATTGTTTCATTCCAGCTCCAACTCTGACATTCCCCTGGCAATCTGGTAAATTACTCAACTATGTCCAATCCCCTAAGAGGGGAATAACTGAAATCTGACCATTTACCGCCCCTTCAGTCCCATCACGACATTCAAATTGGTGGGAATTCTCTTCGACAGACCTTTCAAGCAACACAAAACTAACCAGGCCAGTGTGGTTGCCGATAGGTCCCCATGTGGAGATGGTGCTGTTGTGGAAATGTCAATGGATTGCTAATCCAGACCAGCCTAATGGTCTGGCAGCTGGTGGAAGTTAAAAGTAATTAATAAAATATCGAGACCTAAAGTCTGGTGTCAGTAACAGTGATCTTGTGTCCAATGTTGATTGTAAACATTGATCTTCTTCACCAATATACTTTCAGGGAGTGAATCACCCGTGCTTTCCTGGTCTGGCCTAAAAGTGACTCCAGACGCACAGACATGTGAACTCTTCAATGGTCTCTGAATCGGCCAAGCAAGACACTCTTTGTATCACACTGCTCCAAGGTCTTAAAGGATATAACCGGACAGAACATCCGGCCCCAGTCTCAGTATCCGAAAAGGGAATGGGAAACACAGTCCTGTTGACACTGCAGAGGCCTCCTTCCTAACAGCTGAGAGCTTATGACAACATTTACAGAGCTCTCACACAGACTGCACAGAAATATCGGGAAAGGAGGAGGTCATTCAATGCATTGAGCTTTCCCCGTGTTAATTCATGGTGCAAAGTCTCCTCATTGCAGTTTTCCCCATACAGTGTTCATTTCTCTGAATATGTTTAAACATTCTGAAATGTAAAATAGGAACTGCTGTAATTCCTTCGGTCCACCAATTTTGCTCCTCCATTCAATATACAGGCAGTTCTCCGATAACACGTATTTATTAAATACGATATGGCTATGGTTCCTTGTATTAAGTAACCTATCCCGGGGAATTATCATCCCTGCTTCCAAATTGTCTCGCCCTGACAGAGTTTTATGTATTTCAGTGAGAGCTTCACTGATTTTCCTGAAGCCCATGGAATACAGGCCCAGTCGCCCCAAACTCTGCTCCCACAACAAGCCTGTCATCGCAGAGATCCGTCTGCTCATCATTCACTGCACTCCCTCAATGTCACAGTTTTGCCCTTTATTAGGTCAGGAGACCGAAATTGCACACAATATTGCGCAATGTTCGAGATTGGGTCTCATCAAGGCCCTGTATTGCTGCAGTAAATGATCCCTACTCATGTATCCAAATCTCCCTTAACTGAAGCTCAATGCATTATTTCTCTTCCAAACTGCTTACTTCTCCTGCAACTTTGCTTCCAGTGACTGGTGTACAGGGAGATCAAGATTCTTGTCAATGTTACTGCTCCCCACTTGCTGCGTTAATATTCATTGGTCAACGTGCTAATGCCATTCCCAGTATTGACTTCCGTGCTCAGAACTCACTGCCCTGCATGGACTCAGAGGGCTGCACAGAAATAAACAAAAATGCAGCTTAAGTTCATTTGTAGAGCAACATTCTTCAACCAATCTCTTTTCAAATGATGGGCTGCCATTCTATTTTCCCATCAACGAACACAACATCACATCTCTCCCATTGCTCTCCATCTGCCAGGTATTTGCCCAGTCACTCCACTTGTCTCAATTACCTTGAAGCTTTTTTTTTACATTCTCCTCACCCACTCTCAAACTGATATCGTTTAGTGCAGTCAGCGGATATTGCAGTGTGTAAATTGCATTTGTGCCCCTCAGCCAAAGGTATGATGTGTACTGGGAATAGCTGGATCCCAAATCACGATCCTTGTCATATCATCCAAGCCTTCCGTTCAAAAATTATGGTTTTATTCCTACTCAGTGTTTCCTGGCAGCTCTCCCATTCTAAAACCATGACCGTATATTAGCCCAAGTCCCACAGGATTCGAATTTGCGCAATAGGCTTGGGGCTTTATCAAAAATCTTTCTGAGATTCCAATCGTATGGCATTGATAACTTCTTCACAATTTTGCTAAAAGCCAGTTTCTCAAATATGATTTCCATTTCATAAATCTCTGTTCACTTTGTCTATACCCACTACTTTCAATCCAATACTTTCTCTAAAACTGTTCGTTGCTAATTTCATTATTCCCTTCTTCTCACTAGACTAACGTTCCCTAGTGTTTCTAGGAAGTTTTCTTTATTGTTTTGCTTTGTTCTGTGAAGGCATAACTGAAGTATTTTCTCCATAGTTCTGCTATTTCCCTGCCCTCAATTATCCGGTAACAGACTGTAAGAAAGTTGCACTTTTTTCTCTTAATTTTGCCACTGATATATTTTCAGAAGATATTAGAAGTGCACTCACATAAGTGTTGATAAGATATTTTTCAGAAACCCATCAATTCCTATCTTAAACGACTCATTGATTGACCTTCCACAACCACACAATCACAGAAGCACAGACTCTGAACCATCAGAAAACAGCACGGTCTACATTAGCCTTACTTTCTGACACAAGGTCTGTAGCCGTGAATCTTAAGGAATTTCAAGTGCACAACCATGTATTCTGTAATGGTTGTGAGGTTACCATAATAATTCCCGTCTCAAGAAGCACATTGCAGACGCTAAACACTCTGGGTGAAAATCAGTCCTCAAATCCTCATGAAACCTCAAACCCTTCACTTTTAAATTATGGGCCTTTGTCTAAAAGGAACAGCTGCTGTCTATCCACCCTGTCAATGTCCCCAGTAATCTTATCCTTCCGAATCACATCCCCCTCAGCCTTCTTTCTTGCAAACTAAACAACCCGAGCTTATCCAGCCTCTCTCCATGGCTGATATGCACCATCCGAGGGAACATCCTGGTGAATCTCCTCTGCAACCCCTCGAGTGCAATCACATCCTTCCTGTAATGTGGTTCCCAGTACGACACAAAGTATTCCACCTTAACAAAACCACAATTTCGCATAGCTCTGATAATCTATGCTTCGATGAATAAAGGCTATGTTAACGGTCCACTATGCTTTCTCAAATTGTGTATTAACTTGTCCGGTCACATTCAGGGATGTGTGGAGAAGCACCCTCTGACCTTCCTAGTGTCAGTCCATCTGCCATTGATTCACCCATTTGACCAATCCATCTGTATCTTCCTGAAACATAAGACTTTCCTCCTCACTGCTAACCACCCGGACAATCATTGCATCAAACCCAAACATACTTAGCACCCGGTCCCACCCCTCGTCCATATTCACAGCTGCATCATTTATGATTACCACAAGTAATAAGGTTAACAATCACACAAAACCAGCTTCTAGTCTAACAGGTTTATTCAGAGGCACGAGCATTCGAAGAGATGTTTCTTCATCAGGTGGTTGTGAATTTTGATGAAGAAGCAGCGCTTCGAATGCTCGTGCCTTTGAATAAACCTGTTAGACTGTAAGCTGGTGTTATGTGATGTTTAACAATGTCCACCCCTGTCCAACACCAGCACCTCCGAATCACACATAATAAGGGTCACAGCACTGATCCCTGGGGTACACCATTGGACACTGGCCTACAGTCACACAGCAGCCTTCTACGACTACCTCCTGTCTCCTATCACTGAAGTTGATTTGGAAGCAACTTGACAAGTCACGCATGAGTCCTAACTGTTCCCTTGATATTCTGTTCCGATTGACACACTTATAGATTATCTGGGGATTCTCCCAAATCTTGCCCTGTCAGCAGGTTTCCATGCACCTGTGTTAGTAAAGTTCCTACCAAGTGAGGAATTTCCTCCTTATTGCAGTCTTAACTGTACTGAACCAGATCATGACATTATTTGCCTTGAATGAGAATTAGACAGCTAGGGAAGCGTACTGTTAATTTCCAACTTGTTCAATGTTTTGTGAATTTCCTAAATTTCACTGTGACTCACCTCTCATTCTTTGAAGTGCTGGAAAACATAGGCCGAGTTTCCTCATCAGGCAACCTCACCATCTGAGGGATTAATCTGCAACATGCCCATAGCACATCCTCTGTGGTCAGTATATTCTTTCTGAGATTCGGTCACCAAAACTGTGCACAATACTCCAGGTACAGTCCCACCAACACGCTGTGAAACTGCTTCAACATGTCTTTACGTCAATGTTCTGATTCTCATAAATGAAGGCGAACCAAACTTTAAATTTCCACTTACATATATTCCTCCGAACACCCTTCATAATCATTGCATTTACGAACTCATTATTTGAGTTCTTATAGAAACCCTTCTGAAAATCCAATGTATGCCACTTCTAGTGGTTCCCCATTGTCTATGCTTTAAGAAACAACATCATACAATTCCTAAGTTTATCAAGTATGATTTGTCTATCAGAAACTTATACTGATTCTCTCCATTGTTGCTGTTAATTTCTAACAATCAAAAATCTCATCCTGTGTAAAAATTTCAAAAGTTTCCCTAAAGATCTCAAGTCAATTGGTCTGCAGTTCTCCGCGCAATGTCTTTTTCCCTTTGTAGCTGTTTGGATCCCTTCCATTCATCTGTAGTGCTTGGATCATTTTTACTGACTTCAATTTATCTATAATTGGCTTCCAGTCTCTGCAGAATGTGCAGGAAAATAAAACACAGTCATCAACAATGAAATCAATACCACTATTGGTGATATATTTCTGATATTTTGATATGAAGTACATCTGTTTCATCAGACTGAGAAATGCTCAATCCAGCTCCATGTTCAAGTATTACCTTGTTACTGCTATGAATTGACTTTATGTCTTTAGGTCAGAAGGCCGATATGATCAGTTGGTATTACTGAGTGATTTTCCAGAACATTCTCCATGAAGATAGACGTAAAAATAACTGGCTATATCTCTGCCATTTGCCTGTTCTCCACAATGACCTCTCCTCTCCCGATTACAGCTTTCCACATTTGACCTTGCTTTTATTTTGTTTCCTTTGAAATATCGATCGTAGACTGATGCAGCCGTTGTGTTCCTGTTATTTTAGCATGCAGGTTCACTTTTTGCTTTCCTTATCAGTTTCATGGCCTTCATTACCTGGATCGTTAATTTCCGAGATTTCTCACGTTCAAAAATATCTAGAATTCTTCTGAAGTCACGTCCTATGATGGATATATTTTCTAATTTGTTATGTTAACCATCATTGAGTCACTTTCTCACATTTTGGTGTTTGTACCAGAAATAAATAAGCATATTTTTCAGACTTTGCAGTATTTATGAAATCACCTGGTTCTGAACAGATATATTCAGGAACACTGCAGGAGGATAGAGGTCTGAGTTATAAGGAGAGAATGGACAAGCTAGGACTTCTTACTTTAGCGTGTATGAGGCTGAGGGGATATGACCGAAGTGTATAAGATCATGACAGGCATGGGCCGAGTGAATTCACACAGTATTTTTTATCCCAGGGTTGGGCAATCACAGACTAGAGTGCATCAGTTTAAGGACAAAGAAGAAAAAAAATAAAAGAGAGGCTGAGGAACAACTGTTTTACCCACAAGCTGGTACACATGTGGAATAAGCTGCCAGCAGAAGTGGTTGAGGCGGGAACATTAACAACATTTAAAAGGCATTTGGACAAAACACGGATAAGGAAGGATTGGAAGGATATACAGCAACGGCGGGGAAATGGGGTTAGCGCGGATGGACATATTGGTCAGAATAGACTAGTTTGAGCCGAAGAACATGTCTCCGTGCTGTAGGACTCTAAAACTCTAACAATCATTGCTTGTCTCCCACTGAATGTTATGTTGTACTTTCCCAATTCACTGAAGCTAACTTGACCCTCTAGCCTTCAGTCTCCCATGATGTTTAATCAGAATGTTCAATCATTTTATATTGTATACAGACATCATGTAAAGTGCACGTTATTAATGCCACAATTCTTTAAATGCTGCTTCAGAGCAAGGGTATAAATTAGCCCGTATAACCACACAACACCAAATCCAAAATAACCTGCTGTCTATTTTGCTTCACAACATACTCTTCAACCCATCTCATTTACACTTACAGAATTTGTTTTTCACATGAGCAATCACTTAGTTAATGCAGTTTAGATGCAACTTGATACCAACCAATAAGATTGCAGTATCCACAATACTTGCTTATCGAATTTCCAGGGCATATGATACTCAGATTTTTCGCAACTGTTTTGGTTTAGATATATAACGCACTGATATTTGCTTCTCCTTGCTATTTATAAGCTCTACCTGAGCTGATTCTCTGGAATCTGAGCAAAAGGGTCTGTGGCGTTATTAATGATACACTTCAACAAGACATTTGTGGAGGCTCATCTCGACGCTGAGATGATTTGAAGAAACGTCCATCAATTCAGGACAAGCAACAATATCCTCCCCACTCTGTCTGGAGAAATGTCACCGTATTCTTTCTGCTCCCTCACACTCACTGTGCACCTGTTATAGCACCGACCCCCGAACAAGGTTCACGCTGTATTTCCAAATAAGGCTCAGGCACGACTAATCTCACGATTGAATTCAGCAACTTTCTTCCTCCCTTTCATCTAGGCAACAGCCCCATACTAAGAATACTATACTGGTTCAAACTGTCGACTGACTCCTTCCAGACACCTCACAATCCCCCCCACCTACACCGGCACTAAGAGCAGGGTCACCAACTCCCACTCTCCCTCTCTTTCTCGCAATGCAGGAGAAACAGCCTGGAATAGGACTGAAAGGTCCAAGCCGAGTGGTGGAGTGCCTGATATCCGTTCCCTCACCCCCCTCCCCTCGCCATGGTGTGGCTGGAGAGGACTGGGATGCCTCGAGTGGAGATTCTGAAACATTCACTTCCCACCAACCGAGTAAGGAGCAATGTTCAGTGAAGGGCAATTCTCACTTTCAAATCCAGTGGCTCTTCCAACGTCAGTCCTTTCGTTTCTAAATCAAATCAGAGAGACCTCACTGCACAGAGGTGCAGACACAGAAAAACACAGAAGTACTGGTAAGCATCCCAATATATAAACACACACAATACTTATAAGGAAATAGGCATACAGACATGTAGAAACACACAGAGACATATACAGTCACATACAAATAGACACAAACATAGATAAGAAACACACAGGCTGATGCACAGATAGACAAAGGTAGACACACAAACACACAGATAACAAGATCATGGATGCACACGCAAACACACACACGTATATATATATACACGCAAACACACGCATGCACAAACAGACACATACGCACTCACAGAGACACAAACACATGCACACACATACAGACACATACAGACAGACACGCACACATATACAAACACAGCGGCACAGACACTCGTGTCATTAAGACACAAATCGATATGGTTTGAATTTGTAAGGGGATCAAGGATTCCAGGGAGATGGCAGAAGAATGAAGTTGAGGTGCATATAAGAAATTATTGAACTGAACTTCAGACATGATGGGGCGAATGACCTCATTCTGCTCCTTGCTTTAATGTTCTTGTGGTAATATGCTAATAGGTATGCTCTTCCTGAGACGGCAGCAGAGGCTGGGTTGGATACATATTTGATTGGAAAGGGTTAGTGGGAACGTGGGGCATGTTTGAAGTCTGGAATGCTTTATGATTATTCCTAATTGTTCTGTCCTTATGTCTGAAAAGAGGTGGTAATTTGATGTTAGTTTAACACAGTTTAAAATAACGGGTCCCACAATTAAATAAGGACGTCCCTTTCCCTTTAACGTTGTGCTATCTGTGGTGTCCTCATCTTCGGGGAGCAGTGAAGACTCGGTTATTGAAGATATTCAACGCTGAGAACGACTGATTTGGATAAAGAGGAGATTCAATGTTTATTGGCAACAGACAGGAGGCGGATGTTCAGACACACTCGGATCAGCCATAAGCATTCTGAATGGTGCAGCTGAATGGCCAACAGCTGCCCCTACCCCAATGTGTTGTTCTCTCAATCCACCCCACGAGGCTGATGCAGAGATATACTACTCCCCCACCCCATGTTTTGCTCTCTCAATCTACTCCCCGAGGATGTTACAGAGATATACTGCTGCCTCTGCCCGATGTGTTACTCCCTCAATCCACCCCACGAGGCTGCTTTAGAGATATACTACTCCTCTCCCCCATGTTTTGCTCTCTCATTCCACCACTGAAGGCTGTTACAGAGATAGACTGCGGCCCCTAACTCATGTGTTGTAGCCTCAATGCATCCCACGAGGCTGTTACAGAGATATGCTGCCGCCCCTGCCCCATGTGTTGTTCCCTCAATCCACCCCTCGAGGCTGTTGCAGAGATATATTGTTGTCCCTACACCATGTGTTCTTCCCTCAAATCACTCCTCGATGCTGTTACATCAACCCATGAGTTGTAGCCTCAATGCACCACATGAGGCTGTTACAGAGATATACTGCTGCCATTGCCCCATGTGTCTCTCGCTCTACTCCCCCCTCGAGGCTGATATAGAGATATACTAAGCCCCCTCCCCATGTTTTGCTCTCTCAATCCACCACTCGAGGCTGTTACAGTGATATACTGTTGCCTCTACCCCATGTGTTGTTCTCTCAATCCAACCCTCGATGCTGTTACAGGGTAGGGGACCACCCCATTCTGTCAAACAGGATCGTTACAATGAGACAGGAGGAGACCATCCTGCCCCTCGAAGGAGTTACACAGGAATATGGAATGAAGTAATTCAGCTCGAAGAGTACATTACACAGCCCAGGAGGAGGCCATGCAATTTGCCTAAACGAGTCCACAGGAAATAGAGAATAGAAATAAATGTTTATTTTCAGTTTGCAAAGCTGTAACTGGTTAGTGAGCAAACCTGCAGCGGTAAGAACATTACGTGAGTTGTCAATTTTGGCATGAAGGATAAAACAATGGTAAACAATTTAAATGGAGAGAGATTGCAGAACTCTGTGATACAGGAGATTTCCATGTTCCTGGGACAGGAAGCACATGAAGTCAGTCTGCAGATGCAGCAAGTGATTTGGAAGATAAGTGGAATGGGGCTGTTTTTAACAAAGGGTATCAGATTTAATCGCAGGCATGTTTTACTGCATTTGTACAGGGCATTGCTGAAACCACATCTGATACACTGCGTGCGTTTTGGATTCCAGAAACTAAAAAAAGGATATAATTCTTTTCGAACATTTTCAAAGAGGTTCCCCTTTACTCATTCCTGGAATGAGGGCCTTTTATTATGGGGGAGTTAACAGTTTCGAACTTACCTGGGAAATATAATTGAACCATCCATGACTTTCTGAAAAGTGCTGAAAATGTGTTGCTGGAAAGCGCAGCTCGTCAGGCAGCATCCAATTTTCTGAAAAAGGGCTTATGCCCGAAACGTCGATTCTCCTGTTCCTTGGATGCTGCCTGACCTGCTGCGCCTTTCCAGCAATACATTTTCAGCTCTGATCTCCAGCATCTGCAGTCCTCACTTTCTCCTCCTTTCTGAAAAGTGCATCAGCTTGACACATATTTTCTCTTGTCAGGGAGACTAAAGCGAGAGAATAAATTTTAAGAAAAAGATGTATTGATATTAACATACGTACTATGAAGACACCTACCAATATTTACAAGTTACACAAACACAGGAAAGCATGTCAATAATTTATAAAGTGGGAACATTTGTTTGCGATCGAAAGGCGCTGTGTACAACAAGAACAATGACGCACCTGCATATAGTCCATAATCCAGAGAACATTTCCAGAGAATGTTATGGAGATCGCACATGGTCCAGTTTGGTGTTCAATTGACATTATTCTATGTTCCAACACAGAGAGGGAGAAAACTGTTCACTGCCTGAGAAGGAGCAGGTGATTGATCCCTCTCTCTTACTTTGTTCTACCCGATAGCAAACTGTGAGACCATAAATTCCCTGAGTTATCTTTCCCACTTGTGAAGGATTCCGGTGAGGATTCATTGGAATCTCTTCACTGCCTGAAACAAAGATAATTCAGCCAAATCCAACTGTTCCCGAAAGAAATCCCATTACCAGCAGCTTGTGTGAGCAGAATAACTTCAAAGGCAGAAACGCTTGGGGCACTCTTGTCATGTTACCATTTGTTATGAGTTCAAATTTCTCTGTCTCACATCTTTCTAGAAAATGCCCTCCTCTGAGAACCATATCATTGGCCACATCACTAAACTGGATGCATTAAAAATCGTTGTAACCAGTGGAGGAGTGGAACTGGAAAAGAAAACAGTGACCCTCCAACATTGGTTGGAACACAAATGAGAAATTCTCAAGGGCTGTTCAAGTGGAAATTCCCTTCCCCAGAAGCTTGGGGTGCCTGGATGTTTGCATTTATTCAAAGTTGCGTTGTATTCAAACATTTGACGACACGTGAATGTAGAAAAATGGTACAGCCCACATAGCTCAGCTGACTTACAAAATACTTTACATCTCTCTGACTGCAACATTCAATAACAGAACGTTCAGGAAAATTACAATCATTAACTTTGCAATTACAGGACATGAGAAAATAAGGAGCAAGATTTGGTAACTCGGACGTTCAAGCTATCGTATACCCCCATGGCTGATATACTGTTGGCATTAATTCGTCTTTAATGTCCAATTCTTCACACCCCTTAGCATTCTGACTGGTCAAAAATTCATGTACCACCTCTTTGAATACTTTCAGTGATATAACTCTCCTCACTCTCTAGCCCAGATAATTCCTGGCATTGATTACACTCTAGGAGAGGTCAACATTCCCCACCCGTACACCACGATCTATTGATATGAACAAGAGGTGAACACAGGGGCTCAGGAAGGAATGAATGCCTTGATAACAAGGCAGTATTTGACTGAGGATCGCATCAGGACCACCTACTTATTTGAGTTTAATGGGAATCAGGTGTATCCTCCCCGCTTGTTGTGGTCTTTCAGAGAACAAAGGAAGATGTTTGTGTTCGGTGACCGACAGTCCTCTCAGTCTTGGGACATCTCTGCAGGAGATGCTCAGGTCAGCTGCCTCGAAACAAACATCTTCAGCTGGTTCCTCACTGTCTTTCCTCATCATAAAACCAGAAATGGGGTTGGTCACTGAAGATCACCCAATGTTCAGAACAATGTGTCACACCTCAGCTCCTGAACCAGTCTGTGTCCATGTGCAGTAAGCCCCGGACAGCATTCAGGCTTGTGCTGTTAAAGTTTCATTAACATTCATGTAACAGGAAGGCCAGACATTCTACATTCCCACAGTTAAATGAAGAGCTCATTTAGCATCTCAAGCACGTTAGAAACGGAAATGTGGAAACTATTCAGCCCATCGAAACGACTGAACAAAGAGAGGGACCGCCCATTCAATCCCCCTGCCTGTTCCACAGGAAGAAGAGGGGTCTGGTTGCCACATAAAGCTGTTAAACAACAACAGGCAGGGCCAAGTCAGACACATGAACATGTTCAATGGGAACTGGAGGAGGCCATTCAGCACCTCGAGACACTTATACAGGAACAGGAGGGTGTCATTGATGCTCCAACCTGACAAATCAATGTTCCTCGTGGCTCCATTACCTATGGGACACATGACATTTTAACGTGGTTTGCAGCAGTGAGGAAGGAAGCCAGATGTTTTGTGTCAAGTCTCAGAGAGGCATCTTCCATCTCTGAAAAGACAGACCCGTTTTCTCCATGTACATGAGAAGCTGGTGGGGATAGTTAACTGTTTTAGAATGAAGATATTGTGATTGTTGTCGGGATTGTGGATAATATGACGTTCGGTGCAGGATCATACATTAAATGCACTGTTTTAATGTGGGGAGAGTTTATTCAAAGACTGACTCTGTCTCTCTCAAACAACATGTGGAGTGGGGGTGGGATGAAAGGAACGCCCTCAGAGTCTCTTAACCTATTGAGAATCATGTAACCCGAGTTAAAAAAAAAAGCCATGGAATTTATCACCGTAACAGTCTCTGTTTAGAACATAATGAATGACTGTCCATCCCCCTTAAGGTTCAACGCAATCACCTCTTATTCACTCACTGAGATTCATTCACTGCTCATGGTACCTTCATCCCAGGGATTAGTCTGGTGAAACTTGAGAAAAAGTCTATCCAAGTACCCCCAATACTGCCTCAACAACACTCTCAGGGATGATCGCAATAACCCTTTTCTCTCACTTAGACATCGCCGTTTCTTTCCTGTGCCACAAAAAGAGCAATTCCTTTTCTATGCACCACGACTGACATGGAATGTATTAGTCCCTTATTTTTGTACGTTAGCATCAATAAAGCAAACATCAGAGATGCGTATGGAGATGTGCATCACTCTCGGGAAAATTGCAATGAGATTGAATTCACCTAAAATAGGGGATGATCACCTAACAGAATAGAAATGAGCAGTAGGAATACGGGAAACATACAGAGGAAGGGAGCTATCTTTACTTCTGCTCTTCTCTCGCAGGATGTATGCAGCCCTGGTCAGGGCAGCATGTTATGCCGATCTTGAACTGAGTGGCTGGTTCAGCTGTTCCACTGGACAGTAAAGAGTAAAGCACATTCCTGTGTGGTTGTAGTGTTACAACATAGGGTAAATTCTCCAGCTTAATGTAAAACGAGCAACAGAGAAAATATATATCCACTGCAGTAATCTGTGAAAATTCTAGAGTCCAATACTGTTTAAAGTAAAAATTAACAACTTTATTTCTAAAAATATAACAGGGAATAATAGACGAAAGACTAATTACAACTTTTTTCTCTAACCTATCTTTTACACCACCCCTCCCCTCCCCCCACTATACTCGTCCGATAAGGCTCCTAATTAACATTTACAAAACAAAACTTCTTTTCTCAAAACCAAGCAGCTTTCGGTTCTTCTCCATATTCCTGTCTTCTTTTCTTCTTTGGGATTCTACTTTACCAGTTACTAATCAATAAAGATACCGAGAGGAGAGCTAATTCTCAGGCAGTCATTGCATGCTCGTAAGTTGGCAGTTCTCCTCTCAAATGTTCAATTTCCCACGATCTTGTACCCCCGCCCCCCCAAACCATTGGATTGTGTCATTGGCTTTTAAGATCCTCAATATACTAACTTCAATCTTGATCGGAGGTGAGTATTTTGGGATATAATTTAAACTGTTTGGCTGAATTTGTTTTTGTCTTGAGACAGTGAGTTAATCGAGTTGTTCAGCCAAATGTTGCATGAAATCTATTCTTCAGAATACTTGGTGCTGTCAGGTAGTTATTGCTGGGTTTTAATTCTCTTAAAGGTGCAGTACAGCCACATGTTAATCACAAAAGTCACACTGAAACCTGACTAGGGAAGAATGACACATTTACTTCCCGAAATGACTTGGGCTAAACTGATGGGATTTCACAGCAAATGAAAATAGTTGCTTTTAAATTCCACCAATTTCCATCATGAGATATTAATAGACTATTATTCTGTGGCTCTATAGCATGATTCAATGGTTTGAACGCCATAAACTGTCGTCCCGTTTGTGCAGAGAACAAGTTAAACATTCTCAAGAGCAATTATTTGGTGACGGACATGTGGTTGGAAGGAACTTGAAACTGTTGCATCTGGATTAAACAAAGGCACAAATCATGGTTTATTCAGAAGTTGCACTAAGACTAAGAACGAGACAGGGATATCATGACAGTGATATTGGATAGGATTTGTGAGTGAGGAGGAGATGGAAATGTAAATCTGTGAAGGACAAAATGGATTATGGAGTTTGAAAACAGTCTGGTTCCCTCTCGCACATCATTGACTAATTTATAAATAATAGTTTGATACGTATAATTTATAAGGAAATGAGTTTTTGTTTGGAACTGAAGACATTGTCTTGCACTTTCTAAAATTTATATATCATGAGCAGAAATTCAGCTCAACCCAGTTTAGTAGACAAATATAATGCCTTACCAGGAACACCAACTATAGCGAGGATGGGATAGTAACCACCTTGAATAATCCAAAGGATATCCTGGATCCGTGATGCTACTGATATCCAAGGCCGAGAAAGATAGTAAAGACACAACGATAAGCTACTGTCCATTGTTGTAACATTCCAGTCTAATGCTCTCGCATTCTGATCCAATGTTGGAACATTCCAGTTTGATGTTATCAGATTCTGATCCATTGTTGGAAGATTCCAATCAAAGGTCCTCAAATTCTGAACCGTTGTTGGAACATTCCAGTCTAATGTACTCAGATTCTGATCTCTTCTCCCCTTCTCTCTCGCGCTGCTGATCCCTGTTAGTGGTGTCAGTGATGCTGTTACTGATACTATGGGATAACACATTGAACAGAGCCCATGTATCATTCAACAATGGAAGTTCTCCACTGGGATAATTAGGATCCACGGAGATTGACATTAATCACAGTCACTGAACTAATACCTCCATTTAACCCCTTTTAATTCAATATTGATGTTATTAGAATTCAGAAGAACGTTTAAAATTTATACATTTGGAATGGGATATGTGGGGGTGACTGAGAGAATGAATATTGGAGATGGTAGATTGATTGCGTGTAATCATTCAATCTGCCTTGGATATGGGAGTAATGTCAAAGGACTGTCAGAACATCAACAAGTTTCTCCATTTATAAATGGAAACATACATTCTGTAACTACTGATCCGTGATTATAATGTCAGTAAAATATGGATAGAACTTTTGTTGTCCATAATCTGACAGAAAAATGTGCCCACGTCAGCATGAGTGATAACAGAAAATGGCATGGATGTGTTAGCAGACAATATGACATGACACAAAAGTCAGATGATTATTCGAGGACAAGAGAGGACAGGTGACGGTCATGCTGTTAATGTTATTGATGTCAATCAACTGTGATTAAGTGCCATTCACTGGATATCAATTGCAGTGTGATTATGCTATTGGGGACGTGGCTGCTGAGACTGGAGGGAGGAAACATGATATTTCCGAGTAATCAGTATTATAATGTTACTCTTTATAAATCATTTGAAGATCAAATTCCAGGATGCAACTCCAATGAGGAATGAGCAGAGCCAATATTAACGATGCAATCAGAAGATATTGGAGCAGAAGCCCATTGAGCCTGCTCTGCCATTCAATGATCACTGTTAAGCTTCTCAACCCCATTTTCCCCATTTCTACCAGTAACCCTTGATTCCCTTTACAGTCAAGAACCTATCTGTCTCACTCTTAAATGTACTCAATGATATGGACTCGACAGCCCTCTGTGGCCTCTGTGGCAGTGAATTCCATAGATTCACCGCTCTCTGGCTGAAGTGGTTTCTCCTTATCTCAGTTAGAAAAGGTCTTCTCTTTACTCTGTCCCATCGGGTACTAGTCTCTTCTACCATTGGATATATCTTCCCAAAATCTACTCTGTCCGAGATCATTTAGTATTCTGTAAGTTTCAATTAGACCTCCTAATATCCTTCTGAACTGTATCAAATTCAGACAAAGAGCCCTCAAATATTCTTCATATGTTAAGCTTTTCATTCCTGTCTCCATTCTCGTGAATCTCGTCTGAAAACGCTCCAGAACCAGTGCATCCTTCCTGAGATATTTGACTCAAAAATGCGCACAATAATTCAAATTTGGCATGACCAAAGCCTTGCAGAGCCTGAGAAGTACATCCCTGTTTTTATATTTAAGCCTTCTTGAAATAAATGCCGTCATTGTATTTGCCTTCCTAACTGCTGCCAACTCGCAAATTTGCCTTTCAAGACACCTGGACTAGAACTCCCTAGTCTTTTTGCACTTCAGACTTCTGAACTTGCTCGCTATTTAGAAAATAGTCCATGCCTCTTGTCATTCTGGCAAAATGCTTTCCCACACTTTTCCACATTGTACTCCATCTGCCACTTCTTTGCTCACTCTCCAAACCTGTGAAAATCTTCAGCAGGTGAAAGTGAGGACCGCAGATGCTGGAGATCAGAGTCAAAAACTGAGGTCATAGAAAAGCACAGCCTGTCAGGCAGCATCCGAGGAGCAGGAGATTCGACGTTTCAGGCATAAAGCCTTCATCAGGAATGTGGGGTAGGTGGAAGGGGGCAGAGAGAAAAAAATGGGAGGGGCTGGCATCTGGGAGGAAGGTAGCTTGGAAGGACACATCTTAATGAAGGTGGGTGGTGATAGTGATAGATCAGAGTGGAAGGTGGAGTGGATAGATGGGAAGGAAGATGGGCAGGTAGGGCAGTTCAAGATGGCGGTTCTGAGTTGGAGGGTTTGATCTGGGATAAGGTGGAAGGAGAGTAGGAGAGGCAACTTGTGAAATTGTCCTTGATACCGTGTGAATGGAGGGTACCAAGGCAGAAGGTGATGCGTTCTTCCTACAGATATCAGGTGTCTAGAAACTGGCAGTGGAGGAGACCAGAAACTTGCAAGGCCTTGGCGCAGTGCGGGGGTGGGGGGGGGGGGAGTTTAAGTATTCAGCCACAGGGCAGTGGGATTGTTGGGTTTGTGTGTCCGAGAGTGTTCCCTGAACCGTTCTGCAAGTTGACGTCCTGTCTCTCCAATGTAGAGGAGACTAGGAGCAATGGACAGACTAGAAGAGGTGCTTGAATGCAGAGTTCTCTGCCTGATGTGGAAGGATCCTTTGGGGCCTTGGGTGGAGGTGAGGAGGGAGGTGTTGGCACAGGTTTCATACATCTTGCAGTGGCAAGGGAAAGTGCCGGGAGTGGAAGGTGGCTTGGTGGGGGTGTGTGTACCTAATGAAGGAGTTTTGAAGGAATCGTCTCAGCAGTACGATGATAGGGGGTGGGGAGAGAAGTATATCTCTGGTTTTGGGATCTGACTATTGTTGGCAGAAATGGCGGAGGACGATGCGTTGTATCCTGATGTTGGTGGGATGGAAGGCGAGCACCAGAGAGGTTCTTACTTGCTTTAGTTGGGAGGGTGGAGTTCAAAGGTAGAGGTGTGGGAAGTTGAAGAGATGCGCTAGAGCACCGTCCCGCAGCCGAACCACCTCTTCAGTGCTACCTGCCCCTCTATCTATCTTTGCACTGTTTGAAAGCTTAACCAGAATGCCCTCAGTTCCTTCATATTGATAATGAATGCACAAAGTGAAACGTTGTGGTCCTAACACTGAGTCATGTGGAACACCACTTGTCACTGGCTGCCATCCTGAGAAGAACACTTTTATCCCCACTCTCTGCTTTCTGTCAGACAGCCAAACTTCTACCCATGCAAGCATCCTGCCTCTAACACCATGCGCCCGTACCTTTCTCAATAGTCTCATGCATGGCACCTTGTCAAAGGATTCTTGAGGTGAAGATGCATAACATCTATTGGTTCACCTTGATCTAATCTGCTCATCATTCCCTTAAAGTATTCTAGCCGGTTTGTCAGGCATGATCTCCTCTTGAAGAAACCATGCTGACTGCCCTATTTTACCAAAGACCTCCAAGTATTCAGAAATCCCATCCTTCACGATGGATTCCAGAATGTTACCCACAACTAAGGTTAGGCTGTTCAGTCTGTAATTTTCCATCTTCTGCCTAACTCCCTTATTAAATGGGGTTTCTTGTTAGCAATTATACAGCCACTTGGCCCTTTCCTGATTTTCGTCATTCCTGAGAAATTACCAATTATGCTTTCACTAACTCTTCTGCTATCTCCCTTACAGGGCTGGGGTGCAGTCCATCTGGTCCAGGTGATTTATACACATTCAGGCCATTCCGTTTTCTGACATGTTCTTCTTGATGATGACCACCACACTCAGCTCTGCACTGTCACTCTCTTCAATTCTTGGAAAATTACTCGTGTCTTCCACCATGAAGACTGATGCAAAGTTCCTCAGCTACTTCTTTGTTTCCCACTACTGTCTATCCAGCATCATTTTCTAGTTGTCCATAATCATTTTTACCTCTCTTTTGAAATTTATACATCTAAAGAACCTCTTACAGTTTCTTTTATATTACTGGTTAGCTTACCCCTATATTTAATCTTCACGCTCCTTATTTATTTTTTCTTGCCTTCTGTTGGCCCCAATCCTCCAGTTTCCCTCTGTCCTTCACCGTATTATATGCTTGCTCTTTTGCTTATATGCAATCCCTGACTTCCCTTGTCAGCCCTGGTTGCCTCATCCTCCCTGTACCATGACTCTATTACTCAGCATAAATTTCTGCAGTGTCTCCTGAATTAATCTTGGAATCTCCTGCCATTGCTGTTCCTCTGTCGTTCCTGCTAGACCGTTGTCCCGGTCAATTCTACCCAGATTCTCCTTTATGCCTCTACAGTTGCCTGTATTCAGTTGAAATACTGTTAACTCTGATTCTTTCTTCTCTCTCAAATTGCAGAATAAATTTAACCATGAAATGATCACTGCTTGTGAAGTTTTCCTTCACCTTAAATTCCCTTATCTAGCCTGCGTCATTAAATCCAATGTCAACTGTTCCGAGTGGGCTCCACTACATGATGCTCCAAAAAGCCATCCCGTAGGTATTCCTCAAATTCCGTTTCTTGCGATTCACTACAAACCTTGGTTTCCCATTCCACTTGCATATCGAAATCCCCATAATCACTGTAACGTTGCCTTTCCTACAGAAAGGTGTATCTCCTGGTGTATCTTGTGCCCCAGCTCCTGACTACTCTTGGGAGGCCTGTGGAAGTCTCCAACAGTGGTTGTCTTATCTTTGTGGTTCCTCAATTCTACCCCCGCAGATTCTACACCATCTGACCTTACTTTCTTTGTTACTATTGATTCAATTTCATTTCTTATTAATAAATGTAAGTCCCCTCCCTCTGCCACCTATCTTTTCAATAGGATATATGTCCTTGAATATCCTGATCCCTTTATAGCTACTTCTCTGTGATGCCCATCACGTCATACCTACCAATTCCAACCTGTGCCACAAGTTCATTTACCCTATTCCTAATACTGCATCCATTCAAATGTAACCCCATTCAATTTTGTGTTAACGGTCACTCTTCTCATTGTCATTTGTTTGTCCAGTGTGCTTGAAGTTTTATTGCTTACACTTTCCATGCAATCTGTCCTATTTGTATCTGTGCTGGAGATTTTAATAACCTCTCCTGATCTCTGTACTCTTACCTCCTCTTTTCTAATTAAACCCTATAACAGAACCCCACCCGGCACACACACACACACACACTCCTAATCAGTTTAAAGCTCTGTCGACAGCCTGAGTTAGGATTCACTCGGACTCTCGTTCCATCACGGTTCATACAAAGACTGTCCTATCGGAACAGGTCATTTCTTCCTCAGTAATAAAATGTGTCTATTCAACACAAAATACAGGGACAAAAAACAAGCATTTCTGTACATACCAAAACATGAAAACTACAAAGAGACAAGTCTGTTAAAATACACTTGCGATGTGGAGCTATGTGATTTGAAATGTGAATTACAAAACCACGGACGAGGTATTCAAACTTTATCGCTCATTATTTGACCAGCAACTGAGATGCTGATTTCCCTCAGGTCAGTGATCCCCCCTCATGAAATTGTCTCGTCCTGTCTCTCACACAGTGTTTAAAGGGACTACAAATTCCTGTTGGCCCAGAATATTTAAATTTATTCACGTTCTCACTGGAACCAACCTCTTCTGTTTTTGGATCCTGTTCAACCGTCAGCAACCCGGCTCTGTGAAATTATTGGTGATAAATGATCTGGATGACACCATCGTGCTCGCTGGGTACGGCACCAGACAAAGGGCTTGCAGTCTGTGTGAGTTTCTAAATACAATTTCTGTGTATTTCTCCTCATTCTGTCTTCTGATCTAATTTCACACTCGTCTGACGCCCCTTGTTCTTACTCACTCTGTCGCTCCGTTTTCTCTCCATTCCTGTTATCTTTCTTCACTTCCTTTTTCTTTGTTAATTTTTCTCTCTCACGCACACACACACAGACACACGCACTCTGTTCTCTCTGTTTTCAAATTGTGATGTTGGAGAGCTCGTCGGTGTACAATGCGCTAAATGGCCTCCTTCAGAGCTCTATTAATTCTGAATCTCTCTGACCCACAATAAAGACTTTAGGTGCCTGCAGAGACAAGCTGGTCCTGCGAAGGACACAGTGCAGAATCATCCTTTATCTCTTCCTGTTCTCTGATATGCAGCGGCCTTGAAATATCTGTTCAAACAAAATAGATTTAAATTCGAGCAGTCGGGTGGATGTTCACCACATGATTTTGCTGTCAGGATTAAACAAACAGTTCCCACATACCAACTGTGGATTGGCCTGATAGCAGCTCCTCCCAATTGACACGTCCTAGCTCTGCCTGAGACTGACGTAATTTGCCTTCCGCCAATTCAGTAGCTTCACACAAGGTCTTGACTTATCCGTGTTCATAGCTATCTTAAACCTAAAGGAGCTGTGATCACTCTTTCTAAAATTACGTCCCACTGAAATGTCAGTCACCTGGCCAGGCTCATTAGCCAATGCAAGGTCCAGTATGGCTCTTCCTCTCGTTGGACTATCCACATGCTGTTGCAGTTAACAAATTCTGCCCCATCTAAATCTCTTGCTCCAAGGGACCCCTAGTCATTGTTGCGGATGTTAAAGTCACTCACTGTGACCAGTCTGTTTTTAACACACCTTTCCTTAATCGACGTACATATCTGTTCCTCAATCCCTCCGTGGCTGTTGGAGGGATTATAGTTACACAGTGCTTGCATCCATCTTAGTTTTGAGCTTAACCCATATTGCTGCAGTGAATGATCCCTCCTGTATGTCCTCTTCAAGTGCAGATGTAGCATTCTCTCTGATTAGTAAAACAACTTGTCCATCTCTTTTACCTTCTTCTCTATCTCGCCTAAATCAATAAAACCCTGGATACGTTGAACGGCCAGTCCTTTCCCTCTCTGAAACAATTCTCTGTAAAGCCACAACATCATAGTCCCATGTACGGATTCAGGCTATCAGTTCATCGGCCTTATCCATAATAATTCTTGCACTGAAATAAATACACTTCAGCCCAACTCCATCAGACATGATATTTGGTTTGAGTTTCCCTGATGTAAATTCTCCTCGTCTATTCACTGGTTACATGAGATTACAAAAGACTGGCAGTAAAGCAGAAAAAAATGTAAACAGACAATTTCAGTTTTCTCCCTTGTCCCTTCAATCTGTACATTGCATCACATACTGTCCAATTCCAATAAACTGCTGGATAATTATTATGCTTCAAACAAGAGTCTGCAGCCTCTCAATGCACATTCTTCAACTCTCTCTGGACCCATTGGATTGATTGCTTTCTGATCCCTCTCTCAACCAAATTTCTGTAATATTTATATCATAGTTATATATACTCAGTCAAACTCCAAGCTCCAAGCTCATCTGTCTTGCCTGTCATACTGCTCACATTAAAATCAGCACACTTCAGACTGCCATTCCCATTGTGTTCACTCCCATCCGCCCGTTTGTTGTTGGTCTTAGCTGTACTGGGATTAGTCTCCAACTGTTCTTCAGTCACTGTGCTTGTGGAAGGACTGCTCTGGCTTCCCGCCCCGGCCTTCCCCCCACCGAAACACTAGATTAAAACCTGTCTGCCAGGAGATTGCTGCCAGTACACGTCATTCCCGTTCTTCTTGTGTATTTCATACTGACCTAGGAATCCCAAAGATACACATATTGGAAGTGCTGCCTACCCTACCAGCTCTTTGGCCATGTTTTTAACTGTATTGCATTCCTATTCCACACCTCACTGTCACGTGGCATAATCTAGTCTCTCCAACATTCAAATATCATTTCAGCACAACTCTGGTAAGACCTTTTCTTTAAAATGAATAGACTTGTCAATAAAAACATAAGTGTGACCTCATTAATCAGGAAGGTGGGGCCCAATGAATCAGTCGCAATGACTATCGGATGTGATATCTATCACCTCCGCCAAACATGTGTGACAAGGTATACATATGGAGTAGCTATTTGTAGATGGACGAGGACAAACAGAAGTTAGTCCAAAAGACCATAAAATGTCTGAACAGATGGATGCAATTCAGCCTGTTTACTCTGCTTTGTTGTTCAATTGGATTATACAACATAGAACATAGAACATAGAAAAATACAGCGCAGTACAGGCCCTTCGGCCCTCGATGTTGCGCCCACCGAAGCCTACCTAACCTACACTGGCCCAATAACCTCCATATGCTTGTCCAATGCCCGGTTAAATGACCATAAAGAGGGAGAGTCCACCACTGCTACTGGCAGGGCATTTCATGAACTCACAACCCGTTGCGTAAAAAATCTACCCCTAACATCCTATAGCTATTCTGTTCCTTTTAATGTCAGGGTATTTACACCGCATCCCTAGCTGGTCAGGAAGTGCCCAGTGTCTTTGTCCGCTCCCTGCGTAGGGAGCATCCAGTGCCAGGCGATAGGGTGTGGAGAATCCCGGGGTGGCTCGATGAAAGGCAGCATGCAGTGACGGATGGACTCAGGAATTGAGAGAGATAATCAGGGACATGCACTCACGTAAGTAGCTGGGCAAGATTTCCAAGCACTCGGGGAGCCCGAGCACCAGAGCCATTTTTACAATAAACCCGTCATATTTGCAGCAATTCTCCATTAAACACAAGCAAATATACTGTAGATGGCAGAAACCTGAAACAAACAAAGAAACATACTGTGGAAAGAGAACAGAGTTAATTCGCCCATTGCAGACACGGAGAGATTGTAAAAACTCCACAAAGACAGTGTCCAGAGATTGGAATTGAACCCGAGTCCCTGACCCTGTGAGGCAGCAGTGTTGTGTCGCCATGCTACCCAATGATGGACTATAGGATTAGTATAGCTACATTAGTATATTTTCGACAGTCAGTTAACTGTAATGCTCTCACTCAGTCTGTCTAAGATTAGGAAGCCTTTATACAGCAGCAGAGGACAATATAAGAAGCAATAAAGTGGTGAACACGAAACATGAAAGCAAGCTCTCTTTAGAAAAGGAGCTTGCAGGAGTTTTGTTAAGATATATAAAAGGGGAGAGTGAACATTGGACAAACGGAAATTGAGGCTGGCTGCAGAGAATTTGAGAATATAGAATTGGAAAATGACCTGAATAGGTACTTTCCATCAATCCTCACAACGGTAGACACTAGGAACATTCCAGACGTTCAAGCGAGTCAAGGGTGAGGGATGGGTGTAGTGATCGGCGCTGACGAGAAGGTACTGGGGAAGCTGCAGTGCTTGAAAATGGATAAATCACACGACAGGAAAGATAACAACTAAAGTTCTGAAGGAATTAGCAGAGGAGATTGTGAAACCATTGGTCGTGACTGTTCAGGAATAACTATCATCAGATAGAGTCCCAGAGAACTGGAAAATGGATAATGTACAATCTCTGTGTAAGAAGGAAGAAAGGCAAAATACAGGAAATCATAGGGCAATTTAGCCTGGTGTCGGTCGTTATTAGGGATTTACAGTGCATTGCTAGCAATGAGATTGCAGAGTACTTGGAGGTGCATGGTAAAATAGGGCTGAGTCAGCATGGCTTCATCAAGGAGTGGTCCCGCTGACAAGTCTGTCAGAACTCTTTCAGAAGATAATGAGCAGGTTTGACAATGAGAGGATGTGATCTGATTTGCTAATAGGGAGTGGGTTAAATTTGAATCTGTCTTAAATTGAATCATGTTAATTTATGTGTTACAACTTGCATAAGCAGATGTACACAAAAAAATAAAGGAACAATTCAAATGTAGTTAAATAAAATATGGATGGAGGATCGGGTAATGTGTTGTTTCACCATGATGTGGGAGTGGTGGACCCCACTGTGGTTCCCAGTGAACATGTCTGGAGTAAATGTTGCATGCAAGAAGAACTCTGTCTCAGAGTCGATGAGCTGGAGTTTAAGCTCCAAATATTGCGAGGCATCAGGGAGGGGGAGCGTTCCCTGGATGCTGCGATTCAGGAGACAGTTACACTCCTTCGATCAACTGACTCAAGTTCAGCCAGTGGTTAGTAGTCGGAGGGATTAGCTATGAGTAAGGCAGACAAGAGGGATCCTGGAGGACAAGTTGCAGAAGCTTCAGCCCCTGCCCTTGTCTAACAGGTTCAAGAGATTTGTTCTCTGTGTGGATGGGAATGGGGACGACAGGGAGGATGAGCTGATTGGCCACAGCACCGAGTTGATGGAAGATTTCAAGTGGGGCAAGAGAAGAGAAATGTTTTTTGTAATTGGGGAAAGTATAATTAGCGGTATAGACACTGTTCTCTGTGACCGAGAATGAGACTCCAGAAAGCTGCGTTACCTACTGGTATTTGGGTAAGGGGTACCTCATTTGGGCTGCAGGAGAAGTTGGAGTGGAACGGTAAAGATCTATTTGTCGTGGTCTGTGTAGGTACCAACGACAGAGATAAAACTATGCAGAGGTTCTGCTAAGGGATAAAAGAGCTCGGAGCTAAATTAGAAAAGAGAACCAAAAAGGAAATAATCTCTGGATGACGGCCTGTGCCATGAACTAATTAGCACAGAGTCAGCAGGAAAATGCATAGCTCAAAATTTGGTGTGGTAGAAGTGGGTTTATTTCGTGCGATATTGACACCTGCAATGGGTAAGGAGAGCACTGTTCCGATTGATCGGTCTTCATCTGAAACGTGTTGTGACCAGAGTCCAAGCAAATTGCATGGGCTGTAGATTGGACGTTAAGCTAAATGGGGGTGGGGGGTTGTCAGTTATAGGGAAAATTAGAAAACCCGAATTAAAGGAGGGGGTACAACTGCAGAACTCAAGAAGAAGACGTTTGGTATGCTTTCCTTTATTGGTCAGAGTATTGAGTACATGAGTTGGGAGGTCATGTTGCGGCTGCACAGGACATTGGTTAGGCTACTGTTGGAGTATTGCGTGTAATTCCTGTCTCCTTCCTATCGGAAACATGTTGTGAAACTTGGAAGGGTTCAGAAAAGATTTACAAGGATGTTGGCAGGGTTGGAGTATTAGAGCAATAGGGAGAAGTTGAACAAGCTGCAGCTGTTTTCCCTGGAGCGTAGTAGGCTGAAGGGTGACCTTATAGAGGTTTAAAGAATCATGAGGGGCACGGATACAACAAAGAGACAAAGTCTTTTGCCTGATGTCTGGAGTGCAGAACGAGATGGCATAGTTTTAGGGTGAGGGGGAAAGATATAAAAGAGACTTAAGGGGCAACTTTTTCTTGCAGATGTTGGAACGTGTATGGATTGAGCTGCCAGAGGATGTGGTGGATGCTGGTACAATTGCAAAGTTTAAGAGGCATTTGGATGGGTATATGAATAGGAAGGATTTGGAGGGATATGGGCCGGGTGCTGGTAGGTGGGAGTAGATTGGGTTGAGATATCTGGTCGGCATGGACGGGTTGTACCGAAGGGTCTGTTTCTATACTGTACATCGCTATGACTCTAAGTTATTCAAATCACCAGCACGGCGGCAGAGAGTATGGAAAGTGTTACCAATCAAACTACAAACATACAGGACAAACAAATGACAATGAGAGGAGTGATGGTTAATACAGGGCTGAACTGTTGTATCGGAATACATGCAGTATAAGGAATAAGCTTGTGACTCATACACAAATTGGCAGGTCGCCATCATAGAGACGTCACTGCAAGAGAATCAGGATTGGGATCTGAATATGCAAGGATATGCAAGGTTTGTCGTATTAGTAAGAAATGAAATTAAATCAATAATAAGAAATGAAGTTAAGGTCAAATGGTGTAGAATCTGTGTCGGTGTAATTGTGAAATCAAAAAGGTTAAAAAAAAGTAGTTGGAGTTCTGTTCATGCCTCCAAACAGTAGTCAGGAGCTGGGGTGCAAGACACACCAGGAGCTAGAAAGATGTGTCGGAAAGAAAAAGTTACAGTGATCAAGTAGGATTTCATTACGGAGGTGGGCTGTGAATTCAGCTTGATGTTGGTTTGCAAGAAAAGGAATTCTAGAATGTCTATGAGATGGCTTTTCGGACCAACTTTTGCAGGCAGACTAGATAAGGGAGCTTAATGTGAAAGAAATCGTAGGAAGCAGTGATCATAATATGATTGAATTTACTCTGCAATTTCAGATGGAGAAATAAGAATCAGAGGTAATGGTGTTAAACTGAATAAAGGCAATTACAGAGGCATGAGAGAGGAGCTGGAAGAAATTGACTGGTTGAAGGCCCCAGCAGGAAAGACAGTTGAGCAGCAATGTCAGGAGATTTTTCGAGTAATTCAGGATGCAGCAGAGATTTACCCCGAGTAAAAAGAGGCATGGTACATGGAGAATGAGGTAACCATGACTGACGAGGGATGTCAGGTATAGCAAAAGCAGAAGAGAAAGGATATAATGTGGCAAAGTGCAGTGGGAAACCAGAGGGTTGGGAATCTTACAATGACAAAACAGAGTGCAAACAAAATAAAATAAGGAGGGAGATTATTAAATATGTGGGTAAGCTAGCCAGTAATGTAAAGGAAGCCTGTAAGAATTTCTTCCGATATATTAAGTACAAAAGAGAGGCAAAAGTGGGTTTGAAAATGACACTGGAGAAATAGTAGCGAGGAACAAAAAAATGGCTGAGGAACTGAATAATTACTTTGCGTCAGTTTCATGGTGAAAGACAAGAATAATATGTCAAATATTCAGGAGAGAACTAGGGGCTAGACCTGAGAATGGTGGCCACGGAACTAGTCTACTGGTCTATTGGGTTCTGTTTCGCTGTCAGTAACCCAGCTCTGTCATATTATTGGAAAGAAATGATCTGGGATGACAGCCAGTATCAGCAGAGTGGTGACAGGGTATGGCACCCAGATAAAGGGCTTGCTGTTCAGAGGAATTTCTAAATAAAACTTCCAACTTCTGTCTGTCCGTATATATCTACCCTCATGCTGTCTTCTGATCAATCTGACTTCATCCTCATCTAACACCTCTTCCTCTCCCACTCAGTCAGTCGCTCCACTTTCTATCCTCTCTGTTTATCTCCCTTCACTTTGTTTTTCTCTGTTTATTTCTCTCTCACACCATCTACCTCCACACACTCTCTCTGTCTCCAAGTGTGCAGTTGAAGAGCTTGTGACTCCATAATGGGTTGACTGACCTCCACCGGTCTTATAATAATTCGGTGGCTCTCTGACCCACAATAAATACTTTAGGTGCCTGGTCAGATAAGCTGGTCCGGTGACAGGTACAGTGCAAAATCACCCATTATCTCTTCCTCTTCTTCTCTGATGCACAGCTGCCTTGAAATGTCTGTGCAATCAAAACAGACTGAATGAAATTCAAGCAGTCCAGAAGACGTTCATCTTACTCCAATTAGGCCTCATGGTACTATCGCTAGATGATCAATCCAGAAAATCAGCTCTTCTTCTGTGGACCCAGGTTCGAATCCCGCCACTGCAGATGGTGGAAATTGAATTCAATAATTTTAAAAAAGTTGGAATTAAGAATCTACTGATGAGAATGAAATCATTGCAGATTGTCAGAAAAGAAAACCCATTTGATTCACTAATATCCTCCAATTAAATAATCTTCCATCCTCACTCCAGAACCAAAGCAATGCGATGACTCTCGATCGACCTCTCAAATGGTTGAGCGTGTCATTCATGTGGGAAATAGGAAATGTATTTTTTTGCAGGCGATATAGACATGTAATTGTTGTCAGTGCTAGTGGTGTGTAATTTCTGTAGATGGGGGAGGGGTGAGACATTATACAAACGGTCATGGAATTCTTGTAGCGTGTAGTATACTTAAGGCGTAGACTTTATTGAATATAGGAGGTTTTTTAAAGAAGTAGTTTTAAATAAAATAGTTTTAAGCTGGGAAATAACTATGGAGTTTTGTAGCTTACCACAAAAGAAGAAGTAAGGGTATTTTCACAATAAAGCTTATAGTAACAGGACAAAGAACGCAGACATCCAAGGTCAACCTGGTACAGAGATAAGGAAAGAGAAAAACAAGTGAAGTAATCATCTTAAGGTGAGGTCAAGTAAGCGATTGAATAAAATAAATGATTACGATAGGGTAAGAATAGGAAAACGGAATGTGAACCTGCGGCACACAGACAGTAGAACAATGATTATAGAACTGATATCTTCGCACTCTTTGCCAGGTTAGTAATAGGAGTGCCCGGACTTGCAAATTCGTAATAAATTGTCCTTGTTTCTATGGCTTGGGCTCCGGCTGATTTATAAGTGAGTTTTGTTTCTAACAATCAGTTATACCACTCGCTACAAAATCGCAAAAACTGAAACTGGGTGGACCAACAGGTATCGATCTGACCACCGAAAAACCATTTGGAAACATCACCGTCGAACCTGCAAAGTCCTCCTTGCTAATATCTGAGGGCTGGTGCCAATACTGGGACAACTGCGTTAGAGACTCGTCAAGCAACAGTCTGACATAGTCATGCTCACGAAACTTTACCTTACAGAAATACCCCAGACACCACCATCACCATCATTGGACATGTCCTGGCCCAAGGTCAGGACTGATCCAGCAGAGGGGGCAGCTCAGTGCGATACATTCTGGAGGTATTTGCTCTGCGAGTCCCCAAAATTAACCCCGGACCCAATGAAGTCCCATGCCTTTAGATTAAACATGGGCAAAGCAGCCCTACTGATTACCATGTAACGTCATTCCTCAACTGAATCATTACTCCTCCATGTTGAACAATACTTGAAGAAAGCACTGATTGTGAAAAGGGAATAATGTCAGAAATGGTGATATTTGACGATGACTGCACAATGTTCAGCACAATTCGCAAATGACAATAGACAATAGACAATAGACAATAGATGCAGGAGTAGGCCATTCTGCCCTTCGAGCCTGCACCGCCATTCAATATGATCATGGCTGATCATTCCTAATCAGTATCCTGTTCCAGCCTTATCTCCATACCCCTTGACTCCACTATCTTTAAGAGCTCTATCCAATTCTTTCTTAAAAGAATCGAGAGACTGGGCCTCCACTGCCCTCTGGGGCAGAGCATTCCACACAGCCACCACTCTCTGGGTGAAGTAGTTTCTCCTCATCTCTGTCCTAAATGGTCTACCCCGTATTTTTAAGTTGTGTCCTCTGGTTCGGCACTCCCCCATCAACGGAAATATGTTCCCTCCTGCCAGAGTGTCCAGTCCTTTCATAAGCCTATACGTTTCAATCAGATCCCCTCTCAGTCTTCTAAACTCAAGGGTATACAAGCCCAGTCGCTTCAGTCTTTCCGTGTAAGGCAATCCTGCCATTCCAGGAATTGACCTCGTGAACCTACGCTGCACTCCCTCAATAGCCAGAATGTCTTTCCTCAAATTTGGAGACCAGAACTGTACACAGTACTCCAGGTGTGGTCTCACCAGGGCCCTGTACAGCTGCAGAAGCACCTCTTTGCTTCTATACTCTTGTTATGAAGGCCAGCATGCTATTAGCCTTCTTCACGACCTGCTGTACCTGCATGCTTGCCTTCATTGACTGGTGGACAAGAACACCCAGATCTCTCTGAACAGCCCCTTTACCTAATTTGATACCATTGAGGTAGTAATCTGCCTTCCTGTTCTTGCCACCAAAGTGGATAACCAGACATTTATCCACATTAAACTGCATCTGCCATTCATCTGCCCACTCACCTAACTTGTCCAGGTCACCCTGTAATCCCCTATCATCCTCATCACATTTCACCCTACCACCTGGCTTTGTGTCATCAGCAAATTTGCTAATGTTATTGCTGATACCATCTTCTATATCATTTACATATATTGTAAAAAGCTGCGGTCCCAGCACGGATCCCTGCGGTACCCCACTGGTCACTGCCTGCCATTTCGAAATGGAGCCGTTAATCCCTACCCTTTGTTTCCTATTAGCCAACCAATTCTCTATCCAATCTAGTACTTTGCCCCCAATCCCGTGCGCCCTAATTTTACTCACTAACCTCTTGTGTGGGACTTTATCAAAAGCTTTCTGAAAGTCCAGGTACAGTACATCCACTGGATCTCCCTCGTCCATCTTCCGAGTTACATCCTCAAAAAATTCCAGAAGATTAGTCAAGCATGATTTCCCCTTCATAAATCCATGCTGACTCTGTCCTATCCTGTTACTATTATCCAGATGTGCCGTAATTTCATCCTTTATAATAGACTCCAGCATCTTTCCCACCACTGAGGTCAGACTAACTGGTCTATAATTTCCTGCTTTCTCCCGCCCACCCTTCTTAAAAAGTGGCACAACATTAGCCGCCCTCCAATCCTCAGGAACCAACCCCGATTCTATTGAACTCTGGAAAATAATCACCAGCGCTTCCACGATTTCCCGAGCCACCTCCTTCAGTACCCTGGGATGCAGGCCATCAGGTCCCGGAGACTTATCAACCTTCAGACCTAACAGTCTCTCCAACACCAAATCCTGGCAAATAGAAATTCCCTTAAGTTCAGGTCCTTCAGCCACTGTTACCTCAGGGAGATTGCTTGTGTCTTCCCCAGTGAACACAGATCTGAAGTACCCATTTAATTCCTCTGCCATTTCTTCGTTCCCAGTAATATATTCCCCTGCTTCTGTCTTCAAGGGCCCAATTTTTGTCCTAACCATTTTTTTTGCCTTGGACATACCTAAAAAAGCTTTTACTATACTCCTTTATATTCTTGGCCAGTTTACCTTCGTACCTCATTTTTTCTCTGCGTATTTCCTTCTTACTAATCCTCTGTTGTTCTTTAAAAGCTTCCCAGTCCTCCGTTTTCCCGCTTATCTTCGCTAAGTTATACTTTTTCTCTTTTAACCTTATATGTTTCTTTACTTCCCTTGTCAGCCACGGCCGCCCATCTTCAGCTCCTTCATTAATATCTTTCCATCTGCCATACGATCAGAGGTGGGGATGTTCTGTGAAGATTATATAATGTTCAGATCAATGAGTCAACTCCTAAGGTATTAAAATATCAAATCTGGACAACATTCAAACTTGTGCTGTTAATGTGAAGGTAATATTAATCAAAAACACTGCTGGGCATTAAACATTTTCACCGTTAAAAAGAAGAGGAAACCCTTCTGCAACTCTAGCTGGTTTAACAGTAATATGAGAAAGTCATTCAGCCCACCAGAACTATTGGAAAACAAGAGGCGCAACACATTCCCTCTCTCCTGCCTAATACACAAGAAGATAATTTTTTAAAAACACAACAGCTGTTGGAATCCAAAATGGACACGCAGGAGGCTGGAAGAACAAAATAAACAAGACAGCATCAAGACATTGAGAAGTCACCGCATTGGATATAACCCTTCGTCAGGACTCTGGGGGGAGTGCAGTAAGCGAATATATAGATAAAGTGGCAGGTGAGAGAGGAGGAGGCAGAGTGGCGAGGTGTGGACAAGTGAACTCAGATAAACGCGATGGGAAGGCTAAATCCAAGTGTTAGCTGAATAAAGGGTCTGTCAGAGAAATGGAAGGCAGGGGAAGGCCTGGGAAGGGAGTCGGGGGATTGGAAGGGAGGTTATTTGAAATTGGAGAATTCATTGTTGAATCCCTGGGTTGTACGTTGCACAGGTGACAGATAAGATCTTGCTCCTCCGATTTATGGTTTGGTTCATTGTAGCAATGGAAGAAGCCAAGGATAGGCATGTTGGAAAGGAATTGGGAGAGAGAATTGAAATAGGAAGTGACTGGGAGGTCAGGTCACCCCTAAGAATCCCAATTGAGATACGCAGCAAAGCATTCCCTTCATTTCATTTGGTCTTTCCAATGCAGTGAAGACGACATCGGTTGCACCACATGCAGGAAACTAGGTTTGGATCCCAACCACCTGGCAAATCTCAGACCAATTACCGCAATCAACCCCAGGTACCATCTCCTGGAATTGCAAAAGATGCATCAGTTGCTGGCACATCACCTTCTCCACCTCCTTATAGGGCTTCAAATAGTACTTCCAGGGTCAGACAGAGGTTCACCTGCCTCTTTCCAACCTTGTTTACTGCATCAGGTGCTCCTGATATGGTCTTCTCTACACTGGGGAGACCGAACATAAATTAAGAGCATATTTCACCAATCATCACTGTCGGGACTGCTGGGGCCGACCTTACCTCCCAGTCACCGCCGATTTCAATTTCCCCTTCCCACTCCCTTTACGACATAACCATCCCTGGTCTCCTCTGTTGTCATGGTGAGGCCGACTGCAAATTGGAGGAACAATACTTTACCTTCTAGGTAAAAACAAGGACTACAGATGCCGTAAACCAGAATCTAGATTAGAGTGGTTCTGGAAAAGCACAGCAGATTAGGCAGCATCCGAAGAGCAGGAAAATCGAAGTTTCGAGCAAAAGCCCTTCATCAGGAATTGAGGCAAGGTGCCCGCAGAGTGGAGAGATAAATGAGAGGCGGGAGGGGATGGGGAGAAAGTAGCATAGAGTACAATAGTTGAATGGGGGTGGGGATGGAGTTGATAGGTCAGGAAGGAGGGTGGGGGAAAGGTATCAAAGACTACAATGGGTGAATGGGCGTGGGGGTGCAGGTGAAAGGTGAGAGAGGAGGGTGGCGTGGATAGATGGAAAGGAAGATAGGCAGGTAGAACAGTGTCATGAGGGCAGTGCTGAGCTGGAAGGTTGGAGCTAGGGGGAGGTGGGGAAGGCGAAATGAGGAAACTGGTGAAATCCACATTGATGCAATGGGGTTGAAGTGTTCAGAGGCAGAAGATGAGGCGTTCTTCCTCCAGACATCTGGTGGTGAGGGAGCGGCGGTGAAGGAGGCCCAGGATCTTCGTGCCCTCGGCAGAGTTTGTGGGGAATTGAAATATTGGGCCACAGGGTGGTGGGGTTGATTGGTGTAGGTGTCCCGGAGATGTTCCCTCAAGCGCTCTGCTAGGTGGCGTTCAGTCTCCCTAATGTAGAGTAGACCGCATCGGGAGCAACGGATACAATAAAGGATATTGCTGGATGTGTAGGTAAACCTTTGATGGATGTGGACGGCTCCTTTGGGACCTTCGAAGGAGGTGAGGGGGAGGTGTGGGCACAGGTTTTGCAATTCCTGCAGTGGCAGGGGAAGGTGCCAGGAAAGGAGGGTGGGTTTTTGGGGGCGTGGATCTGACCAGGTAGTCACAAAGGGAACGGTCTTTGCGGAAAGCGGAAATGGGTGGGAAGGGAAATATATCCCTGGTGGTGGGGCCCGTTTGGAGGTGGCGGAAATGTCTTTGGATGTTTTGGTTTATGTGAAGGTTGGTCGGGTGGAAGGTGAGATCACTTCCAATTGTTGCCGAGACAGTCCTCACCCTTACATTCATCCTGACGACCATGCCATCCGGCTCCCACCTGGATTAATCCCTCCAATCGCCCAATCAGGTTGCACACACCCCTTGTGTCCACGTATCCGTACCTCACCATCCCGCTGCTCTCCCCACCCCAACCACTCCCTTCCCTTTATCTGCAGCTCTCCCTCAACCCACCCGCAGTCCTGAAGAACGGTTATACCTGAAATGTTGACTTTCCCACCACATGATGCTGCCTGGCTTGTTGTGTCCTCCAGCCTCTTGTTTGTCTCCCATAACTCAGGAAGATAGAAACTAGTCAACACAACGTGCTAGTAGGCAGGTACTACGGCTTGCCCATTGAAGTCCTTGAACCTCTCACCTCGGACCAGGAGGATGTCATTCAGTCCGTCGAGACACAGACATATGAACAGAAGAGGCCATTCAGCCCATCCAACCTGTTACACTGAAATAGGAGGATGTCATTGATGCTGCAACACGACAAACCAATGAAGCAGAGACTGCACAGATAGACTTCTCCATGATGTTCTTCCTGGCCCCATTGCTATTGGTACACACATGTGACGTTAACATGGTTTGCTGACCATGAGAAGAGAAAGTGTTTAGTTTGTACAAAGTCCCAAGGAGGCATGTTCCATCTCCGAGATGTTATGGACTAGGCTAGACCACTCAAAATATTCTAAAGCAGGCAGCCCAGAGCATAACTTCAGAATTTGTTTTTGTAAGTGGTCAATGAAAATTACCCGGAGTAATTTAGCTAGGTTGACTACTAAATTTTAAAATAGACAAAAACTTTATTCATAAAATTATACAATGAACCACAATGAACAGAATAAAGAGTCCTGACAGAATTCAATCTACTCAGCTCGACTTAATTATGCTGTTCCAAATATACACAGCTCTCCCAATTAAAAAAAAGTATAAATGGAATACATGCTTCCAGGTTGAAGTTTAAGTTCAGAAAAGAGACAGAGTTTGCCGACTGCACTCTGTTAAACTTCCCAGTTCAAGACCCAACTGAAACATACTCAGCTCAGCTCAGCACATCTCGTTCAGCTAAAGAGCTCACCGCTCCCCGTTCACCGCTCACCGCTCACCATTCATTATACAGGTCACTTATAAAGAATTACCACTTTGGCCTGAAGTCTCACTTGTTTCCATATAAACAAAAAGTCTCTGAAAATCATTTTCATCTCTGCACCAAACCAGACTGATCGTAGCCTGGTGCCGTTTTATTGTTACTCTGAAAAAAATCAAGGGCAGAGTCCCGGAGCCCAGAAACAGCCTTTAGACAAAAAAGCGACGTGCTTTGTGACATCTCCACCACCCCCTAAAAAAAATCATTTTTACAAACAGATGGTTGCATTTTTAACCCTTCAAATCCAGATATATACATATACTATATAAGCATGCAAACATGCGCATTCCCATGCAAATTTAGGCCGACGCATACCCACCAACGAACGCCTCCGTATCTCATTGGAGTCTCAATAACTCGTCAGCTTTCACGTTTTCGTGATCTGTCACATGCACAATTGTCAAATTGAATGGCTGCGACAAGAAGCTCCATCTAAACAGTCTGGCATTTCTGTCTTTAAAACTTCCCATGAACGTCAATGGGTTGCGACCAGTGTCTCGGATACATTGTTGGTAACATAAACACTGAAATGTTGTAATGCCAACAACAAGCTTAATGTCTCTTTCTCCAACGTTGAACATTTCTGTTGATGAATATTCGACTTCCGAGAAAAATACCCACATATTCCCTCGTCATCCTCCTTCAGGAACACCAAGCCGACACCCACATCACTGGCATCGATAGCCACCTTGAAAGGCTTCGTATAATACAGTGTAGCTACTACTGGGGCAGTGGCTAACATAGTTATTAGGCTGCCAAATGCCATTGACCCTGGAACATGACTTGCGCTTTCGCAAATTCACTTTTAACTAGGTTTACCACCAAGCCTGCCTTCTGAAGTCAATTGAACAAGTCTGATAAAGGCGGTAAATGTTCCGTTCATGACTGACTAAAAAACACCAGGTTATCAATGTACACCACATAGTTGGCTAATCCGGCAATGACATTATTATCACTCTCTGAAATGTAGCTGGATCGTTTTTCATGCCAAATGCCACTACTTTCAACTGACAGACTCCATTTGGCGTTACGAAAGCTGAAATTGCCTTTGCTCTCTCTCTGACAGAGGTCCTTGCCAGTAGCCTCTGAGCAAGTCCAAATGAGAAATTCATGTAGCTTGTCCAACTTTTTCGACACAGTTCTCACAAACATGCAATTGGTTATGCATCAGTCTTTGTAACATAGTTGACTTTGTGATTGTCCACATATGACCGTTGGGTACCATCTGGCTTTGGCACCATGGCTCCAGTCAGTGTAATTTACTTCAATTATGCCATCTTGGAGCATGCGCTCTATCTCCTTCTGAACCTGTGCCAACTTTGGAGGGTCATGCCTATAAGGATGTTGCTTAATCAGAACAGCATCACCTGTATCTACATTATGCACAATTATGTTCGTACTTCCCAGTTTATTTCGGCATATCTCTCCACGAGATAGTGATAACTCTTTCAGGTCACTTTGCTCCTCATGTGGAAGGTAACTGAATAATTTATCCCAATTTTTGACAACATTCTCATGGTCCACTTTAATTTGAGGAATGTCCAATTCAGAATCCTCTGAATTTGGTTCTTCCTTCTGTACGGTAATCATTAACACCTGCTCCTCTTGCTTTCCTTCCCTGTCAAAATACCTTTTGAGCATATTCACATGGCACCACTCTGTGAGATTTCTTCCAGTCTGGAGTCCGTATCAAGCAGTTCACTTCATTCAATTTCTTCCTAATTTGACAAGGTACACGAAAACTTGCATTTAAAGGCTTAACTGTTACTGTAAGTAACACCAATACCTTATTCCCAATTGCAAAATTGCGAATTTATAATTTCTGATCTACTTCCTGTTTCATTGTATGCTGCGAAACATTAAATGCTGTCTACCCAACTCTTCAGCTCTATTTAATCATTCCCTAAAATTTGACACATCGTCCAAATGGGTGGTCTTTGAATTCTGACATATTAATTTCTCCTTAACCAATGTTAATCATCCTTTTATTAATGCCTAAAACTTAATTCAAAAAGTCTGAATTTGGTCGATTCATTCTGTGCGTCTCTGATTACAAATAGTTCAAAAGGAATTACCTTATCGCAATCTTTTCGATAATCCTGACCATAAAACCTCAATATGGTCTTCAGTGTTTACTGCCATTTCACTCATGCTCCCTGTGATTCCAAATAGTACGCAGTAGATTTGAATTGCTTTATTCTCAAGTTATCCATCACCGCCTTGAATAGTTCAGATGTGAGGTTTGATCCTTGATCTGTCTGGAACTTTATTGGTCGTCAGTATCTAGTGTGATGCTGCATAATGGGATTGCCTCTGGACATCTAGTCGACACATCCATTATTGCTAATAAATTGTTATTCCCACTTTTTGCTTGAGGTAGGGGACCGAAGCTATCTATCAAGATTCTTGCAAAAGGTTTCTCAAATGCTGGAATAGGTAATAAAGTTCCAGTGTTTATTACTGCATGTGTGACATTTTTGAGACGTCTGGCAAAATTCAACTACATGTCTGTGTAGTCCAGGCCAGTGAAAACATATTTCTATGTCAGCCTGTATTGTTCTCACCCCTAAATGTTCTCCAAGTGGTAGCTCATGTGCCACTCGCAGATCCTCCTTTCTATACACAACAGGCGAAACAATTTGATGAATTTCTGCCCACGTCTGATCTGCTTCAATGTGTGCTGATCACCATTTCCGCATGAAGACATTATTTGTTTAGTAATAACACAGGAATGCATTCACCCTCTGTCTTGCTAAATGCCTTTTGATTTAACTGTTTTAATTCCCCATCGTTCTCATGCAAATCGATCAGCTTAGCAGAGCTAAAAATAAACTTGCATGTTTTCCTACTTGCTCCTTCTTTGTTCTACTTATCTGGTCAAAATAAAGTTTCGGATAACTCTCCGTCAGATTCCTGATCTGTGCCTTTTGATCTCTCCTGCTTCAAACTGTGCATCTGTGATCTTTTGATCACACAATCAGGGAAACTTCCTGGATAGCCGTTCTCCAGTTGTCCACTGGCTTTCGAATTAGAGTAGGCAGCACGCCTACTGGTGAATCAGCTATAGCTTTTGCAAGGACAAATTTTATTCCAGGAGCTGGGAGTTTGGCTAGTTACACATTCTCCACTCTTCTCTGGACTTTCTAGCCTCAGTTTACATAACTGAGCACTTTTTGCCTCGCCATGAATTCCTGATACCCGCACATTTCCTGGCAATAATCCCTCAGGAGTACATATCTCCTCATCCCTCACTATTACAGACTGAGAAGATCATGTGTCCCATCATTTTGGAACCTCCATACCTATTACGCCTGGCCTATGTGAATAATCTTCACCCTTGCGTTTAGATGTTTTAAACAGATCTGGCACGTCCTCCTTGATCAACCTCTGACCATCTTGTAAACTGTGACGCAGTTGTCTAACTTCCCTTGTGTTTTTTGTTACTGTTACAAAAATACTTCCTGTCTTCTCTGGCTTTCCTCTTTTTTTTCCTCGCATAGCAACTCTGTTATTTTGTGTGGCTCATTATTAGAATGAAAACCCTGGAATCTTTTAACTTCTTAGTTCCCCACAAGGGTTTCTTTTTGGAACCTGTGGCAAATTAGTCTCATGGTCTTCACTGCTACCTACTTTTCCCTTTGCACGTGAGGACATCTCTTTGCTTCAATTTCTATTACTGATGGATTGAAATTGATTCTGGAAGCCAGACCAGCTCATAATCATCAGCCACGTCATCTGCTAACCTTGATGTTATCACTCTCTGCTCTTCCACATAACTGGAGCTGGAGTTGGATGAACTTAGGATCATTCGGGAGGCAGAGGGGGTCATAGATCGGAACTTTAGGGAAGTAGAAACTCCAAAGATTGCAGACAGATGGGTGACAGTGAGGAAGCAGCCAGTGCAGGGACCCCTTGCGGCCGTTCCCCTCAAGAACAAGTATACCGTTTTGGATACTTGTGGGGGGGACGACTTACCAGGGGTAAACAATGGGGTTCAGGCCTCTGGCATGGAGCTTGTCCCCGTTGCTCAGAAGGGAAGGGTGGAGAAGAGCAGAGCAATAGTTATTGGGGACTCGATAGTTCGGGGCACAGATAGGCGGTTTTGTGGGGGCGAGAGAGACTCACGTTTGGTATGTTGCCTCCCATGTGGAATGGTACGTGATGTCTCTGATCGTGTTTTCCAGGTCCTTAAGGGGGAGGGGGATAAACCAGTAGTCGTGGTCCACATTGGCACCAACGACAAAGGTAGGAGGACAGCTGAGGATGTTAGGCAGGCTTTCAGGGAGCGAGGTTGGAAGCTCAGAGTTAGAACAAACAGACTCTCTGCCACGTGATAGTGAGTCGAGGAATAGGGAGAGAGAACAGTTAAATACGTCGCTACAGGGATGGTGCAGGAGAGAGGGATTCTGGTATCTGGATAACTGGGGTTGTTTCTGGGGAAGGTGGGACCTCTATAAACAGGATGGTCTACACCTGAACTTGAGGGGTGCCAGTATCCTTGGGGGGAGGTTTGCTAATGCTTTTGGGGGGTGGGGGGTTAAACTAACTCTGCAGGGGCATGGGAACCTAGACTGTAGCTTTAGGGTGCAGGATCTGGAGTGTAGGGAGGTTAGGTACATGGCATCAATCTCAAAGGAGGGTGCCTGTAAACAGGGAAGTGGCTTGAAGTGTGTATACTTCAATGCAAGAAGTATACAAAATAAGGTAGATGAACTTGCAGTGTGGGTTGGTACCTGGGATTTCGATGTTGTGGCTATTAAGGAGACATGGGTAGAACAGGGACAGGATTGGCTGTTGCAGGTTCCAGGGTTTAAATGTTTTAGTAGGGTCAGAGGTGGGGGTAAAAGAGGGGGAGGTGTGGCATTGTTTGTCAAAGATAATATTACAGCAGTGGAAAGGACGATGGAGGAAGACTCGCCATCTGAGGTAGTTTGGGCTGAGTTGTTGTAGTTCTGTTCGCCGAGCTGGGAATTTGTCTTGCAAGACAAATTCCCAGCTCGGCGAACAGAACCACAACAACGAGCACCCGAGCTACAAATCTTCTCACAAACTTTGGACACCTACGGGCGAGAGACGCTAAGACAAGCCAGGATATGGGAATCCTGTGCCAACCGCCTAAGCGCCACATACGAACAACCCCGGTTCCTGCATGAATGCCGAAAGAATCGAATCCTTCCACCATGTGTCAGATACAGATCACCAGTCAACAATCCACAAGCCAGGGAACGGATTCAGGATGATCCAGGTAATTATTACAGACGCTCACAACAGACTACACAAATACAGACAAGAATGCTCGACAAATTCCCACTCGGCGAACAGAACCACAACAACGAGCACACGAGCTACAAATCTTCTCACAAACTTTGGGCTGAGGTTAGGAATAGGAAAGGTGAGGTCACCCTGTTAGGAGTTTTCTACAGGCCTCCTAATAGTCCGAGAGACTTAGAAGAAAGGATTGCGAGGATGATTCAGGAGAAGAGTGAAACTAATAGGGTGGTGTTATGGTGTCTTTAACTTTCCTGATATTGACTGGGAAAGCTATAGCTCGAGTTCGTTAGATGGGTCGGTGTTTGCCAATGTGTGCAGGAGTGTTTCCTGACACAATATATAGACAGGCCAACAAGAGGTGAGGCCATACTGGATTTGGTTCTGGGTAATGAATAAGCCAGGTGTTAGAATTGGAGGTAGGTGAGCACTTTGGGGACAGTGACCACAATTCGGTGACTTTTACTCTAGTGATGGAGAGGGATAAGTGTGCATTGCAGGGCAAGAGTTATAGCTGGGGGCAGGGAAATTATGATGCGGTGAGGCACCTCTTACGATTCGTGGCTTGGAAAAGTAGGCTTCAAGGCAAGGGCGCAATTGATATGTGGAGCTTGTTCAAGGAGCAACTATTGAGTGTCCTTGATAAGTATGTACTGTCAGGCAGGGAGGAAAGGGTTGTGTGAGGGAGCCGTGGTTTAATAAGGAATTGGAATCCCTTGTTAAAGGGAAGAGGGTGGCCTATGTAAAGATGAGGCGTGAAGGTTCAATTGGGGCGATTGAGAGTTATAAGGTAGCCAGGAAGGATCTGAAGAGAGAGCTAAAAACAGCAAGGAGGGGACATGAAAAGTCCTTAGTTGGTAGGATTAGGGAAAACCCAAAGGCTTTCTATAGGTATGTCAGGAATAAAAGAATGACTAGGGTAGGAATAGGTCCAGTCAAGGATAGTAGTGGGAAGTTGCATGTGGAGGCTGAAGAGATTGGGGAGACACTGAATGAATACTTTTCGTCAGTATTCACTGAGGAACAGGACATTGTTGTCGATGTGAATACTGAGTCACAATCAATTAGAATAGACGGCTTTGAGGTATGTAGGGAAGAGGTGTTGGAAATTCTGTAAAAGGATGAATATAGATAAGTCCCCTGGGCCTGATGGCATTTATCCTAGGAGTCTCTGGGAAGCAAGGAAGGAGATTGCAGAGCCATTGGTCTTGATTTTTATGTCCTCGTTGTCTCCAGGAATAGTGCCAGAAGACTGGAGGATAGCAAATGTGGTTCCCTTGTTCAAGAAGGGGAGTAGGGATAACCCTAATAACTATAGGCCGGTGAGCCTCACTTCTGTTGTGGGCAAAGTCTAAGAGATAATTGTAAGGGATAGGATTTATGAACATCTGGATAGGAATAATTTGATTAAGGATAGTCAGCATGGTTTTGTGAAGGGCAGATCGTGCTTCACAAACCTTACTGAATTCTTTGGGAAGGTGACTAAGGAGGTGGACGAGGGTAAAGCCGTAGATGTGGTGCATATGGATTTTAGTAAGGTATTTGTTAAGGTTCCCCGTGGTAGGCTACTGCAAGAAATACGGAGGTATGACATTGAGGGTGAGTTGGATTTTTGGATTAGGAATTGGCTAGCTGGAAGAAGACAGAGGATAGTTGTTGATGGTAAAGGTTCATCTTGGAGTGCAGTTACTAGCGGTGTTCCGCAAGGATCTGTTTTGGGACTATTGCTGTTTGTCATTTTTATAAATGACCTGGAGGAGGGGCTAGAAGGTTGGGTGAGCAAGTTTGCGGATGATACGAAAGTCGGTGGAGTTATTGACAGTGAGGAAGGATGTGTCAGGTTACAACGGGATATAGATAAGCTGCAGAGCTGGGCAGAAAGGTGGCAAATGGAGTTCAATGTGGTAAGTGTGAGGTGATTCACTTTGGTATGAGTTACAAAAATATGGGGTACTGGGCTAATGGTCGGATACTTGGTAGTGTGGATAAGCAGAAGGATCTTGGTGTCCATGTACACAGATCTCTGAAAGTTGCCACCCAGGTAAATAGTGCTGTGAAGAAGGCATATGGCGTACTGGCTTTTATTGGTAGAGGAATTGAGTTCCGGAGTCCTGAGGTCATGTTGCAGTTGTATAAGATTCTGGTGCGGCCGCATCTGGAGTATTGTGTGCAGTTTTGGTCGCCATACTATAGGAAGGATGTGGAGGCACTGGAACGGGTGCAGAGGAGGTTTACCAGGATGTTGCTTGGTATGGTAGGAAGATCGTATGAGGAAGGGCTGAGGCATTTGGGGCTGTTTTCATTGGAGAAAAGAAGGTTTAGGGGTGACTTGATAGAGGTGTACAAGGTGATTACGGGTTTAGATAGTGTTGACCATGAGAACCTTTTTCCACGTATGGAGTCAGCTATTACGAGGGGGCATAGCTTTAAATTAAGGGGTGGTAGGTCTACGACAGATGTTAGGGGTAGATTCTTTACTCAGCGAGTTGTGAATTCATGGAATGACATGCCAGTAGCAGTGGTGGATTCTCCCTCTTTATGGGCATTTAAACGGGCATTGGATAGACATATGGAGGATAGTGGGCTCGTGTAGGTTAGGTGGGCTTGGATTGGCGCAACATCGAGGGCCAAAGGGCCTGTACCGCACTGTATTTTTCTATGTTCTATGTTCTATGTTCTATAAGATCGCACAACTTCAGACAGTGCATTCATGAATTCCTCCAAAATAATTAACTCTCTAAGGGCAACATAAGTTGCTTGATTTTTCAAGCTCTTATCCATCTATCGAAGTTACTCTGTTTAATCCTTTCAAACTCAATGTAAGTTTGTCCAGGGTGCCTGTTAGAGACCTGAAACATTGTCTATCGGCTTCTGGTACAATATCATATGCAGTTAAAATGGCTTCTTTCAGCTCCTCATATTCCCCAGATACCACCTCTGATAGGGATGAGAATATCTCACCAGCCTTACTTACAAATTTCGTTTGGATCAACAAAACCCACATTGCCAATGGTCACTGAATTTGTTTAGCCACCTTTTCAATAGCGTTGAAAAATACTTCCACATCCTTCTCATCAGATTTAGGCAATGCTTGAACTCAGCTAGGCTCCTGACTACATTGGGCTTGCTGATGCTCACTGTCTTCCTCACGAATCCTACCCCCAGCCTTTATCTCCCGCCTTTTAAACTGACTCTCTTTTTTAAGTGTCAGTTTTTGCTTTTCAAAATCTCTCTTTCTTTCTCCTCTGCTGCTCTCTCTCTTTCTTTCGCTTGTGCTGCTCTCTATTTTTTCCTCTCTTCTGCTTTTAATCGTAACTGAAACTGTTTCATTTCTGTTGCCCTTTCCTTACGTCTCGCCGCTAAGTCGGGCTGCTTCCTTTGCAATTGAATTCTTTCCATTTGTGTGGATTCTGTCGGTTTCTCCAGCAAGTTTAATTGATGACCTAACGCTGCAACTAACTCTCCTTTCCTCTCAGAAGCAGGCAGTTCTCATTCCAGCTTCTCTTCTAATGCTTCAACTTGGTCTCAGTCATTTTCTTCAAAACTTCCAGTCACTGCATTCACTTGCGGAAAACTCTTGGCGACGGAAAGAGCCATTGCTATCTCAAGCTTTGTTCACCCAACAAAACCAAAACCCGAAATTAAGATACGAGCATCTCACGCTCGCTGCTTAAAATCCCGCAAAGAGCCCCAACAGGCAGCCCAAAAGCATAACTTTGCAATTTGTTTCGGTAAGTGTACAATTAGCTGGAGTCAGATAGGGAGATTGTGAACTAGATTTTAAAACAGACAAAAACTTTATTCACAAAATTGCACAATGATAGACAAAGAACAGAATAAGGAACCCCTACAGAACTCAACCTATCCAGCTAGATTTAGTCATGCTGTTCCAAATAAACACAACTGTCCCAATAAGCAAACTCCCTTTTAAAAACAGGATAAATGGAACACATGTTTGCTGGTTGAAGTTGAAGGGCAGAAAACAGAGAGAGTCCCCACACAGCTCCCTGCTGAAATTCCCAGTTCAAGACTCAACTGAAAACTGCTCCGCTCCACTCAGCTCAGCTCAGCTAGTGCAGCTACAAGAGCTGACTGCTCGCCTTTCATTATACAGGTGCATTCTAGAGCATGACCACTTTGGCCGGAAGATTCATCCGCTTCCATATATCTGTACGAAGCCAGACTGATCGGAGTCAGGCCCCGTTTTATTGCCCCTCTGAAAACAATCAAAGACAGAGTCTCCTTGAGCCAAGGAAATGCTTTGAGAAAAAATGGGACTAGCTATGTGACAGAGAAGGCGTGCTCGTTTTCTGTACGGAGGTCAGAAGCTGGTGGGAATGGCTAACTCTATCAGAGTGTGACTGCTGACAGGTTTGTAAACAACATGACATTCAGTGCAGGGTCACACACGAACTGCACATTGAGGCGGTGAAAGTTCTTTCGGAACCTCAAGCTCTCTCTCAATCAATATGAGGGTCCACAGAGCTCTGTAAACTATCATAGAATCATAGAGTCTGACATCACGGAGACAACCCCTTTAGCCCAATCTGGTTCATGCTGGCCAAAACGTCCATCCATGCTCAACCACTTTTCCTGCATTTGATTAATATCCTTCTCAACGTTTCCTATCTATATATTTGTACAAACGTGAAAACGTGTATCGCAGAAAACAACACTATCAACGTTTTGTTTTGGAAATACTGAGTGTTACTCCATAACACTCAAATTTTTGTACAATCGGTTTGTACTATTTTGTAGTGATACAGATTAAGCACTCATCTCCTTCATTCTCTTCTCATGGTACCACCACTGTAGGGATAGTCTAGTGAAACTCCATTACACTGTCTTTTTGTAGCAAGGAGATCGTTCATTATAAAGGAGAGAAAATCTGTTCAGAGTGCCCCAAGTACTGTCTCAACAACACTCTACAACTGCAGGGAGGTGTCTTCAATCTTCGACTTAATCACTTAATAATGAAGGACACCACTCATTTACTGTGGTGATTAATTAATGCTCCATATGAATTCTGTCAGTGACTCCTGACCAAGCACATTCAGCTCTTTTTCACCAAGAGCACTTCGTACGATTTCGCCTTCTCATAAATACAAAATGAGAAGGATGATATGTTTTACCACTCATTACTTTGCCTTTTGAAGCAAAGCCAGACCAACAGCAACATCACTATTGCCATTGGAGATGGTTGGAGATGCTGAGGAGGCAATGGCTGTATTATCTCCAGAATATTAACCCAGGGACCGAAGCGATTTGAATTCCAGCTCAGCAAATGTTGAAATTTAAATTCAATAAAATGTCAGGAATTAAGAATCAAGCAAACCAATGAAGCTATTGTTGATTGTCCTACCTGGCACCTTTATGCCCTTCAGAAATCTACCATCTACACCTGGTCGGGCTGACATGCAACTCCAGACCCACGGCAATGTGGTTAAATCTCAGTTGAAGTTTTAAATGGCCATGCCAGCCACTCATTTATATCACTCAATAAAAAAATCTCACAGAAATAAAGCTGTATGGACCTCAGCACTGACTACTTTCAGCCCACGGACTGCATTGGTCATGAAGGCAGCTCACCAACACTTTCTCAAGGACAATGAGGAAAGGGAATTAAATACTGACGCAGCATCCCATTAATGAATCAAAGTAGATGATCACACTTAAGGAAGAGAGACAAAGGGACATAACTCACTTTAAAACAGGGACTTTGACGTATACCCGAAATGGGCATGATTTTCAGTAATATGGGAACAGGGGAAAAATAGATAAGGTTAATCTCGTTTATATTTCCATTCCAGCAGATCATCAACATCTCCTTTGTTTGCTTCATTCTGTCTATTTCTCTCTTTCTACATCTATTCAATTCACTCCTTCTCCCCTTCACAACAGACGCCCCTGTGACCAACATCAATTACACTATTTCCCAGCGACGTTCAGTTATGATGTATGGTCATTGGACTCGAAGTGCCAATTCTCTTTTTCTCTGGACCCGAAGCTGCCAGTGCTGCCCAGTTTCTCTGGCAATTTCTCGTTATTTTTGTTGCTGATCTAGAGCATCTTTCTTTGTTTTATTTAATGTTGTTATTACATGGGATGCCTGCATCACTGGCAAGGGCAGCATTTGTTGACCATCACCAAATGCCCTTTACTGTGATGTCATTCTTTCAGGCAGTATAGAGCCAAGCAAATTGCTGTGGGTCTGATTCAGACCAGGTAATAATGCTAGATTTCTTTACCAAAGAATATCAGTGAAATAGATAAAATTATAGTTAAAATGCTGGTGATGTTATGGTTATTATGAGTTAAACTCTCTTTTATTTCCAATTCCTGTATTTGAATGTATGTTCTGACATCATCTGTGTTAGCATGTGAAACAGTTGCAGGTTATGTGTAATAAACTGTACCTCTGAATTACATTTATTGCGACATTACTACTCTGACAGAGTGCCCTGTCATGAAGTTACATTAGAGTCAAGAACAAGGTTGTTATCGAAATATTTGCAACTGAAAGAGTGCTCACAGGAGAGTTGGAACCATAAAGTCAGAATTTTACCAAGGCATAGATAATGGTTTATTAAACATCAGCATTGACACTAAGATGGGGACTGGGGATATAATCAAGCTGGTCGTGGATACGGTTAGTGATGGACAGAGTACCCAGACATAAATGAATTCAGGGCAAAAAGATACATCTGAATTGTGAACAGTGTTATTCTCAGATATTTGTCAGGCCGGAGTTGTGGGTGACTCTGAAATTTGTGGGTAATGAATAGAAGTTACATTTGAAACTGAAGACAATAGTTTTCGTCTTTGCCAGATATAGATAACAGAAATAGCAATGAGTTTTACCATGACATATGGGCTTAATAAATGGATAGAGATGGAGAGACTTACCAGGTACACCAAAAATAGCGAGGAAGGGATAGTAACCTGCCTGGATAATCAACAGTACACCGAATATCCGGTCTGGTAATGTCGGCCAAGACCAGGAAAGATACAAAAGTCCAACGGATAAACTCCTGTCCATTGTTTCAGCATTCCAGTCTACTGTTCTCAGATTCTGATCCATAAATCAAACATTACAGACTATTCTCAGATGTTTATCTTCCTCTCTCTGCAGCTGTTCATCCCTGTTAATGTGGAGGTGATGCATCTCCTGCTACAATGGGATAAAGCCTTACAAGAAGCCCATTACTAGTAGAAGAGGGAAAACATCCAGTGTCACGATTAGGGTCCATGGAGACTGACATCAATCACAGTCACTGAACAAACAGATCCAGTTAACTCCTTTCAGTGTGGTACCTTCAGATCACAATGACAAGTGGACTGGATTGAATGTTGGAATCGCTGGCTAATTGTCACATCTCCCATCACCAATTATTCTCATGAAGTTAGTTGTGAGGGAGAATTATAGATTTTTTCTTATCGCAAGCTAGATGAATCTGCTGTGTTGACTGTTTGCAATACTGTAATCACCTGAACCTCCCACCACCGCCCCCCACCCCCCAAAAACACAATCTAGTTGTAGACACCGTGCTGATCCCTCTTCGACTAGACCTGTTGCCAACCAGTAGATTTACAGTGGACATACTTGCCCTGACCATACACAGCGCGTGTGGGTCTGTCTGGTCTTTCCTCTCATTGCTCTAATAAGGCAATTTTGTAAATTCAACACAGAAGGCGCATCAGCTCTGTTTCATATCAATTCAGACACTTTGATACATTTTATTGTATTCAAAGCAGTTAGACTAACATTTTTTGTAATTCAGTCGAAAGCTAAATATGGCATTTTTTCACAAAGTTGGTGGTCCCTTTACAAGGTTATGTTGTCCTTGATTTTTTTTTGTCAGAGTGGGTCTAACCGATGCAAGATTCGAATATGCCTGAATTTTGAAATGTTCATTGGTCCCTTTTATTTATAATTAGCAGGTAATGCCTCAGGCAGAAAGCATTCAAGACTTATAATAAAGACTTGTATAATCAAGAGGATGTGGTCAGCTCTCTCGCTGGGCAGGTTGGTACAGTTTGGGGTTTGGTTGAGTTAGGGTCACTGTTGAAACTGGATGCTCGACCTCCTTGTTTTGCACTTCTGACCTCATAATCTGTAAGATTTCTGCGTCAGATTTACTGATTGTGCTCAGGGGCTTGTATATTTGTGATTTTGTAAGTATTTGTAACAGCATCCTTAAATCGGGATATCTTATCGAATTTGGATAGGATAAGTTATTCAGATATTCTATTTTCGGCTCCTTGTGTTCATTCGATTATTTGGTAAATACATTTTGTTTGTTTACATCTCGGCATTCTAACCAGTTAAGTCACTCCGGGAATATCCAAGATACACTAACCTTCAACCAATAGCAATGTCATTGTCTGGGCTACCTGCTGAAAAATGTTTTGGGTGGCCGGGACTGGTACATAACAGATTGGGAGCCATTTGTGGGATTTAGTCGGCGAGTGGCCGGTATTAGTGACTCTTACTTCGGGTGTTGATTTGGTCGAGTAAACAGTGCTTCTGATGGAAATGTCTCTTGCTGTCACCAAGTATATTTTGGAGGTGGAAGAGTTAACTTTGGGATTTTTTTACAAAATGCACATGAAGTCCAAGCTGTGGGAATTAGTGGACGAGCTGGAGTTGAAGCTATCTCCTAATGTGAGGAAAGATGAGATGCTTCCAGCAGTAGCTCACCATTCTAATTTGCTGGAAACTCCATCAGGATCTATTGAGATGACTAAACTTCAATCGCAGATGAAGCAGTTTGCGTAATGACTAATAACAGAAGAGAAAGAAAGAGAATGAATTGGCTTACCAGAGAATAGAGAAAAAAAAACAAATAGCTTTAGCAGGAGAAAAAGAAAAGGAGGGAGCATTTGAGATTCAGAGATGGACACTTAGAATGGAAGTCAGATTAAAAGGATGGAGTTGACAGCTGAAGGTAAGCTCAGTGAGGAACAGCGTGAGAATGACAAACCCATGGTTGTCGAAAGCCTAATCAGAAACGTTTTAAGTATATTCACGGAGAAGCACCACTGGAGACAGAGCAGGATTTACAAAAAAACAAAAAATGCACGGTATATTCATGGAAAACATTTTCATTTCATTTGAAAAAGTAGCTAAACAACTGCAGTGGCCCGTGAGCATATGGGTTGTGTTGATCCAAACAGAATTTGTGGGTAGAGCTTGTGAGGTATTCGCAACACTATTAGTCGAGAGATATGGGGAGTATGAGGAGGGGGAAAAGTGCATATGAGCTTGTGCCAGAAGCCTGCAGACAAATCTAAGGCCGAATCTGTTCAACCCCGTATTGAGTTTGAAAGGAGTAAAAAAGTAATTTTGATAGATGGATTAGAGCTTTAATAAGAGAGCAAAGTTATTATGCTCTGCGAGAGACAACGAATGTGGAGGAGTTCTAAATTTCGCTGGCTGACATAGTGCAAACTCATTCGGAAGAGCAGACAGTTAAAACGGCAATACATGTACATGAAGTTGCTTATGAATGTGAGCATATCTAGTGATTAATGATTGTAAAACTTGATTTGGCTTCTAGAATCAACTTCAGTCTATGTGGGATAGAAATTGGGGCAAAGGGAAATCTTCACTTGGAAAGGTAGATCTCGTTGAAGATCATAATGATAACTTATCACAGGTTAAAAAGGAAATACTTGAAGGAGACAAAGAAGTTAAAAATCACTGGCGTTTTCACTGCAACAAATTAGGTCAAATGAAATCAATGTGTTGGTCGGTTTACGAAAAAAAAAACACAGATGCAGGAAAAGAGGACAAGCCTAGGAGTTTTGTTGGAGTGGTAACAGAAGGCACAGTGGAAGCTAGAAAGCTGCATAAGAGTGTATAAACTTATTGGAGGTTTGTTAAGTTGGAAGTTCCGGATCTGCTGAGAAACTACACCGAGAAGGGGAAAGTTTGTACACATAGGGCAGGTAAAGCGGATGCAATATTAAGAGACACAGTATCCTCTCAGACTGTGATGATGAAGGATAAGGAGATATGTACTCCTAAAGGACTATTTACAGAAAAGGTACTGCTAAAGGGAATTCACCGTGAGACAAATAGTGCAAAATTATGTAAAGCGAAGATAGAGTGCCCAGAAAGGTGCGGAGAAATTGTCGGAGGAAAATTGGACAGACTCTCAGCTCCAGAAATGCACTTTGCCCTTTTGAAAAACATAGCTGATTCACCAGTAGGAGTGCTGCCTACTCTGGTTGAAAAGCCAGTGGAGATATAGGCAACTAAAGCAATGCAGGAGTCTTATCGTGGAAGCTTTCCTGATTGTAGAGTAACAAGTTTCCAATGTCACCAGTTCAAACAGGAGAGATAAAAATGTAAAGATAAGGAAACTTATGTGGCATTAACAGAGACTTGTCCATCAGATAGTTGTGAAAAAAAACAGGAGCAAATAGGTGATAATGCAAATATTTTTAGCTCAGCTAAGCTAACCCATTACAGCGGAAAGATAAAATGTAAAGGCAGTTGTATCAAAAAGCACATATGTTAGGAATTTTGAATGTATCCCCGAGTGTTATTACCTTCAAAATGATGTCCAAATGAGGAAATGGAGACGATGTTCAAAGAGATGATAATTGGGCAGAGGTTCATCAAATCGTATTGCCCATGAGATACAGAAAGGAGTTGATGCGGATGGGACATGAGCTATCACCTGGAGGTCTGTCAGGAGTGAGTAAAACGCAGGCTGAAATACAGAGACACTTTTACTGGCCTGGACTGCAACAGAATGTAGTTGAATTTTGCCAGACTTGTCTTACATGTCAGGTAATTGGAAAAACACAAGCGATACTAAAACCAGCACCTTTCTTAAATACTCCAGCATTTGAGGAACATTTGACAGGAGTCTTCATTGATTGGCTAGGTCCCCGACCTCACAAAAAAAAAGTGGGCATAATATTTGTAAACAATAATGGATAGATCAACTAGATTTCCAGAGGCCATCCCGAGATGCAACATCACAGCTAAAGAAATTGAAGAGGAATTAATCTTTTTGAAGAGATTCGAACAACCAATAGAGGTACAGTGAGACCAAGGTTCAAACTTCAGAACCAAATTACTCAGTATAATATCAAAGGAAGAAAGCAATTCAAATCGACTACATACCATCCAAAATTCCGGGAACCGCTAGAAAGGTGACATTAAACATTAAATACCATGTTGAGGGTTTATGGTCAGGGTCATCCTGATGATTAGGATAAGGGAATCCCATTTGTGCCTTTATGTGATCACCGATGCATCAAATTAACCCACAGCAAATTCAGTCCATTCGAATTAGTTTCTGGGCATTAAGTGAGGGGACCATTAAAATTGATTAAGCAGAAAATAATAAATCAGAATTCAAAGGCCACACATTTGGGCTAGGTCTGATATTTTAGGCAACGATTAACAGCAATGGGGAGTTGGCTAGACAGCATTTAAAAGTCATGCAGCATGCAATAAAACAGGAAGCAGACAGGAAAACAAAAATTTGCAATTTTCCTATCCAGGATAAGATATTACCGTTAGTTCTAGTGATAGGTGAACCTTAAAAAGCAAGGTTTAGTGGACCTTACCAAATACAAAGGATGTGGAGTGAGAACAACTACATGATAAGGACTCCACGCAGAAGGAAATCTCACAGTTCATGTCATGTGAATAGGCTCAAAATGTACTGTGACAGGGAAGAATTGCAAGAGGACAAGGTGTTACAGATTACAGAACAAAGAACCAAGCTCAGAGGATTCTGAATCGGACATTCCTTAAATTAGAGTGGACAATGAGGTTCTTGTCTTAAATTGGGATAAATTATTGAGTTACCTTCCTGAGAAAAATTGAAATGGCCAGGAAGAGGTATTACTATCACATCGGGATATATGCAGATATTAACTTGGAACTACTAACCTAATTGCGCATAATTTAGCTATAGGAGATGTCGTTACGATTAAGCAACATCCTTACAGGGATCATTCTCTAAAGTTGGCACAGGTTCAGAAGGCAATTGAACGCATGCTCTAAAATGACATAATCAACATGCGTTACAGAGACTGAAAATCACCCATAGACATATTGCTAAAGCCAAATGGTACCCAATGATTATGTGTGGACTACCATAATGTCAATGTAGTTAAAAACATTGATGTATACCCAGTTCCATGGTTAGAAAACTGTGTTGAAAATGAGGGACAAGCAATTCACATTTGGTATGAAAAACGTGCTGGACACATTTCAGGGTTTAAACAATAAATTGCCAGATTATCCAACATGTGCTGCACATTGATGACCTGTGATGTTAAGTGACTCATGGAAGGAACACTTACAGCAGATATCAGACTGGTTCGACCGACTTCAGAAGGCAGGCTTGGTGGTCAACATTGCGAAAAGTGAATTTGCCAAAGCAAAAGTCGTCTTCCTTGGCCGTGCTATTAGACATGGATAAAGAGTGCCATGAGATGTATACATTTAGGTAATTTGGGAATTTCCCATACCGTCGAAAAAAGGAGCCGTTCCTGAAACTGAATGGATTTTATCGAATGATTATGACTCATTTTCGCAGTGTGACTGCTCCACTCATTGAATAGTTATAGAAAGGCAAGAAGTTTCAGTGGGCAGCGGACTGTCAGAAGGCTTTTGACTGCATTTGAAACATGTGGTAACCACTGCCCAAGATCAGACACACCTGATTATGCAAAACCATTCAAGGTGACTTTAAATGCGAGTGATGTGGGTATTGGTGCTGGGCTCTTGCAGGAAGATGATGACAAGACAGAAAGACCTATTGGCTATTTGTCCAAGAGGTTGAACGTTCATTGGCAGAAATATTCAACAGTTGAGAAAGATACTATAAACTTTGTGCTGACAATACAATATTTCAGTGTTTATATTACCAGCAACGTATCTGAGAATGTTTTTGGATAAAGTTAAGGATAAAAATTAAGCTGGACCCGGTTGTTCAAGCCATTCAATCAGAAAGCTGTGCACGGGGCAGGTCTTCAAAACATGATTGCCAATGAATTGTTGCGACTTGAGTATCAAATGGAGGCACTCAATAATGGGAGTATCACACGCTGAATCCGGATGTAGTTGTGCACATTTGCATGTTTATGGTAAACGAATGTACATGAGCATTTTAAAGTACAAACCACTATTTTGGGAGTTTTGAAAACCGAAGCCATCTTTGGATATTCATGATTCAATTATATATCTGTGGAGCTGTCACACATGCGGTCTCTTTACAAGGTTATGTTGTCTTTGAATTGTTTTCGGAGAGGTTCTACACGATCTAAGGTTCCAACATGTCTCAATTTTGAATGCTTCATTGGGGTCTTTTGTTTATTTACCTAATAGATAATGCTTCGGAAAGAAGGCTTTCAAGTCTAAAAAAAACTGGTGTAATCAAAGGGATGTGGCCAGCTCTCCGGCTGCACGGGTCAGTTCAGTTCGAGGGTTAGTTGAGTCAGGCTCACTGTTGAAACTGGAGACTCACCCCCTCCTTCAGCCCTCTGACTTCGTAAGCTTCATTTTTGTGTAAGTTTTACTCTTTGTACTCAGGGGTTTGTTTATTGGGATTGTTGTAAGCAATTTGGGTCAGCATCATTAATTGGAGATTGCCTGTCTGATTTGGATTGGATGAATTATTCACGTATAGTATTTTCAGTTCGTTGTGTTTCATTCCCTATTTTTGTAAACAAATTCTGTTTATTTAAAAGTCGGCAGTCGAACCAACTAACTCACTCTGGGAATATCCACTATAAAATTATCTTCAACAAATGGCAACATTATGGTCTGGGCAACGTGCTAAAGAATATTTTGAGGGGTCGGGCCTGGTCCATAACAATGTACTATAACCTTGATAATTAACAGTCATGATTTAATGAGTCAGTGACAGAATGAATATGATAATGGCTGTGAGACAGAAAGGGCTGCGGCCAGTGACTGAGGAGACCTGAGGGGAGTACAGTAATATTTCCCAGCCACGAGTATTCAGCCAACACTGAATATGACAAATGGGATGAAATGCAAAGCAGATCAAGATAAGAGATGACCTTTGTTATATGGAATGCTGAACAGCAATGTGAATAGAACAGGACAGTTTGAAACGTGATGTGCAGAATTATATCTTATATACAGACTGTTCAATGTTTGTGAGAAGATTTGTAGCTTGGGTTCTCGTTGTTGTGTTTCGGTTCACTGAGCTGTGAATTTGTGTTACAGATGTTTCATCCCCTGCCTAGGTGACATCCTCAGTGCTTCCTGTGGATCGCTTATGTGATGCTTCCTCCAGCATTTATAGTGGAGAGAAACCACTATAAATGCCGGAGGAAACATCACAGAAGCGCTTCACAGGAGGGTCCCAAGCACTGAGGATGTCACGTAGACAGGGGATGAAACATCTGCAACACAAATTCCCAGCTCGGTGAACAGAACCACAACAATAGACTGTTTAATCACAGGTTATACAGGTTGTTAAGATTGTTTATATCGGAACGGGATGTTCAGAAATAAAAACAGACACAGATAACAAAATGTGTTGGGTCACAGTGAGTTACAGCAGAGTAAGAGTAGGGATACAGATCATACCGGGCTGGTACAGAGATGATGGGCTGCATGGCAACCATCTTTGCTGAAATTATTCAGACAAATGTATTGAAAATGTTCAGAGACTGAGGAGACATGTTTAGACATAAAATGCACAGACAATGTCATAATTAACAAACTATTCCTATTTTTACACCAAGTGTAGCTGTCTCTAAAAGGCCTTTTACATCAAAATCACTTTAATGAGGTCTGCCCATTTATTTTCAGAGCTTAAAGAAGAAACATACTACAGTGTAATACATGTGTCACTGGCACAAGTACAGCTAATTGGAACAGGAATGGGGCATAATGTCCAAATATAACCGGGGTCAACAACCAGACCAATCAAGAATAAACAAAATATAAGACATCGTGGAAATCTGAAATACAAATGCAAAATGATGGAGTATGCAACAGATGACGCAGGATCTGGGCAGAGAAACAGAGTTAACGGATCAAGTCTTGATGAACCTTTCCTGAACAAGTTATGTTGGACTCAAAAAGAGTTAATATCATTTTCTCTGCTCCGATACTGCCTGAACTGCTGGGTGTCTCTCCAGCACTTTCAATTGTTGCAATGGCGAGAGATAGAGAGTAATGGTGGGCAGTTGCTTTTTGGACTGGATGCTTGTGCCCAGCAGTGTTTCACAGAGGTTGGTTATGGGTTTTCATTGTTTGTCACTTATGTAAATGACTTGCGTGAGACTATCAAAGGCAGGGCTCGTAAGTATGTGGAGACACCAAAATTGGTGGCATAGTGGACAGTGAAGAAGGGTTTCTACGAATACAAAAGGATCTTGATGAAATGGGTCAGTAGACTGACAAACATCAGACAGAGTTCAATGTGAGTTGCAGGCAATAGTGTGTGTTTACTGCTGTCTGATGCCCATTTTAGTACCCATCTCCTGGGTTCAAAACATCGATATCCTTCATGGTATTTGAGAGGTCTTACTCTCTTGCTGTTAATGTAGTTTCACAATGTCTTTGGATTATCCTTAACCGTATCTGCCCATACTCAGTCATATCTCCTTCGTGCTTTCCTGATTTCTCTCGAAATAATGCTCCACACTCTTTTATATTGACGAAGAGATTAAATTGAATAAAGTTGACCAGTTCTAAAGTAAGGTTTTCTTTGATTCTTGAATAATAGCTCAATAACTGTCCTTGACCATTGCTCCTTAATCTTACCAGCATTACCCCTCACTCCAACAGGAACATAATGCCTCTCAACTCCCGTCGTCACACTGTCGAACGCCTCCCACTTGTCAGACATCGTTTTACCTGCTAACAGTCTACTCCAAACAAACTTGATAAGTCCTTGTCCCATGCCATTAACATTTATGGTACTCCAATTTAAAACAAATATAAAGGCCTTATCCTTTTCCATAACCATTTCGAAACGAATAGAGTTATGATTTCAGTACCCCAAATATTCCCTCGTTTACCTCAGTCGCTTGCTCTGCCTCTTGCACAAAAGAAGGCATGGTTTTGGTCCTTCTCTGTTAGAAGCATCCCCATATTGATGCAGTGTGTTTTTGTGAACATATTTGACAAATTCCTCACTATCCAACCCTTCCTTTTATTGAAATAAATGCAATTTCGTGCTTCAGAATTACAATATACTCTTGACTCCCTCGTTTTTCCGCTTATTCATAAGCTTCTCTAACCATGCTACCATTTGTACTGCTACTTGGAATATCCCCGTTGCCATCTCTATCAATATAACGTGTCCCTACATATTATAATAAAATCTCCCTGCTAAGATATTCGTTTCTTTGCAGTTTAGATTAGACCAATCCATTGTGAACAAGTCATTTCTATTCTAAAATAGATTCCAATTTCCCAAAAAATCTAATTCCCTCAACAACACAGTAGCTCTTCAGCCATTGATTTTTCTCCGTTCACTCTTTCTTCCTTCCCAGCTGAGTTTAGCATTGGGAATATATCAGAAAGTATTGCTTTAAAGGTTTTTTTAAAATATTCTACCTTACCTCTTAAGTTCACTCTGTACAGCTTTAAACTTTCCCTAAAAAATGTCATTACTGCCAATATCTACAGTAATGTTTGGCTACTCAATCTCACCTTTAACAACGTGCTTGAAATGTTGCGAGACGTTATTAATCCTCGCACAGGGAAAGCAACAAACCATCCGAAATTAACAGTCACTGCAACAGAATCTCCTGTTGATGCCCTGATAGAAAGGTCCACTGAAACAACAATTCTACTAAATCTTCTGAAACGCTGCTAAACGTAAGAATAATTCCAAGAGTCCAATAACTGATGGCTCTTCCATTTTCCTCAGAGAGACAATCCCCTTCTGCTGTTGTAAAAGCTGAAAATCATTTTGATATAGGAATAGCCACCACAGAATTTTGCACTACTTTATCTTTCCTGATAGCCACACATCTATATGACTGATTTGTTCGATTTTTTTTTTCTAAATCTGCCAGCCATCCTCTCTGTTCCTTGTATGTGATCTTAATAATATTATGCCAAAAGCAGGGCATTTTTATGACACCTTATGTTAACATTCATTACATAGAGACAGTAATGTTAAATTTGAAAAATATATACATATGCATATCAAACATAGAAAAATTAAACAAAATCAACAATTTAGCTAATTAAATGAATAAAAATATCCCTCTTCAATAAATTCCGAGAAGAAAATAGTCTTCTCCGGAGCTGGAAACGTGTAGGACTTTCCAGAACGAAGGTATTACTCCTTTTTTAAAAAAATATAAACTGATTAATTTTACAAAACAATAAAAAGTTCACACTGTAATAAAAGAAACATTTTTAAACATAAATAGACTTTTTCCTTTTTTTCGTAAACCACCCAAAAAAAGTGATTTTAAAAAATATCATTTGAATGAAAATCGTGAGTTTGTTTTGCTTTTTTTTTGTTTTTGAATGTAAATAAAACAAAATAGAAAATACAATGTTAAATTAATAAAAAATAATATCAACTGCAAAAAACACATTAAATATTACACTGCTTGCAATCCCAAGAGCAGCTGTAAGATCCATACTGCTCTAAGAACACTTTTGAAACTGGTTTTACAATATGAAGAAAACTAGTCGTATGTTTTAATAAAGTGTTTCCAATTCAATGTGGACTTGCCGATATGATTTGAACTCCTGCTGTGACTATAAATGTAGATTTTTTAAAATCTCATCACTCCAGCTCTTTCAAGCAAAATTATGAATTTGTGTCTGTCGTAGCCGGAAAGTGTCTTCAGCTCTGCCTATTGCGGGGAACGATACAATGAAAATTATCCAGCACCACGTAGAACACAGCTGTTGCAGTGAAATAATAAAACATATAGAGGCGCATATTATAAAAGGAGAATTCAGATCCATGTCCAAAATAAAATTTGTGGCTCCCTCCTAAAATAAAACCCAACTGCATCATGCTGTAAATTTAACAAAATAGGAAAAGCAAGAGAATGGAATTCTCAATGCATTCCCTGTGAACAACATCTGAAGAACAGGATAAAATCAAGGATTATTAGTGAATTTCATAAACGATGTTGATGAGAATGGGAGGGATGGAGTTTGGGGGGAATGATAAATAATGTTGTGGATGACACAGCGATGGTTCACAGTGAGGCGAAACGTATGAGGGCACAGGAGGGTAAAAACCGATTGTTCAGGTGGACAGATCAATCACTGATGAAATGTAACACTGATAAATATGATACCTTTCTGAAGTAACAAACAAGAGTATACTCAAAATGAAGAAAGGCCAGATTTATTTGATTTTCCTTTTAATCAAAGAAGATTGATAGGTGCTCCTGATGGAGGTGTTTAACAGCATGGGGCGTATGCACAGGGTGAACAGAGAGCAGCTCTTCCCCTTACTTGAAGGATCAAAAATAAAAGAAGACACACTTTTAAAGTGAAAGTGGCCTCACCATTAATCTGTAAACTGTAGAAAAACTTCCCTATTTCTAAATGTATTTGGTTTTAAAATATTTCAAGATTTATATTGCCTCCTGAAAAATGTGATGTTGAAGCAGAAGTTTTGTTTTATCATCCAGGTTCCCTATTCTGCGTCCTCAGTTTCACAATCTGTTCTTGAAATAATACAGTTTGTTTCCATTCAACTTGCCATTGTACTCAAACACAGACACATTTTCCCAACTCTGATGCACAAATCAATATTTGCCCGTTCCCTTGACATGCCTCGACCCTTTGAAAGACTTATATCGGCTTCACATTTTTCTTTTGTAACCTTTTCAATGTTTGTATTCTCCCACAATACATTCAAAACACTTTCCATAACATATAGATTGTGGACAATTTCTAACTGAATTGATAATGTAATATTTTTACTCAATATTGAAACTATAAAGTTGCAGCAATGCTGAAGTGTTTTATTGTCCCATCACCCAGTTCCAGCCTGCAGTTGCAGCAAATAGTCATTAAATCTCAAAAGAATTGCCAAGTGTTTACTTTTGATCTAAATGGTCATTTGTCCCTTTTTTATGAAATGGGCATATTAATTACGGACTGTCTGTCTGACTGCAACATTTTGATATGCTTTACTCCAGGCAATTAAACACCAAGAAGTAAGAACTGGGATAAGCCATCTGGTTGCCAGACCTGCTGTGGTGATCAACAAGGTCTGACTGCGGTATTTTCTACACATTGATGCCACATTCCGTACACACAGATCAACTTGCATCTCCTTCAACCAAACCCCTCGACCCCTGTTACCCCAGCCACCAACGGTGAATAAAATCCAAAGAACTGTAGTTGGACTAACACAAGGAAATAGAAATTAGGAGTGGTGGTAGGAAATTCAACAGTGCAGTTATCCACATTAAACATTAAACACTAAACATGTAGATCCACATGTAGATTTCTCCAGCTTCCTCATTTCCCCTCCCCCACCTTATCTCAGGACTAACCCTCGGATTCAGCACTGCCCTCTTGACCTGCAATCTCCTTCCCGAACGGTCCGCCCCCAGCCCCTCTCCGGCCGAACACCCTCACCCTCACCTCCTTCCACTTATCGTATTCCCAGAGCTCCTCCCCCAAATTCCATCCCCCCTACCTTTTATCTCAGCCCCCATTCCTGAAGAAGGGCATATACCCCAAACGTCGATTCTCCTCCTCATCGGATGCTGCCTGGCCTGCTGTGTTTTTCCAACACCACATTTTTCAACTCTGGTACTCCAACATCTGCAGTCTTCACTTTCTCCACATTAAACACTGCCTGCCAGATATAGCAATCTGCCCCATTTTCTAAGCATATCAATATTCATCTATAAACTCTTTAACTCCTCCTTACAGCCTATTTGAAAACCTAGATCAATACCATCTGCGAATTTAGTTCCGTCGCTCTGTCTCTCCTTCCAGGTCATTTGGGCAGATTGTAAATAATTGTGGTTTGAGAACTGAAACCTCACTCCTTCCTCATTGCGTAATACTAAAGCCAGTTCTCAGGTTGTTTCCATTACATGTTAATCAAAGACATAATCCGTAACATATTCGATGAATCTTTCTTTGAGGCTCCCCCTGCCAAATTGATTAATCCAGTCAATTTGCATGCTCAAATTCCCGTATTCACTCTTGTGCCCTTGTCTCAAGCCATCGTTATTCCCTGGTTCATGCTATTCCCTACACTGAAAGTAATTTGGGAGAGGTGGGACTGGTTTGTGGGCTGGAAATGATCAAAGCAGTGGGTTTTGATTCATCAGTTTTGACCCACGTACTAATATCATTTCTTAATACCTCCTTGACATAATTCTTAACCAATACAGGCCCTCCACCTACTGTTCCTTCTTGTCTGAATACTGAGTCGCCTTGGACATTTAACGCCCCAGTCCTGACGTTTATGTAACCACATTTTAGTCATGCCCACCATGCCATAATTTTTTTATATCTGCTTGCACTATCAGCTCATTCATTTTATTCCAAGTACTGCACTCATTTAGATAAAAATATTTTTGGCATAAGTTCTATTGATTTATCTTTCTCCTTTAATACTTGTGTTCACAGTCTCTCCATCCTTATTTAATGATCCCCGATATTAGTGAGCCTATCATATACTTCAACTTTCAACTCACAGTTTTAACATTGCTAATATTCCTTCTCTCAGCACGGTCATTAAAATGGCTCTGCATGTTTATTTGACAAACATTTTCTTTCCGCTCAGTTTCTGACCTGCTGCTTTGGTTCCCAGCCTTCTGTATCATTAGCTTAAATCTGCACGATCTCACCTCCCTTTCAGGATGTTGGAACACCTCCATTTAAAGTGCACACTTTCCTTTGAGTACAGTTCCCACCTGCACTGAACGCGATCTGAATCATCCAAAAATCAGAAACCCTCCTCCCAAACTAGCTTTTTACCACATATTCAACTCAACTATCTTCCTCTTCTTTGTCTCATTTCAAGATGCCTGGGGGGTAATACCAAGAATACAACCCTGGAGATCCTGCTTTTAAACTCACTCCTAACTCCCTAAACTTCCTTTGCAGGGCCTTTCAACCATTCACTCTTCTTACCTACGTCCTTGATGTCAATGTGAACCACGACCGCTGTCTGTTCACCCTCCCACCTCTGTATGCCCTGAGCATGCTCGGAGACATTCTTGATCCAGGTACCGACGACCCTTTTTATGAAGAAATCATAGAATCATAGAATCCCTACGGTGGGGAAGCAGGCCATTTCACACACATGTCGACGCTGACACTTTAAAGAATAACCCATTCCGACCCATTCCTCTACTCTATTATTCTACATTTGCCCCTGACTAATGCACCTGACCGCCACATCTCTGACCATTATTGGCAAAACATAAATAACCTAGACCCATTCCTCTACATTATGTTCAGTTTGCTTTCTCGCCAAAGATACTGACAGAACTACTGAGCATTTCCAGCAACTTCTGGTTGTGTCACCGATAATGATTGTATAATCATAAAAACAAATGCAACACAGAATTGCAAATAAAGTTGAATTTAAACTCTCAAAAGAAAGCTAAATATTTGGTCGTTCAATTATTCCAGTAAAGGTTCATTACATTACTGCTGTTTGGTCATGAACGTTATTTCTTCACTTTCCCAATCCATGAATAAAGGAGGTTCTTCGTCTTCCAACAATCTCAATGATCTATCTCCCCAACCTCTCTGGGTTAGAGAAGTCCCGATGGTCACTCCCCTCTGTGAGAAGGAAACACACCGCACACATACACGGTGACCTGTTGACATCAAAAAATATATGAAAACCATGTAAGAGTGACTGGCCCAGATAACAAGGCAGTCTTTAACTGATGATGGTACCAAGGAACCTGAAGTAAATGGAACATAATGGAGATTAGGAGGAATCTACCCACTGTTATTTTGAGAGGGAGCAGCAGTGAAGGTAAGACGAACCAGGAAGGCGACAGCGAAAAAGCGGGATATTTTTAAAATTACCTACCGGTAGTGGCCAGTGATGTGTTTCCTCCGCAGGAGGAACGGGTGCAGCGGCGGAAGTGACGCGGACCAGAGGAGTTGCCGGGAAGGAAAGGAAGTGACCATATATATTAGCCAGGCCCTGTGGCCCAGAAGGGAAGCGGGCAGAATAGAAAAGCGCTAGTAGTAGGAGATCGATTGTTAGGGGAATTGTGAGGAGATTTTGTGGTCAGGATCGGGATTCCCGGAAGGTATGTTGCCTCCCTGGTGCCAGGGTCTGGGACGTATCCAATCGGATGTATAAAATTCTGAAAGGGGAAGGCGAACAGTCAGAAGTCTTGATACATATTGGTACCAATGATATAGCCAGGAAAAGGATAGAGGATATAAAAAGTGATTTGAGGGAATAAGGGTGGACGAACAGAATATTGTTCTCGGGTTTACTACCAGTGCCACGAGATAGCGAGGCGAGGAACAGGGAGCAGGCGCAGCTTAACACGTGGCTGTGCAGCTGGTGCAGGAGGGACTGCTTCAGATATAGAACATAGAACATAGAACATAGAAGAATACAGCGCAGTACAGGCCCTTCGGCCCTCGATGTTGCGCCGATCAAAGCCCACCTAACCTACACTAACCCACTATCCTCCATATACCTATCCAATGCCCGCTTAAATACCCATAAAGAGGGAGAGTCCACCACTGCTACTGGCAGGGCATTCCATGAACTTACGACTCGCTGAGTGAAGAACCTACCCCTAACATCAGTCCTATATCTACCCCCCTTAATTTAAAGCTATGCCCCCTTGTAATAGCTGACTCCATACGTGGAAAAAGGTTCTCACTGTCAACCCTATCTAAACCCCTAATCATCTTGTACACCTCTATCAAGTCACCCCTAAACCTTCTTTTCTCCAATGAAAACAACCCCAAGTGCCTCAGCCTTTCCTCATAGGATCTTCCTATCATACCAGGCAACATCCTGGTAAACTTCCTCTGCACCCGTTCCAGTGCCTCCACATCCTTCCTATAGTATAGTTGCAGCTGTACAGGACTTTGGTTAGGCCACATTTGGAGTACTGTGTGCAGTTCTGGTCGCCTCACTTTAGGAAAGATGTGGAAGCTTTGGAGAGGGTGCAGAGAAGATTTACCAGAATGTTGCCTGGAATGGAGTGTAGGTCGTACGAGGATAGGTTGAGAGTTCTCGGCCTTTTCTCGTTGGAACGGCGAAGGATGAGGGGTGACTTGATAGAGGTTTATAAGATGATCAGAGGAATAGATAGAGTAGACAGTCAGAAACTTTTTCCCCAGGTACAACAGAGTGTTACAAGGGGACATAAATTTAAGGTGAAGGGTGGAAGGTATAGGGGAGATGTCAGGGGTGGGTTCTTCACCCAGAGAGTGGTGGGGGCATGGAATGCGCTGCCCGTGGGAGTGGTAGAGTCGGATTCATTGGCGACCTTTAAGCGGCATTTGGATAGGTACATGGATGGGTGCTTAATCTAGGATAGAAGTTCGGCACAACATCGTGGGCCGAAGGGCCTGTTCTGTGCTGTATTGTTCTATTGTTCTATTCTATTGTTCTATTGTTCTATTGTTCTATTGTCTATTGTTCTAAAACTGCACGCAATATTCCAGATGCGGCCGCACCAGAGTCTTATACAACTGCAGCATGACCTCAGGACCCCGGAACTCAATTCCTCTACCAATAAAAGCCAGTACGCCATATGCCTTCTTCACTGCACTATTTACCTGGGTGGCAACTTTCAGAGATCTGTGTACATGGACACCAAGATCCCTCTGCTCTTCCATACTACCAAGTATCCGACCATTAGCCCAGTACCCCATCTTTTTGTTACTCTTAAATGTAGATAATTGGGATGCCTTCTGGGGACGGTGGGACCTGTACATGAAGGATGGTTTGCACCTGAACTGGAAGGGGACCAATGTCCTGGGTGGAAGGTTTGGTCGAGTGGTTCAGGAGGGTTCAAATTGTATGGCAGGGTGCTGGGAACCTGAGCTATATACGGGTGGTGAGAGTTGATGGAGATGAGGCAATAGCAAGAGGTAGAGCAACCAGTGGGAAGACATTTCCTGGGAAGAACCAAGGGAAGTAGTTAAAGTGTGTTTGCTTTAATGCAAGGAGTTTCAGGAATATAAGTGATGAGCTTAGAGCATGGATCAGTACCTGGTATACGAGGTTGTGCCCATAACAGAGACGTGGGTTTCTAAGGAGCAGGAATGGTTGTTGGATGTTCCAGGGTTTAGAACATTTTAAAGAAAAATAGAGAGGGGGGCAAGAGGAGGGTGTGTAGCACTGTTAATCAGAGAAGGTATCACAGCTACGGAGGTTACCATTGTCATGGTGGGTCTGCCTACTGAGTCAATATGGGTGGAAATTTGGAATAGTAAGGAAGCTGTGACCTCATTAGGGGTTTACTACAGGCACCCCAACAGCAACAGGGAGATTGAAGAAAGTATAGGGAATCAGATTTTGGAAAAGTGTGAATGGAGAAGGCTTGTTGTAATGGGTGACTTTAACTTTCCCAATTTTGATTGGAACCTCCTTCGAGCAAATGGTTTGGAAGGAGCTGTTTTTGTAAGATGTGTTCAGGAGAGTTTCCTAACTCAGTACGTTGACAGGCCGACGAGGGAAGAGGCCATTTTGGATTTGGTGCTCCGCAATGAGCCAGGGCAGGTGTCAGATCTGGCGGTGGGAGAGCATTTTAGTGATAATGACCACAACTGCCTCACATTCTACAAAGCCATGGAGAAGGAGAGAAGCAGGCACAATGGGAGGATATTTAATTGGGGAAAAGGAAACTATGATGCTATCAGACGTGAGTGGAAAGCATAGACCGGGAGCAATTGTTCCATGGAAATGGCACTATAGAATGTGAGACTGTTTAAGGAACAGTTGTTGCGAGTGATGCATAAATGTGTTCCTCTGAGATAGGCAAGAAGGGGTAAGATAAAGGACCCTTGGATGATGTGAGCGGAGGAGCTTCTCGTCAAAAGAAAGAAAGCAGATTACGTAAAGTGGAGGAAGCAAGGGTCTTGCTCAGCTCTAGAGGATTACAGGCAGGCGAGGAAAGAGCTCACAAATGGTCTTTGGAGAGCCGGGGGGCACGAAAAAGGCTTGGCAGGAAGGACTGGGGAGAATCCAAAGGCATTTTACACGTATGTGAGGAATAAGAGAATGATGAAAGAAAGGAAGGGTAGGGCCGATCGGGGATAGCATAAGAAACTTGTGTATAGAGTCTGAAGAGGTAGGGGAACCCCCAAATGAACTTTTTACTTCTGTCTTTACTAAAGAAAAGGACATTGTAGTGAATGAAACCATTGAGGAGCAGGTAAGCATGCTGGAACGAATAAAGATTAAGGAAGCTGATCTGTTGAAAATTTTGTCAAACATAAAGATTGACAAGAGGCCAGGGCAAGACGAGATTTGTCCTCGGCTGCTTTGGCAAGCGATAAATGTGATTGCTTCACTGCTTGAGAAGATCTTTGCATCCTTGCTGTCCACCGGAGTCCTACCTGAGGATTGGATGGAGGCAAATGTAATTCCTCTCTTCAAGTTAGGAAATAGGGAAATTCCCAGCAATTACATACCAGTAAGTCTCACGTCTGTCGCCTGCAAGCTGTTAGAAAGGATTCTGAGGGATAGGATTTATAACCATCTGGAAGAGCATGGCTTGATTAAATGCAGTCAGCACGGCTTTGTGTGGGGCAGGTCATGCCTCAGAAATCTTATTGAGTACTTTGAGCATGTTACTAGAAAAGTTATTGAGAGTCAAGCGGTGAATGTGGTGAATATGGACCTCAGCAAGGCATTTGATAGGGTTCCCCATGGTAGGCTCGTTCAGAAGGTCAGGAGAAATGGGATACAGGGAAATTTAGCTGTCTGGATACAGAATTGGCTGGTCAACAGAAGACAGCGAGTGGTAGTGGAAGGAAAGTATTCTGCCTGGAAGTCAGTGGTGAGTGGTGTTCCAAAGGGCCCTGTTCTTGGTCCTCTATTCTTTGTAATTTTCATTAATGAGTTGGATGAGGAGTTTGAAGGATGGGCCAGCACGTTTGCAGACGACACAAAGGTGGGAGGTGTCGTTGACAGTATAGAGGACTGTTGTAGGACTCAGCGTGACATTGACAGGATGCAGAGATGTGCTGAGAGATGGCAGATGGAGTTCAACCTGGATAAATGCGAAGTGATGCATTTTGGAAGGTCGATCTTCAAAGTTGAGTACAGGATTAAAGGCAGGATTCTTGGCAGTGTGTAAGAACAGCGGGATCTTGGTGTGCAGGTACATAGATCCCTTAAAATTGCCACCCAAGTGGGCAGGATTGTTAAGGAAGCATATGGTATTTTGGCTTTCATTGGGGGATTGAGTTTAAGAGCCATGAGATCTTGTTGCAGCACTATAAAACTTTGGTTAGACCGTACTTGGAATACTGTGTCCCGTTCTGGTCGCCCTGTTATAGGAAATATGTGGACGCTTTGGGGAGAGTTCAGGGGAGGTTTACCAGGATGCTGCCTGGAATGGAGGGCTTATCTTACGAAGAGAGGTTGACTGAGCTCGGACTTTTTTCATTGGAGAAAAGAAGGAAGAGAGGGGACCTGACTGAGGTGTACAAGATAATGAGAGGCGTAGATAGAGTTAATAGCCAGAGACTTTTTCCCAGGGCAGCAATTGTTAACACCAGAGGTCATAGTTTTACGCTGTTTGGTGGAAAGTATAGAGGTGATGTCAGAGACGGCTTCTTTATGCAGAGAGTTGTGACAACATGGAATGCGCTGCCAGTAGCAGTTGTCGAAGCGAGGTCATTGGGGATATTTAAGAGACTGCTGGACATGCATATGGTCACAGATGTTTGAGGGTTCATACATTAGTTTTACCTTACATGAGGATCAATGGTTGGCACAACACCGTGGGCTTAAGGGCCTGTTCTGTGCTGTGAAGTGTAAAAGTATTGGTTGAAGATAGTGTTGGTAAATGGGTCTGAGAGAAAGTGGATGCCTCTAAGGGTGCGTGCGAAAGTGTGGAGTAAGGCTGATTCAATACTTGAAAGAGGATTTATACTGAGAAGAAGGGAATTGCCGAGTGTGAGCTGAATAATTCATATCTGACTTTACCGACGTGGCTGAACCCACCAGGCCATGTTGACAGAGGAGGAAACTCTGTCAACTAGAAAGGTACAACATTGATGAGGGATATATTTTTGGCACAGTTAACAAACATGCTTCACTGTTTTTTTCCCCTAGATATATGTGATATTAAATCTTTCTCTTTCTCTCTCTCTTTATTTTTCTCTTTCTTTGTCTTCCTCTCTTTCTTTCTCTATCTTTCTCTCTCTCTCTTTCTCTTTCTTTCTGTTTGTCATTTTCTCTTTTTCTATTTCTCTTTGTCTTTTTCTCTTTCTTTCTCTCTCTGATTGATGAAGTTAGGCACATTGAAATATGAGACAATGCAAATTTCCAACAAGAACATTAAAAGACAACATAAAATAGGCAGGAATACAGGAGCAGAGGATGTGCAAACATCAATTAAGTTTGTAGGACATTAAACATAGGAAAAGCTTACAGTGTTCCTGTCTTTATAAATATTGATAGTGCAAGAGTAAGGAGGTGATGTTGAATTTCCATCAAACACATTCGACCTCAACTGGAGTATCGTATACATTCCTGGGTGTCACATGTTAGGACTGATATGAACACATTGGAAAGGATGAAGAACTGATCTAAAAGAGTATTTCCGGGAATGAGTAAGATCAGTTATGAAGTCAGACTGAAAATGTTGCAACTGTTCTCACTGAAGTGAAGGTGGCTAAGAGGAGATCGGATGCAGTTTTTCAAATTCATAGGCAGACTGAATAGATTAGATTGGATAAAACTGTACCCACTCCCAAAAGGAGTGAAAAACGAGAGGGCACAAATTCCACGTTATGTACAACAGGAGAAATCTGATTGAAGTAAGAACCTTTTCACTTGGTGAGTAGTCAGGATACACTTGGATGTGTTGTAAATGGATGTTGAATGGATATGTTCAAGAGGGGATTGGATGATTATTGCGACTAAAACAAATGTGTAACTGTATGGGGGAAAGAAGGAGATCAACACTCTGTAACGAACTCAGATGAAGAGCTGGTGCAAACATCATAGGTCAAATGACACCCTTCTGTGCCGTGAGATTTCTGTGCGGTTGGTGCGATGTTCTCCAACTCTAATAATGCGGTGTCTCCATAACTTCATTGATCCGGTGCGATTCATTCTTACCTCTGAAACATCCATCAGTCAAAGCGCCCCTCCTTATCTCTGTAACCCATACAGGCCATTTTATAAACCTTCTTTCTCTGCAATCTCCTCTAAATGCTCCCTCACTATATAATAATTCTCAAGGCCTGACAGCTTTCCCTTTGTCTGTAATTACTCCAATACATAGAAAGCTCCCAATCTTTACAATCTCCTCCAGCTCACAAAATTATCAGTCTATCGATATCACTAACTCCCTCCCGCTCTGACAAATCTCATGATCTCGATAACCTCCTCCAGCCATTACACTGTTCATTATTCAGTGCACCTTTCTCTGTCCCTTACAAATATGCCCATCTCTTAAACTTCCTCAAGTCCCTACAATTTTCCCTGTTGTCTAACGTGCTCCAATGTGTGATCTTCTGTGTAAAATCCTCTTGTCCCTACAGCACTCCCGATTCTATAACCACCTTCTGTCCCTACACAGCTCCCTATCTCTGCAGCCTCCACATTCTAAATCCTACCCTGTCCGTGGAAACACCTCCAGCTCTCCTTATTTCTGTAATCGACACCAGATCAATATAACCCTCTATGTATCTTGAATCTTCATTAGCTCATTCAAATCTCACTGCCTCTGAAATTCCTGCGCTCCTGCAATACTCTCTCTGAAATCTTTCAAGAAAAGTCACATTCTTTTCAGGAGAACTTCGTCTTATTATTCTCCTGCAGTGCCAATACATGGTTTTCTTTTGTCTTCTACAAGCTCACTTTGTCAAACCCCTTCACCTTATTGTCTTTAATCTCATTCACAAACTTGATCTGACTGTATGTCTATGACCTTCTCCAGGAGGAGGATTGGCTTTTCAGGAGTAGGGGTAGATTTTGTATTTGAATGCTGTCATAAATGTATGACTGTTTTTAGAAAGTAGATGATTGACAGAGATAGGATGGGTGACAGAACACGAGGGATGTCACAGAGACTGATATTTGTAGTCACAGAGAAAATAATCTGTGGTTTGCGTGTTTAGCTATAGTTTGAAGACGAACACATGCGATTAAACTTCAAATATATGGGCCTATTATTGAGTTTGGGGTCTGCTTGTTCTAACTGTGGGACTCCATACTAGAATAGTTGCAAACAGCTGACCCTGCAAAGGCTGAGCAGAGTCTGCAATCTTCCAAATCATATTTGTGAGATCAGTTCCAGGATAGGTGAGAGCAGCTGACAATATTCAGGCAAGACAGGAAGAGTGGGATTTTCCTGATGTGATTATGGGACTCTTTTCCAGAATGGATGAGTAGCTATAAATACCTAATGCGCTGGGCTTGTTTAGTTCTGAATTTACTCACTTATCTGTATCCTTATCTGCTTGTGATTCCGAATTGACATTGTTACAACAGAAGTGACTGCTGAAAGACAGCAATTCCCAGGTAGGAATACTTGACCAGGGACAACTCAACAGAGCCTCAGATGAGATTAAATTCTCTCTTCCTGAAATGTTACAATTGAAAATTATTTTATGAGAACAGATCGTGTCTCATCTGGTGTGAATTCAGTCTGCATCATTGACCCGAATCTCTGTGGTAGGACAGATCAGTTCACCTGTCACAGGGTGGGCTTTAGCTGTAGGCCCTGTGTGCCTTAACCACTTCTCACAACACCACTCAGCCCTCCCACCATCTCCCACATCCGTTGGATTCTTTTTCTGATACAGACAGACACGGATATCATTTTCATCAGGTTTTGTGGAGAGTTTCTTTTTGCAAGTTTACGGTAGACAAAATATTGATCTGGCTGATCTAGCTCACTTATCACTTCAACCAAAACCTAAAACTATCTTTGTACTTGTAATATCCTTCAGCCCCTAGAACAATCCATATCTCTGTAATGTCCCGCTGTCTTCGCATACCTTTTTATCTCTGTAAACTTTTCCCAAATTTACATTCATTGTGAATTTCTGGTACTTGCTGTCATCCCCAAATTCCTTCCTGTTTTTTTTCAACAAGGCCAATGAAACAGTAGAACAAATAGAATGAAACAAGCCAGATCTGGCTGGAATGTGACCAATACTGAGAACCGAATAATCAAAGGCTTTCAGCTTTTAAAAAGAAGGAGTAAAAGGCCACCACAGTGAAGTAGCATTGTATATAAAGGCTAGAGTCAGTATTTTTGTGATGTTAATCAATTTATACACTACTCCTCTCTGTCCCCTCCCCAATCCCTTTGTATTGATTCTCTAGATATTGTCTCAATATCAGAAATGTCTACAACACAGATTACTCTCGAAATTATCTGCACTGACTAAAAAGAAGGTGCCACCCAGCTTCACCCTTTCCAAAAAAAACACAATCATTGTTATGATTCCACAAAGACTGTAGTACTTCAGGTTCAGATCTAGGCACTTTTTAAAAATTTTCCAGACTTTCTTCCTCGACTCCGCTTCCATGCATGACTCCCAGATCCTTTCCTACTCTGGGTGAAATAACAACTTTCCTCACCACTTCTCTAATATTTCAACCAATTACATTAAATATTTTCTGCTGGTACCTGAGCCCTCCAATAAGAACAAGACAGTCTCTCCGTCTCTATCCAGGCCCTTGACAACACGTGCAGGCTAATCAAATCTCCTCTCAGCATCTTCCACTTCAACCTTTCCTCATAACTGCATTATCAGTTTCCCAGGATAAGAAATCTCTTCTGTACCACCTCCAGGAGTGAATCATGCTCGAAACGTCATTTCTCCTGACACTCTGATGCTACCTGACCTGCTGTGCTTTTCCCACACCACACTCTTTGACTCTAATTTCCAGCATCTGCAATCCTCATATTCTTCCTGTACACTCTCCATTCTAATTCCATCCTTCCATGTGATATAGTGACCAGAACTACATGCAGCACATAGGCTGTGACTTAAGTAATTATTTATACAGTTTTTGTATAAGCTTCCTGCTCTTACATTCTGCACTTGAACTGAGAGAAGAAATGGTGCCATTTACTGCATTATCTAGATTATTGACGATGCCGGCTACCTTCAGGGTAAAAGCAAATTACCGTGGATGCTGGAATCTGAAGCCAAAAGGGAAAATGCTAGTAAATCTCACAAGTCTGGCAGCATCTATAAGGAGAGAAAATAGCTGACATTTCGAGTCTAACTGACCCTTTATCAAAGCTTTAAAAAGTGAGAAATAGGGAGGTACTTATACTAGGATCTGCCCACACTGACAGCATGCTCATTTATTGTGTATTCTTTCTATTGCTTGCTGTCCCTAAATGACTTGACTTGCACTTCTCCAGGTTGCTTGCTACATTCAACTGGAGCTTATAGCTTCCATTTTTAAGCAGACTGCTATTTGTTCGCTCAACAAATCAAGTAATTCACATCAACTGTACGAGTCTCTGCATGAAAACCAAACAGCCAGATTAATTACATACAGCTTTCCCTGCAGAAATTCAGTCTGACAGTCCTGGATTCCTTTGGGACTTTCTGAGTTTCCATTCTTCCTGCCTCGCTGAATTCCGATCTGTAAGTATTCAGTCAGCCCCTTGCTTCATCCTAAACTAAGCTACAATATCAGCAGGTCTCTGACACTTTGCCTCTATTCAGTGAGGAACCGAAAATGATGAACAATGAGCAAACATGACGGGAGTTTTTCTCCCCAGCTTCTTTTACTGATGTGAATCTCCTTTATTGGTCCTCATTCTCTTTAAGTTTATACCTTAGAATAGTTTGCACGGGAAAATCTGCACAAGACAAGGCCCTCAATCTTTTCACTTGACCAATCTCATTTCTGTCAGTTTCATGGAGCGTTTGTCCCCACCAGTCTCAGTGAATTTTCACATGATAACATCCTCAATCTGCCTCATTAACTACCTTCCCTGCCTCTATGTGCCTTCTTTCATCTGATACGAGCCAAATGATTATTTTCCACTTTGTTATAGGTATATAAACTGCCCACTACCCACATATCCCAGAATGCACCGGATTCCCTGCTACAGATGCCAATTTTAAATAAGTCATTACGCTTTTGGATTGACAATCCGAAACTGCTCTCGATATGACGGCGGGGATTGGGAAAGGTGTAAACTGAGGGCCTCACTTTGTGGCTGAGCCCCTGAAGTTCTGGTGGATGGCATGGTGCAGGACGGGGACATTATCATCCACCAGGATAAATAGACAAAGTTTTTTCCCTGGAGTGGAGGAGTCCAGAACTAGAGGGCATAGGTTTAGGGTGAAAGGGGAAAGATATAAAAGAGACCTAAGGGGCAACTTTTTCACGCAGAGGGGTGTGTGTGTACGGAATGAGCTGCCAGAAGAAGTGGTGGAGGCTGGTACAATTGCAACATTAAAGAAGCATTTGGATGGGTATATGAATAGGAAGTGTTTGGAGGAATATGAGCCGGGTGCTGGCAAGTGGGACTGGATTGAATTGGGATATCTGGTCGGCATGGATGGGTTGGACCGAAAGGTCTGTTTCCATGCTGAACATCTCTATGACTCTATGGCTGGCAGTGGAAGCCATGACACCAGACCTGCTAGCTTGTCTGTGATTGACCCGTGGGCCAGTGAGGTGCTAGCCTTCTGGGTGAATGCCCAACAGTGTAGGAAGGACGTCAGTGACCAGGGTAAGTGCCAACATCTGCACTTTGAGACCTTGCCCTCCCTCTTTCTCCCTCGCTGTTACTGCACCCACCTCCCACCAAGACTCATGTTCTCCTACTCTCACTGAATGCAGCACCTTCTTTAGGTTTCTCTAATCTCTTTGCCCCACTCTCCAGCTGTGCCTGGTGTCTGTGCTGCCCACTCACTCACTCAGGACACCTCCCCACCTTTCCCTCAGCTGTCCCAGCACTAACAGCTGTACCAATCACTTCCACCTCCCTCATTCCTCTTGATAATACTCTCATTCCAGGAGGAACTATCCCACAATAGAGCAGAAAAAGCCAAGAGAGGTATGAGACAGCCCAACGTTCAACTCCTCACCCCCTCACAGGGGAAGGATCCTGACCCTAACAACCACGAGAGGCTGACTGACCGTGTCCAAGCTCCCGGACTGGGATCTGTGACTCCACTTGACTCAGTGTGCTGGGCACCGTGACTGACTGTGGACAATGATATTAAGCTTTCTGGGTTTGTGTCTGCGCTAAACACCAAGGCAATACAGCAGGCGGGTGAGCCTGGTGGCTCTAGCAGAGGGGAAACTTTGTTGAGGGCAGGGTAAGACAAGGCAATAATTCTGTGGGCATTCAAGTCCGCTCAAAGTGAGTGTGTTCAAAAACGGAATGAGCAGCTCAGATGGCCAATCCATGAGCTGGTTGAGTATCCATGAGCACAGTGTCCTTGCAGCAGCATTGAGTGTGCACAAACGCAGAGTGAGCAGCCTAGAGGGATATGCCATGAGCTGGGTGTGTGTCCCTAAGCACAGTGTCTTTGCAGCAGCATTGGACCGAAAGTTGTCAGTGCACCCTGAGCTGCAGCTTTGAAGTATAGAAGCGTACTGTCAGTGGGTCGGAGATGTGCTGGGATGGCATGGTGAGGCTGGCATCTGTGTTTTCTCTGTCCAAGTCTGCAGCTGACCTGCTGTTTCTCTGGCAATCATCCTCACAATCTGCAACTCCGCCAATCTATTTACAGATCTCCAGTCACAAAAACACTGTTCCACCATTACTCTGTCTGCTATGACCAAGCAGTTCTCCATACTAAGTGACCGCTGATCCCACATCACTTCCACTTTTGCATGAGCCTGCCATGAGGAATCTTTTAAAAGGCCTTGCTAAGGTCCAAACTGCCAACATCCAGCTCCCATGCCCTCATCAATCAATTTTGTCACTTCCTCGTAATAATCGATCAGGTTTGTGAACATGAGCTTCCCCTTAAAACTGAGTTGCCTGTTGCTCGTAAGTCCATACTGGAATACTGTTGGAGCTGCACTCATTCAGACAAGTGATTATTCCATCATATTCGTGACTTGAACCTTGGAGAGTAGATTAGATTCCTTACCAAGTGGAAACAGGCCCTTTGGCATAACCAGTCCACACCAACTCTCTGAAGAGTTTCCAACCCACACCCATTTCCCTCTGACTGAAACACTTCACAATTTAGTACGGCTAATTCACCTGACCTGCACATCTTTGGACTGTGGTAGGAAACCCATGCAGACACGGGGTGAATGTACAAACTCCACACAGTGAGTTACGCAAGGCCAAATCGAACACAGGACTTTGGCACGGTGAGGTAGCAGTGCTAAACACGAAGCCACCATGCACTCTTGATGGCTCCCATAGAGTGGGAGTATGCTGGGCCGTGATGGTTACTGTACAGTGGGAGGGATGTCGGGCCGTGATAATTACTGTACAGTGGGAGGTCTGTCGGGCCGTGATGGTTACTGTACAGTGGGAGGTCTGTCGGGCCGTGATGGTTACTGCACAGTGGGAGGTATGTCAGACCGTGATGGTTACTGTACAGTGGGAGGTATGTTGGGCTGTGACAATTACTGTACAGTTGGGAGGAAAGCCGGGCCATCGTGGTTACTGTACAGTGGGAGGTATGTCGGGCCATGATGGTTACTGCACAGTGGGAGGTATGTCAGACCGTGATGGTTACTGTACAGTGGGAGGTATGTCGTGCCGTGAGGGTTACAGTACAGTGGGGGGTATGTCGAGCTGTGATGGTTACTGTACAGGAAGAAGTCTGTCATGCCGTGATGGTTACTGTACAGTGGGAGGTATGTCGGGCCGTGATGGTTACTGTACAGTGGGAGGTATGTCAGGCCGTGATATTTACTGTACAGTGGGAGGCATGTCAGGCCATGACGGTTGCTGTACATTGGGAGGTATGTCAGGCAGTGACGGTCACTCTACAGTGGGAGGTATGTCGGGCCGTGATGGTTACTGTACAGTGGGAGGTACATCAGACCGTGGTGGTTACTGGACAGTGGGGGGTAAATCAGGCTGTAATGGTTAGTGTACAGTGGGAGGTATATCTGGCCGTGACGGTTACTGTACAGTGGGAGGTACGTCAGACCATGGTGGTTACTGTACAGTGGAGGGTATGTCGGGCCGTGAGGTTACAGACTGAATGAGCTGTACAGAGTATGATTCTGCTGCTGCCGATGGCCTCTGCACCTCATGGCTGCATCGTCATTAATTATTCAATCTATTTAAAGTCTGTCCCATTCAGGACTCAAGGGCCTCCATATCATTTTGAGGATGGTCTGCAAAATGTGAAGGTAGCCATTGCTCCCCATTGTGCAGTGACCATTCTTAGTGATATTTGAGTTGGTGAGGTGTATCTGCAGCAGGCAGATCGGTGATGATGTGGTCAATTATATGTTTCCCTTTTTTTGATTCCACCATAACCTGCCACCGAGCAGTCTAGCAGCCACAGGATCCAGCATCAGTGCTGAGCACTATCATTAATTAGATTCTTTACAGGATGAGAAGAGGCCCTTCGTCTCAACCAGTCCACACCGACCCTCCGAAGAGCAACACATGCCTCTCTGACTAATGTACTGAACACTATGGGCAATTTACCATGGCTAATTCACCTGAGCTGCACAACATTGGAATGTGGGAGGAAACCCACGCAGACATGGGGAGAATGTGGAAACTCCACACAGATAGTTGCCCGAGGTTGGGATCAAATCAGGGACCTTGGTGCAATAAGGCAGCAGTGCTAGCCACTGTGCCACCATGTCACACTATATTTACTAAATACCAAGGAGCTGTCCCCCTCTGCCTGGCTGTTTCCTATCAGTGGGACAGAACCTACCAGAGAGTATGGTGATGTTGCCTGGGACATGGTCCTGTTCACAGAATCCTGCTTTCCAGAGAATATCTGATTGTTGCTTGATTAGTCCAAGGGAAATATATACTAGGTCACTTTCACATTTTCTGTAATGAAGAGTTAATATCACTTTATTTCTTACATATTTTAAAATAAACCAAACATCATTGTTTTTCACTGGAAAACAATTGAAGTGAATAATAATTGAATTACAGAGCGCACGCCTAACTATTTCACAATTCAGTGACTGTAGTAAACAGCCGATTCTCGTTCAGATCAGTGAACACACCATCTTGCAGGCAGCAAAGCTGTAGAAAATGACTTTTAAAAAAAGCCTGAATTCAGACACAGTGTTACTGGCCCTCACCATGGCCTCCAAAACACTGACCATCTCCAACACTTGTCCAAAGAGCTTTCAAACTGGAGGTGGGCAGTTACTCACACAATCCCTCACAATAGACTGGTTAGAGACATACCTGAACAACAGCGAGATGTGTGCGGGGCAGACTGGTCAATGGACTAGCACATGACGCTGATCCAAATGCAATTCAACATTTATAACAACGACCTGTAAACAGCCATGTCTTGCGAGTATATCTCTTCTGTGTGCCACCTAAACTCTGTAATTCTGCACCTTGGACACGATCGTGAATGAAGGTATTATAAAGGTGATGGGCTCCTGCAGCCCATGGCATCTTACATTAAGTCCCTCATAAACCATATCCAGTGTATGTTAGCCCCACAATGTCAGTAACCAAACAGAATTGTGCAGCTCCATTGAATGCCAGTATGATCCCAGCACAACGTCCTTGTGTGTGACTTGAGCTGGAAATCTCTGTGTAAATGTTTGCAGCATTGTTCTAACTATTAATAGCAAATTCTCTTTACTGAAGGTCCGACTTCCTTTCATAATACCAAGTTATATATTGTCCAATAAGCACAAAATCCACCCATTTATTTAGTACACTGTTATAACAACAATATCATGAAAACTCACAGTAAGTAGCATTGAAGTGATGAGTCTCATTGCCATACCAAAGAACAAATTATTATTAAGTACAAGGACGTTGAAAATATACAATTATTTTCCCTTGTATTAATATTGTTAATTAATAGTCGATTCTCCTGCTCCTCAGATGCTGCCTGAACGTGTGAGTTTTTTTTTCAGAACCACACTTTTTGACTCTGATTCTCCAGCATCTGCAGGCCTCACTTTCTCCCTGCTAATATTCACTCATAATCATTTTCGTGGCAACAATATCACTATGTGTTTAAACATGTTCCAGTCAGATTTTAGTCCATTTTTAGTTGCTTCTGTCTATCTCAGTGCTCAGTAATGTGGGATGAGAATGCCAGTTTTTGTGATGCTCGGTCTGTAGGCCATGCCTCTGATAGACTGACAGATTGTTTCAAACACCATATCCCTTCAGATGTTCACAAAAAGAAAGTACTGCCTGGACCAACCACCCTGAACTCACAAAACCCAAAACAGTCTCCAGCATTGAACAGATCTAGACAATATTTTTTGATAATTTATTCATGAAATGTGATTGGTACGGCATTTATTGATAGATAGGAAACTTGAAGCAGTGATACTGAAGGAACGGCAATATACTTCCCAATCAGGACGGTAGTTGGTTTGGAACAGAACACGAAAATTTGGGGGTCCCATGTATCTGCTTCCCTTTTCCTTCTTGATGGTCGGGGGTTTCAGTGGTATGTTGTATGCAGCCTTGGTAAATTTCTGCAAGCACCGTGTAGATGGCAAGTATTGCTGCTACTGAGCGTCAGTGGATGAGGGGTGAAGCTGCACTCACCCAGGCAAATGGAAGTATTTAATCATACACACTCAACATGTTTCTAAGCAATAGGGGACAGCCTTTCGGAAATTTTGAGGTGAGTTATTCCTGCAGAATTTCTAGCCCCTGACATATTTTTGTAGCCAATGAATTTATATGTGTCAAAAAGTGGCGCTGGAAAAGCAAAACAGGTCAGGGAGCATCTGAGGTACAGTAGAGTCAATGTTTTAGCATAGGCCCTTCACAGGAATAGGTAAGTCCAGTTCAGGTTAACGGTAATCCCTGCAATATTGCTTGTTGTGTGTTCAGTTATGGTAGTGGCATTGAACGTTAGAGAATGTGGTTCAATTTTCTATTGTTAGAAGTAATCGTTGTCTGGCACATGTGTAATGGAAATGGTATTGTCACTGTTAAGCACACACCTGCATATTTCCAGGTCCTGTTACATTTGCACAAATATCTGAGATAATCACGAATGGTGTTGAACACTGTCCAATCATTGGAAAATATCCCCAGTTGTGATATTACAGTCATTTATGAAGCAGCTGAAAGTAATTAGACCTAGTGCAGAGAGCACTCTTACAGCTCACTGATGCTGTCCCTCTCTCTGAACTAGGAAGCTGGGTTCTAGTTCCACCTGCTCCAGAGGTGTCTAACAACATATCTAAATGGATTAATATTATAAAATCTACCACAAGGAGCTGAATGAGGACTTGGTTACCTCAATCAAGTAGACGGCTGGTTTGTATACAGATTAATACCAAAAGTGTGGGTTCAATGCTGCACAGACTGAGGTGACTGAAAAGGGCTGTCCTATTCAACCTCTCCTTTCCTTGAGACATGATGACTGTCCAGTTAAGTTACGACCAGTCGTCTCTGACTAACGAGAGTGCAGCCCTATCATCTTGTAAGAGTATGATGCCTTACTTTTCCATTTCTGATCTACATGCTTACCCAGAGAACCCTCCCATGGGGAACTTCTGCAGTGCTGTCCTGGAGCTGAGATGGCTGCTCTCCACCAACCCCAGCCACCTTCCTTTGTACCAGGTATGACTTTAGCCAGTGCAGACGATTCCTATTTGCTCCAGTTTTGCCGTTAATCCTGGATACGACTCTTGGTCAAATGCAGTTATGATGATGTTAAGTGCAGTCACTGTCGCTTCACCTCTAGAATTCAGCTGTGTTTTTTCTTGTAGTGCATCGTTAAACCAAGGCTTCCATGAGCCCAAGGGATGAGAGGCACAAACTGAGCTTCAGTGAGCAGGTTGGTGCTGAGGAAGTGCTACTTGATCCCACTGAGGGTGACATTTTCCATTCCTTTATTAATGATAGAGATGAGAACAATGGGGCAGTCATTGATTGTCTGATGGTTTGTCTATGTGTGTACAGGACACACCCGGATAGTTTCCCACATTGACAGGTTGATGCCAGTGCCGGATCCCAGCAGGAACAGCTTGAATGGAATGTTATCAGAGCCCACAGCCTTTGCATTCCCAATCCCTCCAACCGTTTGGAATTGCCACACACAGTCAATCGAATTATCTGAAGACTGCCATCTGGAGGAGACTAAAATAGATCATTTTATCGATACTTCTGTCTGAACATTGTTGTGGTCTTTTCAGCCTTAGCTTTTCTATTGTTGTGTTGGGTTCTTCCGTCACTGAGGAAGGTGATATGTGGGGATCCTCCTTCTCCAGTAAGTTGTTTGATTGACACCATCATTCAACCTGACTGCATGTGACAGAATTGTGGAGATTAGGTCAGATTTGTTGGTTAGATCTGTCCGTCTCTCGTTGTTTATACTATTTGGTGAGTAAGTGGTCCTGTTTGGTAACATCACCTCATTTTGAGGGTGTACCTGGTGCTGCTGTTGACCAGCCCTCCTGTATTCTTCATTGAACAAGGGTTTATCCACTGGCCTGATGGTCAGGGTAAAGTGGACCATTTGCCAAGCAATGACCATGAAAATTGTGCTGGAGTACTATCCTGCTGCTGTTGGTAATGTCCCAAATCACCTCACGCAGGTCAGTGCCGAGTTCTAGATCTCTTCGAAATCTGTCCCATTTAGCATGGGAATAGTATCTTTCACATGTGCACTCACGCGTACACACACAAACACACACACACACAAACACACAAACACACACACACACACACACACACTTCACAATGAGTCTTTGTCTCCAGAAATGCTGCGTGCGGTAGTCATTGTTCCCAATATGGTCATCGATCAATGTCTCTGCAGTCGTGGAGAAGATGAGGTCAAGGATGTTTCTTCATGTCAGTCGTTCCCTCCCCACCCGGTGCAGACCCAGTCTCGCAGCTATGTTCTTTTTGATACGGCCATCTCGATCAGGAATGTTGCTGCTGAGTGCCTCTTGGTGGTGATTTTGAAATAGCCCACCCAGTATACATTCTCCAGCTCATTCACTCTGTCACTGCGTCCTCCAAGTGTTCAATGTAGATGGACACTGATCCATCAGCTGAAGGAAGGGAGTCAGCAGGAGGTTTCCGTAAATGTGTTTGATCTGACACGTGAGGCTTCGTTATGTCACATTGCTGCTTAAGGAGTCTGCAGGACGCCTCTCCCAAGTTTAGCCCTCGCCCCCAGACGTTAGGAAGGAGGGATTTCCAGTGCCTGCAGGGCTTTTACTTTTTTGTCACTATTAATCGAAGGGCCTCTTCTGTGCTGCATGACACTCACTCTATAACTCTTGTGATTGGACAGTCCAAAGTCACTCCTTCAGTTCCTCCCAGTGTCTTGTCTATTCCACAGATTTCTACAATATTTTCTCTATTAAACACTGCACAATTCCATTTTAAAAGTATCTACGTGTATCTCTGTATCTTTCCCTGTCATCTCTTCCAGCCGCTACATCCATCTGTATCTCAGTAACCCTCCGTATCACTACAACCTTTATATCATACTACAGCCCCATCTATCACTGTAAACTCCGCCAGCCCCTACACCCCTCCCTATCTCTCTAAACTCCAGCTGCTTCACCTTTCCCCATATCCTGTGAATGAGTTCAAAAATATCTCACTCATCGATTACAGCATGCACAGGGCACACTATTTCTGTAATACCTCCAGTCTTGCTTCCTATCTCTGTAACATCTCGAACCTTGTTTTCCTATCTCTGTTACATTTCCAGCCTTGCTTTCCTATCATGTAACATCTCCAGCCTTGCTTTCCTCTCTCTGTAACATCTCCAATCTTGCTTTCCTCTCTCACTGTAACATTTCCATCCTTTCTATCCTCTCTTTGTAACATCTCCAACCTTGATTTTCTATCTTTGTGACATCTCCAGCCTTGCTTTCCTCTCTCTGTAACGTCTCCAGCCTTGCTTTCCTATCTCTATAACATCTCCAGCCTTGCTTTCCTCTCTCTGTAACATCTCCAGCCTTGCTTTCCTATCTCTGTATTGTCTCCAGCCTTGCTTTCCTATCCCTGTAACATTTAGAGGATGCTTTCCTACCTGTGTAACTTCTCCAGCCTTAATTTCCCATCTCTGTGACATCTCCAGCCTTGCTTTCCTATCTCTGTAACATCTCCTGCTTTGCTTTTCTATCTCTGTAACATCGCCAGCCTTACTTTCCTGTCTCTGTAACATCTTTGGACTTGCTTTCATTCACACCTCAGTGAATTTGTTTTTACACACCTCAGTGAATTGGTAATATATTTGCTCCTGCTTTTTCTTCTTTCTGGGGCTCTATAAAATATCCCCAGCAGTGTGTCTTTCATTGTTTGGTCCCGAACCTCGACCCATAAAGCCTCATTTGAAGACACGTCCAAGGTATGGTCCCTCCTCACTGCAGTAACTGTTCCTTAATTAATAATGCAACATTACCTCCTCTTTAACATCCTCTCCTGACTTTGCGGATAGTTCCAATACAACAGAATATTGAGTTGTTAGCCCTGACCTCTCTCGAACACGTCTCCATGATGGCAAAAACTTTCCACCTCCATATGTCAACTCATGCCATTATCACAACAGTCTGTCTGATAATACTGCCAGTATTAACGTAAGCTGGAATATAACACCTGGAATACTCTGTGTATCGGAGTTCATCAATCATTCACTATTTGTTATCAGGCTGCCCAAACCATGAACCAAAATTGTAATTTTGGGACTGAATGAATAGTTGTTGAATTGTAATTTCTTTTTTTAAATATCTGTATTCATGACGTGCAACTTTTCAGCCCTGAGCAGTCACCTCCACCTACAAGGAGTTCTGATGGTGAATTCCCCGCTCAGTGTGCAGAGGGGACAGCCCTCAGTAGTGGAGAAAGTGAAGACTGCAGTTGATGGAGATCAGAGTCGAAAAGTGTGGTGCTAGAAAAAAACAGCAGATCAGGCAGCATCCGAGGAGCAGGAGAGTCGACAGTTCGAGCACGAGCTCTTTATCAGGAAGGGATTGGTGCATTCCTTTTTTTTTGATTCCGTGATTCGCAGGACGGTGGGAACCGTACTTGCTCAGGAAGGCAGCACTGTATATAGCACTGAAATGGAGAGCATTCAATCAGTTAGTTGGACAGAGTGTAGACAAGTTGAGGGCAAGTACAGACTGATTGAAGTGCAAACATAAGGATAGCTAAAACCTTTGGGTCAGGTGGGGTATAACCTAGGTTACTCCAGGAAATGATGGAAGGGATTAGTGTGTCTTTGATGATAATCTTTGCATCCTCGCTATCAACTGGAGTAGTGCCAGATGATTACAGAGTGGCAAATGTTACTCCCTTGTTCAGGGAAGGGAATAGGGATAACCCTGGGAATGATAGAACAGTCAGTCTTACACTAGTGGTGGGCAAAGTATTGGAGACAATTATGAGAGACAGGATTTACAATTCCTTAGAAAATGATAGTTTGATCAGAGATAGTCAGCATGGTTTTTTGAGGAGCAGGTCAAGCCTCACCAAACTTATTGAATTCTTTCAATATGTGAAAATACACGTTGATGAAGGTAAACCAGTGGATGTGGTGAACAAGAATTTTAGAAAGGCATTTGATAAGATTCCGCATTGTAGGCTCATTCAGAAGGTAGAGAGGCATGTGACACAGGGAAATTTGGCTGTCTGGATAAAGGCGTGGTTCGCAAACAGGTGGGAGAGGATGGTAGCTGATGGAAAGTATTCAGCCTAGAGCTCACCAGTGGTGTTCCACAGGGATCGGCTCTGGGACCTATGCTCTTTGTGATTTTTATAAATGACTTTGCTGAGGACGTGGAATGGTGGGTTAGTAAGTTTGCCGATGACATGAAGGTTTGTGGTGTTGTGAATAGTTTGTAGGCTGTTGTAGGTTGCAGCAGGACTTTGACAGGATGCAGAGCAGGGCTGATAAGTGGCAGATAGCGTTCAAACTTCAAAAGTGTGGAATGACTTATTTTGGGAATTTGCATTTGCATACAGAATACAGGGTTAAAGGTAGAATTATTGGCAATGTGGAGGAATAAAGGTACCTTGGGGTCCATGTCAATAGATCTCACAAAGTTGCTACCTAAGTTGATAGAGTTGATTGAAAGGCGTATGGTGTGTTGGCTTTCATTTTCAGGAGGTTGAGATTAAGAGCAGCGAGGTTAATGCTTAGCTCTATGAAGCTGTATTTCAACTATACTTGGAATATTGTATTCAGTTCTGGTTGCCTCATGATAGGAAACATGGGGAAGCCTCAGAGAGTGAGCCGAACAGATTTACCAGGATGTTGCCAAGAGTGGAGGACATGTCTTAAAAAGAAAGTCTGAGGGAGCTCGGACTTTTCTCCCTGGAGCGATGATAGAGCTGATTTGATAGAGGTGTACAAGATATTGAGAGACAAAGATTGGATAGCCAGAGTCTTTTCAACAAGGGGCGTAATTTTATGGTGATTGGAGGAAGGTTGTTATGTTCTGTGTAAGGACATCAATGTGCCAGCCCTTAGTTGGGACTGATTGATCTGGGTAAATGAACTTGATCATTTCATTGGAAGATCCTCCATACCCTGCCAAGGGCTTGAAGACTTGGAAGGATAACAATCACCTCAAAACCCCATAGAGTGCGGTAACTGGAGAATAACCACTGATAAAGAAGACACCACCAAAACCATCAGAAGAATAAGAAGGCATCACCACATGAAGCCTGGCCAATTTCTAATGTTGTGGTACACAATCAGCCAAAGTTAAGCTAAAGAAGTTTGTAGCATTTTTAATTACTTTATAGTAAACTGTATTGTACTAACATTGATTGTACTCAATAAACAAATATAATTGTTTGTAAGAGTTGAGTCAGTTCTTTTGCTGAATAGAAGACTTTAAACACGCTGTGCAGCAGATACAACACCTTGCTAACTGTTGACTCAACCTGCAAGTTTACCTTGAGACAATCCTGTATGAGAACTCGCAACTCTCTTTGCACTTCAGACTTCTGCATTTTATCTCCATTTATAAAATAGTCCATGCCTCTCTCCCTCCCATTACCTCACGCTTTCCCAAGATGTACTTCATCTGCCACTTCTTTGCCCACTCTCCTATCCTGTCTCAATCCTTCCGCAGCCTCCCTGCCTCCTCAATGCTACCTGTCATTCTACCTACCTTTGTATCATCTAAAAGCCAAGCCAGAATACTCTCAGCACCTTAATGTAGATCGTTAATGCTCAAAGTAAAAAGTTGTGTTCCCAGCACTGAGCCATGTTGAACAATATTTGTCATCAGCTGCTATCCTGAGAAGGACCCTTTTATACCCACTCTCTATTTGCTGCCTGCTAATCTTCTGCAAACACTAGTATCTTGCCTCGAACAAAATGAGCCATTATTTTACTCAGCAACATCCTGTGCGGCACCTTGGCAAAGTCCTCCTTGAAGTCCAGGTGGATAACATCCACTGGCTTTCCTTGGTCTCACTTTCTTGTTACATCCTCAAATAACTTACAGATTTCTGAGGTATGACGTCACATTGATGACACCATACTGACTTTGCCCAATTTTAAAATTCACTTGCAAGTATTAAAATCCTCGTCCTTCACAATGGATTCCAGGATCTTCCACACGACTGAGGTTAGGCTAATTGTTCTGACACTTTCAGCTTTTTGCTTTCTTCCCTTTTTTAAAGAGAGTGTCATGTTAACAACTGTCTAGTATTCTGAGCCTCCCCCTGATTCTACAATTTCAAGAAGGATCACCACAAATGTCTCCATCATTTCTTCAGCTATCTCCCTTGGAACTCTGGGATATCGTCCATCTGGTCCAGTTTATTTCCCCATTTAGTTTTTCGAGCAATTTCTCCTCTGTCCGCTCGCCATCTTGAATTTGTGGGATACTATCTGTGTTTTCACTGTTAAAACTGACGTGAAATAAATGTTCAGATTCTCAGCCATTATTTGTTCCCCATTACTATGTCGCCAGCGTCGTATTCCGCATCCCAATATTCATTTCTGCCTCTCTTTTGCACTTTATATATTTAAAGAAACTCTTAGTCTTTTATATTACTGGCTAATTTACCCTCATATTTAATCTTCTTCCTCTTATTTCTTATTTTGTTACCCTCTGGTGGTATTTGTAAGCTTCCAAATCCTCTGGTTTCCCACTGCCATTTGCCATGTTATCTGATTTCTCTCTTGCTTTTACGCTAACCCTGATTTCCCCAGTCATCCATTGTTGCCTCATCCTCCCTTTACCATGCTTCTTTTAGCTTGGAATGAATCACTACTGCGCCTCCTGAATTATTCCCAGAAACTCCCACCATTACTGTTCCACTGTCTTACCTGTTAGCCTACTCTCTCAATCAATTCAACCCAGTTCTTCCATCATGCCTTTGTATTTGCTTTAACTCAGTGGTAATATTGTTAACACTTCTATCTTCCTCCTGTCAAATTGAAGTGTAGGTTCAATGATATTTAGATCACTGCCTCATAAAGTTTACTTTTCCTTAAGCTCCCTTATTAAGGTTGTCTCCTTGCACAACACTAAATCCAGTCTTGCCCGTTTCCTTGTTCCCTATATCATAAGCTGCTCAAAAAAGCCATCTTATAGGCACTCCACAAATTCCTGTTCTTACAAAGCACTACCAACATGACTTTCCCAGTCCAGCTGCATATCGAAATCCTCCTAATCCTTATAACTTTGCTTTTTCTGCACATCTTTTCTACCTCCTGATGTGTCCACTGCCCCAGCTCCTGACTATGATTTGTAGACCCTATACATAACTCCAACTATGTTTTCTTTTCACCTTTGCCGTTCTCCATTCTACCCACACACATTCCACACCATTTGTCCCTACTTTGAGTTTTGGGAACTGAGTGAAGTGACTGCAAAACACTTTACCATTGTCAAAAATTCATACTTAGACATTGATTAAAATATTACATTGTCAATTCCATTAGAATGTGGCCACAATCTTTTTTTTTTGGCAAAATATTCTGTCGGTATTAGGGAGCAATGCAGATTTTTGAAACTGTTAGGAAAGCAAGATATGAAATGGATTTGAAACTATAAAGAGATTAAGGTGGGTCAAGTGAACAGAATAATATTGTTGTATGGAGTATTGTAGGAAGTATTGTCTATGCGCTCAAAGATATTGGCCGGTTGAATTGAAAGGCAGTGTATTATTTCAATGGAGAGATTGGCTTGAGGCATAGAGGGATCGGGCACCTGGATGACATAATAAAAGCTTTATGTGTGCATAAAGCTTTGAGGGACGTAAGATAAATGTAGGAAGTTTCTGAAACAGAATACATGCAAAATTAGGGAAGATTTTCTACAGTTTTGCAAGACAACATCGAGAGAACAATGGTCATACTGACATGCAAATCAGTCCAGGCAAGATTCATTCAACTGACTCCTGTGTGGAACGTTTATTTCAGGACGAAATCTTGAACTGACTGATTCTGGATCTGCTGGATTTTAGGTGAACAACATGTGATCTTGGTAAGGCCAAAAATTCCAAGTAGTCTTTTCAAGTTGAATTCTAAAACAATATTTCAGATTGTGTGAAAGATTACCAGGAGTGGACTGGCTATACAACTGAAGAATATCTCAGTAAAGATGATGTTGGTTGTTTTAATTCTCTCAAAGTGGCATGTATTTGTGAACTCTCTTCCCAGATAGCAATAGAAGATAAAACTTTAAATATTCTAAGGCAGAGGCAGGCAGATTCTTCACTAAAAACGATGCACTAACATTGTAAGATCAAAGGAGGAATAAGAGGGACACTTCGTACGTGTAGTGGACAGTGAAGAGGGTTATATCAGATTACAACAGGATCTCGACCAGATGGAGGAATGGGCTGTGAAGTGGCAGAAGGAGTTTGATTCAGATAAATGCGAGGTGCTGCGTTTTGGGAAAGCAAATCTTAAGAGAACTTATACACTTAACGGTCAGGATCGAGGGAGTGTTGCTGAACAAAGACACCTTGACGTGCAGGTTCATAGCTCCTTGAAAGTGGAGTCGCAGGTAGATAGTGACGAAGGCGTTTGTTATGCTTTCCTTTATTGGTCAGAGTATTGTGTACAGAAGTTGGGCGGTCATGTTGCGGCTTTAAAGAACATTGGTTAGGCCACTGTTGGAATATTGCGTGTAATTCTGTTCTCCTTTTTATCGGAAAGATGTTGTGGAACGTGAAAGGGTTCGGAAAAGATTTAGAAGGATGTTGCCAGGGTTGGAGGATTTGAGCTATCGGGAGATGCTGAACAGGCTGGGACTGTTTTCCCTGGAGCGTCAGATGCTGAGGGGTGACCTTACAGAGGTTTACAAAATTATGAAGGACATGGATAAGGTAAATAGGCAAAGTCATTTCTCTGGGTCGGAGAGTCCAGAATTAGAGGGCACAGAATTAGTTTGAGAGGGGAAAGATATTAAAGAGATCTAAGGGGCAACATTTTCGCGCAGAGTGTGGTGCATGTATGGAATGAGCTGCCAGAGGAAGTGGTGGGGGCTTGTGCAATTGCAACATTTAAGAGGCATTTGGAATGGTGTATGAGTAGGAAAGGTTTGGAGGGATATGGGCCGGGTGCTGGCAGGTGGGATTAGATTGGTTTGGGATATCTGGTCAGCATGGATGGGTTGGACTGAAGGGTCTGTTTCCATGCTGTGCATCTCTATGACTCTATGATTGTCTGATTGAGGTCACAATCAGCTCATCCAATATCTTATTGCATGACAGAGCTGTATTGGTTACTTACTCCTGAAGCTGGTTTCTGCATTTCTGTTGTCTTTAGATACTGAAAAATTATGAGATGATTCTCATGAGCATGAAGAATTTTCCTTTAATATTATTGTGCACAGCTTTCCATATGTGACTTTTAATCAGCACTCAAAAACACTCAGAGAAGTTTCATGGTTTTGGAGAAAGGTCAGGGGCATAGCACAAAGTAAAAGTCTGCCTTCAAACTGCTTTAGAAATCAGATTGGGTCGAATGGATAACTTTAATTCTGCACATTCCTTTCAGTTCTTCTTGTGAGGTGAGTTTCAAGAGCAAGGCCAGCATTCTGTTGCATATATGTAATTTCTATTCAGTATATGGTAATAAACCCCAGGGATTATAGTGGTGCAGGGACTCTAGCAGGTATGTTACAAAGAGAGAAACGGGGTCCTGAACCATTTGATAGTGAATGGAGAATGACATACCTTCAAGTCAGTGTGCTGTGTGACCTTGGAGATTTTATTCCTCACCATTTGAAGCACACAAGCTATGGAAATAGTGAGAATACATTTTCTGTTTTCAACAATGAAAGTGATAGTCATACAGCATATAAATCTACCCTTCAGCCCAACCCATCAATGCCAGCCAGAAAACACTAACGGATATGATTCCCAGTTACCTGAAGACCTATAACCTACTATGCCCTGGTAGTTTTTGCTAAATGTTGCATTGCCTTGTATTATCTGTGACCTGAGTGTTTATTGTTCTTTTAATATATGCACAAAATGATTTCATGGACGCAGATAACACAGCTATAAAGACAGCAGCAAGCTCATCAGGTCAATAAGAACACTCTACTTTTTTCAATAATTATAGAAAATCCGATTGTCTTTTTTCAATTGCTTTGGGATTTTAATGGAGCTTGACCTGCATTAATTGCCCTTGAGACGTTTCAGTCCCAGTTGATGTTGGTCCATCCAAGAGGGTGGTAGGATGGAGTACCAACAGTGCATCTCATGTGATGTTTTAACTGGGAGTAAATATTGCTGGTCGTGGATGGAGTGTTACACCAGCCGCCATGCTGTAATGTACAGCTCGCAGGAAAACACAGGAAAACTGACTCATTGTCATCGCGAACGTATAGGATGCAATTTATTATTTTTCTGAGAAATAGCAACCTTACAGATACCAGTCTTTATAATAATGAAGGGAAGTCTGTTTCTATGTTATTGGTGTCCTTAAAATAATGATGTCAAACAGCTGGAATAATGTTGGTGCTGTCGTTGGAGGATTCTTGCACTGAGCATGTGAATTAACATGGATGGTTTCAGAGATGGCTGGGCTGTCCTAGGTTAGTAAATGCTTATAATCCATGGGATGAGACTCGTTTGTAATTTTGCCACTTACTGAGCAAAGTTTGCCAGAACAAGACAACAAGTACCTTTGGTTGGTGCTTCAGAACGTATCAGAGCTTTCATGGCTGCCACCACATGGAATCATATCTCAAGACATGGCCCATCGAGTCTGCACCACCCAGTGCTAATGCAAGTGCTTTATAAATTTTGTGAAGTTACCTTCTTGAACCATCCTCCAAGACAATGCATTCTAGACACAGACCATCCTCTAGATTCAACACATATTGCACAACTCCTCTTTCAATATCTTCTCTTTCACTTTAAACTTTTGACCCTTGTTTTTGACCCTTTAACTAAGGGGACCTGCTGTTGTCTGTTCACTCTTCCCATACATCTCATGCTCTCATACACCTCTGTCAGGTTCACTCCTTACCCTTTTCTGTTACAAAAGCAAGACTAGACTGTCTTCATGGTTTGAGTTCTCTCTTGTCTTACTTTTCCAAAGTGCAGCATCTCACATATTTCAGTGTTAGTTTTTATCTGGCCCCCTGAACGATCAATTTGTACCCTCCTGTAATCTTACACGTTCCTCCTCTCCGTGACCCATCCGGATGATCAATGTGTTATCCACAACATTGTTAATCATACTCCAACCCCACCCCCATCTCCCACAGTAATATCATCAACATTTATGAATATCAGAAACAAACCTTCATTTCCTTCCTGTTCTACATATCTATTGCAGAGGAAGAAATGAGAATTTTAGTTTCTTGTTTTTCATATTTTAGTGAGTTGTCAGCGTGATGCAGTTGAGGTCTTTTATGACAGAGCCACAAATAATATTTTGCACATGGAGCTGAATTCTGCTTTTACTCTCTGCCTCTCTGCATGTATTATTCATAAAGCTTGTATATCATTAGTTTTGGACGAGCCTTTCGCACTGTGCGCTAAAACGTTGTATATGGGCCTGCAGCTTATTCTGTATAACATTCACTGCGATATTCAGAGCTGAAGATTTTTTTTCATCTGCAGGATTGACGCAGGTTCATTCATTAAGTTTGTTTGAAAGAGCTAGAGGGATGAGGATAAAGATTAAATTAAATTCTGTATTATAAAGACACTATAGCAGATCAATTCACATTCTCGTTTCTACGTTGAATTGGAAGCATATTAAAAGAACAAGCACCACAGTTCTGAATATTGTTTTAACAAGTGACATCATGTTGCAATAATGCATTGGGGAAAAAGAAAATGTCTCCACTTGATGGAGATACAGAAATACAGAGTGAATGTCCAATATGAACAAGAATCAGGTGTTAATAAAAAAAGTATGAGGAGCTTTTTCTTAATTTTCAAAGGAAACCAGAGTCCAATTTTCCTGCATTGATGTTTGATTTTACATCAATCTCACTATTCCAACTACATGCTTTTCCCTGCCACTGATGGGACTTCTGTCACACCTCCTCCTCCCCCTTCCTACTTTTCCCTTACTCACCTACTTCGCTTACATTGCCCCTTCTGATGCTACATACCCTTCCACTGACCATCTCCCTTTACACTTCTCCCACTGTATGACATACCACTTCCCCTGTCACTCCCACTTTCTCTGACCGTCCCTTTCTCTTTTTGCTGTAGAAGCTGTTGATTTCTGTGCGACTACTGGTCATTAGTGAATGGTGAGTTTTGAATGAACAATGTCAAATAGCTTCAGGCAATAGGATGTCTGCCACTGACTGATGCACAATTAACAGAATAGTTTTGTTCACTGTTGGTACAGATTGGAGCTTCTTACTGTCCTTTATTCACAATGTTTTACCAAACAATCTCATCACCAACAGGACAAACAACTTCTGACAGAATCGGAAGGCCGTGTATCAATTTTCTTTTGAATACTGTGAGGACATTGTTCTAATAAACATTGTTCTTGTCTTTTGCTCCTTATTCTTTCTACTGATCTTCCCATGTAATTTGAGCTAAGATCAGAGTGACTTCCCTTTCAATCGAAGCAGGAATTGACTGAGGGTGGAATCAAGGACCTTGAGCAAAACTGTGGTTAATGGTAATTAGAGAAAATTATGCACTGGTAATGGGAACTATGGAAAAAGCAGTCTCTGCAAGTTTTCTTCCAAGTTGCATGGCATCCTGACGAAGGAACTAATTTGCTCTTCCTTCACAAGCATTTGCTAAAAATCTTGGAACAGCTCTGTGCGGGTTTGCATTACTTAGATTTAAGATGTTCAAGTAGACAGCTCTCTGACGACTTTTCCAGAGCTACTGGGGACGACAGTTAAACTCTGCCCTTGCTAGTGCATTCCAAAACCCTGGATGAATATGTCCTGTTAAAAAAACAAGATATTTTATGTTTGCACACTCTCATATAACGTTTCGGAAAGGTAAGACCTTGCTGGATGAGTATGATGTCAGTGACATCAGGAGCATGACAAGACATTGATAACGATTGGAATAATTTATTCCGTTAGTTCCTTACAGATGATTGCTTGTGTGATGTCAGTGCCACTGAGTTCAACATTTTCATAATGCGTAATGGTAGTCATTCTCGTATATTTAAACTTTTCAATCAGAAGCCATAACCAAATACTCGAGAGCTAACAAAAATGGCAGCTTCACTGTTCCCTTTCATATTAGACAAATATCCACAGTCCAAAAGGCTAAGTAAGTTGAAAGTGCTGGAAAAACTAAACAGGTTCTGAGCAGAGAGAAACAGATTTAGCTTATTGAGTCGAATATAAGTTTTTCCCAATAGGGTAATATCAGGCTTAATATTCTAACTCTGTTTCTATCTCCAGATACTGGCTCATCTGCTGTAATTTTCCACTGTTTTCTGTTTATATTGCAGACTTATATTTTCCCCAGTATTCCCCAGCCCAGTGATTCATTGGGGGGAGCAGAGTGGGGGTGGGAGTGGCACGGTGTCTCAGTGGTTAACACGACTGACTCACAGTGCGAGGGGCCCGGTTTGCTTCCTCACTCAAGACTCTTTGTATTGAGTTTTCGCATTCTCCCCCTGTCTGTAAGTGTTTCCTCCAGATGCGCCAGATTCCTCCCACCGTCTAAAGACTTTCAGTGGATTGACCATGCTAAATTGCCCATATAACACACTTTTGAATAAATGCAAACACACAGGTACCACAGACCTGTGAGGAAGAGAATTCCAACTCAAACGGTCTTTAGAGAATTTCTCCTTCTCCCTGTTCCTACCGAGTTTGGAGAATCATTATTTGTTTTTCTGGTCCCACTCCTCCATCTGTCACGACAAATTATCAGTGTAACCAAGTGTGTGATATGACAAATGATATCAGTCTCAGACTGGGTCAGGTACAGTATTAGGAACATGTCAGGCAGACTTCTTAAATTTGTAAAAATAATTAACCAAAAATAAAAGCAAATGTACTCAAGAAACGATGGGAACATAAATGATATATAGTTTGGACATTGACAATATAAGTATCATTATTTATTTTCCTATAAATCTGAAACACACACACACACGTCTGAAAGCAAACAGAAAAAAAACTGCAGAATATTAGTTTGTAAGAGCTTTGTCCAAATAATAGTTAATTTCATGGCAAAAGGAATATTGAGATGGCCTCAATTGTTGTTCTGTCTCACAGATGTTGCTGGCAATGGGGTTTCTTCCTGGAACAGTTGGACTTGGCAGAATTCCCTTCTCTGCTGGCAGTGGAGAGATTCCAATGAATCCTCCAAAGGAACCCGCCATGAGTGTTAAAGATGACTGGTGAATTTTCTGCTCTCTGTTAAAGAGGCATACAGCGTGTTAGGTTTCATTTGTAGAGGGATTGAGTTCCGGAGCCACAATGTCATGTCGAAACTATACAAAACGCTGGTGCGACCACAATTGGAATATTGTGTACAGTTCTAGTCCACATATTACAGGAAGGATGTGGAATCATTGGAAAAGGTGCAGAGGAGATTTATCAGGATGTTACGTGGTCTGGAGGGAAGGTCTTATGTGGAAAGGCTGAGAGGGGGTTTGATAGGGACATAAAGTATAATCAGAGGATTAGATAGGGTAGACAGTGATAGTTTTTTTCCTAGGATGATGATGTCAGCTTGTACGAGGGGGTATAATGACAAATTTAGGGGTGATAGATTTAAGACAGATGTCAGAGGCAGGTTCTTTACGCAGAGAGTGGTAAGGGTATGGAATGCCCTGTCTGCTAATGTAGTCAACTCAGCCACATTAGGGAGATTTAATCAATCCTTAGATAAGCACATGGATGATTTTGGGATAGTGTAGGGGGACGAGCTGAGAATAGTTCACAGGTCGGACAACATCGAGGGCCGAAGGGCCTGTTATGCGCTGTATTGTTCCATGTTCTATGTTCTTTATGTTACTTTCGAGACGAACAAGTAAAGTGATGGAGCAATGGCTGTGGCTTCTCAGGCAAGTTACATCTTCTCCCTCTCTGAGCTGAGACATACAATAATGTTACCCGAACACCAACGTGAACAATGTAGTGTCTGGTTAAACATTCCCCTGATTGCTTACTCCATCCCTGTTATCTGCTCCATTGAGGAGTGATTTGTAATTTATCATTTGTAAATATTTTAATATGTGGCTTCATAATTATTGTACAATAAATTCATGTCTTCAAAGAACTGTGTTAAAACGAATATATTGTTTCATTAATTTAAATCCTAAATTTTATTCTCTCATTCCTCAGCTACGCCCAGTACACTCTCCTCAGGCCCTTTATAGTTCAATGTGAACATCTCTTATTCTCAGGCCTGAAGTGCCCTGACATTGTACAGGCCATGAGAGGCATGGATATGGTTATTTTCCAAAGTCGGAGGAGTCCAAACCAGACGACATAGATTTAAGGTGAGAGGAGTAAGATTTAAAAAAACCTGAAGGGGTAACTATTTTACACAGAGGGTAGTGTGTATACGGAATGAGCTGGGAGCGAAAGTGATGGAGGCTGGTACAATTACAACATTTAAGAGGCAAGGGATGGGTATGTGAAGAAGAACCGTTTAGAGGATTATGGGTTTAATGCTGGCAAACAGTATTACATCAGATTGAAATATCTGGTCGGTACAGATAAGCTGGAGTGAAGGGTCTGTTTCCGTGCTGTATGACTATGTTTCAATCAGGCCTTCATTCTAGCAAAGAGTAAAGTGAAACATCAGTGAAAAGCTACTAAAACAATTGCATGTTTTTCTTTCAGTTTAGGGGTTCATTACTAGACTGAATACATCAGATGTAGTCTCAGAATTGCCATGTACAAATGTAGTAATACATCCTAATGATTGTACCCAATAGGCGTTGCATAAAACCGCAAGATTCGATACCCTTTCTAATTATTGGCTGAATCTGCTGACTTGGTTTATGTGGCTCATGTACTGGAATGCACTAATCCTTCTGTACCAATGAGTTCTGTGATTTTCTCTCCATTTAAGTAGGTTACTGTTAGTATCTCTGTTCAACATTGGCTTCTCTTAACCCACATTATACTGTTTTCTGCCAAGGTTTTGCTCACTACCCTCCCTGTCAGAATCTCATTGCAGAGTCTCCATGTCCAGTTAAATGACTATCTAGGTGAATGAGCTAACTGAGCTCCAAGACAATCAGTCATCTCATCCAAATCATTGGTATAGATTGTAATTAGTTGATAATCTCACACTGATCCCCGAGGAACTCCACACAGTTACAACTTTACACCTGAACATCCCGGATGTTTATTCTCTGATAGTTAACTGGGTTTCCCCTGTTGTTGGGTAGCAGGCTAGAAAGGTTGGATGGCCTCATCCTACACTGTATAATGTACTTAGCGAGTTGAATGACTTCAATCTATTCATGCATAAATCCTTAGAGAGCAGAATGGTCTCCTCCTGTCTCACTATAACGATGCTGACTGGCTGAATGTGATCTTTCTTTACCTCTCGAACATTACAGAGTTCTTGAGAGAACAACACATGGGTTATGAGCAGAAGCTGGCCATTCAGCCCCTTGAGCCTGCTACACCATTCGGAATGTGCATTATTGATGTGATTGCAACTAAACATCATTTACCTGTCTGGTCCTAATAAACATGGATTCTCCAGTTCATCAAAGTTCTATGGAACTCAAACTTGAGTGTTTTCTGTAACCCAGTGTTCACTGGTCCGCAGATTACACAATCCTAAAGAGAAAGGAGCATCCCTGTCTCAGTCTGAAATGGAAAGGTCCTTATTCTCAAAATGTGTTCCCCTCAAACCAATCACCACTCTTTTGATGTATAAGGAGTCGACAATTAGAAGCAGATATCAGCCACTCAGCCTCTCAAACCTGTCCACATTCCCATTAACTCTCCTAAACCAAATACATGTCAAATTCAGTTTCCACTGACCTCGTGGAGACAATTCCAGGAACGATCATATGAGTAATGAACACTGGAGCAGAATTAGGCCATTCAGCCCATCTTTTCTGCAATGACATTTGATCGTAGCTAAAATATTTCTGAACCCCATTCTCCTGCCTTCTCCGACTAACCACTGATAACGTATTAATTAAAAAATGCGTATATCTCTGTATTAAAGATCGTGTGTGTCTGTATATGGAGTTATGTTTGTGTGTTTGTAAATGTCCATATCTATGTGCGTATCTCTGTGGGCCTTTGTTATGTGTGTTTGTGTCAGTTTCTCAGTTTGTGTGTACATCTGTCTGCATCTTTGTGCAATGTTGTTTTTGAATTAAATAGGTTGAACTTCGAATCAAAATCTTCTTCCCCCTCTCTCTCTGTCTGTCCCTGTTGTCCATAGAGTTCATAGAATCGCTACAGTGTGGAAACAGGCCCGTCGATACAACAGGTCCACACTGACCCTTCGCAGAGTAACCCACCCAGACCCGTTCCAATGCTATCCTAGGCTGACCCATGACTAATGTCCCTAACCTACACATCCCTGGGCACTATGGACAATTTAGCATGTCCAATTCATCAAACATCCACAACGTTGGACTGTGGGTGGAAAGCAGAGCACCCAGTGAAAACCCACGCAGACAGAGCAAGAATGTGATACTCCACACAGACAGTCGCCTGAGGGTGGACACGAGCCCGGGTGTCTGGGGCTGTGAGGCCACAGTGCTCACCTCTGAGTTTTGTGCTTCGATTCATACAATACCTCCCTCTGCTGGACTCCCCACACCACTGCATCAGTGGAACAGTTTTTAACTCTGAGAAGATAATAAATCCTTTGCTGTGAATCTCTCAAATTGCATGGCTGTTTGATTTTTCAAATAATATCTTTGGAATATCTTTTCAAATAATATCTTAGTATCAGAGCAGCTTTGTCTGATACTAAGCGATGTTGTTCCTGCGTCATTACCAACACTACTGGGCCTTTATCAGGACTTCTCACTACTTTCTCACGTAATGTTTAAGCATTGCAAGTCACAGAATGAAACATAAATTCATCTCATCTCCTGACAAAATGGCTCACTCGGAGGTGACCATTTCCATTCTGGCAGGCTCAAGTATATTTGCAACCCTCCATCTACCAGCATTGTGTGTGTGTGCATTGTGTGTTGATGATGCTTTTCAGTCTGGATGGTGCTGTGAGCTGCTGCCCTCTCTCCCTCCCAGATTGTATCCTCGAAAGTTATCACCCTCTGCCACTGTCACTGCAGTAGGGTTGGGTTGCCAACTGAGGAGAGATTGTGTTATTTTCAGCACCACATAGAGTGCCAAAACTGCACCCATTTACAGATACACAACAGAGTCAACTACAGACGCACACGTACGGTGGTTGTGGGGGAGATGAATAGTGGGCACTCCACACCCGTCCTACTCCTTTCTGTCCTATTCCAAGCTGTCTCTGCTTGAATAGGAGCCGGGAATGGATGGAGTAAAAGTGGGAATAGATGACCCTGCTGTTAGTGCTGGTGTAGGTGGTGGGGGGGTGGGGGGGAGCGGGGGGGAAAGACGGTGATGTAACCAGAGGGAGTCAGTCAACAGTGTTGCATCCATGCAGTGCTATTAGTGAGGGAGATATAGTAGAGGGGAAAGAGAGATCGAGAGAGAGAGAGAGAGCGAGAGAGAGGGGGAAGGTGCTGCATGTTGCAGTGAGAATATGGAGCATGAGCCTTGTTCGGGGGTCGGGGCTATAAAAGATATACAGTGAGTGTGAGGGAGCAGACAGAATACAGGCAAAGTTATTGATGCTTGTCCTATTGCTGAACATTTCTTCAGACCGCAGATACTGCACTGATCTACGTCGTGATCTCAGACCATGCTCGGTGGGTCTGGTGGTGTGGCCCTCTCTTAGAAGAGAATGGTCCCCCTCTGTACTAGCACATCCACCAGGTACTCGGTGCCCCTGTCGACAAACTGTGGTGTAATTGCCCTTATCTGCTATGCTCAGGGAAAACTGTGTAAGGGCAGCTCCAACCTGAGAAAACTCAACCGTGTGCCAATTGGCCTGATAAGAATGACACCAGTGCCGGGGTCACAGAGTATCCCGGGCATCTAGGTGATGGTGAGTCCCTCCAGACATGATGGGTGGGAAAATCAGGCTGGCATTGAATGAGAGGGACACCATGTGGTGGGGTGGGTAGTTAATAAGGTGAGTTTGATAAGATAGCACCACGAAACTAGCTCAGCCTCATGCAGATAATCCCTCTGTCACACTCAATAAAAATGTCCCTGAGTCAAATTATTGTTAGATTCAACCTAAAGAGTCAAAGAGTCTGTTGACCCCATTCCCAGTTGCAACGCTGCAGCTGCTTGAACACTGCTCTCCATTACAGAGAAGGAGCTGAACGTCACCTTATCCTTTGGAGATAAGGCAGTGGGGAGAGGGTGGTTTAGGTATCATTGGGGGACCACTTTATGGCAAGTCATCATAATTCTATTAGTTTTAAAATAGAGATGGAAAAAGATGAACCAGATCTAAATCTTCAAGTTCTAAACTGTGGAAAAGTCAATTTTGATTATATTATTCAAGAATTTTCCAAAGTCGATTGGGACAGATATTCACAGAGAAGGGTGTCAGTTGAGATTTGGAAATCCATCGAAAATGTGATGTCAGGAGTATAGAGACAGTATGTCCCTGTCAGGGTGAAGGGTAAGGCTGGTACGTGTAAGGAATGCTGGAGGATTGGAGAAATTGAGGTTTTGGTCACGGATAAAAGGGAAGCATATGTCAGGTATAGACAGCAGGAATTGAGGGTTTTTTTTTCTTAATTCATTGACGGGATGAGGCCGTCCCTGGCTAGGCAAGCATTTAGTACCCATCCCTAATTGCCCAGATGGCAGTTAACAGGTAACATTGTTGTGCGTCTAGAGTCAGATGTAGGCCAGGCCAGGTAAGGATGACAGTTTGCTTCCTTAAAGGATTTTAGAGAACCATATGGAAAATGTTTTTGACAATCGGAATAGTCATCATTAGCCTCTTAATTCCTGAGTTAAATTGAATGACTAGAAGAGTCTGAAGGCAACAACAGTATACTTAAGAGGGAAATTGGGAGCATTAAAAGGGGACATGTGATAGATTTGGCAAATAGAGTTAAGGAGAATCCAAAGGAATTCTACAAATACGTCAAGGACAAAAGAGCAACTAGGGAGGGAATAGGATATCCTTAAAGATCAGCAAGGCTGCCCATGTGCAGAACCATAGGAAATGGGGGAGGTACTGAAAGAATATTTTGTATCAGTATTTACTGTGCAGGAGGATATGGAAGCTAGAGAACTTTGGAAATAAATAGTGACATCTTGGAAAGTGTCTGTATTACAGAGTAGCTGCTGGAGGTCTTAAAACATGCAAAGGAATGAAAATATCTTGGCTTTTATTAGATGTACGCTATACTCTGTGGGAAGCTAGGGAAGTGATTGCTTGGCCCCTTGCTATCATCAATAGCCACAGGTAAAGTGCCAGAAGACTGGAGGTTGGCTAACGTGGTGCCACAACTTAAATGATTTAAGAAGGGTAATAAGGAAAAGCCAGTGAGCCTGATGTCAGTGGTGGGTAAATTGTTGGAGGGGATTATGAGGCATAGGGTTTTCACGCATTTTGAAAGGTTAGGGAGAGTCAACATGACAGTGCAAGCAGTATTGTGTCTCACTGACTTGACTAAGAATTTTTTTTTCAAGAAGCGACTAACAAGAATAATTGAAGTAGAGAGGTGTACATTGTCGATATGGGCATCAGTAAGGCGTTGAATAACATTGTACATGGTCATCAGTCTAACAAGGTTGGCTCATATGAAATACATGGAGAACTAGCCATTTGGATACAAAATTGGCTCAAAGGCCGGAGACAGAGGGTGGTGGTAGAGGGTTGCAACATCCTGGCAAAAGTTTGCAATGCTACCCCTGCTGTGCAGATAGTCCGGTTTATGGAGTAATCCACTAGCACGGCCTGCACTGCTCTCCATCCTAGCTGTTACCTAACCCAAGTTTATGGTATTTGGGCTGGTTATGTGAGGCAGATTCAGAATTTCAGGCAATGTTTGCTTTGTTGGAATTGGACTCACAATTGTCTCACTTATCCCGTTATTCCAGTCCCCCATCTCCTTATACTGATTTTCGGCACATTATCAGATAATAAATTATATTTTTTTCAGTACCTTTCCCTGGCTTTAGATTTTGACTCCCTTGTGCATCGAGTACTGGCATTGTGAACCTCAGAAAGATTGAAATGCTGTGTGTCAGGCTGTTGTTCACTTCTCGATGTGTCCCATGTGGTACTCCATGGACAGGAGTGTTCCAGGAGCTTTGACTCACGTTTTTAAAGCTTGGTATGCCCGTGTCAATGGAATGCCTCTGTTTGTCTCTCTCAGTTGATTGTGTGGGCAGTAACACGAGGAAGACTCTTGAGTATAATTGGAAAGGACCAGGCATCTAACTTGTAGCTGAGGGGCTTGTGACTGACTCATGTTATTGAAACGTTAGTGAAGGTGCTGGGGATGGTTTGCTGGAGGTTGTGCTGTGAGCTGCCTCAGACATTCAGGGAGACCTGAGGATTTGGTGACAAAACTCTGGATGGAGCATGGGTACTGTAGTTATGGATTCATAGACTCATAGAGATGTACAGCATGGAAACAGACCCTTCCGATATCCCAACCCGATCTATTACCACCTGCCAGCCCCCGGCCCATATCCCTCTAAAACCTTTCTATTCAGCCTCCACCACATCCTCTGGCAGCTAATTCCGTATACGTACCACCCTCTGCATGAAAAGTCTGCCCCTTAGGTCTGTTCTATATATTTCCCCTCCCACACTAAACCTATCCCCTCTACTTCTGGACTCCCCAGGGAAAAGGCTTCGTCTATCTATCTATCCATGTCCCTCATAATTTTGTAAACCGCTATAAGGTCACCCCTCAGCCTCTGATACTCCAGGGAAAACAGTCCCAGACTATTCAGCCTCTCCTTGTAGCTCAGATCCTCCAACTCTGGCAACATCCTTGTAAATCTTTTCTTCAGGTTTCGCAAAATCGTTCCAATAGGAAGGAGACCACAATTACATGCAATATTCCAGCAGTGGCCTAAGCATTGTCCTGTACAGCCGCAACATGACCTCCCAACTCCTGCACTCAATACTCTGACCAATAAAGGAAAGCATAACAAATGCCTTCTTCACTATTCTATCTGCATGCCACTCCAATTTCAAGGAGCTATGAACCTGCCCTCCAAGGTCTCTTTGTTCAGCAACACTCCCTCGGACCTTACCATTAAGTGTATAAGTCCTGCTAAGATTTGCTTTCCCAAAATGAAGAACCTCGCATTTATCTGAATTAAACTCCATCTGCCACTTCTCAGCTCATTGGTCCATTTGATCCAGATCCTGTTTTAATCTGAGGTAACCCTCTTAGCTGTCCACTACACCTCCAATTTTGGTGTCATATGCAAACTTAACAACTGTACCGCTTATGCTCGCATCCAAATCATTTATGTAAATGACAACAAGTAGAGGACCCAGCACCAATCCTTGTGGCACTTCACTGGTCACAGGCCTCCAGTCTGAAAACCAACCCATCACCACCACCCTCTGAATTCTACCTTTGAGTCAGTTCTGTATCCAAATGGTTAGTTCTCCCTGTATTCCATGAGATCTAACCTCGCTAATCAGTCTCCCATGGGGAACCTTGTCGAACGCCTAATTGAAATTCATATAGATCACATCTACTGCTCTGTCCTCATCAATCGTCTTTGTTACTTCATCATAAAACTGAATCAAGATTGTAAGACATGAGTTCCCAGGCACAAAGCCATGTTGACTATCTCGAATCAGTCCTTGCCTTTCCAAATACATGTACATCCTGTCCCGCAGGATTCCCTCCAATAACTTGCCCACCACCGAGGTCAGGCTCACCAGTCTATAATTCCCTGGCTTGTATTTAGTGCTATTCTTAAACAGTGGCACCACGTTTGACAACCTCCAGTCTTCCGGCATCTCACCTGTGACTATCGATGTTACAAATATCTCAGCAAGAGGCCCTGCAATTGCTTGTATATATTCCCATAGAGGTCTTAGGTACACCTGATCAGGTACTGGGGATTTATCCACTTTTAACCAATTCAAAACTTCCAGCACTTCCTCCTCCGTAATCTGGACATTTTGCAAGATGTCACCATCTATATCCATACAGTCTACATCTATCATATCATATTACACAGTAAATACTGATGCAAAATATTCATTTAGTATCTCGCACATTTTCTGTGGCTCCACACAAAGGCCGCCTTACTGTTATTAGAGGGGCCCTATTCTCTCCCTAGTTACCCTTTTGTCCTTACAATATTTGTAAAAACCCTTTGGATTCTCCTTAATTCTACTTTCCAAAGCTATCTCATGTCCCCGTTTTGTCCTCCTGATTTCCTTCTTAAGTATACTGCGACTTCATTTATACTCTTCTAACGATTCACTCGATCTATCCTGTCTATACCTGACATATGCTTTTCTTTTCTAAACCAAACCCTCAATTTCTTTTGTCATCCAGCATTTCCTATACCTAACCGCTTTCCCTTTCACCCTGACAGGAATATACTTTCTCTGGATTCTTATTATCTCATTTCTGAAGGCTTCCCATTTTCGAGCCGTCCCTTTACCTGTAAACATCTGTCTCCAATCAACTTTCGAACGTTCTTGCCTAATACCGTCAAAATTGGCCTTTCTTCAATTTAGAACGTAAACTTTTAGATCTGGTCTATCCTTTTCCATCACTATTTTAAAACAAATATAATTATGTTCGCTGGGACAAAGTGTTCCCCCACTGACACCTCAGTCATCTACCCTGCTTTATTTCCCAAGTATAGGTCAAGTTTGGCACCTTCTCTAGTAGGTACATCCACATACTGAATCAGAAAATTGTTTTGGACACACTTAAGAAATTCCTCTCTATATAAACCTTTAACATTATAGCAGTCCCAGTCGATGATTGGAGAGTTAAAATTCCCGACCACAACTACCCTATTATTCTGACAGAGAGCTGGGATCTCCTTACAAGTTTGTTTCTCAATTTCCCTCTGACTATTGGAGGGTCTATGATACAATCCCAATAAGGTGATCATCCCTTTATTATTTCTCAGTTCCACCCAAATATCTTCCTTGCATGTATTTCCGGGAATATCCCCCCCCCTCAGCACAGCTATAATGCTATCCCTTATCACAAATGCCACTCCCCCTCCTCTCTTGCCTCCCATTCTATCCTTCCTGTCGTATTTGTATCTGGAACATTAAGCTGCCAGTACTGCCCATCCCTGAGCAATGTTTCTGTAATTGCTATGATATCTCAGTCCCATGTTCCTAACCGTGCCGTGAGTTCATCTGCCTTCCCTGTTAGGCCCTTTGCATTGAAATAAATGCAGTTTAATTTATTAGCCCTACCTTGTCCCTGCCTGCCCTGACTTTGACTCACTTCTGTTCTCAGCTGTACCTGTCTCAGGTCAATCTCTTTCCACACTATCTCCCTGGTTCCTCCCCACGTACTAGTTTAAATCCTCCCAAGCAGTTCTAGCAAATTTCCCTGTCAGTATATTGGTCCCCTTCCAATTTAGGTGCAATCCGTCCTTTTTGTATAGGTCGCTTCTATCCCAAAAGAGATTCCAATGATACAAAAATGTGAATCCTTCTCCCATTCACCAGCTCCTCAGTCATGCATTCATCTGCTCTATCCTCCTATTCCTGACCTCACTCGCTCGTAGCACTGGGAGTAATCCAGATGTTACTACCCTTGTGGACCTCCTTTTTAAATTATTGCCTAACTCTCTGTAATCTCTCTTCAGAGTCTTAACCTTTCCCTTCCAATGTCCTTGGTTCTAATGTGGACGGTGACTTCCTGCTGGCCCCTCTCCCTCGTGAGAACATTCTGTACCCTCTCTGAGACATCCTTGATCCTGGCACCAGGGATCAACACACCATTCTGCTTTTTCTGTGCTGGACACAGAATCGTCTCTGTACCTCGGACTACAGAATCCCCTAACACAATTGAACTCTTGGAAGCCGTCGTGACCCTCGTTGCATTTGAGCCAGTCTCAATACCAGAAATCTAGCTGTTCGTGCTACGTTCCCTGAGAATCCATTACCCCCTACACTTCCAAAACCACATTATCTGTTTGAAATGAGTATATCCACAAAAGACTCCTGCCCTAGTTGCAGACCTCTCTCAGCGTTCCTGGAGTTAACCCATCTATGTGACTGTATCTGAGACCACCCCCCTTCTATAACTGCCATCCATCATATACTGTTGCTGTTGCAAAATCCTCATCGCTTCTATCTGTCTCTCCAACCGATCCACTCGATCTGATAAGATTCGCATCCAACAGCATTTATGGCAGATAAAATTTGCAGTAACCCTTAAAATCTCTTTAAACTCCCACATCTGACAAGAAGTGCATATCACTGCGAAGGACATTTTTGCTCCTTCACGATCTACAGAGCCAGAAAATAATACCGTCTTATTCTTCTACAAACACTGACTCAGATAGCTATGGCTTATATTTTAAGTTTAATCAAGAGACTTATCTCCAAAAACTTATAATCAAGAAAAAATCCACTATACTCACTACTGCAACCCTTCTCTTGGACAGACTTAAAACAACAATTAACTTATCAGATTCTGTGCTGTGAACTTCGCCAAACAGTTCCTCCAAGATTAGTTGTGAATTTCACTATTTGTTAATTTTCCAGGCTGCACTCCATTGCATCTGGGCTTGTAACATGAACAACAAATTGAGCAGAGGCTGCAGAGACGCAAAGCTCTGAAACCACGGAGTGAGTGTGTGGTGGGAAGTGGATCTGTTGTATCTGTCTATATTTTCGCCCGGACAAGCACACCCTCTCACTCTCCCCATTACATACACTACTGCACCACTCTCCCGATCTGCTTCACACACACTCACACTCCGCCTCTCTCACATTCCACACACGCACTCCGCTCTGTCACACATGCATGCACACACAGCCTCTCTCTCCCTCCCTCCCGCACTGACACACACACCCCACCTCACTCACTCTCGCATATACAGTGTCTGCATCTCTCCTTCACACTGACTCGCCCCCTCTCTCACACATACGCACATGCACACAAGGTATGCACATATAATCTGTGGGGTGAATTTGCATTTGCCAATTTATATTTGCCGATGCATTTTATTTTGTTCCAAATACGTACAATTTGTAGACAGTCAGTCAATGTGATATTTTACAAACTCCTACTTTGTAAATAAAGCCAGTCTGACGCCATATGAAGACAAAGACAGCGTCCTAACAAGGTCTCACGTTTAGAATACATTGTCTGACCGCAAGTGTTACTTCATTTACCTGAAGGTATCTCCAGGTAATGACTTGAAATAAATTCTGCGATTTGCATATGAATCAATCAAACTTGCATCTCCATTCTAATTGATAAAGTAGTTAAGAACCATCTTAGATGTGTACAATTGATGTGCATAAGCTGTACAACCCTTTCATCTTTTCCTAAAACTTCTGTGTTTATACTCTTCCTCTCTCTTACACCTGATGAAGGAGCAGTGCAATAAAACCTTGTGTTTACAAATAAACGCATTGGACTCTAACCTGGTGTCGTTTGATTTTTGATCTTGTCCAACCCAGTCCAAAACCAGCGGTTCCATATCAAGGCATTTACTGGTTGGCTAATCCTCTCCCCTAACAAGTGGATTGTTCCTAACCCCATGTGTTCTTGTCTTGCATATTAATCTGTTGCGACGCACGTTATGCACTGATGTCTGGAAGTCCAGGTATAATACATCTATAGGATCCCCATTATCCACCTTACTTGTTACGTTTTATTTAAAGAAAATTAGTCAAATCATTCATTTGTCCTTCATAAAACTATGATGACTGTGCTGGATTGTGCCTTGACTTTGGAAATCTCCTGCTATTAATTCCTTCATAACGGATTCTAATAATTTGTCTTTAATCCCAAAAGTTTTCTCACGATTATTCATTCCTCAGTGAAGCTGGTACTTCGAAGTACTTCCCTTTCTATAACCTCTATATTTCCTTTCACAATTCCTGTGTAACAGGCTCAAGGCTGTAAAAGATCTGCTCCAATTGCTGCGTAAGAGGCATCAATGGCTGATTGGACTCATTCTGTTCCTGCTTTACACACTTGCTCGGCTGAATGTCCTCCTGGTATTCTTACATTGTAGTCTCAGTGGACTTGCATGCCCTGCTCCTGTTCCTGACCAAGCCACTCAAGATCTCAATGTCCACCTCCTGTCGCTCAATGACAGGTTTGGGGACTTATGGAATCTCCATGCTCAAATGTCACTTTTCAAGGGCTGAACTATGCAGGTAAGTTGTGTTGTCCACACTGGGTAGCTCAGTGGTTAGCACTGCTGCCTCACTGCACCAGAGATCCAAGTTCAATTACAGTCTCCAGTTTCCTCCCACCGTCCCTAGATGTGCAGATAAGGCGGATTCGCAAAGCTAGATTACCCATAATGTTCGGGGATGTGCAGGCCAAGTGCATCAGTCATGGAAAATGCCAGGTTACAAGATTGGGTGGGGTGGGTGGGGGTAATTGGATGCGATGGTCTTCAGAGTACCAGTGTGGAGTCGATGGGTCAAATGGCCTGCTTCCACACTGCAGGGATTTTATGATTAATACCTTCGTTGCATACATCAGCTGAGGGAACAATCTTTGAGATCATTCCAGCAACATTTCCTCAGTGAGGAGATTAAATCTGTGTTCACTACTCCAGATGTGATCTCACTAAGATGCTGTACAGCAGCAGCAACACTTTACCAGCCTGCTATAAGGTTCCCACCCAGGTTAGAGCAGTCTCAGCTCTCTGGGGAATACACAGCATTGCTGAAAGATCATTGTCCTTCTCAACTCCACCAGCACAGTGGGAGATCTGGAGAAAATCTCACAATGACGCTTGAGACGAATGGGTAAGATGTGGTGAGATAATTTAAATGATGAGATATGCCTTGCCAAACATCTCGCCTGAACCTGCCATTAACCTCGCTAGAGCCCACATCACTCAGATTCCACAGAATCTGGTAAGGTGGATCTTAGAAACAGCAAGGAGAAGAAAACTTCCATGAGAGTTATGTATCAAAGTGAAAGCTTCAATACATAGGTTGTGTATGTTATAAAACAGGAAACTAGACATACAGGTTAGTGAGTACTGCAGTAATGATGGACAGCTTCAAGTTAATTCTAACCAGTGTTTACCCAAATGAATGTTAATGCTGGGAAAACGGATGTCATGAGCATGTATGAGATGGGTTGTTTTAGTAGTATGTTCAGCACCAAGCTGTTGATCAGACAATTTTGGAGTTGGTGTTGTGTGATCAGAAGACCAAATCGAAGACTTTGCTGTAGAGGAGCTTTGGGGAATAGCGATCTTAATATATTGAATTTTACATGATGTCTGAATACAAGCAATTTTTTCTCTCTTATATTACGGAAATATACCTGAGTCGTACAAGCCATTAAGATACGAGAATAAACTTGGCTTTAGTGAATTTGAAAAGTCTTTAACGTGACTTAATGTAAGACAGGCAATTTCTGTTATGTACAGAAGAACTGTAAGGTCTACAATATACATATATCGTTCCAAGGCATAAATCGCAAAAGTGACTCAACGATGGTGAACAAAAGAAGCTAAGAATTTCATTAGATCGAAGGAAGTGCATAAGAGAAGGGTCATATATTGTGGATTCATTGAAATTGTGGCTGCAACAAAAGGGGACTGATAAACTGATAAGTAAGTTATAAAGAGAACAGCAATACAAATAACCAGAAACAAAAGGACTTACGATAAATCTCTGAATATTTGAAAAGAAAATAAAAGCAAGTTCAAATGTGGAACAGTGAATGCGTGGACAGGATAATTTATTGTGGAGAACAGAAAAATGATAGGGAAACTGAACAGTTACTTTATATCTGTCTTCACGGAGGAAGGTCTAGAAAATCTCCCAGAAATACCTAGTGGCCATGGGACTGGTGTAACTAAAGACTAAAATCATTCATATCAGTGACAAGGTACAGTTTGAAAACATAACTGGACCAAATGTACTTCATCCCAGAATTTCAGAGAAAGCGGAAATGGACATAATAATTGCATTGGGAATCACTGTATTTTTATGTATTCAATTTGTAAGATTATAAATGCATTCTAAGGATTTACAAAGTGACGAAGTGGGAGAATGGTGAACAAAAGAACAGTTAACTTACTGTTCACAGTGGGGAATCTGTCGGAATTCATTTTAAAGAATGTGACATTGGACACTTGGAATGTTATAGCAAACGTCTAGAAAATGATGCTAGATTTCTTAAAGGGAAGGCATCATTTAAAAAAAAACTTTTGCTTGAAGATGTCCCTTGTCATATAAACAATGGAGAACAAGTGAATGTGATATAGTTGGATATCAGGAGGATTTTTAAAGAATTCATACAGTAAGTTAGCCCTACAACTATAAAGTAAATTGTATTGGGAGAAAGATATGCAAACGGGGGAAGGCAAAATTAAGTTTGCCTTTGTTTGGAGGGAATCAGAATACAGACGATGAAGAGCTCTGTGCTCTCTCTCCATGGATGACGTCTGATTCACTGTGATCACTGTGATCTCCAGCATGTGTCGGTTTCAGTTCAGATTCCAGCATCTGTAACACACACTCACCATCCCACCCACCCCCCCCCCCACCCCCCTCCCCCCCACATTCACATGTACATAATTTCTTAATAACACAAATAATAAGGGACACAGCACTGGTCACTGTGACACGCCAGGGGAGACTGCTCTCCAATCACACAAACAGCTTTCTACCAGTACACTACCTGCCAGAGCACAGAGATTGTCCGGGGGGTTGGCAGTGAGGAGAAAGGTTTTATGTTACAAGAGAATATAGATGGAATGATCAGATGGGCAGAGAAATGGCAGGTGGAATGTAACCCTGATAACTATGAGGTGAGCTGAAAAATGTGTTGCTAGAAAAGCGCAGCAGGTCAGGTAGCATCCAAGGAGCAGAAGAATTGACGTTCCGGGCATAAAAGAAGGGCTTATGCCTGAAACGTCGACTCTCCTGCTCCGTGGTGCTTCCAGACCTGCTGTGCTTTTTCAGCAACACATTTTTCAGCTTTGATCTCCAGCATCTTTCGTCCCCACTTTCGACTATGAGGTAATGCACTTTGGAAGAAGGAACCAGACAGGACAGTGCTCAATAAGTGGTAGCACATTAGGAATCTCAAAGGCCGCTTCTCCACACATCCCTGAATGTCACGAGGTAGAGAAATAGGTTAGTTCAGAAGTCACATGTGAGTGTCGGCATAGCCTTTAATCATTGAGACATAGATTGTAAGAGTTATACAAAATTTTGATTCGGCCACAGATGGAATACTGTGTGTAGTTCTGGGAACCTCATTACAGGAAGGATGTGATTGCCCTGGAGGGGGTGCAGATGAGATTCACGAGGATGTTCCCTGGGATGGAGCATATCAGCTATGGAGAGAGGCTGGATAAGCTCAGGTTGGTTACACTGGAGCAGAGAAGGCTGAGGGGGACTTGATTCAGAAAGATAAGATTAGGAGGGGCATGAAAATGGTGGCTATACAGCAGCTGCTCCTTTTAGTCAAAGGGACAAGAACAAGTGAGAACAATTTTAAAGTGAAGGGGTTGAGGTTTAGAGAAGATATGTGGATTGTTTTTCACCTAGAGGGTATTGGAGTCAGGATTAAACTTCCTGAGAGGATAGTTGTGATGGGTAATTGCACAACTATTAAAACGTGCTTGAAATATCATACCATTTATGGTTACAGATCTCATGTAAGAAAGTGGGACTCATGTAGATCATAATGCTTTTCTGACAGGACAGATTATATGTTTCTGTGATTGTTTGATTATGGACGGTGAAAGCAGTTAAGAAGATAATTGGTGCGTTGACCATCATTTCAGGGGGATTTGAGTACAGGAGTAAGGGCGTCTTACTGTAGCTGTACAGGGCCTTGGTGAGACCCCATCTCGAACATTGTGCAGTATTGTGTGCAGTTTTAGTGTCCTTACCTAATAAAGGAAAAATCTGATATTGAGGGAGAGCAGTGACGGATGACCAGACTGATCTCTGGGATGACAAGCTTCTTGTGGGAGCAGAGTTTTGGGTGACTGGACCTGTATTCCATGAGATGAAGAAAATGAGTGAAATATATAAAACTCTGATGACAGTATGGAAGCAGGGATGATGATTCCCCAGTCTGGTATGTCTAAAACAGGGGCTCACCTTATTAGGTACAGGCAGGCCACTCTGCGTTGAGATGAGAATATATGTCTGCACTCAGAGACTGGTGAACATGGGGAATTCTCTCCCAGATCAGGCTGTGGAAGACAAGGCACTGAATTTAAATAATGATTGTTGGACACGAAGGGGATGGGAAGAGAGCAGGAATATAGTGTGGAGATAAAGGATCAGCGATCATTACAGGTTGTTCTCTGATAACGCAGCAGCTGTGTTCCTGTGGAACATTCTTATAGAAAGCAGTGCAAGATAAATAATGGGGGCTGTGGTAAAAAGAGGGTAAGGGGCGAAGACCCAATAATGCCAGGAAAAATCAAACCATAAAAATTAGTCAGCCTAACACAAACAACAGCACAGTCTGTGTAAATCTTTAAACCAGATATTGTAATGTAATAGTACTGTAAATGTACCACTTTCACATGACAGTTACTGAATACAGCACTGTATCTTTCACCAAGCTCTTCACCAGAAAACACGTGAAAGGACTGACCACATGATGCTACTGCGGGATTCCAGTTACAGTAGATTCCTGACAGTAAGGAAAGATGCCCTTCAACAAAACAAGTCCATACCACCCTCCGAAGAGTAACCCAACCAGACCCATTCCCCAATCCTATATTTATCCCTGACTAACACACTTAACACAATGGCCAATTTAGCATGGCCAATTCACCTGACCAGCACATCTTTGGACTGTGGAAGGAAACTGGAGCATCTGGAGGAAACCCACGCAGACACAGGGAGAATGTGCAAACTCCACGCATAAGTTAAACCAATGTGGAATTTGAACCCGGGTCCCTGGTGATAACCACTGAGCCACTCTGCCGTCCCAATAGTTCTCCCCAAGATTCTTCCCATGATTTGCAAGAAAGTGCCTTCTAAATGTCGACTACAATCCCCAGTTCTGGATATAGGTTTGCTCACTGAGCTGGAAGGTTTATACATCCATAATCTCAACCTGAGCTACTAATCTTCTCAAACCTCTCTAACAATTCCCAGTTTCAGGCTCAGTTTCAAGACATGCAGAGCGGATTACATTCCTGGTTTAGCTGAACACATTGAGGGTGCATTTTGCAGACAGAGGACCCTGCGGCTGGATTTTGCTGTTCAGCTGGTGCTGGGGATTGAATCATGTCACAGTGAACGGGTGCTCGCTTTATAAAGAAAGGTGCACAATTCATGAATCGTGTTTCAGCTAAATCGTGTTTAATAAGCACACATTATTGGAGAACTGCCTTTTTTTGAATGGAGGAGCAAAATTGATGGTCCGAAGGGATTACACTAATTTTTATTTTATGTGTCCCGATGTTTAAACATACTGAGGGATATGAACCTTGTATGGGGAAAACTGCATTGAGGAGATTTTCTCCATGAACTAGAATGGAGAAGGCTCAATGTGTCTAAAGACCTCTGCTTTTCCCGATGTTTCTGTGCAGTCTGTGGAAAGCTCTGTAAATGTTGTCACAAGCTCTCAGATGTTAGGAAGGAGATCTCTGCATGGTGCATGGTGACGGGACTGTGGTTCCAATTCCCTTTTCCAATGCCGAGACTGGTGCTGGGTGTTCTGTCCGGGTTTATCATTTAAGACCTCGGAGCAGTTTGATATAATGGAGTGTCTTGCTTGGATATTTCCGAGACCATTGAAAAGTTTATCAGATGTCTGTGTGTCTGGAGTCACTTTTAGCCCAGACCAGGAAAGCATGGGATATTCACTTCTTGAAAGTACATTGGGGAAGCAAATTGGTGCTTCCAATCAACATTGGCTTCAAGGTCACTGTTATTGATGCCAGATTTTGCATATCGATATTTAATTAATTATTATTAACTTCCACCAGCTGCCAGAGCATTAGTCTGGTCTGGATTAGTAATCCAGTAACATTTCCACAACAGCACCATCTCCACATGGGGACCTATCGGAAACCATAGTGAGCAAGTTATTTCTTTGCTGCTTGACAACTCTGTCAAAAAGAACTCCCACCAATATGACTATCGCGACGAGACTGGGGGAGTAGTAAATGGTATGACTGTAGTCATTCCCTTGTGATAGGACTGAGTATGCGGCTGTACAGGACATTGCTTAGGCCACTGTTGGAATATTGCGTGCAATTCTGGTTTCCTTCCTATCGGAAAGATGTTGTGAAACTTGAAAGGGTTCAGAAAATATTCACAAGGATGTTGCCAGGGTCGGAGGATTTGAGCTATAGGAAGAGGCTGAACAGGCTGGGGCTGTTTTCCCTGGAGCGTCGGAGGCTGAGGGGTGACCTTATAGAGGTTTACAAAATTATGAGGGGCACGGATAAGATAAATGGACAAAGTGTTTTCCCTGGGTTCGGGGAGTCCAGAACTAGAGGACATACGATTAGGGTGAGAGGGTAAAAACAAGGACTGCAGATGCTGGAAACCTGAGTCTAGATTAGAGTCGCATTAAAGCTACTGCACTTGACTGGTTACATTCGAAAAAGCAGAACCACCATCCGATGGAGAATGGAGAAGTCGTCCAAAGACTAACAGATAAGATCAAAGCTCTGCATTCAACCCTAATCCAGTTGGAAAAACACAGCAGTTCAGGCAGCATTCGAAGAGGAGTAAAATCGATGTTTCGGGCAAAAGCCCTTCATCAGGAAGACAGGCAGAGAACCTGAAGGATGGAGAGCAAAGATACAAAAGAGTCCTGATGGGCAACTTTTTCATGCAGAGGATGGTACATGTATGGAATGAGCTGCCAGAGGATGTGGTTGAGGCTGGTACAGTTGCAAATTTGAGAGGCATTTGGATGGATATGGGAATAGGAAGGGTTTGGAGGGATATGGACCAGATGCTGCCAGGTGGGACTAGATTGGGTTGGGATATCTGGCCGGCATGGACAGGTTTGACCGAAGGGTCTGTTTCCATGCTGTACATCTCAAAGACTCTATGACTCAATGGATATCGTTGAGTAATTTTACACCTTGCCAGGGAGATGTCAGAGTTGCAGCTGGAATGAAACAGCTTCCCCATGGACAAGGCTTGTTGTGCAGCACAAGTCTTCAGACCTATTACAGGAATGGGGTCAGGGCCCATTGCCCTTGTCGTATCTACTGTATTCAGCTGTTTCTTCATGTCACATGCAGCGAATCAAATTGGTTAAAGACTGGCATCTGTGAATCTGTGAGCATCATGAGGAAGGCGAGGTGTATTATCGACTCAACACTTCTGGTTGAGGATGGTGCAGATACCACATCCTTGTCTGTTACACTGATGTTCAGAGCTGTTCCGTTATTTAGGATGGGGATATTTGTGGAGTCGTCTCCTCCAGTAAGTTGTTTAATAGTCCATCGACATTGATGACTGAATGAGGGAAGAATGCAGAGATTTGATCTTATCTGTTAGTCTTGGGCTGACTTCCCCCTTCTCCATCAGATGGTAGTTCTGCTTTTTGGAATGTAACCAGTCAAGTGCGGTAGCTTTCATGGTTTGTCATCAGTTTAGATACACATGGCTCTGACTCTGGCATGTTCACCTACACTCGTCATTGAACCATCACATGGTTTGATGATAATGGTACAGTGATGGATTATCCTGGGGAAATGTTATGGATTGTGATTGAATGCAATTCTGTTGCGACTGCTGCTGATATCTACAGCATCACATGATAACCCAGTGTGAGCTGCAAATCAATTCTACTGACTTTCCCCAGTTCACACCGAGACCCATTCAAACCTCAGTGACCTAACCTGGCTTCTGATGTGCGAACACATCCACTTTCATATTTTCAATCTGCTGAGGGCCTCTCCCTGATGTCACACCTCTAATTTGTTACATTACTCAGATACTTTTACATATTCATCTGAATCATTTTATTTGCATTAATAATATCTTCTGTGTTTAAGTGAATGTTTGTCCTCTGTTTTTCTCCCTGACGATGATTAACAGGTCTGTCATGGCAGTAAGGACAGCCTTATGTCGTTTCAGAGCCAATGAATTGTGCACTTTGCATTATCGTTCACTTCCCAATGTACCGCGCTCCGTGCTGGACAGGACATTTGAGCAGATGTGATGCACGTCTTTGGAACTTGTTCAAAAACAGAAATTGCAGAAGAAACTAAGCAGGTCTGGCTGCATCTTGTGGCGTAAAAGGAGAGTTCATCTTTCGGACCCAGTGACCCTTCCCAGTTTCTCCAGAAATATTTATGTTTCTGTTGAATTGAATTGATTGAAAATTTGTTCTCTGCCTATTCATTTCTGGAGAAACTCAGCAGGTCTAGCAGCATTTGCAGAGATAAAGAAAAAGAGTTAGCGTTTCAAGTCCAGTGTAACACTTTGTCAGAACTGAAAACGATTGGAAAATTGGCATTTTAGTCCCTTGACAGATGTGGGGGGTAGGTGACAGGGAAAAGAGCGTGTGAGAACAGATAAACAGGCTTTTAGCAGTGGTGAACGAGAAGATGATATAAAATGAGTTTAAATTAAGATGTGACTGGGGGAAAGGGGTTTTCTCTATTGAGTGAAAGATAAAGAAGACATAACCACACAAGGTCATAGGGAGGCCAGGAGGGAGAATGTTGAACATGTGGTAAGATATAGATCTGGCAAGAGATACATTTTCACTATAGAGATCATCACCGCCATCAGTCAAAGGAATGCAGGTGCTTGACGTCTTCTTGGCACTAATAAATTTAAATGCTGCCTTAGTATTGGAACATAAAGACAAAACAAATTACAGAATGAAGTTTGAACTGAGTACTATTTACCAGTCGCTTTTAATATTGTTTCAAATTTGCAGTGCTTATTTTTAAATGCATGATCTTGAAGCTCATATCAGATGGGGTTTAGGAGGTTGAGGGGTGACATTGTAGAAATTTATAAAATCATGGGAGGAATGGGTAGGATGAAAAGCCAAGATCTTTTCCATAGGTTAGGAAAATTAACTCATAGAGTGCATAGGGTTAAGAGGGAAGATATAAAAGGGAGGAAGAGCGAACTTTTTTTTTCAGAGGGTGATGTTTATGGAATGAGCTGCAAGAGGAAGACTGGCAGATGCAAGTATAGCTCCAGCATTTGAAAGACATTTGGACAAACATATGAATGCGAACCGTTCAGAACCATATGGATCAAATGTAAGCAGATGGAACCAGTTTATATTGGAAAATCTGGCTGGCATGGACAAGTTGGACCAAAGATTGTGTTTGTGCGCGATATAACTGTATGAATATAGAAAGCAAAGAAAAGGAAAGAAAAGCTGTGATGTAAACAAATTGGCAAGAAATATAAAAACAAGCAGCACGAGCTTTTCCATTTATATAAGAATAGTTCAAGAGGTGTATATGATATTTGGTAGGAAGAAAGTCAGGAAGGTTTATTGAGAAAAATTTGGAGGGTGTGACATGGGAAACAGGCTACAGGATACAGCCAGATAATTTCCACCAGTATTTTACATCGTTCCTCACAGGTGATGGTGCTGTAAATATTTCAATGATGTAAACTAAATGGCAATAGGAGGTAAGTTCTTGAACTGTATCTAACAAAAGGAACAGGGCATTGTTTAAACAGATAAGACCAAGGGTAAACAAATCATAAACAATTCATAGCTGGTTTTGAAAGAAGTGGTCACAGAGTGACTGGTTGCTTTGTGTGAAATATTCCATAACTCACTAGATTAAAGGAATGTTCCAGTGAAATTGGAAACCCTCCAATGTGGCATCTGTCTTTAAGAAAGGAGCGAGACTGAAAGCAGGAACCACTTAGCCTCAACGTTATTGCTGGGAATCTCTGACAGTCTGTTATTAAGGAAGGAACTGCAGGGCCTTTAGAAAAGTATCACACAGAGTCAGCATGGTCTTGTTAAAGGCAAACTATATTTTGTCTGTAAAATCATGCTAAGTTATTTCTGGAGATCCATGAGCATGTATCAAGCGGCCTTGATAAATGGGGACTGACAGACACGAGGCTTTCCGGAGTTTTTCCACAAGGTATCACAAAATAAAGTTTCTTACACAGGACAAAAGCTCATAGTATGGCGGGCAATGCATTAGCATGGAATGACAATTGGTAAACACTTAGAAATCGGAGAGTCAGAAATTATCGATCTTTATGAAAAAAATGTATCTACTGGAGTATCACAAATATCAGTCTGATGGCAAGAGCTGCTTACAATCTATACTGATAGCCGACGGCAAGAGCTGAGTTCAATATACATCGGAGTATGTGGATGACACTGAGAACCAAAAGGTAGGATGTTGTTTAATGGAGAGGACTCCCAATAAAAGAGCAGTACATCAAATTGGAGTGTTCATCTGTCTGAAACATAACGTCAGCATGCTGATGCAGAAATTTTCGTTCATTGGATTGGTTCCTGGGATGAAAGGGTTGATTTATTGAATACATCAAAAATGCTGAGACCATTATTCATTGTGGTTTAAATGAATGAGGGTGGCATTATTGAAGCAGACAAAATACAGAGGAGGCTTGACAAAGTAGATTTTGAGAATGATATGGTTCCACACCTGGGGAGAGTGTCCCACTCCGGGACATAGATACAGAATAAGGAATATTGATTTCAAACTGAGATGCAAAGAATTGTCTTCTATCAGAAGGTACTGAATGTCTGGAATTACCTAACCCAGAGAGTTGTGGAGACTGGGTCACTGATTGTATTTACAGATGGTGTCGATTGGCTTTTGACATATCAGCGAGTTGAGGGATGCAAGGGGTTAGCAGGGAAGTGGAGTTGAGCACTGGAGTAGATCAGCCATGTTCTTATTGAATGACAATGCAGGTTTGAGGGACCGAATAGCCGGCCCCTATTCCTATTTATTACGTTCTTATTTATGCTTTTGCTAAATAACTGGTTGTTATCCTGGAAGTCATGATGTAAAATGTTGTATTCAGGGAGTGCAGAGGATTTGTCAGAGTTGACCTTGTGTGAGGTATGGGGGCTGTATTCACAGCGAATCTGGGTCTGTATCGTGATGCACATCTGGAGCAGAAATTACAGAGAAGGGAAGCCTGGAAAGAGGGATTGGGTGGGGGGGGGGGTCTCTTCCTGAACGAGCCTAGATTTTCCAATTACATTTCCCAAACTACACCTAACCATCGGAATGGCCTTGATCTGCTCCTGTGCAGCAGGAGCGAAGGGCTGAATGGAACATCAGAACATAGGGCTGAGGGACACGAGTGGGCCATTTGGCCCTTTGGCACTACTCCACCACTCAATAAGATCATGACTCATCTCCTTGTGTTCCCAGATGCACTTTTCTCTCATTGCACCATTATCCCCGATTCACCTATCTATAGAAATAGAGACAAGGTCAGCCTTGATATAATATAAAGATTCAGCCATCCCAAACTTCTGCGAAAGAGAATTCCCACTTGAATGAATTCCCACTTTATGAATTTCTCTTCACTCCGGTTCTGACTGAGGTTGGAGGGTGTCACTGTTTCATTCTTTAGTCCCAGTTCTTCACTGCTCACAATGTATTTTAAAGGAAACCAGATATGGTCGATGATAAAGATCTAAGACTGGGTCAGGTTCAGTTATCAGAACAAGTCAGTTAGATTTCATTAGTCACCTACAAGTAATTAATAGAACTCAATGAGGAGTATGATGGATATGTGGTTCACACTGCAGCCTCACATCACCAAGGAGCTGGGTTCAATTCCAAACTCAGTTGACCCTCTATGTGGGGTTTTAACATTCTCCATGCATCTATGTGAGATCCCCCCAATGCTCTAGTTTCCTCCCAGAGTACAAAAATGTGCAGCTTAGAGTAGATTGACCATGCTAGATTGACCATTGTTGAGAGAGGGTCCCCTTCATGGTAACCTATGCCAGTGGGGGGAGTTGAACCTAGGCTGCTGGCCTCCCTCTGCATCACCAACCAGCCGTCCAGCCAACTGAGTGGGAGACTGTGTTACTGTTACAGACAGAAATATTCACAAAGGGCAAAAGAAACGATCATAACAAGGAAAGTGGTACAATTCAGGTAACGGTCAAGATAACAGCTGAGGATAAAAAAAATTCTCTGCTCGAAATTGTATTTTATATCTGGACAAGTGTTTAGAAGCAGGGTTTAGCTGAATACAATAAAGTGAGACAAAGTGAAATAGCCAGAATTAATAACAGTGCTTGGATATAGAATACGGGCATACGTATAGAGAGAGAGAGAGAGAGAGAGAGAGAGAGAAAGAGATAGAGAGAGATGGAAAATCGTCGTCTTAGTTGCCCTTATCTGCCATGAACGGGGTCAACTCTGCAGTGTCGCTCCAAACTGAGAAAGTTCAGTAGTGTGACCATTGACCATTGAAAGATGGCATCAATGCCATTGATCACGGAGTATCAGAGGCATCAGTCCGATGATGAGTACCTCCAGCCATGATGGGTTGAACAATAGGGCTGGCATTGAATGAGAGGAACACTCATCTCTCCAATAGTCCTTCTGAATGACATATCTACTCATGTCTCAACATAAAAGAATTACATCCTTCTGTAACGCTTAATGCTATAATCTCTTTACCTGCAACTCCTGGCCTATGCCAGTAAACCTTACTTTCACAAGTATATGTTTTAAGAAAATCTCGCACATTCTTCTCAATCTCTCACAGAAACCAAACTTTGATTTCTGAACCCAATCATCATCATCAGCCATTTCAGCTTCTAATCTTGCCATTGTTACTCTTTGCTCTTCCACACGAGTTCTCACGACTGCACGAAGTGACTTGTTGTACTTCTTCAATATAATAATCTCTCTAAGATCATCATAGATTTGTTCTGTTTGAATACCCTTACCCACCTTTCAAAATTACTTTGTTTGATTTTTGATGTAGTTAGTAGTGGTCTGTAGAGTGAATATCTGAACTGAGATTTTCAACAGGAAAATAATAGTGACAAGAAGTGTAGACTATAGGGAAGAGCAGTAATACAGTCATAACTTGTTTAAAGAAAAACAAATCTAGACAGTGACACTTACCAGGAACACCAACGATAGCCAGGAAAGGATAATAAAAATATTGAATAATGAGAAGAGTGGAATAAATTCGCAATGATAATGACCACCAATAAAATGCAGAAAGATACCAAACATAATCAGATAACCTCCTGTCTATTGTTGGAACATGCCAGTCTAATGTTCCCAGATTAGGATACATTTTTGGAACATTCTAGTCTAATGTTCTCAGATTCTGATCCCTCTTCCCCCTCTCTCTGGCTGATCCCTGTCAGTGCTGTCGGTGATGCTCCCACTCATGTTATGGGATAACACATTGAACGGCGCCCATTCATCATTAAAAGATGGAAACCCTCCATTGGGATAATTAGAATCCATGGAGATTAGCATGGCAGTTGCTTGCTCCTCCTGCAGAATGTGGCAGGTGGAAGACATGGCACACGTCTCCGCTGGCTACATCTGTGGGAAGTGCACCCTGCTCCAGCTCCTTGAAAACCTTGTTAGGTAATTGGAGCTGGAGTTGGATGAACTACGGATCATTCGGGAGGCTCAGGGGGTAATTGAGAGGAGCTACCGGGAATTGGTCACTCCTTAGGCTTAGGACAAGGATAAGTGGGTTACAGTTAGGTGGAGGAAAGGGGACAGTCAGACATTGCAGAGATCCCCTGTGAAAATTGTCCTCAGCAATAAGTATACCATTTTGGATACTTCTGGGGAGGGGGATGACCGACCAGAGGAAAGCCATAGCAGTCAGTTCTCTGGCACTGCGCCTGATACTGTGACAAAGAAGGTAAGGGGGCAGAATAGAAAAGAACTTGTGGTAGGGGACTCGATAGTTAGGGGAATCGACAGGAGACTTTGTAGTCAGGATCGGGATTCCTGGAAGGTGTGTTGCCTCCCTGGTGCCAGGCTCCGTGACGTCTCCGATCAGGTGCATAAGGTTCTAAAAGGGGAGGGCGAACAGCCAGAAATCTTGTTACATATTGGCACTAATAATATAGCAAGGAAAAGAATCGAAGATATAAAAAGTGATTTCAGGGAGTTAGGATGGAAGCTGCAAAGCAGGATGAATAGAGTAGTGTTCTCTAGTTTATTACAAGTGCCACGATATAGCGAGGCGAGGAACATGGAGCGGGCGCAGCTTAATACGTGACTGCGCAGCTCGTGTAGGACGGAGGGCTTCAGATATGTAGATAATTGTGGAAAGTGGGACCTGTACAAGAAGGACGGGTTGCATCTGAACTGGAAGGGGACCAATGTCCTGGGTGAAAGGTTTGCTTGAGTAGTTCGAGAGGGTTTAAACTAATATGGCAGGTGGGTGGGAACCGGAGGTGAGAGTTAATGCAGATGAGGCAATAGCAAGAGGTAGACCAGCTAGTGGGAAGGATTTTCCTGGCAAGGAACCAAGGTATCAGTTAAAATGTGCTTTCTTTAACGCAAGGAGTATCAGGAGTAAAAGTGATGAACTTATAGCACGGATCAGTACCTGGTGCTATGATGTTGCGGCCATAACAGAGGCATGGGTTTCTCAGGGGCAGGAATGGTTGCTGGATTTTCCAGGGTTTAGAGCATTTAAAAAGAATAGGCGGGGTGGGAAGAGGAGGGGTTGTAGCAGTACTAATCAGAGAGGGTATCACAGCTACAGAAGCATCCATCGTCGTGGAAGATCTGCCTACCGAGTCAGTATGGGTGGGAATTAGGAACAGCAAGGGAGCAGTCACCTCTTTAGGGGTTTACTACAGCCCCCCCCCCCACCCCACCCCCCCAATAGCAGCATGGAAGAAAGCATAGGTCGGCAGATTTTGGAAACATGTGGACGTAGTGGGGTTTTTGTAATGGTGACGTTAACTTTCCCAATATTGATTGGAACCTCCTTCGAGCAAAAGATTTGAATGGAGCTGTTTTTGTAAGGTGTGTTCAGGAGAGTTTCCTAACTCAGTATGTTGACAGGCCGACGAGGGGACAGGCCATTCTAGACTTGGTGCTCGGAAAAGAACCGGGGCAGGTATCACATCTTGTGGTGGGAGAGCATTTTGGTGATAGTGACCACAACTGCCTCACATTCTACATAGCTATGGAGAAGGAGAGGATTAGGCAAAATGGGAGGATATTTTATTGGGGAAGAGGAAACTATGATGCGATTAGACATGAGTTAGGAAGAATGGATTGGGAGCAATTGTTCCATGGTAAAGGCACTATAGACATGTGGAGACTGTTTAAGGAACAGTTGTTGCAAGTGATGAATAAATATGCCCCTCTGAGACAGGCAAGAAGTGATAAGGTAAAGGATCCTTGGATGACGAGAGCGGTGGAGCTTATTGTCAAAAGGAAAAGGTAGCTTATATAAGATGGGGGAAGCTAGGGTCAAGCTCAGCTCTACAGGATTACAGGCAGGCGAGGAAGGAGCTTAAAAATGGTCTGAGGAGAGCCATGAGGGGGCACGAGAAAGGCTTTGCAGAACGGATTAGGGAGAACACAAAGGCATTTTACACTTATGTGAGGAATAAGAGAATGGTCAATGAAACCATAGGGCCGATCAGGTTTAGCATAGAGAATTTGTGTGTGGAGTCCGAGGAGGTGGGAAAGCCCTAAATGAGTTTTTTGCTTCTGTCTTTACGAAAGAAACGAACTTTGTATTGAATGAAACCTTTGAAGAGCAGGTGTGCATGCTAAAATGGATAGAGATAGAGGAAGCTGATGTGCTGAAAAGTTTGTCAAACATTACGATTTTCAAGTCGCCACGCCCGGACCAAATTTGTCCTCGGCTGCTTTGGGAAACAAGAAAGGCAATTGCATCGCCACTTGCGAAGATCGTTTCATCCTCAGTCTCCACTGAAGTCGTACCTGAGGACTGGAGAGAAGCAAGTGTAATTCCTCTCTTCAAGAAAGGAAATAGGGAAATCCCCAGTAATTACAGACCATTAAGTCTCACGTCTGCCGTCTGCAAGGTGTTAGAAAGGATTCTGAGGGATAAGATTTATGACCATCTGGAAGAGCATGGCTTGATTAAATGCAGTCAACACGGCTTTGTGAGGGGCAGGTCATGCCTCACAAACCTTATCGAGTTCTTTGAGGATGTGACTAGAAAGGTTGATGAGGGTCGCGCTGTGGATGTGGTGTATATGGACTTCAGCAAGGCATTTGATAAGGTTCCCGATGGTAGGCTCATTCAGATGGTCAGGGGGAATGGGATTCAGGGGAACATAGCTGTCTGGATACGGAATTGGCTGGCCAACAGAAGAAAACGAGTGGTAGTAGAAGGAAAATATTCTGCCTGGAAGTCTGTGGTGAGTGGTGTTCCACAGGGCTCTGTCCTTGGGCCTCGATTGTTTGTAATTTTTATTAATGACTTGGATGAGGGGATTGAAGGATGGGTCAGCAAATTTGCAGATGACACAAAGGTTGGAGGTGTCGTTGACAGGATAGAGGGCTGTTGTAGGCTGCAGTGGGACACAGACAGGATGCACAGATGGGCTGAGAGGTGGCAGATGGAGTTCAACCTGGATAAATGCGAGGTGATGCATTTTGGAAGGTCGAATTTGAAAGCTGAGTACAGGATTAAGGATAGGATTCTTGGCACTGTGAAGGAGCAGAGGGATCTTTGTTTGCATGTACTTAGATCCCTTAAAATGGTCACCCAAGTGGACACGATTGTTAAGAAAGCATATGGTGTATTGGCTTTCATTAACAGGGGGATTGAGTTTAAGATTCGTGAGATCTTGTTGCAGATCTATAAAACTTTGGTTAGACCGCACTTGGAATGCTGCAGCCAGTTCTGGTCGCCCTATTTAAGAAAGATGTGGATGCTTTGGAGATGGTTCAGAGGAGGTTTACCAGGATGCTGCCTGGACTTCAGGGCTTATCTTATGAGGAGAAGTTGACTGAGCTCGGACCTTTTTTCATTGGAGAAAAGGAGGAGAAGAGTGGACCAAATTGAGGTTTACAAGATAATGCGAGGCATAGATAGAGTCGATAGCCAGAGACTATTTCGCAGGGCAGAAATGACTAACACGAGGGGTCATAGTTTTAAGCTGGTTGGAGGAAAGTATAGAGGGGATGTCAGAGGCGGGTTCTTTACACAGAGAGTTGTGAGAGCATGGAATGCGTTGCCAGCAGCAGTCGTGGAGGCAGGGTCATTGGGGACATTTAAGAGTCTCCTGGACATGCATATGTTCACAGAAATTCGAGGGTGCATACATGAGGATCAGTGGTCGGCTCAATATCGTGGACTGAAGGGCCTGTTTTGTGCTGTACTGTTCTATGTTCTATGTAATCATAGCCACTGAACAAGCACTTGGAAACCGAGCAAAGGCTATGTCAACGGATGAATGGGCAGCGCAAAACAATCAACAGACAAGAGTGTTCCCTCCCAGTTGGGGAACACTTCAGTGGTCTCTGACATTCAACCTCGGACCTTCAGGTGACCATCCTCCAAGACGAACTTCAGGACATGCAGCCACGTACAGTGGCCGAGCAGAGGCCGTTAGCTAATTTCGGTACCAATAGGGAGGTCCTCAACCTGGACCTTGAGTTCATGTCACTTTACAGGTGAACACTATTGCACTATACACACACACATACACACGGACACACATGTACACAGACACGCATACAGAGACTCACACAGACCCTTACAGACACACACACTCCCACACTCCCACGGGCATCCTCTCAGAGACTTAAGATACTCTATATCGCTGCACACACATAACATTTTCTCTCACACTCACAACCCCCCAACCCAGACAGGCAGACACACACACACACACATACACACACACACAGACAAATACCAGCATGCACATATATATTTTGTGGGGTGAATTTGCACTTGCAGAGTTACATTGTACTTTGCTCAAAACCTGGATGAATGCATGTAAAACTCTGTTAACTCACTTTTCAGGTTAGAATCAATCTAAACATCATGGCATAGACAGGGAAAGCAGGGGGCTAACACCTTCAGCACATTGTCCAGCTAACACTCATTGTTACAGCTAACCTGAGAATGATTTATTTTTAAAAAAAGGTTTTGTGATTTACACATGAAAGCAGTGAATCCATCATGGTATTCAAACAGATGAAAGACTCAACAGTCAATCAAGGTATTTTTCAATGTATAATTTCAGTTACATCACACTGTAAATATTTGCTATAAATTCTGTGCCTTAAAAGTGTGTCCTCCACGATCACCTGATGAAGGACCGGCGCTCCGAAAACGAATGTGCTTCCAATTAAACCTGTTGGACTCAAACCTGGTGCTGTGTGATTTTGTTTTAACTTCGCACAGCCCAATACAACACCGCCACCTCCAAGTCATGACTGAACAAACAGGCTCAGTTGACTAGTTCCACACATCACTTTTCACACTCTAAAAGGGTACATTTACTGGGATTGGATGGAATGGATGAGGGTTGCTGAGGGATGGACCATAAATCTTTAAAACTTTTGAATTTTTTTCAACTTGTATATCAGAGTATTAACAGAACACTGCAGGGGTCTATACGTGCTCCACTCTGTTTATGAAAGGAGGCAGTTATAAAATAACAGATCGGCTGCATAAAAAAAAGTTGAGTGGCTACGTTTCTAGATACCTTAACCAAAATTATGATACTTATTGACCAGTGTGAGGCTACTCCTGGTTTTAATTGCCTTGTTATCAAATCCTTTCATACTCTTGATACAGAGTACATTGAGATTGCTGCACAGCAACAGGCCGAAGCAATTCTGTCACTATGGACTGCTTATAGAGGCATAAGAGATTACCATTCAGCTCATATTAGCCCGTTGCTAATTGAAAAGGTGGAAATCTACAATATTGGCACATTTTGCCAACAGAATCATTCAAAACAAAGAGATGTGTCGCTGCAGCTGTATGAGGTGTTACTGAGAGGGCAACTGGAGGACAATATGCTGTCTGTGTTTCTGTAACTGAGAAGGGACGGACCTCTATCAGAAACAGTTTAACGGCTGCTCGTAATCCACGGATTGCTGTGTCATTTAATGTCTCGAGTCTGTTACACAAGGACAGGAGGAGGCCATTCAGCCTGTCCAGTCTATTACAGAGGGCCACAAGGAGCCCATTCAGCTTCTCGAGCCTGTTACGGAGGGTCAGGAAGTGTTTATTGAACTTTCAAGTCTGTTACACATAAATATTATTTTTAAATTAGTTTTGGAATGGGAAATACATGATGTAAACATTAAAGTTCTAACTTTGAACAAGGGCAATTTTGAAAGTGTTAGGCGAGCCCTGTGAAAGGCTGATTGGGATACCCTATTCACAGGTAAAGGGATGGTTCGAAAATGCAAGGCCCTCAAAACTTGGTTTCAGAGAGTCCAGAGCCAACGTGTTCCCATTAGTGAGAGGGGCAAGGCTGGTGGGTGCAGGGAGTGCTGGATGGCTAGATATATTGATACCATGGTCAAGGTAAGGAAGGAGGCATATGTCAGGTAAATAGAGATGAGATCAAGTGAATCCCGAGAGGAGTATAAGGGCAGTAAGTGTATAGTCAACGGGGAAATCGGGCCAGAAACATGTGGACATGAGATGGCTTTAGAAATAAGGTTAACGCGGCATTGAAGTTACTCTACACATCCATTAATGGCAAAATATTAACTTGGGAGAGAATAGGGCACGTTAAAGATCTGTAATGCTACCTATGTGTGGAACTATAGGAGATGGAAGGGATACTAAACAAGCATTTCTCCTCAGTATTTAATGTAGAGGAGGTTACAAGAGCGAGGGAATGAAGAAATATATGGAGATATCTTGAAAAGATCTGTATTTCAAGGAGATGTTGGACATTTTAAAACATATAAAGGTGGACAAATGCCTGGGACCCGATCAGTTGTATCCCAGAGGTTTATGGGAAGCTAGGAAAGAGATTGCTCAGCCTTTTGCTGATATACTTGCAACATTGATTTCCACAGGTGATGTGTCAAAAGACTGGAGGGCTGCTAACAGTGTCATTATTTAAGAAAGTAAGGATAAACCAGGTAACTATAGACCGGTGAGCCTGATGTCAATGGTGACTAAATTGTTGGAGGGGATTTGAGAGAAAGGATGTATATGAATTTGGAAAGTCGAGGACTGAAGAGGGCTTTCAACATTGAAGATCACGTCTCACTGACTCGGTGGATTCTTTTTGAGGAAGTGATGAAGATGATTGATGAAGGCAGGTCAGTAGATGCTGTCTTTATGGAATTCACTAAGAAAACTGGTTAAACTGGTAGACTGGTTAACAAGGTTAGACTGCCTGGGATCCAGGGAGAGCTCGCCATTTCGATCCAACATTTTCTTGAATATTGGAGACAGGGCGTGACAGTGGATATTTGTTCATTAAACTTGGAGACCTGTTACCAGTGGCATGCTGCAAAGATCAATAGTGGGTCCACTGCCTTTTGTCACTTACACAAATCCTTTGCACTTGAGTACATGAAGTACATTCAGTAAGTTTGTAGATAATTCCAAATTTGGTGGTATATTCGACAGTGGATAATGATATCTCAGAAGGTAATGGGACATTGATTAGGTGAGCTGAGGAGTGGCAGATGGAGTATATTTTAGATAAATGTGAGGTGTTGCAATTTAGCAAGAAAATTCAGGGCAATACATAGAGGTAGAGTCCTGTTGAAAGTTGCCAATCAAGGATAACTTCAGAGAAATTAAAGAATCCCTACAGTGAGGAAACAGGCTACTAAGCCCATCGAGGACACACCGACCCTCTAAGCAGTATCCCAATGGACAAACCCCGACTCTATCCCTCTGATTCTGCATTTCCCACCTGCTAACCCACCTCGCCTACACATCTCAGGATACTATGCGAAATTTAGCATGACCAATCTACCCATACCTGTATATCTTTATACTGTCGGAGGAAAACATAGCACCTGGAGGAAACTCACACAGACATGGGGAGAATGTACAAATTCCACACAGCCATTCAAGGATGGAATTAAACCCAGATCGCTGCCCTGTGAGGCACCTTGTGGTGCAGATTCTCAGTTCCTGGAAAGTGCCGTCATAGGTAGACAGCGCAGTGAAGAAAATACTCGGTGGTCTTCCCTTTATTGTTGCGTGTTTTGAGTCTAAGCGTTTGCATGACATGTTGCATCAGTACAGGACATTGGTTTGGCCACTTTTGTAATATTGCCTTTAATTCTGGTCTCTCTGCTGTCGGAAAGATGTTGTCAAACTTGAAAGGGTGCAGAAGAGATCTGAAAGAATGCTGCAGGTGTTGGAGGGTCAGAGCTACAGGGAGAGTTTGAATAGGCTGGGATATTTTCAAGAGTTGAGGCTGAGGGGGTCCTTTGGGCGTATTGGATGGGTTAGTACAGAGGGAGATCAGTCTCTTCTCAGAGGGAACCACACCACTAGACACACCGAGCATGGTCTGAGTTCACCGCCCAGCTCAGTGCAGTATCTGAGGTCTGAAGAAATATCCAGCAATACAGGACAAGCATCAATAACCTTCCCTGCTCTGTCAGGATAAGTGTCACCGTATTGTCTCGGCTCCGTCACACTCACTGTTTATCTGTGATCGCACCTACCCCCGAACAAGGGTAATGGTCCCCCACTCTCATTGCTGCATGCAACAGCTTCTCTCTCTCTCTCTCTCTCTCTCTCTATCTATCTATCTCTCGCCTCTGCAATATCTCCCACACAGGTATAGAATATTCTGGAGAATGTTCCAATGTGTAACACATAAGAGGAATAGTTTGGAGATGTCGGTGTTGGACTGGGGTGTACAAAGTTAAAAATCACACAACACCAGGTTATACTCCAACAGGTTTAATTGGAAGCACACTAGCTTTCGGAGCGATGCTTCTTCATCAGGTGATTGTGAATGCTCTATTGTAACACAGAATTTATCGCAAAAATTTGCAGTGTGATGTAACTGAAGTTATACATTGAAAAATTGATTGTCTGTTAAGCCTTTCGTCTGTTAGAATACAATGATAGTTTCACTTCTTTCATGTGTAAATCACAAAACCCTTTTTTAAATGTTGTATTCTCGGGTTAGCTGTTAACAGTGGTGATAGCTAGACAATATGTTGAAGGTGTTAGCCCCCTGTGTTCTCTGTCTATGACCTGATGTTTAGATTGATTCTAGTCTAAAAAGTGAGATAACAGAGTTTTACATAAATTCATGCAGTTTTTGAGCTCAGAGTTCTACATGAATGGATACAGTTTTTGCGCAAAGTGCAATGCAACTCTGCAAGTACAAATTCACCACACAAAATATGTGTGCATGTGGGTCTTTGTCTGTCTATGTGTGTGTGTCTGTCTGGGGTGGGGGTTGTGAGTGTGAGAAAGTGTGTGTTTATGTGCGAATGTGTGTGTGTGTAGTGGGTGCATAGTGTCTTAATTCTGTGAGGGGGTGCATGTGTGGGAGTGTATGTGTCTACAAGGTGTGTGTGGGTGTCTTTGTGCGCTCAGTGCAGTATTTGAGGTCTGAAGAAATGTCCAGCAATAGAGAACAAGCATCAATAACCCACCGCTCTGTCAGGATAAGTGTCACCATATTCTCTCAGCTCCCTCACACAAACTGTATATCTGTTATTGCAAATACCCCCGAACAAGGTTAATGGCCCCCCACTCTCACTGCTGCATGCAACACCTTCTCTCTCTCTCTCTCTCTCGCTTCTGCAATATATCCCACACAGTTACAGAATATTCTGGAGAATCCCGATTATGGAATGTTCCAGATAATTTTCCAAATAATTCCCAGTATCAGGAAAATGGCAGTGTCCCAGTGTGTAACATATAAGAGAAAGGAGTAGAGAAGTATGTTTTTCAAATCACACACAATTCAGTCCATACTGAGGCCATTCAGCCCTTCAAATGTGCCCTAGCATTTAATAAGGTCTCTGCTGATCTGATGGTTTTCTCAGCTCCATGTTACAGGAACTTTCAGTCATTCAACGCATTGAGTTCCTGTCACTGCCCAGACGGCACTCCGACACTTTTAGCCTGTTTTTTTTTCAAGCGCCTGTTTGAGAGCATTTCCCATGGGGACGGACACTCCTAACAATATATTGCATCATCTTTCTACTTTCATGCAACGGTCAGCATGCTTTACACAGACCAAACAAAAATGTTAACTTGTTTTATGGTTATAGATATTCAATCACACTTAGTAATTCTGGTTATTTCACTTGACTCAACTTCATGATATTAAACCAAAAACAGCTTCTAAACACGTCTAGTTATAAAATACAATTTCGAGCAGAGAACTTTTTTTACCCTCAGCCGTTATCTTGACCGTTATCTGAAATGTAAAACTTTCCTTGTTATGAATGTTTCTCTTACCCTTTGTCTTTGACTGTTTCTGTCTGTAACAGTTACACTGTGTCTCAGTCAGTTGGCTGGACGGCTGGTTTGTGATGCAGAGAAACGCCAACAGCGCAGGTTCAGTTCCTCACACTGACAGAGGTTACCATGAAGGGGACACTCTCTCAACCACACCCTATCACAGACAGAAGAAAAACAAAACTAAACAATAAATAATACAGCTCATTAATTAATTAATACAGGATTAACTGATACATATTTTTATTTCCATGATTCTTCATCGCTGGATATTAGATTCATTAAGCAATATCGTCATGGCTTTATAAAAACCCTTCTTGGAGTGGCAGATAACCCTGTATTGCCATAATCCAAAAAGGTCTGCCATGTCTCATATAAATCTCTGTTTTTTTGGTGCACCATACCAGTGAAAAATTCTAAAGGGATATTCTCCATGAATGGCTGACGACGACCCAACAGACCCGGGGATGGGGGAGGTGCGGGGTGGGGTGGGGGGGGGGTGGGGGTTGTGGATGGGAGGCATACGGACATCCAACGCAACAGACTAGATTTTCTAGCACGGAAAGTATTGAAAATAAGGACATATTGTTTTTCCTATGTGCATCTGTGGAAAGTACCCTGGGCAGACCCAGGAAAACAGAAACCAGGTCCATCTCCAATTCAGTCCCTAATAGCCACTCTATCACACCTGATACAGTGATTCAATATAGATGAAGCCTGCAAAATGACCACAAGCATTGAGTAAGAGTGTCTGTAGTCATTCTGCATTTAGGACATGCTGAAGGTAATCCCACTTTGCATTTTGAGAGACAATTTGGGGTCAGAAAGACCCTATGAAGAATTTTCAACTGTATGGAATGGGTCCTATTACAGATCAAAATCCTTTGAGCATTTTCACAAATATCCTCCCATGTCTCCGAAGTGTTCTGAACTCTCTCTCACAGTCATCACAATCCTGCACAGTCTCGTCTGAGGGGACAGTCTCCAACTAATGATAAAGGGTACTGACAGACAGTGTATTCTAAGCAATAGGCATCCTCTTCCCGCTATTGGAACTGTAAGAGCCAGATAAAAGTGTTTTATTTTAAACAAAATCTCTGATCTGGAAAAAAAATACAGAAGAGGTCTCTACTAGGTAGTCCATGCGAGTTATTTGATCAAATGATATCTTTGTTTCTCCATCAAATAACACGTGCTGGCTCAGTGGTGAGCATTGCTGCCTCACAGCACCAGGGTCTCCGCTTTGGTTCTGGTCTTGGGTGACTGGCTGCGTGGAGTTAACATTCTCGCCGTGTCCCACAGTCCTCCCACAGTCCAACGATGTGCAGGCTAGATGAATTGGCCATTGTCAATTCACCCATAGTGTTCATGGATGTGTAGGTTTGGGCATTAGTCAGGGTAAATATAGGATGTCAGGGGAATGGGTCTGGGTGGGCTACTCTTCACAGGGTCGTAGTGGACTTGCTGGACCCAAGGGCTTGTATCCACACTGTAGGGATTCTCCTAAATCTAAATCACTCAAGCAAGGCACATCCCTTGCTGCGCACAGTTTAAACCTGGAATCCATTATACCAGGATGACAAGCCGGTATGTCAATTATAGGGGTAAGAAACGAGGTTTTGGCTGTATTGCCATCAATCTGACGCATTGTCATTCATGCTTTAACAGTATTGATAATTATTGAGTTATGACAATAGTTCTTAAATGTTGTCACTTTAGCTGAGAAAAACAGACTAATCAGGGTTCAGTTTGTCTGAGAGGGTTTAATATCTCACAGTATTGACGCCGAATCCTCAGCGTCCCAGGCAATAACATGGGGTAAAAGAAATCTTAATTGATAGCTTTTATATGGGCGATCTACATCCCACATTCTGTGGGGTAGTTGCAATCTGGTTAGCTTGATAAAGATTCGGTATGGTGCCAAATAAAAGAGCTACACCAGCCATAAAGTCTCCTAAATATCTGTCTGGAAAACATCAAAGGAAGCATTCCCACGAGGTATAGTAAATGAGGAAGGACATTCATTTTAATAACAGCTATCTGACCTAGCCAGGATATTGGATTTGCCTCCCATATTTGAAGGCCTTGATTAATTTTGTGAAACAAATGGACATAGTTCACGTTAAATAAATGATCAAAGATGGAGGTAATGAATATACCGAAATAGGGAAACCCTTTCCCACCATACCCCCCGTGGCCATTTACAAGGGAACCAGAATTTGCACTCAACATCAGGTATTTCCCCTAAGACCTCCCATAGGCATGGCCTCCAGCTTTGTAAAATTAATCTTAAAGCCCGAAAAGGTGACAAACGAATTAATACATTGTGCCACGTGAGCTTCCGAAATTGCGGGATTTAACAAAAACATAAGACCATCTGCATATAACATAATTTTATGTGACTTCTATCCCACTTCTGGGGCAGGTATGTTGGGGTAATATTCCCAATTGCGCAGGATGCCACAGAATCTAATATACTTGCAGGAATAGGGAAGAGATCAACCCTCGTGTGCCATTTCTGTGGGTTAAAGAAGAAAATAAAATCCCTGCTTGTGAGGTAGATCTGCCTCCAGACATCCATCAGCTATAGTTCTGCACACAAGTCCACTAATTGCTTACATTACAACGAGGGTACTGGGGGACCTTCGGACATTCTGTCCACCGTGGGGCCATAAGACAGTCGAAATCTCCTTCTACAATAATGTGCCACGATGTGAGATAACTTAATTTGGGAAATGCATCTACAAGGAGTTTAAGAGAGTGCGCTGGGTGGCAATGAACATTCAAAATAATGTATTAATTCCCATAGTTCAAGGCTTTATGGATTATGATACTTCCATGGGTGTTTAATATAATTTAGTAACATAATTGGAAGATTCTTCCTATCCATTATGATTTTCCCCCACTCTTCGTATTAAAACACGAGAAATAAACCCGATCAAACCCGCCCTGCTGTAACGTCAAATGTACCTTGTCATCAGTGTGCATCTCCTGCAATAGGACAACATCCACTCTCTCTTTTTTAAGAGGAGAAAGTACATTTTTCCTCTTGACTGGCAGATGGCACCCCTTAATGTTCCAGGTACACCATTTAAACACATCATTATCCAGAACACACTGTAGCAATATTTGAACTCGAGAGAATTTCATATCGAATTACACATCGCTGAGCATTAATGACAAATGACACATCGAGCCTTAAATCTATACAAACTAAAACTACTGCAACTAACAAGCTCTCAAAACTTTCCAAAGCTAAAAACATTAAAAAATGAATGAAACAAAATCCAAAGTGCCAATGACACTTGATAGAGTTTTCACCCCCCGCCAACCCAATGAGGAATCTTACATGTCCCAAAACCTTACCTTCTGCCCGCTTCCAATATGCCATCCAGGGCAATGAATAACAATTATAGGTGGGCACTTAGTCATCACAACCACATTTGTTACTCGCTCCAGCTTGAGCCGCACCCCAAACACAAGCAAAGAAAGAGAAAAAGAGTAGTAATAGTCTGAAGAAGTTAAAAGTGAGTACGCTACCAATCCCCGACTATTATATAACACTGGTTAATACCAGAAAAATCCAACAAAATCTCTTTGAGAGAAACATGATTATCTAACCATCCAGCTTACTTTAAAATGTTCACAACGTTTTTGCTTTCTCTAGAGAGTCAGACGAATTCATTGATCCATTCAAAGCAATCCGAAGCACCGTTGCGTTCCGTAAGGAATACTGAATCCTGAGTTCCTTTCCTCTTCTCTTGATGTCATCACAATATTTTCTTTTCTGAATCACCGCCGCTGAAAAGTCCTGAAAAAACATAATCCTAGAGCTCTCCTGAATTAAAGCCATCGGAATACACACTGAACTTCCATCAATCTTTTGTTTATCCCCATAACTACGCAACTGCACAAGGACAGGGTGAAGGCGTTGGTCTGAGTCTGACCTCTGCGATGTAACCTGATGAACTGTCTCACACTTCACCCATCCCTGTTCAGCTTCAAAGTGAAGGAATTGCGAATATCTCCAAAAAAAACTCACTGGCTGACTACCTGCCATCTGGTCCAGCAGACCGACGATATGAATATTCTTCATCCTGCCCCTGTTCTCGAGCTGGTCATCTTGTTCAGTTGAGGTACGGACCTGTACTTCAAGGGCGAGGATCCTCTCCCGTAAGGAATCGATCACAGTCTCTGTAACCGCAGTTCGGCGGTTGAAATTGTCTGCTCTGTTTCCAAGGCTGTCTAGTTGCTGCTCATGTCTTTGGAGCAAGTCTGAGAGCGGCTCTAGCCTAATGCTGAACTTTTGTTCAATCATGGCTTTAATCAGTTCACATAACTTGGTGAACTCAGTGACCAAAGCCTGGTGAGTAACTGGGTCTATCGAACGAGCAGCGTGGTTTGCAGCGGCGGCCTCAGGCCATGTTCGATGCTTCTGACGGGTGCTCTACTTGTTGGGACTTACTCGATCATTTCCCGTGTTTTGCCATTTCCACTTGACTAAACGGGATTAGTAAAGATTCTATCGCTCTTTTTAGTGTTGAATTTTAAGTAAATGACTGGGATGGGATGGGCTAGAAAACCACTTTCCCGTGCTGTGATGCAGAGCCCAGGAAAACAGACATTCCAGATTGCCGCCATCTTGGATTCCCCCTTAACATTTTATCGCTGTTATCATTTCGTTTGAAATTATATTCCTGGATGTTCTGGAGCCGTGTCATTTGGTACCACTGTCTACATTTTCCCCCATACCGCACATTCCTGCCATTCCCTGATTATCCTTGACTCCGTTGTTATTTATGAACCTTCTGTCTGTGCCTCAAAAATATTCAATATCTCTGCCTCCAATGCTCTGCGGGGAAGAGAGATGCAAAGATCTACAACACTGAGAAAGCAAAAATAAAACACAAGCTCTGAGTGTGAGATTAATTTTTCTTTGTCTCCTTATCTGAGGAAGGCTATAATTACATTGGAAGCAGTTCAGAGATATTTCACTTCACGTATTCCAGGACTGAGGGACTTGTGTTATGAAGGGTTTAACAGGTCACTCTTGGAATGAGAGGTGATCTTATTGAAACATAGGAGGTCTAGCCGAGAGTGGATCAGATAGCTACCCACTGGGTATCGTCCAAATTTCTTATCATTTTCATAGAATCTCTACAGAGTGGAATCAGGACATCACATCAATCAAGTCCACATTGACCCTCCGAACAGCATCCCCCCGGACCTGCCCAACCCCCCCACCCCCCCCCGCACTCTATCCATGTATCCCTGTATTCCCCGTGATTAACCTAACTAACGTACACATCCCTGGGCACTATGGGTAATTTAGCATGGCCAATCCACTCTAAGCTGCGTATCTTTGGACTGTGGGAGGAAATTGGAGCATTGTGAGGAAGCCCACACAGATATCCGCATAGGGAATGCTCAAACTCCACACAGAGCGTCGCCCGAGGTTGGTATTGAACCCAGCTCCTTGGTGATGGAAGGTAGCAGTGCGAATCACAGATCCACCATGCACATCCATTAGTTCTATTAGTTACTTGTGGCTTACTAAAGAAATCTGCCTGACTTGTTCCTGCCACTGAACCTCACCCAGTCTGAGACCTTTATGATTGGCCAATCTGGTTACATTTAAAATTTGTTGAGAGCAGTGGAGAAGTGGGACTAGAAAAAAGAAACAGTGACAACCTTCAATCTCAGTCAGATAAAGAATTAGGAGAAGTTAACCAAGTGTGATTTCATTCAAGTGGGAATTCTCTTTCCCAGAAGTTTGGGATGACTGTACTTTTGTATTATATTGAGCTTGTCTTCATCTGATTGCTCATAGACAGGTGAATCTGGGATAATGGTGCATGGAGAGAAAAGTGCAGCTGGGACCACAATGATATGATCCACGACCTTATTTACTGGTGGAGTAGTGTCAAAGGGCCGAATGGCGCCCTTGTGTCCCTCAGCCCTATGTTCGACGTTCCATTCAGCCCTTTGGACCTGCTACACAAGAGCAGATCGAAGCCACTCCGATGGTTAGGTTTACTTTGGGAAATTTATTTGGAAGACCCAGGCTGGGTCAGGAACCGACCCCCACCCCAATCCCTCTTTCCAGGCTTCCCCTCTCTGTTACTTCTGCTCCAGATGTGGGTCATGTTACAGACCCAGATTCGCTGGCAATACAGTCCCCATACCCCACTCAGGGTTAACTCTGTTCTCTCTGAATGCAACATTGTACAACACAACTTCCAGGAAAATAACCAGTTTATTTCCAAAAGTATAACATGTGAAATTAATAAATAGGAACAAGTGTAAGCCATTCGGCCCCTCAAGCTAGCCCAGTCATTTAATAAGGACATGGCTGATCTACTCCAGGTCTCAACTCCACTTTCTTGCCGACTCCTGTATCCCTCCACACCTATTTGGTTTAGGGAATTCCAGACATTTACAACCTTCTGAGAGAAGACATCACTTTGCATCTCAGATTGAAATCGATGTTCCTTATTCGGTATCTAGCTCCTAGAGTGTGAATCTGCCAAGGAATGGCAACAGCTTCTCCACATCTACCTTTTCAAGCCCGCTCTGTATCTTGCATATTTCAGCAGTATCACTCTTCATTCATTTAAACCACAATGAATAATCGCCTCACCATTGTTGAGATTCTCAGTAACTCAACCTTTTCATCCCTGGAAGCTGGCTAATGAACAAACCTAGTTTCTTGCTGCATCAGAAGGCTAACGTTATTTTTCAAACACAAGAACACTCCAATCCCTTTTTAGTGCTCCTTTTCTGGAAGCCCTTTCCATTAGATAACAGCCTGCTTTTTGATTCTCAGTGTCATGCAGAAACTTGGATGTATATTGCACTCAGCTCCCTCCTTCTGGCTGTCAGTATAGATTGTAAATAACTGATGCCATCGGACTGATATGTGTGGCACTCCAGCAGATACACCTTTATCATGAAGATCCATTAATCCTGACTCTCATTTCTATGCGTTGACCAATCATTACCCCATCTTAATACATTATTCATCATACTACATGCTTCTGTCTTGTGTAAGAACTTTGATTTTGTAATACCTTGTGGAAAATCTCTGGAAAGCCTCGTGTCTAACAGATCCTCTTTATCAAGTCCGATTGTTACATTTTCAGACATCTCCAGAAAAAAATTGCACTATCTTGCAGGGAACATATAATTTCCCTTTTACAAAAAAAAACTGACCCTGGGTGAAGCTTTTCTAAATGTCCATGCTGGCCAGTTTTTCCATACTAAACTATTCCCATGTGCTTTCATTTGGCCCATATGCCTCCAAATGATTCCCATACATATGCTTGTCCAAATGTTTTTAAATAGAGCAGCTGTACATTGATCTGTCACTCTTCCTCTGGCAGCTCATTTCATACCCACACCACCCTTTGTGTAAAACCGTTGCCCCTTTGTCGTTTTTATATCTTCCACCTTTCACCTTAAACCTATGCCTTCTATGGTTGAACTCTCCTATCCTGTGGAAAAGCCCTTAGCAATTCACCCGATTCATACCTTTCATGATTTTATAAACTTCTATACTGTCAGCCCGCAACGTTCTATACTCCATCTGATAGTAACTTCAAGAACAAAAGCATTTAAAGATAAGTACGGCAAATTTGAAACTATATTAAACGTGACATTAAAGCAATACTCAGCCCAAACTTCATACTGTTATTTGTTTTTCTCCTTATTACAATACCGAGGCAGCATGAAATGCTTACAAGTGCCAATAAGAAATCAAACACCTGAATTTCTTTGTCTACAGGGGGTGATGCTCTCGACAATGAAAACGTATTGCTAGCCAGATCTATATAATTCCACATGTTCAGCATTCACCCTCCTGGCCTCCCTATGACCCTGCCTGCTTTTGTCTTCCTTATCTTGCACTCAATAGAGAGAACCCCTTGCCCCCAGTCACATCTTAATTTAAACCCGTTTTACATAATCTTCTTTTATCTTTTGCCACACCCTGTTTTGCCTGTCACCCATTCCCCATCTCTGACAAGGTATGAAAAACCCATTTTCCGATCTTTTCAGTTCTGAAGAAGTGTCACACTGGAATTGGAACACTAATTCTGTTTCTCTGTCTCTGCAGATGCGGACGGAGCTGTTGAGTTTCTCCAAAAATTAATTGGTACGGAACAAATTTTCAATTAAACAAATAGCTATGGATGTTGGAAATAAAAATACCAAAAATTGCTGGAGAAACTGGGAGCTTTGTAGAAGGCTCACTGGACCTTAAAGTTTAACTCTGCATTCACTTCAGAAAATGCTGCAACTTCTTCAGCAATTTCTGTTTTTGAACAATTTCCAATGACGTATGTCAAAGATGCCCAAACATTCTGTCCAACATAGAGTGCCGTCCACAGGGAACTGAACAATAACGCATGGTGACAAGTTCCTTGACTCTGAAATTACATAATGCTTGCATCACTGACACTGCAGAGCTCTGAATCATGGTAAGGGAGAAAAACAGAGGGAAGCACTTTCACTTCAAACACAGAAGATGGCATTACGGAAAGGAAAAGATTCAGATTAGTACCTTAAATAGATTGAGTTAAAGTAACAAATTGGAGGCGTGACACCAAGGAAAGACTTTGATCAGAATGAGAATATGAAAATGGAAGTGTTACCGCATCAGAAACCAGAGTAGGTCACTGAATACAGGGCTGTTAGCTGAATGGTTCGCGGTGTGAGAGGGGGGACAGTCAGTGGAATTGAATTGTAGATGTTGCAGCTTAAAATGAGTTATCATCTGATGCTGTAGACCACAGCAGCAGCAGAAGGAGAATTGTATTCAATGACAATTTGTAACCTTTCTTTCAGGATAACTTCTCAGTCCACCATTACCATCAAGCCAGTCTATGGTTCAGTGACGAGTGTGGGGGAGCATGCCAAGGTCAGTACCATGTGTACTTCTACCTGATGACACACCATTAAACCTACTGCACTTGACTGGTTACATTCGAAACAACAGAAATAGGTTCTAGTGCAGAGGGAGTAATGATCCCATGACAAACAAATCAGATCTAAGCTCTGTCATCCTGTCAAATCCAAGCATAAATGTCGATGGACTATTAAACAACTTACAGGAGGAGAGGACTCCACAAATATCCGCATCCTAAATAATGGAACAGTCCTGTACATCAATGTAAAAGTCAAGCATGTGGCGTCTGCACTATTCTCAGCCCGAAGTATTGAGTGGATGATCCACCTCACCCTATCATAATGCCCACAGTATCACAGATGGCAGTCTTCAACCAATTCGATCCGCTGCAAGTAACATGAAGAACAGTTGAACACAATAGATACGACAAACGCAATGAGCCCTGACCGTATTCCTGCAATAAGACTGAAGACTTGTGTTGCACTACAAGTCCTGGGGAAGCTGTTTGATTGCAGCTGCAACTCTGACATCTCCCTGATAAGCTGGAAATTTACTCAACTATGTCCAGTCCCCTGAGAGGAGAAGAACTATAATCTGACCATTTACTCACACTTCAGTTCAAACGCGACAGTCAAATTTGTGGTAGTTCGTTTTAACAAAACTGTCAAGCAGCATAGAAATAAACAGCTCAGTGTGGTTTCAGATAGGTCCCCATGTGGAGATGGTGCTGTTGTGGAATTGACATTAGATTACTAACACAGACCAGGCTAATGCTTGGGCAGCTGGTGCAAGTTAAAAACAAATATTAACATATCGAGACCTAAAAATGTGGTGTCAATAATAGTGATCTTGTGTCCAATGTTGATTGTAAACATCGATCTCCTTTCCCAGTGTACTTTCACGAAGGGAATCTCCCGTGCTTTCCTGGTCAGGTCGAAAAGTGACTCCAGACACACAGCCATGTGATAAATTCTTCAATGGTCTCTGAAACGGACAAGCAAGGCACTCATTTGTATCAAACTGCTCCGAGGTCTTAAAGGATAAACCCGGACAGAACACCCGGCCCCAACCTCGGTGTCATAAAAGAGAACGGGAAACTCAGTCCTGTTGACCCTGCCGGGGCCTCCTTCCTAACATCTGACGGTTTGTGACAACATTTACAGAGCTTTCCCACAGATTGCACAGGAACATCGGGAAAGGGGTATGTCACACAACACATTGAGCCTTCCCTGTGCTAGTTAATGGCTGAACATCTCCTTAATTCAGTTTTCCCCATACAATATTCATATCCCTTAATATATTTAAACATTGCAGAATATAAAATGAGAACTGCTATAGTGCCTTCTGCTCATCAATTTTGCTCCTCCATTCAATGTACAGGTAGTTCTCAGATAATGCGTGTTGGTTAAATACAATTAGGCGGCAATGTGATTCGCCAACCTTTTTCTATAAAGTGAGCTCCCGTTCACTGTGACGCAATTCCTTGCCGGGAACCAGCTGAACAGCAAAACCCAGCCTCAGGATCCTCTGTCTGCAAAATGTACAATCAATGTGTTCAGCTAAAACAGGAATGCAATCCGCTCTGGAAGCCTTGAAACTGAGCCTGAAACGGGGAATTGTAGTCTACATTTAGAAAGAACTTTATTTCAAACTGTGGGGAGAATCTTGAGGAGACCTGGAGTTTCCCCATCGGCATCACGTGGTCAGTCAGCCCACGCGCTTTCTGGTGAAGAGTGCGGTGAAAGGTATACTGCTGTAGTCAGTGAGCTGTAGTGTGAAAGTGTTACATTTACAGCACTGTTTTATTACAATATGTGATTTAAAGATTTATTTAGACTGTGCTAGTGTGTGTTAGACTAAATTTAATTTTTGGTTTTCCTGATATTTTGGGCGTTTTGCCCCTTATACTCTTTTTCCAATAGACCCATTATTAATATTGCACGATTTTCTCCAGCACGGTGTTGCACAGGAAGACAGCTACTGCGTTATTGGAAAACAACCTCCTGCTCTCTCCCTGTACCTTTAATTTCCAGAAATCCTTATTTGTATTCAGCGCCTTGGTTTCCACAGCCTGATCTGGGACTGAATACCCCTGTTTCGCCAGTCTCTGTGTGCAGACATTTATTCTCATCTGAATGCAAAGTGGCACGTCTGTACCGAATACGATGGCCCTTTGTTTGAGAGGTCCAAGCCAGGGGAATTACCATCCCTGCTTCGAATCTGTCTCGCCCTGTCAGAGTTTTACATATTTCACAGTGATCACCATTCATTTTCCTAAACTGCATGACATACAAGCCCAGTCGCCCCAATCTCTGCTCCCACAACAAGCTTGTCACCCCAGAGATCAGTCTGGTCATCCTTCACTGGTCTCCCTCAATGTCAGATTTGTCCTTTATGAGGTAAGGAGACCAAAACTGCACACAATACTGCACAAGGTTCGAGATTCGGTCCCAAGGCCCTGTACAGCTGCAGTAAATGACCCTTACCCCTGTACGTAATTCCACTGAAATGAAGCTGAATACACCATTTATCTGCCTAACTGCTTTCTGCTCCTGCAATATTTCTTTCAGTGACTGGTGTACAGGGAGATCCAGATCGTTTCCAATGTTACAGCTCCACACTTGCTGGTTCTATGTACACTGGTCAGCGTGCCAATGCCATTCTCAGTATTGACTTCTGACTTCAGAACTCACTGCCCTGCATGGACTCGGAGGGCTGCATAGACATACAAAAATGAAGTTTAAGTTCATTCATAGATCAACATTTTTCAATCACGCCCTTTTCAGATGAGAGGCTGCCATTCTATTGTTCCCATCAAAGTACACAACATCTCATCTCCCCAATTTCTCTCCATCTGCTAAGTCGTTTCACTTGTCTCAGTCACCTTGGAGATTTTTCCCATCCTCCTCACCCACTCACAAGCTGACATCGTTTCGTGTTGTCAACAGACTTGGGAACATTGCATTTGAGACCCTCAAACAAATATATAATGTGTATTGGGAATATCAGGGGCCCAAGCCACGATCCTTGCTATATCTTCTTAGCCTTCCATTAAAAGAAAAACATTGTTTTATTGCTACTCACTGTTTCCTGCCAGCTCTCCCCTTCGAAAACCATGACTACATATTAGCCCCAGTCCCACAGGATTCGAATTTGCACAATAGGCTTGGGGATTTATCAAAATTCTTTCTGAGATTCCACTCGTATTGCATTGATACCTTCTACATAATTTTGCTAAAAGCCACTTTCACAAATATGATTCCCATTTCATAAATCTCTATTGACTTTGTCTATGCCCATTAATTTCAGTGTGATACTTCCACTAAACTGTTTAGTTGCTAATTTCAATCTATTCCCTTTTTCTCACCGGACGAAAGTTCCCTAGGATTCTTTTTTTGTTTTGTTTTCATCTGTGAAGGCATAACTGAAGTATATGCTCTATTGTCCTGCTGTTTCCTGGTCCTCACTTTTCTGGCATCAAACTGTAAGAAAGCTGCACATTTCTTTCTCGTAATTTTTCCATTAACATATTTTCAGAAAATATTACAAGTTCTGTGTTATGAACTTTGTTAGGCTATTCTTCAGAAGCCTATCTATTCCTATTTTAAGGTACTCAGTGATTGGCCTTCCACAGCCAGACGATCAGAGAAGCAAAGACTCTGCACGATCAGAAATACAGCATGGTCTATATTAGGCTCACTTTCCGACACAATACCCAAAGCCGTGAATCTTAAGGCATTTCAAGTGCACAACCGTGTATTTTCTAATGGATTTGAGTTTCCCATGACAACTGCCATCTCAAGAAGTGTATTCCAGACATCAACATACTCTGGGTGAAAAACAATGCTCAAACCCTCACTAAACTGCAAAAGCCTCACTTTAAAAGTGTGGCCTTTGACTGAAAGGAACAGCGCTGTCCATCCACCCTGTTCATGCTCCTCGTGATCCTATCCTTCTGAATCACGGTCCCCTCAGCCTTGTCTCCTCCAAACTAAAACCCGAGCTTATCCAGCCTCCATAGCTGATATGCTCCATCCCAGGGAACATCCTGGTGAATCTCCTCTGCTTTCCCTCCAGTGCAATCACATCCTTCCTGTAATGAGTTTCCCAGAACTACACTCAGTATTCCATCTTGGCCTCATCAAAGTTCCGTATAGCTCTTATAATCTGTGCCCCAATGAATCAAGGTTATGTTTACAGTCCCCTATGCCTTCCCAAATTGCGTATTAACCTGTCCAGTCACATTCAGGCATGTATGGAGAAGCACCCTCTGAGCTTCCTAGTGTGCTGCATTCATTGAGTCCTTCCCCGTCTGGTTCCTTTTTCCAATGTGTATCACCTCATGTTTATCAGGGCGACATTCCATCTGGCATTGATCTTCCCAGCTGACCATTCCATCTGTTTCTTCCTGAACTTAAGGCCTTCTTCACTGCCAACTAACCGGCCAGTCTTCGTATCAAACACAAACGTACTTATCACACTCCCCACCCCTCGTGCATATTCACCGCTACATCATTTATGAATAATAAAGTTGAAAATCACACAACATCAGGTTATAGCCCAACAGGTTTATTCGGAGGCACTAGCTTTCGAAGCGCTGTTTCTTCATCAGGTGATTGTGTGCTTTGATGAAGAAGCAGCACTTGGAAAGCTAGTGCCTCCAAATAAACCTGTTGGACTATAATTTGGTGTTATGCGATTTTTAGCGTTGTCCACCCAGTCCAACAGCAGCACCTCCCAATCACACAGCACTGATCCCCGTGGTACACCATTGGACACAGGCCTTCAGTCACACAAGCAGCCGTCTACCATCAGCTTCTCTCTCCAACCACAAGGTTTATTGGATGCTACTTGGCAAGTCACTAATGAGTCCTACCTGTTCCCTGGTTATTCTGTTCCGCTGGACACACTTGTGGAATATCTGGGAATTCTCCGTAATCTTGCCCTACCAGCAGGTTTGCATGACCCTGTTTTAATTAGTCCCATACACGTGCAGAATGTCCTCCTTATTGCAGTCTTAAAAGATCTGTCCTTTATCCTGCCACTATTTGCCTTGAATGTGGATTAGACAGCCGGAGAAACAACCTGTTAATTTCCAACTTGTCACATGTTTTGTGAATTTTTTAAATTTCACAGTGACTCACCTTTCATTCTTTGAAACTTTAGAGAACACAGGCCGAGTTTCCTCATCACGCAATCTTGCCAACTGAGGGATTAATCTGGAGAACGTCCATTGCACTTCCTCTGTGGTCGGTATATTCTTTCTCAGATTTGGTGACCAAAACAGTACTCAATATTCCAGGTACTATCTCACCAACACACTGTGAAACAGCTTCAACATGTCTTAATTTCTACATTCTGACTCCCATAAAGGAAAGCAAACCAAACTTTGACTTGCCTCCATATGTTCCAACAAATAACCTTCACATTCATTGCATGTGTGAGTTCTTATAGAAAGCCTTCTGATAAACAAAAATATGCCAATTATACTGGTTTCCCATTATCTATGCTGTAAGAATCAACTTCAAACAATTCCAAAGTTTGTCAAACGTGATTTCCCTGTCAGAAATACATACTGATTCTCTCCGATGTTGCTTTTAATTTCTAAATATCCAATATCACATACTATATAATAGATTCCATCAGTTTCCAACAAATGTCAAGTTAATTGGTCTGCAGTTCTCCACAATATCTCTTCTTCCCTTTGTAGATGCTTGGATACCTACCGTTCAGCTATAGTGATTGGATCAATTTTACTAATGTCTATTTATCTACAACGGCTTCCAGACTCTGCAGAATGTACTTGAAAATAGAACACAGTAATCGACAGTGCAATTGATGCTTAGATTAGTGGTTTATTTCTGAAGAGTTTGGTATAAATTACATCTGGTTTGCCAAGCTCAATCCAGCTGCATGTTCAAGTACTGCCTTGTTTCTGATATAAGTTAGCTTTATGTCTTGAGTACCACAAGTCCTATATGATCACTTCATATTTCTGGGTGATTTTCTGGATCTTCCTCCATGAAGACAGATGCAAAGTAACTGGTTATTTGCTTGGCCATTTCCTCATTATTCATAATAAACTCGTCCTTCCTGATTGCAGATTTGCACATTTGACAATGCTCTTTTCTTTTCTTTTCTTTTGAAATATAGATCAAAGATTTATGCAGTCTTTGTGTTCCTGTTTGTTTGCATGCATGTTCGCTTTTTGATTTCCTTACCAGTTTCATGGCCCTCCTTTTCTGGATCGTACGTTTCTGAGAATTCTCAGGATTCCACAATGTCTGAAATTCTTCTGAAGTCACTTGCTGTGATAAATATAATCTTTAATTTATTATGCTAATCATTGTTAACTCACTTTCTCATTCTTTGGTGGTTTTTTTTACCTGAAATAAATAGACATATTTTTCAGACTTTGAAACATTTCTATAAATCTCCTGGCCCTGAGCGGATATATTCAGGAAAACTGCAGGAGAACAGAGAAGAAACAGCGGGGACCCTGGTTGAGACTTCTGCATCATCGGTAGCCAACTGGTGAGGTCCTCGAGGACTGGAGGGTAGCGAATGCTGTGCCCTTATTCAAGATGGGCTACAAAGAAAAATTGGGAAACTACAGACCTGTAAACCTAAAATCTGCAGCTGGATTGTTACCTGAGTAGATTCTGATAGAGAAAGTATACATGTATTTGGAAAGACAGGGCTTTGTAAAAGGCATCATGGCTCACAAATTTGTTAGAGTGCTTTGATGAAGTGACCAGTAACTTTGACAAGGGCATGGTTGTACGTGTATTCTATATAGATTTCAGTAAGCCCTTCATTTAAGTTCCACATGGTACGCTGCTCTGGAAGGTTAGATCACATGGAATTGAGGGGGAGCTTGCAAATTATATCCAATATTGGCTTGGTGGTAGGAAGAAGAGGGTAATTGTGGAAGGATGCTTGTCGGACTGGTGGCCTGATGAGTGGAATGCCTCAGGGGTTGGTGCTGGGACCATTACTGATTGTTGTAAGCATGTATATATGATTTAGATGAGAATGTGCAGGCATGATTTGTAAGTTTCAAGGTGACACTAAAAGAGGTGATATCGTGGGCAGTGAGGAACGTTGTCAGAAATTTCAGAAATTACAGCAGTGCATTGATCAGGTGGGGAAGTGGGATGAGAAATGGCAAATGGTATTTTATACAGATAAGTGTAAGTTCTTGCATTTTAGAAAGTCAAATAAGCTAGGGGTTTCATAGTGAATGACAGGGCCTTAAGGAGTGCGGTGGAACAGAGGGACCTTGGAGTTCAGATGCACTGTTCTCCGTAAGTCGAGTCCCAAGTAGACAAGGCAGTGAAAAATCCATTTGGCACATTGGCCTTCATCAGTCACAGCACTGAGTATCGAAAGTAAAGAGTTATGCTGCAGTTATACAAGATGTTGGTGATCCCATACTTGTAGCGTCATGTTCAGTTTCGTTCACTTTGCTCCAGGAAGGATGTTATTAAACAGTTGCCAAGACTCAATGGTCTGAGTCATAGTTAGAGGTTGGACAAGCTAGGAGTTTTTACATTAGAATCTATGAGATTGAGAGGGATCTGATAGTCGTGTATAAGATCATGGGAGGCATGGATACAGTGAATGCACTCAGTCTTTTTTTTTCCTAGGTTTGGGTAATCACAGAAGAGAGGGCATCAATTTAAGGTCAGACGGGGAAAAGTAAAAGGGAACCAGAGGGACAATTTCTGTTACACACAGGGTGGTATGCATATGGAATGATTTAGGTAAAAACAATGACTGCAGATGCTGGAAAGCATATTTTGGATTAGCGGGGCTGGAAGAGCACAGCACTTCAGGTAGCATCCGAGGAGCAGCAAAATCGACGTTTCGGGAAAAAGCCCTTCATCAGGAATAAAGGCAGGGAGCCTGAAGCGTGGAGAGATAAGCGAGAGGAGGGTTGGGGTGGGGAGAAAGTAGCATGGAGTACAACAGGTGAGTGGGGGAGGGGATGAAGGTGATAGGTCAGAGAGGAGGGTGGAGTGGATAAGTGGAAAAGAAGATAAGCAGGTAGGACAAGTCATGGGGACAGTGCTGAGCTGGAAGTTTGGAACTAGGGTGAGGTGGGCGAAGGGGAAATGAGGAAACTGTTGAAGTCCACATTGATACCCTGGGGTTGAAGTGTTCCGAGGTGGACAATGACGCGTTCTTCCTCCAGGCGTCTGGTGGCGAGGGAGCGGCGGTGAAGGAGGCCCAGGACCTCCATGTCCTCGGCAGAGTGGGAGGGGGAGTTGATGTGTTGGGCCACAGTGCGGTGGGATTGATTGGTGCGGGTGTCTCAGAGATGTTCCCTAAAGCGCTCTGCTAGGAGGCTTCCAGTCTCCCCAATGTAGAGGAGATCGCACTGGGAGCAACAGATGCAATAAATGATGTTAGTGGATGTGCAGGTAAAACATTGATGGATGTGGAAGGCTTTGGATGGAGGTGAGGGAGGAGATGTGGGCGCAGGTTTTGCAGTTCCTGCGGTTGCAGGGGGAGGTGCAAGGAGAGAGGGTGCATTGTAGCGGGGTGTGGATCTGACCTGGTAGTCACAACGGGAACGGTCTTTGCGGAAGGCGGAAAGTGGTGGGGAGGGAAATATGTCCCTGCTGGTGGGGTCTTTTTGGAGGTGGCCTCTACACCGCTGAAGCCAAACGCCAACTCGAGGACACCTCTTCCTACCGCCCCCTCGACCATGACCCCACCCCCCATCACCAAACCATCATCTCCCAGACCATACAGAACCTCATCACCTCAGGAGGTCTCCCACCCACAGCTTCCAAACTCATAGTCCGGGAGCCCTGCACTGCCCGGTTCTACCTCCTTCCCAAGATCCACAAGCCTGACCACCCTGGCCGAACCATTGTCTCAGCATGCTCCTGCCCCACTGAACTCATCTCTACCTACCTCGGCACTGTCCTATACCCCCTAGCCCAGGAACTCCCCACATACGTTCGAGACACCACCCACGCCCTCCACCTCCTCTAAGACTTCCGTTTCCCGGCCCCTAACGCCTCATCTTCACCATGGATATCCAATCCCTCTACACTTCCATCCGCCATGACCAGGGCCTCCAAGCCCTCTGTTTTTTCCTCTCCAGACGTCCCCAACAGTACCCTTCCACCGACACTCTCATTCGTTTGGCCGAACTGGTCCTCACCCTTAACAATTTCTCCTTTGAATCCTCCCACTTCCTCCAGACCAAAGGGCACCATGGGCAAACCCACCATGGGCACACGCATGGACAGGCTATGCCTGTCTCTTTGTTGGCTACATAGAACAGTCCATCTTCCGTAGTTACAATGGCAGCACTCCCCACCTCTTCCTCCGCTACATTGATGACTGCATTGGCGCGACCTCATGCTCCTGCGAGGAGGTTGAGCAATTCATCAACTTCACCAACACGTTCCATCCTGACCTTAAATTTACCTGGACCATCTCTGACACCTCCCTCCCTTCCTGGACATCTCCATCTCCATTAATGACGACTGACTTGACACTGACATTTTTTACAAACCCACCGATTCCCACAGCTACCTTGATTACAACTCTTCCCACCCTATCTCTTGCAAAAATGGCATCCCGTATTCCCAATTCCTCCGCCTGCGCCTTATCTGCTCCCAGGATGACCAGTTCCACCATAGAACTCACCAGATGGCCTCCTTCTTTAGAGACCGCAATTTCACTTCCCACATGGTTAAAGATGCCCTCCAATGCATCTCGTCCACATCCCACATCTCCGCCCTCAGACCCCACCCCTCCAACTGCCACAAGGACAGAACGTACCTGGTGCTCAACTTCCACCCTACCAACCTTCACATCAACCAAATCATCCACCGACATTTCTAGCCACCTCCAAAAAGACCCCACCACCAGGAATATATTTCCCTCCACACCCATTTCCGCCTTCCGCAAAGACCGTTCCCTCCATGACTACCTGGTCAGGTCCACGCCCCTGTTCAACCCACCCTCCCATCCTGGCACCTTCCCCTGCCACCGCAGGAACTGCAAAACCTGCGTCCACATCTCCCCCCTTACCTCCATCCAAGGCCCTAAAGGAGCAGTCCACAACCAACAAAGTTTTACCTGCACATCCACTAATATCATTTATTGCATCTGTTGCTCCCGAGGCGGTCTCCTCTACATTGGGGAGACTGGACGCCTCCTAGCAGAGCGCTTTAGGGAACATCTCCGGTACACCCGCACCAATCAATCCCACCGCACTGTAGCCCAACATTCCAACTCCCCCTCCCACTCTGCCGAGGACATGGAGGTCCTGGGCCTTCTTCACCGCCGCTCCCTCAGCGCCAGACGCCTGGAGGGAGAACGCCTCATCTTCCGCCTCAGAACACTTCAATCCTAGGGCATCAATGTGGACTTCAACAGTTTCCTCATTTCACCTTCCCCACCTCACCGTAGTTCCAAACTTCCAGCTCAGCACTGTCCCCATGACTTGTCCGACCTGCCTATCTTCTTTTCCACTTATCCACTCCACCCTCCTCCCTGACCTATCACCTTCATCCCCTCCCCGACTCACCTGTTGTACTCCATGCTACTCTCTCCCCACCCCCACCCTCCTCTAGCTTATCTCTCCACGCTTCAGGCTCTCTGCCATTATTCCTGATGAAGGGCTTTTTTCAGAAACGTCGATTTTACTGCTACTCGGATGATGCCTGAAGTGCTGTGCTCTTCCAGCCCCACTAATCCAAAATATGTAATGAGATGCCAGCGGAAGTGGTTGATGCGTACATTCACAGAATTTAAAATACATTTGTACAACTGCACGCATTCGAAAGGATTATAAGGACAAGGGGAAACGGCAGGGAAATAGGTTTAATGTGAATGGACCTTTTGTTCGGAATGGACCAATTTGGGCCATATGGCCTGTATGCGATGCTGTAAGAGTATGAGTCTCACAACCGTTGCTTCTCGCACTGAATGTTATATTGTACTTCCCCAATTCACTGGAGAGAACTTGACCCTCTAGCCTCCAGATTTCTATGATGTTTGACCAGAATGTTCAAACATTCCATATTGTATGCAGACGCCGTGTAAAATGTAACATATTAATGTCACTACTCCTCCAAAGATGCTTCAGAGCAAGGTTAGTAATTCGTCCTTCCGACCACACAACACCAAATCCGAAATAATCCGCACTCTAGTTTGGTTCACAACTAGTCTTCAACCTACCCGATACACACTTATGGAATTTATTTTTCACAACAAGAGCAGTCACTTCATCAACACAGTTTCGAAGGAACATGACACCATCCGTTATTACTGCAGAACCTACGAGTATTTGTTACTCATTCACAGGAGGAGGGCTTCGCTGGATAAGCAGCATTTATTGCCCATGCCAGAGGGCAGTTAAGAGTCAACAGCGCTGCCTTGGATCTGGAGACACATGCAGGCCACACCAGTTAAGGACAGCAGTTTCCTTCCCTAAAGGACATTAGTAAACCAGAAAAGTTTTCCAACTATCAACAACAGATTCCTGGTCATCATAAACCCTTGATTCTAGATTCATATTCAATTCAAATTCCACCATCTGCCTTGGCAGGATTCGACCCGTGTCCCCACGACATTACCTGAGTTTGTGATCGAAGATATCAGTGTTAATATCACTATGGCATTGCTTCCCCTTGCATATACTTGCATATCCAATATCCGGACACCCCACCCTTTTCCCCCTCCACCTACACCAGCACTAACAACAGGGAGACCCATTACCACCCTCAGTCCTTCCCTCCACTTCTCCCATTCCAGCAGAAACAGCCTGGTATTGGACAGCAAGGGCCCAGCCGGGTGGCGGAGTCCCCGATATCCGTTCCCTCACCCCCTACCCCGACATGTGGGCAGGAGCCTAGAAAGAGACAAAGAGGACCAGGTGGCCTTGTGTGGAGATTCTGAAACATCCACGTCCCACCAACCGAGTAAGGAGCAATATTCAGGAAAGAGCAATTCTCAATTTAAACCCACTGTCAGTTCCAACCTCATCTCTCTCACCCGCAAAAGAACATATATCCAATTTCACAGAGATGCGGGCATTAAAATACACAGATGTATTGGTAAAAAGCACAATATACTAACATGCACAATGCATAGAAGGAGATAACCATGCACACACGTAGAAGCACACGAGGACATATAAAGGTCACAAGCAAATAGTCACAAACACAGATAGAAACACAGAGGCTGATACACAGACAGACAGACATAGTCACACAAATACAAAGATAACAAGCACATTGAAACACACACACATAAATACACATTAAGACACAGACACGAGTACCATTAAGACACAAATAAATACGTTTTGATTTATAGGGAGGTCAAGGATTCCAAGGAGAAGATAGGAGAATGATGTTGAGGAACAAATAAGAAATGACTTAATGGCATTCTATTGCTCATGTGGTGTTATGCTATCAGTTATTCTCTTCTCGAGACAGCAGCAGCAAGATATTTGATTGGAAAGAGTCAGTGGTAATGTGGGACAGGATTAGAGGGCAGAAGAGTTTATATGTATTCCTAGTTATGTCCCCTTATATCCGAAAAGGGGCAGTGATTTAAAGTGAGGTTAACAGAGTTTTAAAATAATCGGTCCCACAATGGAAGAAGGATGTCCTTTTCCTTTTAGTGTTGTGCTATCTGTTTTGTCCTCCTCCTCAGGGAGCAAAAAAGGCTCGGTTATTGAAGATATTCTAGGTTGAGCTCGACTTGACCTTTGCTGGACCGGAGGGTCAATGCTTATTGGAACAGACAGAAGACGGAAGGTCAGACACACTGGGATCAGCCATGATCATTCTGAATGGTGCCGCCAAATGGCGAACTGCTGCCCCTATCTCATGTGTTGTTCCCTTAATCCACCCCTCGAACCTGTTAGAGATATACCGCTGTCCCTACCCCATATGTTGTTCCTTCAATCCACCCATCGATGCAGTTACAGAGATATACTGCTGTCCCTACCCCTTGTGTTTTTCAATTAATGCGATTACAGGGTGGAGGACCATCCCATTCTGCCAGACTAGATCGTTACAATGACACGGGAGGAGACCATTCTGCCTCTCTAAGCAATTACACAGGAATATAGAATGAAGTAACTCAGCTCATTGAGTACATTACACAGCCCAGGAGGAAGCCATTCAACCGGCTTGAACTGCTGCACAGGAACATGAATGCTGTCACTAACAGGAAGTAGACAGTAGAGATAATTTATTTTTAACAAAAATGTAACGAGTTTTGCCTCGGAGATCACTGTGGGGTTATCATGTTCAATAATCTTTGTCAAATATCTGGATGAAGGGACCGAATGAATAAAAGCTGAATTACCTCGTACATCAAGGTGATCATACAATATATCTTCAAATGGGGGGAGTGAATCTGAATTGTGATATAGATAGGGAAGGTTAGTGAGCATACCTTCAGCAGAAATAATATAACGTTAGTCTTCTATTGCAGTCGGAAGGATGGAACAGCAGGAAACAATTTAAATGGAGAGAGATTGCAGAACGCTGTGTTGCAGATGTTTTTCATATTCTTGTTACATGAATCATGTCTGCAGATGCAGCAAATGATTTGGAAAGTCAGTGGAATGATGCTGTTTGTGTCAACGGGTATTGGGTTTAATCAGGAATGTTTCACTGCATCTGTACATGGCATTCCTGAGACCAGATCAGATAGAATAGGTGCAGTTTTGATCCTCCTAACTAAAAAAACGAATATAATTCCTTTTGAAGATGCTCAAAGATGCTTCCCTTTTCACCTTCCTGAAATGAAGGCCTTCTGTTATCAGGGATTATCTGTTTAGATCTTAGATGAAAAATCAAAATGAACCACGATTTTCAGAGAAGTGTTTCAGCTGGATACAGAATTGTTCTATTCTATTTATCTTGCGACTCTACTTTCAAGGAGCTATGAACTTGCACCCCAAGGTCTCTTTGGTCAAAAACACTCCCTAGGACTTTACCATTACGTGTATAAGTCCTGCTAAGACTTGCTTTCCCAAAATACAGCACATCGCATTTATCAGAATTAAACTCTTTTATAAAATATATAAAAGACAGAAAGATATAAAATAAACTCAAGGGGCAATTTTTTCACACAGAGGGTGGTACCTGTATGGAATGAGCTGCCAGTGGATGTAGTGGAGGCTGGTACAATTGCAACATTTAAGAGGCATTTGGATGGGTATATGAATAGGAAGGGTTTGGAGGGATATGGGCCGGGTGCTGGCCTGTGGGACTAGATTGGGTTGGGATATCTGGTCAGCATGGACAGAATGGACCGAAGGGTCTGTTTCCATACTGTACACCTCTATGACTCTATCACTCATGGAGGTTATAGAAATAAACTGTGTGGTCACGTCTGGAGGAGAATAAAGGTGTAAATGTTTGTAGTTACTGAAGGAAATTACATCAATGGGGACCAGCAGAGTTTACAGAGACTGAGTGCGTTTTAGAGACAGGAAGAGTTCATAGTCATCATTAGAAATGCAGAAACTAATTTATGAGAGGAGCAGGGTCACTCTGCTTTGTGCCCAGAGACAAGGAGGAGTCTAACAGCTGGAGGAGGTTACTAAGGTACAGGGCCTTTTTGCTGTCATGACGGGAAGGTTACAGAGATCATGAAGGTTGTAGGAGTTCAAAAAAGTCACAAAGACAGGGAGGTTTTTCAGGTCTGGAAAGGACGACACTGACAGGGATGGCTTAACGAACTGAAGAGATGGTTTTCACAGATAAGGAGAGATGTGACAGAACCCGGGATTAAAGGCAAAACTAGAAACTTGGAGAGTTTTACTGATATGAGGAGCTTATAGGGATGAGCAGGATTGTAGGGGCTGATAGAGATGGGGAATTAGTGTCTATGAAACAGACAGTGGAGAAACTGACAGACATAGGGAGGGTTCTGTGGAACAGATGAATTTACAGACAAGATGGTGATAATGAAGCCTGAGAATTTTCTCATGTTCCTTGCCCAGCATTGTTCCTACATCATACCCTCAGGATCTGAATTAAAGTCCACTAACTCCTTCCTGTGCTGTTTACTGTGAGTGATCATACCGGCTGCAGGATTTACTGAAGGCTCCAGATCTCACTCTCCATCTCTCTCTGGCTGACCAACTGTCTTCAATGTGGTGATGGACGAGAAGGAATTGAGAACTCGGCTGAGTCAGGGACATCAGGAATACCTACAGGAGACAGAAGTAGACAGAATGGGAAATTAGACTAATGCAATGAAGGTTACACATGGAGACTGACACTGAGTCCCACAGAGATCTGGAAATTCCCAGTCTCCATCCATGGCCTGTGCTGTTGCTCCTCTCTGGAGTGGAGAATGCTGTTGGCTCAGGATCTGGAGTAACTGCAAGAGCAAGAGACACTGACAGAGGCAGCAATTAGACCCACACAGTGAGGGATATCACTTGGAGAGAGAGAGTGATATCAGCAGAGTGCAGGAATGTATCAGGATCTCACAATGGTATCATCGGAAGTGGTTCTGACCAGTGAGTACTGCTACCAGTACTCAGGGGGGACTGAGCTATTTTATTGGGATAGGCTCCTCTGGGACCAGGATTATGCAGTGTGCTATAAACGGACACAGATGAGGAGGGGGACAGGTCTGAGGTGAATGGAAATTCCCAAGTCCAAAGAGAAAGGTTGAAATATTGGAACACCATGGAGATGTGGATGAAGACCAACAGAAAGAAACAGTAAGGGACTGAGTTTAATTAAAATACTACATTATCAAATAGATTTGTGACAGGAAAGTTTTGCTTAAAATAAAGTAAATGCCGTTTCCACGCCTCACAATTCCTCATACACCATAAATGACATCACTTCTACCCCTCACACCATCGCTGATATCACACGCTCAGTGAGTTCCGCGCCCCCCCCCACTGCCGTGTTTGATACCACTTCTGCCCCCACCACTCTCCTGCATTTTGCTGACAGCACCCCCTAGTCTCACCATCACCATCCCTGCCCCCAGAACCCTGAGGGGAACCCCACCCCTGCTCATGACTCCATCCCCATTCCCCCTAACACCACACCCACTCCAGTTACAGGCTCCGTCCCCTCCCCCAGCTCCACACCTACGCTTGGTCCCAGCTCCCAGTCTTGCCCAGTTTCACCATCCCCCTGACCTCCCCCTCACTGAGGACGAATGATCAGTCCTCAGCAAAGGCTGCACCTTTATCCCCCTCCATCCATACATCAATGAATTTAATACACGCCGTGACATCGAACACTTCTTCCACCGTCTCCATGCGTACTTTTACAATCAAGACTCCGGCCCATCTTCCAAGGACCCCTTTGCCGGACTCCAACACACTTCATTCACCTGAACACCCCGTGCTGGCCGATTACCTGGCTTCGATCTCTTCATTTCCCACTGCCACCGAGACATTAACCGCCTCAACCTGTCTACCCCCCGCCCCCACTCCAAACTCTCACCCTCAAAATGCGCAGCCCTCCAATCCAGACATCACCATCAAACCAAAAGATAAAGGGGGTGCAGTGGTAGTTTGGCGCACTGACCTCTACACCGCTGAAGCCGGACGCCAACTCGAAGACACCAGCTCCTACCGCCATCTCTACCATGACCCATCTCCCTTGACCAAACCGTCATCTCCCAGACCATACAGAACCTCATCACCTGAGGAGGAGATCTCCCACCCACAGCTTCCAACCTCACAGTCCGGGATCCCCCACTGCCCGGTTCTATCTCCTTCCCAAGATCCACAAGCCTGACCACCCTGGCTGACCCATTGTCTCAGCATGCTCCTACCCCACCGAACTCACGTCTACCTACCTCAACATTGTCCTATCCCCCAGTCCAGGAACTCCCCACATTCATTTGAAACACCACCAACGCCCTCCACCTCCTCCAAGACTTCCGTTTCCCTGGCCCCCAACGCATCATCTTCACCATGGATATCCAATCCCTCGACACCTCCATCCGCCATCACCAGGGCCTCCAAGCCCTCCGTTCTTTCCTCTCCTGACGTACACAATAGTACCCTTCCAACAACACTCTCATTCGTTTGGTCGAACTGGTCCTCACACTTAACAATTTTTCGTTCAAATTCTCCCACTTCCTCCAGACCAAAGGGGTAAGCATGGGCACCCGTATGGGCCCCAGCTCTGCCTGTCTCTTTGTTGGCTACGTAGAACTGTCCATCTTCCGTCGTTACAATAGCACCACTCCCCACGTCTTCCTCCACTACACTGATGACTGCATTGGCACCACCTCGTGCTCCTGCGAGGAGGTTGAGCAATTCATCAACTTCACCAACACTTTCCACCCTGACGTTAAATTTGCCTGGACCATCTCTGACACCTCCTTCACCGTTCTGGATCTCTCCATCCCCATTAATGACGACCGACTTGACAGCGACATTTTTTACAAACCTACCGACTCCCACAGCTACTTGAATTACAACCCTGCCCTCCCTGCCACCTGCAAAATTGCCAACCCGTATTCCTAATTCCACCACCTCCACCGCATCTGTTCCCAGGATGACCAGTTCCTCTACAAAACCCACTAGATGGCCTCCTTCTTTAGAGATCGCAATTTCCCTTCCCACGTGGTTACATACGCACTCCGACGCATCTCGATCACATCCCGCACTCCGACCTCAGACCCCACCCCTCCAACTGTAACAAGGACAGAACACCCCTGGTGCTCACCTTCCACCCTACCAACCTTCACAAAAACCAAATCATTCGATGACATTTCCACCATCTCCAAACAGACCCCACCACCAAGGATATATTTCCCTCCCCATCCCTTTCTGCAAAGACTGTTCCCTCTGTGATGACCTGGTCAGTTCTACGCCCCCCAAAAAACCACCCTCCCTCCCTTCCTGGCACCTTCCCCTGCCACTGCAGAAATTGCAAAACCTGCGCCCACACCTCTCCCCTCACCCTCATCCAAGGCCCCAAAGGAGCCTTCCACATCCAATGTTTTAGCTGCACATCCACCAATATCATTTATTGTATCCATTGCTTCCGATGCAGTCTCTTCTACATTGGGAAGACTAGACACCTCCTAGCAGAGTGCTTTAGGGAACATCTATGGTACACCCGCACCAATCAAACACACCAACCTGTAGCCCAAAATTTCAACTCCCCCTTCCACTTTGCTGACGACACGCAGGTCCTGGGCCTCCTCCACCGCCGCTCCCTCACCACCCGACGCCTGGAGGGAGAACGCCTCATCTTCCGCCTCGGAACACTTCAACCCCAGGGTATCAATGTGGACTTCACCAGTTTCCTCATTTCCCCTTCCCCCATCTCACCCCAGCTCCAACCTTCCAGCTCAGCACTACCCTCATGACCTGTCCTACCTGCCTTTCTTCTTTTCCACTTATCCACTCCACCCTCCTCTCTGACCTATCACCCTCATCCCCGCCCCCATTCACCCATTGTACTCTTTGCTACCTTGCCCCATCCTCCTCTCTGACCTATCACCCCCACTCACCGATTGTACTTTATGCTACTTTCTCCCCATTCACATTCCCCTCTCACTTATCTCTCCATTTGCAGGCTCCCCATCTCTATTCCTGATGAAGGGATTTTGCCCGAAACGTCGATTTTCCTGTTCCCTGGATGCTGCCCTGACCTGCTGTGCTTTTCCAGCACCACCCTAACCTAGACTCTAGTTTCCAGCGGCTGCAGTCTTTGTTTTTTCCTTATTGGAGAGGAGACGACCGAGATGAAACATGTTGTAGACACTGAAGCAAGTTACAGCGACAGGGATGGTAGTCTGGAATGCAGTACATTTCAAATATGTGGAGAGACTATTGGGAAGCGAGGTAGTTACAGCGATAGGAACCGTTGTAGGAATTAAAAATTATTGAAGACACTGGTCCACAAGACATGCCATAGGTACAGTGTTGCAGAGTCGTGAGTCTTAATACAACAGAACTTACATTGGGGTGGTGATTGAGCCTGGGGTGTGTGTGTGTACTGTGCTCCCCATCCAGCACTGTATCTATGTCATGTCTTGTTAACAGATATTTGGAGCCCTCTCATTGTTTGCTCTGTGTGCTGTGGGGGATCTACCTCACTCCTGGATTTATTGAAGGCTCCAGATCTCCTGTCCCTTTGTCTCTCTCTCTCTGGAAGACCAACTGCGTTCAATGAGGTGATGGACGATCCACCCAGAAGATGGGAAGGCTATTGAGTCAGGACCTTCCTGAGTATCTACAGGAGACAGAGAAATAGACAGAATGGGAAATTAAACAGACGCAGTGAGGGTTACATATGGAGAATGGCACTGAATCCCACAGAGACTTGTAAAATGGAGCGATATTAAGTAATAATCCCAGAGTGCTGGAAGATGTCAGGATCACACGGTCATGTTGGAAGAGCGGGATTAGCTTCATGATGCCCTGATATCAGTTCTCAGGGATGGGCAACCAGTGAGCAGGTGGCCTAGTGCTAATATTGCTAGAGAATGTATCCAAAACCTCAGCTAATGTTCAGGGGAGGTAGGTTTGAATTCCACCATCAGAAATGGAGGAATTTGAAATCAATTATTTTAAAAATAATAATTAACAATCCACAAATAAGTATAAAGCCATTGCTGATGTACAACAAATCCAAACACTTCTCCTTTCGAGAAGGACATCTGCCCATCCTCACGTGGTCTGCACGACGTACCCACAGCAAAGTGTTTGCCTCTCAATCACCCTCTGAAATGGCCGAGCAAGTTACTGATTTCAAGGGCAGCTAGGGCTGGGCAAGAAAGGCTGGTCAGCCAGAGACACCCACATCCCATACCTGATTCAATAAATAATCCATTCGGATGGCCCCAGTGGAACTGTGCTGGGAGCAGTGTCCTGGCCAGTCATGTCTTTAGGTTTAAAGCCTTTAAACTGACAGACAGGATGCAGGGACAGGGTTCAGATGAAAGGAACTTTCCAAATCCAAAGAGGAAAGGTGAAGCAATGGATCAGCATGGGGATGTGGCTGAAGACAAGCAGAAAGGAACAGGGTGGGACAGAGTTTAACTAAAATTGTACATCAGCGAATAGATTTGTGACAGAAAATTGTAGGAGACAGTCAGTTATTTTTGTTTGATTGGACAAAGTCGCTGCAATAAGGTGGATGGATTTGTGACACAGAGATAAAAGAGAGTTAGACACCAGAGAGACATGGATACAGGGTGAACAAAAACATTAAATGGTTCAAAATGGGCAACACTAACAATAATGCATAACAAATGCATTACAGAGAAATCATTTCTCCTCAGATCATGAAATAGAGTCAGTCCGAATGTAAATTCTGGCTACTACTTGCCAAGGACATAAGTGAACTAGATGAGTTCTTCCAACTGATCAACAATGTTTTTATGATAGCCTCACCAATGTCTTTTACAGATGCAACATGTCATCCCAACTCCTACTCTCAATGCGCTCCCCAAAGAAGGTAACCACCCCAAACGCTTGCTTCACCAGCCTGTCTACCTGTGACACCACACTCAAAGAACTGTCAAGGACACAAGCAGCTGAACAGTTTTAGCCACCGAACAGCATTCCATTGCTCATCACGGCATTACACAGGAAGTCATTGGAATTGTTAGCAAAGGCATTTTGATAATTTTGAAAACTTCAATATTCGTATAATCGGGGACAATCACTCGGATAACATTGATATTGGAAGAGGAGTTCGGTTAATTTCTTTTCAGTGTTTCTTTGAAAAACACATTGTGCAATTGGCGAGAGACATAAAGATCGCAGAGCGACCGTGTAATGAAACTTAGTGAATGAGTAATGTCACCTGCAGAGATCCTTCGGGAAATTGTGATAAAGTGCAGTTTAAAGAAATTTTAAGTTTTAAAGCGAATCACAAAAAGGACACGCTACAACTAGAAACAAAAATAGCCAATTACATGAGTTTGAGAGGAGAACTGACCAAGGTAAACAGGCTAAACAGACTGAAATATGTGTATGTAAATGGACAGTGGTAAACATTTGAAGGAACATTGTAAATCACTCAACAAAAGGACATTCCAATGAAACAGTAAAACCTCAGCAAGAAATCCCCACTGGTCCCTCATTCAGGACAAAAGGGATCATACTAGATTATGAGGCTGAGAAGATCACCACAAAATACTTAAAATCCTGAAGTGAGAGAGTGTTTTAGGTGTAAATGTTAATGGATTGCAAAGGGTCTGCTAGCAGGAGGAGGGCAGTGGGAAGGGGAAATTATTGTCAGAGTTTAATGAAACAATAGGAACAGGGAGAGGTGAAGGTGCTGGAGGTGGTGAGAGTGTTACAGAGAGTGGTCAGGGCCTGAGCAGTGCTACAAAGCCAGTACGAATTGCTGCAGTTGGAGGGGTTTGCAGAGGCAGGGGAAAACTCAGGTACTTTTATTTATTCATTCATTGGATGTGGGTGTCACTGCCTGGACGAACATTCTTTGACCCCACTGCGAATTACCCAGAGGGGAGCTCAGAGTCAGCCATATTGCTTAGGGTCTGGAGTCACATGATAGCCAGACCATGTTAGAATGTCAGATGTCCTTGAATAAATGAGGTAAGTGAACCTGATGAGTTCTTCCTACATATCACCAATGAATTTATGGTGGCCTCGCCAATGTCTTATACAGATACAACATGACAACTCCTACTCTCAATTTTCTGACCATTGAAGGTAACCATCCCAAACGCCTGCTTCACCAGCCTGCCTGCTTGTGATGCAACTTTCAAAGAACTGTGTACCTGCATCCCCGTGTCTCTGACTGACAACACTACCCAGGGCCCGAACATTAACTGTACAAAGTCCCACCCTGGTTTGTTTCACCACAATGGAACACCTCACATTTATCTAATTAAACTCTATCTGCTATTCTTCAGCCCACTATCCCAGCAGTACTGTTAATCTTGTTGTGTCATATATAATCTTCTCTACTAACCACTTTACCACCAATGTCAGTGTCACCAAGAAACTTACTTACCAGGAAACCAATACTCCCATCCAAACCATTTACCCGAATGACAAACAACAGTGGGCCCACTACACCGCTGGTCACATGCCTCCAGTCAGAAAAACATGTCTCCCATCACCCTCTGTCTCCTACCATCAAGCAAAGTTTATATCCAGTTCACTAGCTCCTCCAGAATGCCATATGCTTTTACACTGATCTGAGCTTATTACCCACTTTACCAGACTGAACATAGAACGCAGAACAGTTCAGCCCAAGACCCTTCGGCCATGATTTCATGCTAACCTTTTATCCAACTGTAAGATCAAACTAATCTACATACCCTTCATTTTACTATTATCCATGTATCTATCCAAGAGTCTATTAAATGTCCCGGATGTATCTAATTTTACGACCACCATTATCAGTGCATTCCAACCACCTACCATTCTCTATCCTCTTATCCATCCTCCAATCACCTTAAAATTATGCCACCTTGTAACAGCCAATTATGCGATAGGAGGAAAAGTCTCTGACTATTCACTCTCTCCGTGCCTCTCATCAACTTGTTCACCCCTACCGGGTCGCCCCACCTCCTTCTTCACTCCAATGAGAAAAGCCTTAGCTCCCTCAAACTTTCTTCATAAGAAATGCCCTCCATTCCAGGCAGCATCCTGGTAAATCTCCTGTGTACGCTCACTAAAACTTGCACATCCTTCCTGTAAACCGGGGACCAGAATTGAACACAATATTCCAAGTGTGGTCTCACCAGATCACTATAAAGATGCAGTAAAAACTCACGGCTCTTAAAATCAATCCCCTTGCTAAGGAAAGCCTTTTTAACATATGCCTTTTTAACAACCCTATCAACGTGCATGGCAACTTTGAGGGATCTCTGGACATGGACCCCATGATCTTTCTGATCCTCCACACTGCCAAGTATACTGCCTTTCAACCCATATTCTGTATTCAAATTCAACCTTCCAGAATGAATCACTTCACACTTTTCTGGATTGGACTCTATCTGCCACTTCCAGCCCAGCTCTGGGTCCTGTCAATTCCCCATTGCAACCTACAACAGCCCTCCACATTCCCCATCACTCCACCAACCTTCAGGTGATTGGTAAACTTACTAACCCACTCTCCAACATCCACATCCAAGTCATTTACAAAAATCACAAGGAGCAGAGTCCCAGAGCCGATTGTTACAGAACACCACTGGTCACTGAGCTCCAGGCTCAATACTGTCCATCTGCTGCCACCCTCTGTCTCCTCTGGGCCATCCAATCCTGTATCCAGACAGACAGATTTCCCTGTATCCCAATCAGCCTTCTTTTCTCAATGAGCCGTCAACGTATTCTGTCATATCCTCAAAGAATTCAGTAAGGTTTGTGAGGCATGACCTGACCCCTCACAAACCCATGCTGACTGTCTAAAATTTAACTATAGTTTTCCAAGTAGTCATAAATGCTGTCTTTAGAGTCCTCGCCAATAATCTGCACACCACATAAATTAGACTAAATCTGTAATTCCCAGGATTCTACCGCGGTAAAATGGCCCAGTCTCTACAAATCTTCCTTCCTCTGCCACGTTCCCCAGAAGGGCACTGGAGGGTGGTGAGAGTTAACAGAGAAAGGGAGCAATATCAGGACAGGAGGATTTTGCAGACATTAGGAGGGTAGTAGTGCCAAAAAGGAGGCTTCAGTAATTGTGAGGTATCATGGTGTTGAAGGCATTTGAAGAGGGAGGGAGTGACGATTGTAGGGAAATGAGAGGTTGCACAATTTAGGAGTTTTGTTACGACTGCAAGAGGTTACTGAGTTGGGGAGGGTTTAAGTATGGTTTTGATTTCAGTGGCAGGAAGAGGATTCAGGAAGCTAGAGAGTATGGGGTCTAAATGACGGTACACAAATGGAAAGAGTTGTCAGGAGTGGAGGTGCTTACAGAGACAGCAATGGACAGATCTGGAGCAGACGACCCAGATTGGGAGGGTTGTGGGGACTGGAGGTGGTTTCACAGGGAAGGAGGGCCCTAGAGCCATAGGAGGTTACAGAAATTTGGAGAAATGTAGGGCTGATGGGTTCATAGAGTTGGGAATGTTGGGAGGGATGGAGACGTTTACAGGGATAAGGATGTTTGTAGGCCAGGGCTGGATCACAGGCAGGGACTGTTTTAGGGAGCTGAGCAGATTACAGAGATAAAGGTGTTTGTATCGACTGGAAGAACAAACAGACATATGCAGGGTAGTCGTGACTATATTTATAGACAGAAAGGCTTAGGTTCTGGGGGCTATTTAGACATGGACACTGTGGAATCTGGATTTCTTTCAGATATTGGGGAAGCAGTTTTGGTTGGAGACAGTTTCACAGATAAGGGAGCATCGCACAAACAGAAGGAAGTTCCTGTCGTAGGGAGGGTTGTAGGGGAGGGTGATGTTTACACAGATAGGGGTGTAAGAGCTGGAGAAGGTTATGGAGATGGGTAGATGATGGAGAGACTGGAGGAGATAACATTGACAGGGGGCGATAGCGATTGGACTGGTATTAAATAGATAGTGGGTCTGCTGGGAACTGGATAGGGAGAGGTACAGACATTGCAATGATTTCTACAGATCAGGAGGGTTGCAGGGACCTGAGAGGATTACACAGATAGGGATACTGGTCGGTCTCTATAGACTGTTGTTTAGGGACTGGAAGAGGTTTCGTAGATCGGCAGGGCTGGAAGAGCTGCAGGAGCTTATGGAGAGTTCAAGAGTTGGAGCAGTTCACAGAGGGAGGGTTCTCTGACAGGAGCAGCTTACAGATAGTGAGGGCTGTGTGGCCTGAGTAAGTTAAAGAGAGGGAGAGTTTTTGTGTCTGGAAGAGATTACACTGACAGGGACAGTTGAAGAGACTGAATCAAAAATGCATGGAGAAGGTTACACAGAAAGGGAGGTGAGTAGGGACTGAAGGTGAATACACAGACATGGAGGGTTGTATTGTTAGACGGAGCTGAGAGGGATAGGGACTGGTGTAGGGATTTACACAGATAGGGAAGGTTGTGTTTTTGCAGAAGTTTACACTGATACAAACAGTGTTAGGAAGTGTTTAAATGGACTACAGAGGAGCTCATAGAGAATGTATTATGGGGAGTGGAGGAGATTGCAGACATAAAGATGGCTGTCAGGTTGAAAAGAGCTTCTCCAGATCATCAGTGTTATAAAGCTGGAGGGAGTTTATAACAGTGAGTGTCGACAAGACTTAGTTACTTCACTAATATAGAGCAGGTCTCAGCACGTAACTGTCAAAGGGAAGTTGAGACAGTCCAGGTGACGTTTCTAAGATATAAACGTTTACGGCAATAATTATCGGGAGGATTCTAAAAGAAGGAAAAGGTGACACTCATATTGATTTTTGTTAGGACTGGAGAAGCTTACATATGCAAGAAGTGTTTTAGAGACTGGAGGAGATTACAGTGTTAAGGAGAATATTGGGATGAGGTAAAGTTCAAGAGACTGAGATGGTTGACAAGGCTGGACAATAACCTGAATAGAATCTCCACAGTGTGTATCCAGGCCACTCAGCCCAACCAGTCCATTCCTACCCTCTGAGGAGCATCCCATCAAGACCCATCCCTCTACATATCTATTAAACCCTGCATTTCTCCTGGTGAACTCACCTAAACCGGACATTGCTGAATACTACAGTCAATTGATGATGGCCAATCCACTGATCATGCAAATTTTGATCTGTGGGAGGAAACCAGAGCACCCGGAAGAAACCCATACAGTCAGGGGGGAGAACATGCAAAGTCCACACAGGCAGTCGCCCAAGGCTGGACCTGAAACCAGGTCCCTGACGCTGTGAGGCTGCAGGGCTAACCACTAAGCCACCCCTGTATCTGAATATACAGAGCACTGCAGACATTAGACCAAGTCACAAAGTTCACAAGGGTTTATTGTAACAGGAGGAGAATATAGTCAGGAACAGGAGAAGGTTACATAGATGGTGTCCAGGAAAGCTGCTGGAGGAGGTTATCGCAATAGGGAAGGCTGTGGATTCTCTAGACAGTTACAGAGGTCAGGACGGTTGGGGAGACTGGATGAAGTTAGTCTTACTCAGAGTTTTACACACTGGGTGAGGTTACCGAGTTAGCAAGGATTCTATGGACTAGCTGAAGTTATAGACAGAGGCAGTTGTGCGAATGAAAAGTTGTAACAACAATTGAGAGGATATTTCAGGAACATGGTATGTTTTAGTGGCTAAAATATGTTCGAGAGCTAGGAAGGCTAGTACTGACTCGAGGTGGTCAGAGGTAAGGAACATTGTAGAGATGGGAGTTAGTCACAGAGACAGAGAAGATTGAAGGGAGAAAGAGAGAGAATAATGTTACAGATCTCGGGACAGTTCAAGTGGCTTCAGAATGATACACAAATGGAAGATTGGCAGGAAATGCTGCAGGAACTGAAGAACTCCATACAGACAGGGAGGTGAAATGGATGACTGAAGGTTAGAGGTAATGTGGTTCTGCAGGACAGGATGGAGGAGTGCTGTTGGGACTGGTGAAGGCTACAGTGACATCATGTGCTGGAGAGGCTGGAGGAAGGTACACAGATGGGCAGGTCAGTAAGGGCTGGATGTTACAGACCGAGTGAGCTGCAGGTACTGGACAAGATTACAGACATATGGATTTTTGAAGTGTTTTTGGCGATAGTGGTCATAATACTAGGTTTCAAAGTCATTTTAGAAGAGATAAGGATAGTGCAGATGTGAAGTGGCCAAATTTGGGGAAGCCCCCTAATCGTTAGAATATCACTGTCACTGGGTACTATCACTATCACGAGACAGGATCTGGCAAACATAGACTGGGGGGGAAGTAATTGAAGTTGGGTTCATATTCGGAAAGAGGAAGCATGTTAAAATGATACAGGGAGAATCCAGGGCCAGTGTGTTCGCTGAAGAGTGATTGTCAAAGGCAGTAACTCCAGTGAATACTAGTCAAGCAATATCATGAGCTTGATAAAGGAAGTACAGTGCGATGGAAACAGGCAAAGATTGACAAAAGTATAGAGAGTGCAAGGGGATCCTTAAAATGATAGGCAAAGAATGGGCATGAAATGTCCTTGGCAGATACTGTTAAGGAGAGATCACAAGGTATTTTATGAGTATAGTTAGAGGAAGAGGATTCCCAGGTAAAGAGTTGCACCTGTTAGAAACCAAAGGGACAATCAGTGCATGGAGCCAGAGGAAGAAGGTGAGGTCTTCAATGAATACTTCCCATCTGTATTCACACAGGAGAAAGACATTGTAGCCGTGGATTTCAGTTGGGATGGTGAGGTTCTAGAACATAATAAGTTCAATACGGAGGAGGTATTAAATGTATTCACTGGCATAAAGGTAGAGAAATCCCCAGTGCCCAATGAAATGTATCCCAGGCTGCTATGGGAGGTAAGGGAGGAGGTTGCTGGGGCCCTGGTGGATATATTTAATACTTTGCTGGCCACATATGCAGTGCCGAATGACTGAGGGATCGCTAATGTGGTTGCTTTCTTCAAAAAGGGCAGCAGGGCTAGGCCAGGTAATTACAGAGCAGACGGTCTGACAGCAGGGAGTGGGAAATTATTGGAAACAATTGTGAGGATGAATCAACACTTCCAAAGGCATGGATCACCGTGGCAGTGTCATCACGGATTTGGGAAAGGGAGATACTGTCTGAGGAATTCAGTTCAGTTTTTTTTGAAATGGTGTCTAAAAACATTGATGAGGGCAGTGCAGATGATGCGGTTGAATAAGACCTTTGACAAGGTCCCTCATGGAAGGCTGGTCCAAAAGGGAAGTGCCACTGGGATCCAAGGAAATTTGGTAATTTGGAAACAAAATTAATGGATAGACCTCTTCGTGTTTGAAGTTCTGTTATCAGTGGGTGTACCACAGGGATCTGTGCAGGGACCATTGCTGGTTATTCTGTGGAATAATAACTCCGATGTCAAAGCAGAAGGAGTCATTAGTAGGTTTGCAGATGACATGAAAGGTGAGGGGGATGGTCTCAGGCTGCAGCCAGATATCGATCAGATGATAAACTGAGCAGAGTAACGGCAGATTGAGTTTACTTCTGATCACTGTGGGAAGTCTCATAAGCGAAGGATATACATCATGAAGAGTAGGTCCTCCTGGAGTACCGAGTAACACCGGGACCTTGGTGGACAAGTCTCTGGATGTCTGAAGGTGTCAGCACAAGTGGACCTGAACTGGGAGAAGGTGGGGGAGCCATATTCTGATGGGGCGAATTGTTAGAGTTGCTTGAGAGGATATAATCTAATCTGGCAGGATGTTGCACCTTAAACATTCTTAAGGTCAGAAAGTAGATTGAGGTTGGTGCACAAATTAAAGACAGTAATTTAAGCAGACAAGGCAGGCAAGAATATAGCAGGAATTGGCGGGAAATGAAGATTAAACTGCATTTAATTCAATGCAAGGGTCCAGACAGCTAAGGAAGATGAACTCAGGGTATGGATTGGAACATGGGACTGGGATATTATAGTTATTACAGAAACACAGCTGAGGGAGGGACAGGACTGGCAGCTCATTGTTTCAAGGTAGAGATGCTACAGGAAGCATCGAAGGGGAGGCAAGAGAGGACGCGTGGTAGGGGGTTTTCATTGCATGAATCATAACATCAGTACTTAGAGAGGATGTTCCTGTGGGATCGCCCAGTGAAGCTATGTTAGTGGAACTGAGAAATAAGAATGGGTCATCACTCTGACACGATTGTCCTACTGACCCCGAATAATCAGTGGCAGACTGAGGAACAAACATATCAGGAGATCTCAAATATCAATCATAATAATAGGGCTGTTATGGTTGGGATTTTTAAACTTTCCAAACCTAGACTGGGACTGCCAGTGTTCAGTATTTCCAAGAGAGGAATTTGGTAATTGTGTTCCAGAAAACTCCCAATCAATATGTAAATGGCCTGAAAAGAGAAAGGGGCAAAACCTGACCTCCCCTTGGGAAACAAGGTAGGAAAAGGGACTGAGGTATGAGTGGGAAAGCATTTTGCCAAAGTGACCACAATTCTATTAATTTGAAAACAGCGATGGAAAAGGACAGGCCTGGTCCACAGGTTCAAGTTATAAAATGGGGCCAGACTAATCTTGATAGTATCAGCCAGGAACTTTCAAAATGTGACTGGGGAGTCTATTTGCAGGGAAAGGGAAGTCTGGCAAGTGAGAATATTTTAAAAGTGACATAAATTGAGCGATCGCCACCAGCATGTTCCTGTTTATGTGCAGGTCAATGCTGACAGCATTTGGAAACATTGGCTGTCTACTGAGGGTCTGAATCAACGAGGTAAAAACAATGACTGCAGATGCTGGAAATCAGATTCTGGATCAGTGGTGCTGGAAGAGCACAGCAGTTCAGGCAGCATCCAACGAACAGCAAAATCGACGTTTTGGGTAAAAGCCCTTCATCAGGAATAAAGCATGAAGGGCTTTTACCCAAAACGTCGATTTCGCTGCTCATTGGATGCTGTCTGAACTGCTGTGCTCTTCCAGCACCACTGATCCAGATACTGAGGGTCTGGTCAAGGAAAAGAGGGCATGTGTCAGGTATAGCCAGCTGGATCAAGGGAATCCCTGAGGATTAAAGGGGCTTTAGGAATACACTGTGGATAGAAATCAGGAATGCAGAAAGGGTACATGAAATAACCTCAGCAGAGAATGTTAAGGAGAATCAAAAGTGATTGTATAAATATATTAAGAGTAAACGAGTAACTCGAAACAAAATAGTGTCCCTTAAAGATCAATGAGACCATTGGTGTGTGGAACCGCAGGATATGGCTTAGACCTTAAACACATTTTTTACTCCAGAACTTACTGTGGACAAAGACTTTGGGAACTCAGGGAACAAGAGTAATACGTTAGACCACATTTGGAGTTCTCTGCAATTCCAGTCTCCCTGCTATAGAAAGGATGCTGTGAAACTTGAAAGTGTTCAGAAAAGATTCACAAGATGTTGCCAGGGTTGTTGCTGAATAAGCTGGGGTTATTTTCTCTGCATCAACGGCGACTGAGGGGTGACCTGACAGAGGTTTATATAAACATGAGGGGTATGGATTGGGTAAACATTCAAGGTCTTTTCCTAGGGGTTGGGGAGTCCAAAACTGGAGGGCATAGGTTTAAGGGGAGAGTGGAAAGGTTTAGAAGGGACTGAAGGGACAGCTTTTTTATGCTCGTGATAGTGTGTGTATGGAATGAGCTGAGAGAAAGTAACAAATAATGATACTATGACAACATTTAAGAGATGGATGGATATGTGAATAATAGGGGTTTAGAGGTACATGGGCCAAATGCTGGTAAATAGGATGGATTTATTTACATCTTTTGGTCAGCATGGATGAGTTGGACCAAAGGGTCTGTTTCCATGCTGTCCATCTCTATGACTTGAAAAGAGTGCATGTTATAGAAGAGGTGGTGCTGGAGGTTTTAAAACACAAAGGTATGGAAAGACCCATGACCTGATTAAATGTACCACAGGACATTGTGGGATGCAAGGAAAGAAATTGTGGAGCCCCGAGCAAAGGTATTTGTACCATTGACAGCCATGTGTGATGAGCTGGAAGGCTGGAGGGTGACATAGTGGAGAGTGAAGGAGGTTTGCTAAGATTACAAAGGGATCTTGATGATATGGGTGAATGAGCTGAAAAACTGTAGATGGTATTCAATCTGAATAAATGTGAGGTAGTGCACTTGATAAAACAAATAAGGGTAGAGCTTATACAATTAATGTTCGGGACTTGATTAGTGTTTTAGAGCAGAGGGACCTCTGGGTTCAGATATATAATTCTTGAAGCTTGCATCACAGGATTGGTAAGACAGTGCTTGGCATGCCTGACTATTACTCAGTCCATTGAGTGGAGGATTTGGGACGTCATGTTGAGCTTGCACGCACATTGGTGAAGCCTCTTCTGCAATACTCTGTCCAGTTCTGGTCGCCCAGTTATCGGGAGGATATTATGAAGTTGCAGGGGGTTCAGAAGAGATTTACCAGGACATTGCTGGATATGGAAGACTGGAGTTCTGGAAAAAATGGCTGGATAGGTTGAGTCATTTTTCACTGGAGCCTGGAGTTTGAGACGTGATGTTATAAAAGTTTATTTTAAAAAATGAGATATAGATCTATTTAATGGTAGTTGCCTTTTCCCAAGAATGGGGGAGACTCAAGAGGAGGGACCACATTTTTATGGTTAGAAGACAGAGATTTGCCAACAAAAAAAAGACATGGGGGCAAATTGTTACACAGAGGGTGTTTTGATTGTGGAATGAACTTCCTGAGGAAGGGGTGGATGTGAGTACAACTACAACGTTTAAAATACAGAGATACTAAACAAATGTTTTGTATCAGTTTTTACTGTGGAAAAGGACATGGAAGATATAGAATGTAGGGAAATAGATGGTGACACCTTGCAAAATGTTCATGTTACAGAGGAGCAAGTGCTGGATGTCTTGAAATCCATAAACGTAGATTAATTCCCAAGACTTGATCAGGTGGACCCTAGAATTCTGTGGCAATCTAGAGGAGTGATTACTGGACATCTTGCTGAGATATTTGTATCATGGATTGTCACAGGTGAGGCGCCGGAAGAATGAAGGTTGGCTAACGTGGTGCCACTGTTTGAGAAGGGTGGTAATGACAAGCCAGGGAATTATAGACCAGTGAGCCTGACATCGGTGGTGGGCAAGTTGTTGGAGGGAATCCTGAGGGACAGGATGTGCATGTATTTGGAAAGGCAAGGATGAGAGATAGAGATTTTTGTGTGGGAGATCATGTCTCACAAACTTGATTGAGTTTTTTGAAGAAGTAACAAAAAAGGATTGACGAGGGCTGAGCGGTAGATGTAATCTATATGGACTTCAGTAAGGCGTTCGACAAGGTTCCCCATGGGAGACTGACTAGCAAAGTTCGATTTCACGCAATATAGGGAGAACAAGCTATTTGGATACAGAACTGGCTTAAAGGTAGAAGACAGAGGGTTGTGGTGAAGGGTTACTTATCAGACTGGAGGCTTGTGGCCAGTGGAGTGCCACAAGGATTGGGCCTAAGAATGGTGAATAGCCAAGGGTAAGGGAGTCCAAAACACGAGGGTACAAAGGGGAAGTGAGACAGCAAAGATTTAAAGAGGGAGCAGGGGGGTAACATTATCCACAGAGGATAGTGCACAGACAGAATGGACTGCCAGGGGCACATGGGAGAAACAAGAACAGTTACAACACGGAAAACACATTGGGCAGGAATATGGAGAGGAGAAGGTTTGAAGAGCTAAGGGCTAATGAGACTCATTCAGTATAGGAAACATGGGCAGCATTGACGAGTTGGACCACAGGCTCTGTGTCCGTGCTGTATCACTCTGTATCCAGTTAAAGAGGATTAGTGTACCAAAATAAAGCATGTTGTAGACACTGAAACAATTTACAGCGATAGGGATGGTAGTCTGGAATGCAGTACATTTCAAATATGTGGAGGGACTATCAGGGAGGGAGGAGGTTACAGGGACAGGGACTATTGTAGGAGTTAAAAATGACTGAAGACATTGGTGCACAAGCCATGCCATAGGTACAGTATTATAGAGTAGTGAGTCTTAGTACAGTGTTGGAGGGAGAACACAGAACAGAAAGATCTCAGGCTGCATTCCCAACCTCTCGTCGGAGGCCTGCTTTCCCCTCTGTTGTCCTGATGCTCACTAAGACAGCACAGGCCTGGATTGATAACTATGAATTCCCCATGCTGTCTCAGTGCAATGTAAATTAAAGTAGGTGCAGTGATTGAGCCTGGGGTGTGTCTGTACTGTATGTGCTCCCCATCCAGCATTGTATCCATGTCATCTCTTGTTAGCGATGTTTGGAGCCCTCTCATTGCTCCCTGCTCTGTGCACTGTGAGTGATCTTACCTCACTGCAGGATTTATTGAAGGCTCCAGATCTCCCTGCCCTTTGTCTCTCTGGCTGACCAATCATCTTCAATGAGGTCTTTGGCGAGACACCCAGCAATTGGGAGGTCTATTGAGTCAGGAACATCCTGAGTACCTACAGAAGACAGAGAAATAGACAGAAAGAAAATTAGACTGCTGCAGTGAGGGTTACACATGGAGAAAGGAAATGAGCCCCACAGATATCTGGGAACTCCCACTCTATTCTGTGCTGTGCTGTTGTATCTCTCTGGAGTGGAGAATTCTGTTGGCTCACGATCTGGAGTAACTGCAAGACTGGGAGGTGTTGACAGAGGCAGCAATTAGACCCACACAGTGAGGGATACCACATGGAGTGAGACTGAGTGATATCACCAGAGTGCTGGAAGATCTCAGGATCACAGAGTCATGTTGGAAGAATGGGTTTAGCTTCATGATGCCCTGGTATCAGTGCTCAGGGATGATCAACCAGTGAGCAGGTGAAGGGATGGCCGAGTGGTATTATTGATAGAGCCTGTATACAAAACCTTAGCTAATGTTCAGGGTACAGGGTTTGAATCCCACTATCAGAAATAGTGGAACTTCAAATCAATAATTTTATAAATAGTAATTAACAATCTATAAATAAATATGAAACCATTGCTGATGTACAAAAAACCCAAATACTTGTCCTTTAGATCAGGACATCTGCTCTTCTTCACGTGGTCTGCACGACATACCCACAGCAAAGTGCCTGCCTCTCAATTACCCTCTAAAATGGCCGAGCAAGTCACTCATTTCGATTGCAGCTTGGGCTGGGCAAGAAATGCTGGTTAGCCAGAGACACCCACATCCCCTATCTGATTTACAAAATAATCCATTGGGATGGTGCCACTGGAACCGTGCTAGGACCAGTGTCCTGGCCAATCATGTCCGTTGGTTTATGGACAGGGCTTTAAACTGACAAAGAGGATACAGGGACAGTGTTCAGGTGAAAGGAGCTTTCCAAATGCAAAGAGAAAAGGTGAAGTATGGGAGCAGCATGGGAATGTGACTGAAGACAAGCAGAAAGGAACAGGATGGGACAGAGTTTAACGAAAACTGTACATCAGGGAATCGGCTTGTGACAGGAAATTGTGGGAAAGAGTAAATTATTTTTTTTTGGAATGGATAATGTCTCTTCAATAAAGGTAGATTGATTTCTGACACAGAGATAAAAGATTTAGACACCAGAGAGATATGCATACAGGCCGAACAAAAGGTGGACAGAAATTTTCAATGGATCACAACCTTGCGGAAACCCAGGCAAAATGGGTAACGCTAACAATAATGGATAACAAAGGCATTACAGAGAAAGCATTTGACCTCAGATCATGAAGTAGAATCAGTCTGAATGTAAATTCTGGCTACTACTTGCCAAGGACACAAGCAACAGAACAGTTTTAGCCACCGAACAGCATTTCATTGCTCATCACTGCATTAAACAGGAACCTTTTTAACAAACACATTGTGATAATTTTGGGAAACGTCAATATTCACATAATGTGGGGTAGCCACACTGATAACAGTGATATTGGAAGAGGAGTTCAGAGAATTTTCTTTTGGTGTTTTTTTTTAATAACAAATTGTGCAGCAGTCTAGGGACATAACTATCTCAGAGCGATCGTTGTGTGATGAAACTTAGTGAATGAGTAATGTCACCTGGAGAGATCCTCAGAGAAATTGTGATAAAGTGCAGTTTAAAGAACTATAAAGTTTTAAAGTGAATCACAGAAAGGACACACTACAACTAGAAACAAAAACAGCCAATTACATGGGTTTGAGATGAGAACTGACCAACGTAAAGAGGCAAAACAGACTGAAATATGTGCCTGTAAATGAACAGAGGAAAACATTTGAAGGAACAATGTAAATCACTCAACAAAAGAAGATTCCATTGAAACAGACAAAACCTCAGCAAGAAATTCCCACCGGCCCCTCACTCAGGACAAAATGGATCATATTCGATTATGAGGCTTCGAAGATCACCAAAACGTACTTAAAATCCTGAAGTGAGAGAATGCTTTAGGAGTAAGTGTTAAAGGCATTGCAAAGGGTCTGCTAGCTTGAGTTGGGCAGTGCGAAGAGGAATCAGTGTAAGGGTTTAATGTCGCAAAAGGAACAGGGAGGGGTGAAGGTGCTGGAGATGGTGAGAGTGTTACAGAGAGTGATCAGGGCCTGAACGATGTGACAAAGCCAATCTGAATTGCTGCAGCTGGAGGGGTTTGCAGAGGTAGGGTGGGACATATGTTTTTTTTATTTAATCATTCATGGGATGTGGGTGTCATTGCTAATTGCCCAGAGGACAGCTCAGAGTTAGCCACATTGCAGTGGCTCTGGAGTCATATGTTGGCCAGGCCAGGTTAGAATGTCAGGTGTTCTGCACAAAAGGAGGTCAGTGAACCAGATGAGTTCTTCCCTCTGATCAACAACGCTTTTATGGTGACCTGACCAATGTCTTTTATAGGTACAATATAACATCCGAACTCCTACTGTTAATGCTCTCCCCAATGAAGGTAACCATCCCAAATGCCTTCTTCACCAGCCTGTCTACCTGGGACACCACTTTCAAAGAACTGTGTACCTGCATCACTGGGTCACTGACTGACAACACTACCCAGGGCCCGAACATTAACTGTATAAGTCCCACCCTGATTTGTTTCACCAAAATGGAACATTTCACATTTATCTAATTAAACTCCATCTGCTATTCTTCAGCCGACTATCCCAGCAGTACTGTTCATCCTGTTGTATCATAGATAACCTTCATCACTGTCCACATCACCAACAATTTCAGTGTCACCCAAAAACCTTACTTACCAGGAAACCAATATTTCCATCCAAATCATTTACCAAAATGACAAACAACATGGGACCCACTCCACCGCTGGTCACATGTCTCCAGTCAGAAAAACAACATGTCTCCCACCACCCGCTGTCTCCTACCATCAAGCCCAATTTTCTGTCCAGTTGACTAGCTCCTCCTGAATGCCATAACCTTTTACACTGACCTGAGCTTATTACCCAGCTTACCATACGACATGTAGAACACAGAACAGTACAGAACAAGACCCTTCGGCCATGACAATATGCCAATCTTTTATCCGACCGTAAGATTAAGAAAAAAAGTGGCAGATAGAGTTTAATTCAGAGAAATGCGAGGTGCTGCATTTTGTGAAAGCAAATCTTAGCAGGACATAAACACTTAATGGTAAAGTACGAGGGAGTGCTGCTGAACAAAGAGACCTTGGAGTGCAGGTTCATAGCACCTTGAAAGTAGAGTCGCAGGTAGATAGGATAGTGAATAAGGCGTTTGTATGCGTTCGTTTCTTGGTCAGAGTACTGAGTACAGGAGTTGGGAGGTCATGTTGTGGCTGTACAGCACATTGGTTAGGCCACTGTTGTAATATTGCGTGCAATTCTGGTCTCCTTACTATCGGAAGGATGTTGGGAAACTTGAAAGGGTTCAGAAAAGATTTACAAGGATGTTGCCAGGGTTGGAGGATTTGAGCTATAGGGAGAGGCTGGACTGGCTGGGGCTTCTTTCCTTGGAGCGTCAGAGGGTGAGGGGTGACCTTATAGAGGTTTACAAAATTATGAGGGGCATGGATAGGGTAAATAGACAAAGTATTTTCCCTGTGGTTGGGAAGTCCATAGGTTTAGGATGAGAGGGGAAAGATATAAAAGAGACCTAAAGGTCAACTTTTTCACGCAGTGGGTGGCATGTGTATGGAATGAGCTGCCAGAGGAAGTGGCGGAAGCTGGTACAATTGCAACATTTAAGAGGTGTTTGGATGGGTATATGAATATGAGGGGTTTGGAGGGATATGGACCGGGTGCTGGCAGGTGGGATATCTGGTCGGCATGGACGGGTTGGACTGAAGTGTCTGTTTCCATGCTGTACATCTCTACGACTCTAACTTCTATACCCTTCATTTTATTATCATCCATGTGCCTATCCAGAAGTATATTAAATGCTCATAATGTATCTAAAATTTTACTGCCACCGCTGACAGTGCATTCCACTCAGCCACGACTTTATATGTAACAGACCTATCTCTGAAATCTCCCCTTAACCATCCGCTAATCACCGGTAAATTATAACCCCTTGTAATAGCTATTTATGTCAGGGTAAAAAATCTCTGTATTCACTCTATGATTCTCATCATCTTGTTCACCTCTGCCAAGTCACCCCTCACCCTTCTTCACTCCAATGAGAACCTCAACCTCAACCTTTCTTCATAAGACATGCTCTCCAGTACAGGCAGCATCCTGGTAAATCTCCTCTTTACCCTCTCTAAAACTTCCACATCCTTCCTGCAATGAAGGGACCAGAACTGAACACAATATTCCAAGTGGGATCTAACCAGGGCTCTATAGCTGCAGCATAACCTCACAGCTTTAAAACTCAATCCACAAACTAATGAAACCCAACACAATATATTCCTTCTTAACAAGCAGATCAGCTTGAGTGGCAACTTTGAGGGATCTATGGACTTGGAACCCAAGATCCCTCTGTTCCTCAACACTGCCAATGATCCTACCTTTAACCCTGAATTCTGCATTCAAATTCAATCTTCTAAAATGAATGACTTCACACTTTTCCAGATTGAACTCCATCTGCTACTTCTCAGGAACTTGTCAATGTCCTGCTGCAACCTCCGACAATTCTCCACACTATCAACCACTCCACCAACATTCGTGTCATTAGCAAACTTACTAACCAATTCTTCCACTCAAACATCCAACTTATTCATAAAATCACAAAGAGCAGAGGTCCTGTAACCACTCCCTGCAGAAAACCACTGGTCACTGAGCTGCAGGATGAATGGTTTCCATCTATCATCACCCTCTGTCTTCTGTGGGCCAGGAATTCTGTATCCAGACAGACAGGTTTCCCTGTATCCCATGCCTCCGTACTTTTTGAATGAGCCATAAAGGTGTTTTGTCACATTCTCAAAAGATTCAATGAGATTTGTAAGGCATGACCTGCCCCTTACAAAACCATGCTGACTATCTCTAATCAAACTATGGTTTGCCAAGGAATAAAAAATCCTGTCTCCCAGAGTCCACTCCAATAATCTGCACACCATAGACATAAGACTGGCAGGTGTGCAATTCCCAGGATTCTCCCTATTCCCTTTCCTGAACAAGGGAAAAATATTTTCCTGCCCCCAATCATCTAGACCTGCTCCAGTGGACAGTGAGGGTGCAAAGGTCATCACCAGATGCACCGCAATCCATTCCCTCGGTTCCTGTAGTAACTTTGGACGCATCCAATCTGGTTCAGCGACTTATCTGTCCTTATCTTCTACAAATTTCTCAGCACATCCTCTTTGTTAACATCCACCTGTTCACGAACATCAGCCTGTTTTACGCTGTCCTCACAAACGACAGGACCCTTCTCAGCAGTGAATACTGAGGCATAGTATTCATTAAGGACCTTCCTTACCTCCTGTGACTCCAGGCACAAGTTCCTTCCACTATCCCAGATTGGCCTTATCCTCACACTGGCCATGCTCTTGTTCCTCCCATAAGTGGAGAATGCCTTACGGTTTTCCTTAATCTTTCCCAACAATGCTTTTTCACGCCCCCTTCTAGTTGTCCTAAGTCCATTCCACGGTTCCTTCCTGGTACCTTCAGAGAATCCCGACAGTGTGGAAACAGGCCATTTGGCCCAACACCTCCATAACAACCTTCCAAGCAGTATTCAACCCAGCCCCATTCCCCCACGCTATTACTCTCCATTTGCCCCGACTAATGCGCCAAACCTACACATCCGTGAACACTGTAGATAATTTGGCATGGCTGAGTCACCTAATCTGCACATCTTTGGGCTGTTGGGGGAAACCCGAGTACCTGGAAGAAACCCACACAGACACAGGGAGAATGCGCAAACTCCACAAAGACAGTCGCCTGAGGCTGTAATCGAAATGGAGTCCGTGGTGCTATGAGGTAGCAGTGCTAACTACTGAGACACCGTGCCACCCAATGTAACTCTCTGGAGCCCTGTCTGATCCTTGCTTCCTCAACTTAAAGTAAGCTTCCTTCTTCCTCTTGACTAGATGCTAAAGTCCATGTGGACACCGTTGACTGCTCTGCCTTCACCTATCTCTTTGCTACCTCCTCGAAATTTCAATCCGGTTTGTGAAACGTGGTTTCCCACTCACAAAGCCATGATGACTATCTCTAATCAGCCCTTGCCTTTGTAAATGTAAGGAGCTCCTTTCTCTCAGAATCTCCTCCAACAACTTCCCCATCACTGGTCTCACTGGGCTGTAATTTCCTGGCTTTTCCCTGCAGTCCTTCAGTGATGGAACAGCATCAGCCAACCTCCAGTCTTCCAACATCTTACTGTGTCTATTGAAGATATAAATATCTCTGTTAGGGATACTGCAATCTCTTCCCTAGCTTCCCACAATATTCTAGGATCGAACTAATGAGCTACTAAAGACTGATCTATCTTTATTTATTTTAAGATTCCAACACTTTCTCTTCTCTGTTGAGGATTCTTTCCAAGACATCACTATTTATTTCCCCAAGTTCCCGAGCGTCCATGCCTTTCTCCACAGTAAATACTGACAAGACTATTTTGTCAAATACCTCAACCATCTGCTCTGGTTCCACATATAGGTGACCTTACTGATCTTTAAGGGGCCCTATTCTCTACCAAGTTACTCTTTAGCCCTTATTGAAACTTGCATAAAGGCTTCTGATAATTCAAATACACCACATCCCCCATACCACCACACCCTCCTACACCATTACAATTCTGTCATTTATATTCACAACAACAAATTAAATCCAACAGGCTCAAAAACACATTCTCTTTTATCAAATGTCTTTCTAAGTGGCCAGTTATTGTATATTGACATATCTGTTCTAACACATTCCAGCTCCAGACTTACTGTCAGGCTAACACTATGTGGTTTCAGACTGACAGCAGAAAGGGTTGAGGGAGTTCTTGTTTATCAATCTGACAAAAGTAGCTTACAGGGTCAGCAGGTAATAGAGAAGGCAAATCAAATGCTGACATTTATTCCAGAAGGAATGGAGTCTAAAAATAGACAGGTCTAGCTAAAACTGTGCAAGGTACAAGTCAGACCACACCTCGAATATTATGAACAGTGTGAGTGCCTGAAGGAAAGATATTGTCGCACTGGACGCAGTCCAGAAAAGGTTCACTCGGCTGATCCTGGGAATGGAGGGATTTTCTAATGAGAAGAGGTGGAGTAGGTTGAGGTTGAACCCATTGTAGTTTAGTTAATGAGAAAGAAATGGAATGAAACATGCAAGGTTCTGAGGGGCTCTGATCGGGCAGATGCTGGGAAGTTAGACAATAGAACAGTACAGCACAGCAACAGGCCCTTCGGCCCACCACATCTATGCTGTCCATGATGCTATTCTAACTCATACCATCTGCCTGCACATGGGTCCATATCCCTCTGTTCTCTGCCTGTTCAAGTTTCTGTCTAAATCCCACTTCAAAACTTTACTCACTTTACTGTTTCTATGACCTCGCTTGGCAACTTCTACTCTCTGTAAAAAAAAAACTTGCCTCACACATCTCGTTTAAACTTTCTCTTTCTCATCGTAAACCTCTGCGCTCTCGTATTTCAAACTTTCACATTGGAAAAGAGATTCTGACTATCCACATTATCTATTCCTGTCCTAACCTTATTTTCCTGTACCTGGTCGCCTGTCAGCCTCTGATACTCTCACGAAGCAATCCAACTTTGTTTAATTGCCTCTTAACACCAAACACACCCTTAAAAACATAACACAGGTAACATGCTGATAAACTCCTTTTGCATCCTCTCCAAAGCCTCCCCATCCTCCCTATTGTGTGGAGATGAGACCTGCACACAGTACTCCAAATGTGGACAAACAAACATTTTATACAATCACAGCATCAGATGCAAACCACTATACCCAACATTGTGACTGATGAAGGCTAGTTTTCCATTTGCTTTCCTTCCGAACTGAAAAACCTCTGTTGCCATTTTCTGGGAGTTACTGACTTGCACCAAGATCCTTCTGTATATCAATATCCCTCAGTATGCTAACGTTCTTCTTGAATTTGACATCATCTCCCACTTGTCCAGATTAAACTCAATTTGCCATTTCTGTCTATCTCTCCAACTGAGTTGAACAGTATCAGATCAGCCATGATCTGATTCAAGGACAGAGCATACTCAATGGACCAAATGGCCTCATTCCCATCCTATATCTCATGGTCTGAGCACAAACTAAATTACCCTGCATAATATTATGGGTGTCTGCTCACAAAGCTACTTTATAATGGGATTATTGGATATTTATTAGTACACAGCATTTGATCTACAAATATATGATGTTAAATAAAACCATCTCACATAGAATCCTGGATCCTATCCGTTACAGAACTGATACTCGTTGCTGTATCAGTCGGCATGGAGACCACTGTCACACACAGTTACTGTACTGCCCTTACCATAAGTACATTCAGTGTCCTGACTGAAACCATATTGTCATTCCCATCACCGGTTGGTACCTACAATAGAATTCCTGCTAACGGTTGCTGCTGCTTACTTATTCTCAGCTCCAGTTTTCAGATTCAGATCCACATGACTGTCTCATTAATGCATTCACCTCATCCTTCCTTCACAACTTGTCGACTTTTTGCCTAGTCTGCCTATTGGGACTAGATTGGGTTGGGATATCTGCACAGCATGGATGGGTTGGACTGAAAGGTCGGTTTCCATGCTGTACATCTCTCTGTCTCTATGACTCTATCCCAACAAACCTTCAGTATTAACCTCCCAGCGATGGTCATTCTGCAGCTCAATCTCCAGAAAGACAGTTCCATCATATCTGTTCACTCTCATTCCATCTGCCTTATGGCGAATACAGGGAGTCATTCCTCAGTAGTGGGAGGGGGTTGAACAGATGGGTAGAGGTTACAGAGATAGGGAGGCTTACAGGGACTCGAGGATGTTAGAGTTAAACAGAGTTACATCTGGTCAAGAATGTTCATGGGACAAAGGGGTTTGAGGATTGGAGGAATTTACAGAGATAGAGGGAGCTGTATTAGATTCTGGAGATAGGGCTAGGGATGGAGAAAGGAAGAGGTAGGCAGACTGAGAGGCACAGACAGGGGGGCTGTTTCATCTCGGAGAGTATTGTGTATACTAACAGAGATATGGAAGGTTGTCGTGATTGAAGACGTTTACAGATATAAGGCGGCTTCTAGGCTCTGGAGGCCACATTGACAGGAAGGCAATGGAGATTGTCAGGTTGCTGGATTGGAGATGGGGAGGGTTGCACAAACTGAAAAAGAGGTTCCTGTGGTCGTGAATGAGCGTGAAATTTAACAAGATAAAGATCAAAGAATTGGAGAAGGATTAGGAGATTACAATTTTTTTCACAGCTAAGGAAGAGTTGTAGGAGCTGGAGAAGATTACACAGCTAGGGACTGATGGAGAGGTTAAAGACAAATACATTGACATGGAGGGTGGTATTGGTGGGAGGAGCTTACAGGGATAGACAGGACTGTCTGGGCTTACAGCGATAAAGGAATTTAATATCTGTTGCAGAAGTTTAGGAATTAGGGTGTTAGGGATTGGAGCACCTGACAGAGACAGAGACAGAGAGAATGGTGTGGAGATTCCAAACAGAGGAAGGACCTGTGTCCTTCAGGTTCCCACCCAAGTTGACAGGGTGTTAAGAAGGTGGATGGTGTGTTGGCTTTCAGTAGCAGGGGGATTGAATTTAAGAGATGCGAGGTTTTGCTGCAGCTCTACAGAACCCCAGTTGGACCACACTTGGAATATTGTGAACAGTTCTGTTCGCTTCATTATAGGAAGGATGTGGAAGCTTTAAAGACGGTGCAGAGGATATTGAGCAGGATGCTGCCTGGACTGGAGGGCATGCCCATAGAAGGTAGGTTGTGGAAGCTAGGGCTTTTCTGATCAGAGCAAAGGAGGAAGAATGGTGACTTGATAGAGGTGTACAAGGGAATGAGAGGCATAGATAGAGTGGATAACCAGAGACTATTTCCCATGACGAAATGGCTCTCACAAGGAGACATACGTTTAAGGTAATTGGCAGAAGGTTTAGCTTAGATATCAGAGGGGTATGGGCCAGGTGCTGGCAGGTAGGACTAGATTGGGTTGGGATATCCTGTCGGCAAGGACGGGACTGTTACGTTATTTACACAGAGTGTGGTGGGTGCGTGGAATGGACTGCCAGCCGTGGTAGTAGATTCAGACACATTACAGACATCTAAGCAACTCTTGGATAGGCACATCAATGATAGTAAAATGTAAGGTATGTCGGTTTGTTTCATCTTCAGAGTCGGATAAAAGGTCAGCACAATATTGAGGGTGGAAGGGCTTGTACTGGAATGTGCTATTCCATGTTCTAAATAGTAAGGGTCATGATGGCAGCAAGAGGGTTCGGGAAGCGGGAGAGGATGCGATCTGAATGAAGTGGCACAAATAGGAGGCATTGCTAAGGTTGTATGAGGTAACAGAGACAGCAATGGTCTGATCTGGAGCAGATGACCCAGACTGGGAGAATTGTGGGGACTGGAGGGGCTTTCACAGGGAGGGAGGAGCATAGAGCCACAGGAGGTTACAGAAATGGGGAGAGCTGTCGGGCCTACAGGAGTTCACGGAGATGGGGAGGTTGGGAGGAATGGAGCAGTTTACAGGGATAAGGATGTTGGCAGGATGGGGTGTTTTACACAGACAGGAATGTTTCAGGTGAATGGAGCTGAATACAGAGATAAAGTGGGTGGTACAGATTGGAAAAACAAATAGACGAATGGAGGGTAGTCGTGACTGAAGATGTTTATAGACACAGGAAGGCTTAGGTTCTGCAGGTTATTTAGATAAAGGGGGTGTGGAATCAGACAGATTCTCCAAGTGATAAAGACAGCAATTTTGGTTGGAGACAGTTTCACAGATGAGGGAGCATTAGTAACCTCCTCCAGTTTGGTCAGAGTGGGAAGGGTTGTAGGGGAGGGTGATGTTTACACATGGAAGAGCTGGAGAAGATTGTGGAAATGAGTAGATGGATGGAGACACTGGAGGAGCTTACATTGACAGGGTGGGTGCTGGCAATGAAAAGATATCACATAGAGAGTGGGTCTTGTAGGAACTGTATTGAAAGAGTCACAGACATTGGAATGACTTCTGCAGATTGGGAGTATTACAGGGAATGAGAGGATTGTAGGGTCTCCACAGATTGATCGTGTCTTTAAGAATATGTAGATACGGAAATCTTAAACCCAATGTATGCAGTCTTCATTTCAAGACCAGAGCCTTATTATCTCTCATCAGCCAAGGATCCCTAACCCTGCCAGCTTTTCCCTTTACCCCAATGGGGCATACTGGTCCTGGATTCTTGAGATCACACTTTGAAAAGCCTCCCATTTGCCAGTTGTTCCTTTTCCCTCAAACAGACTCACCCAATCGATTAGAATCATAATGTGGAGGTGCCAGTGTTGGACTGGGGGTGGACAAAGTTAAAAATCACCCGACACTCGGTTCCACTCCAACCGGTTTATTTGAAAGCACTAGCTTTCAGAGCACTGCTTCTTCGTCAGGTGGTTGTGGAGCACAATCCTAAGGTACAGAATTTATAGCAACAGGATGGCAGTATCATGGAATAGAATATCAAACAAATTTAGTTTAAGCCTTCCATCTGTTACAGTGATCACCAGCGCTTCCAAAGCGAGTTGGATTATAACTGGGCATTGTGCAATTTTAATTTCACAGCATTGACGCTGGCCAGATCCTGCAGAATGGCCCCAAACCTGGCCCTGTTCCAGTTTTCCTCTTCAATCTGTGGAACTGCTGATCTTTCTCCATAACTATGTTAAAACGAAGACAGTTGTGGGCACTGGACCCAAAGTGCTCTCTGAATGACAGTTCAGTCACTTGCCCAACCTCGTTTTCTGAGGGAAGGTCCAGTGCTGCACCTGCCTGAGTAGAGTAGGGCCCTCTGCTTATTGATTTAGGAACCTTCCTTGGACACATTTGAAAAATTGCTCTCTGTCCAGGTCTTCTTATACTCGAGGTGGTCCAGTCAATACAGGGAATATTAAAATCTCCAGCCTGCACTCCTCTATTATTCCTATAGTTATCTGCAATCTCTCTACACAGCTGCTCCTCTGGTATCTGTTGGGTCTACAACAGTCTACAATACAGTCCCAACAAAGTGACTGGCCCCCTTCTTCTTTCTAACTTCTAATCATGTGGAATTTTAAATGAATATATGTTTTAAAAATTGGAATTAACAATCCATAAATAAGTATTGATAAAAATCCAAACACTTGACCTTCAGAGAAAGACAACAGTTCACTCTCATGTGGTTTGCACGACATACCCACAGCAAAGTGTTTGCCTCTCAATGACCCTGTGAAATGGGCGAGCCAGCTGCTTAGTTCAAGGGCGGCAAGGGATGGGCAATAAGGGCTGGTCAGCCAGAGACACCCACATCCCATACCTGATTTTAAAAAAAAATCCATTCAGATTGTTCCCAGCACAGTTCCAGTGGAACAATGTCCTGGCCAATCACGTTGGTAGATTTATGGACAGGGCTTTAAACTGACAGAGAGGATGCAGGGACAGGCTTCAGGTGAAAGGAGCTTTCCAAATCCAAAGAGAAAACGTGAAGCATCAGAGCAGCGTGGGAATGTGACTGAAGACAACAGGAAGGAACAGGATGGGACAAAGTTTAACTAAAACTGTACATCAGCCAATCCATTTGTGACAGGAAATTGTGGGAACGAGTAAATTATGTTTTTTACTAATGGACAAAGTCTCTACAACAAGGTAGATGGATTTGTGACACAGAGATAAAAGAGATTTAGACACCAGAGAGATGTGGTTACAGGGCGAACAAAAGGTGGAACATAAATATTCAATGGTTCACACCTTGTGCAACGTCAGGCAAAATGGACGACGCTAACAATAGTGGGTTAGAAAGGTATTACAGAGAAAGCATTTGGCATCAGATCATGAAGTAGAGTCAGTCTGAATGTAAATTCTGGTTCCGACTTGCCAAGGACACAAGCAGCAGAACAGTTTTAGACCACCCACCGAACAGCATTTCATAGCTCGTCACTGCATTAAATAGGAATTCATTGGAATTTTTAATACAGGCATGGTGAACATTTAGTGAAACATCAATATTCGCAAAGTCTGAGACAATCACACTGACAACAGTGATATTGGAAGAGGAGTTCAGAGAATTTTTTTCAGTGTTTTTTAGAATAACACATTGTGCAACTGGCGAGGGACGTAACTGTCTCAGAGAGAGTGTTGTGTGATAAAACATAGTGAATGAGTAATATCACCTGGAGAGATCCTCTGGGAAATTGTGATAAAGTGCAGTTTAAAGAACTATAAAGTTTTAAAGTGAAACACAGAAAGGGCAACGAGAAACAGAAATATCCAATGACATGAGTTGGAGAGGAGAACTGACCAAGATAAACAGGCTAAACAGACTGAAACATGTGCCTGTAAATGAACAGTGGAAAACATTTGAAGGAGCAGTGTAAAATACTCAACAAAAGACATTCTACTGAAGCAGATAAAAACTCAGCAAGAAATCCCCACCAGTCCCTCACTCAGGACAAAATGCATCATATTAGATTATGAGGCTGAGAAGATCACCACAAAGTACTTAAAATACTGAAGTGAGGGAGAGTTTTAGAGTAAGTTTTAAAGGGATTGCAATGGGTCTGCTAGCAGGAGGAGGGCAATGGGAAGGGGAATCGTTGTCAAGGTTTATTGACACGATACGAACATGGAGAGGTGAAGGTGCTGGAGGTGGGGAGAGTGTTACAGAGAGTGGTCAGGGCCTGGATGGTGTTACAAAGTCAGTACGGATTGCTGCAGCTGGAGGGGTTTGCAGAGGTAGGGAGGGACATATGGATTTTTATTTATTCATTCATGGGATGTGGGTGTCACTGCCTGGACTAACATTCTTTGACCCTACTGCTAATTACCCAGAGATTGTTGGGTCCTGGTGGCTAAATATAATACTTTGCTGGACACAGGCGAAGTGCTGAATGACTGGAGGATTGCTAATGTGGTTCCTTTGTTCAAGAAGGGCAGCAGGGGTAGGCCAGGTAATTACAGAGCAGATAGTCTGACAGCAGGAGGAAGGAAATTATTGGAAACAATTGTGAGGATGGATCAACACTTGCAAAGGTAAGGATCAACTCGGTTTAGTTATCACGGATTTGGCAGAGGGAGATACTGTCTGAGGAATTCAGTTCAGTTCTTTTTGAAATGGTGCTAATGTATATTGATGAAGGCAGTGCAGATGATGTGGTTTACATGGACTTGAATAAGTCCTTAAACAAGATCCAACATGGAAGGCTGGTCCAAAAGGACTGGGTTCCAAGGCTAGTTGGCAAATTGGATGCAAAATTGGTGGATAGAATATTTTCACCAGCGGGTGTACCACAGAGATCTGTGCAGGAATCATTGAACATTAATAACTCGGGTGTGAAAGCAGAAGGTATCATTAGTCGGTTTGCAGATGACATGAAAGGTGAGGGTGTTGTTCACAGTGAGGAGGATGGTCTCTGTCTGCAGTCCGATGTCGATCGGATGATAATCTAAGCAGAGTTTAGTTCTGATTGAAATGAGGTAATACTCTGTGGGAGGTACGATAAGCGAAGTACAGATATAATAAACGGTAGGTCATTGCGGAGTACTGAGGAATACAGGGATCATGGTGGACAAGTCCATAGATCCCTGAAGGTGTCAGCACAGGGAGACAGGTTGGGAAAGGCACCTCAACTTGGAGCGAGAGAGGGACCCATATCCTGGTGGGGTGAATTGCTAGAGCTGCTTGAGAGGATGTAACCCAGTCTGGCAGGGTGTTGGACCTTAAATAAACGTAAGGCCAGTAAGAAGATTGAGGCTGGTACACGAGATAAAGACAGCAATTTCAGTGGACAAGGCAGGCAAGAACATAGCAGGGAATGGGGGAAAACTGATGATTAAACTGCATTTATTTCATTGCAAGAGGCCAGACAGCTAAGGAAGATGAACTCAAGGCATGGATTGGAACATGGGACTGAGAAATTATAGTTATTACAGAAACAAAGCTGAGGGAGGGGCAGGACTGGCAATTCATTGTTTCAAGGTAGAGATGCTACAGGAAGGTGAGGCAAGAGAGGACGTGTGGTAGGGGGTTTTCATTGCATGAATCATCCCAGCAGTACTTAGAGAGGATATTCCTGTGGGATCGCCCAGTGATGCTATGTTAGTGGAACAGAGAAATAAGAATGGGTCATCACTCTGACACGATCGGACTGCTGACCCCGAATAATCTGCGGCAGACTGAGGAACAAATATGTCGGGACATCTTAAATATCAACCATAATAATAGGGCTGTTATGGTACGTTTTTTGAACTTTTGAAACCTAGACTGGGACTGTCAGTGTTCAGTGTGTAAGGGAGGAATTTAGTAATTGTGTTCCAGAAAACTCCCAATCAATATGTAAATGGCCTGAAAAGAGAAACGGGCCAAACTTGACCTCCACTTGGGAATTAAGGTCGGGAAAGGGACTGAGATGTGAGTGGGAAAGCATTTTGCCAAAATGACCACAGTTCTAGAAGTTTGAAAACAGCTTTGGAAAAGGACAGGCCTGGTCCACAAGTGCAAGTTATAAAATGAAGCCTGACCAATCTTGATCATATTAGCCAGGAACTTTCAAAATGTGATTGGGGAAGGGAATTATTTACAGGGAAAGGAATGTTTGGCAAGTGAGAATATTTTAAAAGTGAGATAAACTGATCGATCAGCGCCAGCATTTTCCTGTTTGTGTGCAGGTCAATGCTGACAGCATTCGGAAACACTGGCTGTCTATTGAGGTTCTGGTCAAGGAAAAGGGGGCACATGTCAGGTATAGCCAGCTGGATCAAGGGAATCCCTGAGGATATACAGGGGCTGTAGGAATACACTTTGAGTAGAAAACAGAAATGGAGAAAGGCTAAATGAAATAGCCTCAGCAGAGAAGGAAAGGGGAATCCAGAAGTGGTTGTATCAGTAGATTAAGAGTGCATAAGTAACTCAGGACAAAATAGTGTCCATTAAAGATCAATGAGGCCATCGATGTGTGGAACTGCAGGATATTTGCTAAGATCCTAAACAATCTTTTCACTCCAGAACTTACTGTGGAGAAAGACTGCGGAACCCAGGGAACAAGAGTAACATATGAGACCACAATTAGAGTTCTCTGCAATTCCAGTCTCTCTGCTCCAGGAAGGATGTTGTGAAACTTGAAAGGGCTCAGAAAAGATGAACAAGAAATTGCCCGTGTTGTTGCTGAATAAGCTGGGGTTACTGTCACTGGAGAATCGGAGACTGAGGGATGACCTTACAGAGGTTTGTATGAACATGAGGGGCATGGATAGGGTAAGCATTCAAGGCCTTTTCCCAGAAGTTGGGGAGTCCAAAACTAGAGGGCATAAGTTTAAGGTTATAGGTGAATGGCTTACAGAGGGACTGAAGGGACAGCTTCTTCACACACATGGAATGTGTATGGAATGAGCTGAGAGAGAAAGTAATGGAGACTGATACAATTACAACAATTACAACATTTAAAAGGTATCTGGATGGACATCTGAATAGTAATGGTGTAGACGTATATGGGCCAAATGCTGGAAAAGGGAATGGATTTATTTCGATCTTCTGGTAAGCCTGGACGAGTTGGAGACCGAAGGGTCTGTTTCTATGCTGTACATCTCTATGACTTGAAAAGAGTGCATGTTATAAAAGAGGTGGTGCTGGAGGTTTTAAAACACAAAGCTATGGCAAGTCCCAGAACCTGATTAAGTGTATCACAGGACACTGTGGGATGCTAGGGAAGAAATTGTGGAGGCCCTAGCAAAGGTATGTGTACTACTGACAGCCATGTGTGATGGGCTGGCAGGCTGGAGGGTGGCATCATGGACAGTGAAGGAGGTTTTCTGAGATTACAAAGGGATCTTGAAGTGAGTGAATGGGCTGAAAAACTAGAGATGGAATGCAATCGGAGTAAATACAAGGTAATGCATTTCGTAAAACAAAAAAGGGTAGAGCTTATACAATTAATGTTAAGGCTTCAGTTAGTGTTTTAGAGCAGAGGGACCTCCGGGTTCAGGTACATAATTCTTGATGCTTGCATCACAGGATGGATAAGACAGTGCTTGGCAAGCCTGACTATGGCTCAGTCCATTGAGTGTAGGATTTGGGACGTCATGTTGCAATTGCACAGACATTTGTGAGGCCTGTTCTGCAATACTCTGTCCAGTTCTGGTCGCCCAGTTAACAGGGAGGATATTATTAATCTGAAGGGCATTCAGAAGAGATTTACCAGGATATTGCTTGGTATGGAAGGCTTGAGTTCGGAAAAATGGCTGGATAGGCTGAGTCTTTTTTCACTGGAGCCTGGGGGTTGAGACATGATGCTATAAAGATTTATGAAAAAAAAATGAGGTATATAGATCAATGTAATGGTAGTTGCCTTTTCCTCAGGATGGGGGAGTCTCAAGAGGAGGGGCCACATTTTTAAGGTTAGAGGAGAGAGATGTTCAAAAAAAAAAGATATGGGGCAATTTGCTACACAGAGGGTGGTTTGAGTGTGGAATGAACTTCCTGAGAAAGGGGTTGATGTGGGTACAATTACAACATTTAAAAGATATTTGGATAAACAGGTGACTAGGGAAGGGTTGGAGTGATATGGGCCAGCAACAGGCAGCTGGGAAGAGTTTAGTTTCAGATTATGGTGGGTATCAACTGAAGGGTCAGTTTCCATGCTGTTTGGCTCTATGACAAGAATATGGTTTGATTCCATTATTGAAGAAAGGATCAGGGCTGGGTCCACTGATGTGCATCATCAACATAAATGATTTGGTTGAAAATATAGGAGTGATTGTGCGAAAGTTTGTTGATGATCAAATGAATGGTGTCGTGGGCAGTAAATACGGTTATCAAAGGGGATACTGACCAACTGGGCCAGTGGACCAAGGAATGAAAGATGGAGATTAATTCAGGTGTTGGATTTTGTTAAGACAAACCAGGGAGGACTAACACAGTTAATGGAAGGGCTCTGGCCAGGGTTGTTGAACAGAGAGAGAGAGAGAGAGAGAGAAAGACCAGGGGGTGCTAGTTACATTATTCCTCGGAAGTGGCATACCAGGTGGACAGGGTGGGGAAAGCGACATTTGGCACATTTGCCGACATTGGCCAGCGCTTTGTTAAATACATTGGAGATATTTGTAACATTGACCTAAATATTTCCCTTGGGCAGAGGAGGCCACGGGGTGACCCTAAGAATGGTGAATAACCAACAGTAGGTGAGTCCAAAACTAGAGGGTATAAACAGGAGGTGAGAGAGCAAGGATTTAAAGAGGGAGCGAAGGGGGAACATTATCCACAGAGGATGGTGCATGGACGGAACAGACTGCCTCAGGCACAAGGGAGAAACAAGAACAATTACAGCATGGAAAAGACATTTGGGCAGGTACATGGAGAGGAGAAGGTTTGAAGAGATAAGGGCCAAATGCAGGCAAATGAGACTCATTCAGTTTAGGTAACATGGGCAGCATTGAGGAGTTGGACCACAAGTTCTGTTTCGGTGCTGTATCACTCTGTATCCAGCTAAAGAGGATTAGTTTACCAAAATAAGGCATGTTATAGACACTGAAGCAAGTTACAGCGATAGGGATGGTAGTCTGGAATGCAGTACATTTCAAATATGTGGAGGGACTATCGGGCAGGGAGGAGGTTACAGGGGCAGGGACTATTTTAGGAGTTAAAAATGACTGAAGACACTGGTCCACAAGTCAGGCCACAGGTAGTGTTGCAGAGTAGTGAGTCTTAGTACAGTGTTGGAGGGAGAACACAGAACAGAAAGATCCCAGGCAGCATTCACAACCTCTCGTCGGAGGCCTACTCTCCCCTCTGTTGTACTGATGCTCGCTAAGACAGCACAGGACTGGATTGATAACTATGAACTCCCGATGCTGTCTCAGTGCAACATAAGTTAAAGTAGATGTGGTGATTGAGCATGGGGTGTGTCTATACTGTGCTCCCCATCCAGCACTGTATCTATGTCATGTCTTGTTAGCGATGTTTGGAGCCCTCTCATTGCTCTCTGCTCTGTGCACTGTGAGTGATCTTACCTCACTGCAAGATTTATTGAAGGCTCCAGATCTCCCTTCCCTTTGTCTCTCTGGCTGACTAACCATCTTCAATGAGGTGATGGATGAGACACACAACAGTTGGGAAGTCTATTGAGTCAGCAACTTCCTGAGTACCTACAGGAGACAGAGAAATAGACAGAATGGGAAATTAGACTGATGCAGTGATGGTTACACAAGGAGAATGGAAATGAGCCCCAGAGATATCTGGAAAATCCCAAACTCCATCCCTGGACTGTGCTGTTGCGTCTCTCTGGAGTGGAGAATTCTGTTGGCTCAGGATCTGGAGTAGCTGCAAGAGTGAGAGACACTGACAGAGGCAGCAATTAGACCCACACAGTGAGGGATACCACATGGAGAGAGACTGAGTGATATCACCAGAGTGCTGGAAGGCTTCAGGATCACACAATCATGTTGGAAGAATGGGTTTAGCTTCATGTATCAGTGCTCTGGGATGAGCAACCAGTGAGCAGGTGAAGTGATGGCCTAGTAACATTATTGTTAGGGCATTTGTCCAAAACCACAGCTAATGTTCAGGGGCGGCAGGTTTGAATCCCATCATAAGATATGGTGGAATTTAAAATCAATAATTTTAAAAATAGCAATTAACAATCCATAAACAAATATGAAACCATTGCTGAAGTACAAAAATCACAATCCCTTGGATTAGATTCCCTGCAGTGTGGAAACAGGCGATTTGACCTAACCAGTCCATGCCATCCCACCAAAGAGTAACCCACTCAGACCCATCTCCCTCGACCTAATACACCTAACATTATGGGCAATTTACCATAGCCAATTCACCTGACCTGCACGTCTTTGGACTGTGGGAGAAAACGGCAGTATCCAGAGGCAATTCACGTAGACACGGGGAGAATGTGCAAACGCCACACAGTCGCCCACGACTGGAATTGAACCTGGGACGCTCGTGTTGTGAGGCAGGAGTGCTAATAACTGAGCCACTGTGCCGCCCACTTTCCTCTCGACAACGAGATCTGATCATCCTCACGTGGTCTGCACGACATACCCACAGCAAAGTGTTTGCCTCTCAATGGTCCTCTGAAATGGCCAAGCAAGCTACTCAGCTCACGGGCAGCTAGGGCTGGGCAATAAAGGCTGGTCAGCCAGAGACACCCACATCCCCTACCTGATTTATAAAAAAAATCCAATAGGATGGTCCCACTTGAACCGTGCTGGGACCAGGGTCCTGGCCAATCATATCAGTAGGTCTATGGACAGGGCTTTAAACTGACAGAGAGGATGCAGGGACAGGGTTCAGGTGAAAGGAGCTTTCAAAATCCAAAGAGAAAAGGTGAAGCATCGGAACAGTATGGGGATGTGGCTGAAGGCAATCAGAAAGGAACAGGATGGGACAGAGTTTAACTAAAACTGTACATCAGTGAATAGGTTTGTGACAGGAAATTGTGGGAAAGAGTAAATTATGTTTTTGTTTTGAATGGACGAAGTCTTATCAGTAAGGCAGATGGATTTGTGACACTGAGATAAAAGAGGTTTAGACACCAGAGAGACATGGTTACAGACTGAACAAAAAGTGGATATAAATATTCAATGGTTCACAACCTTGCAGAAACTCAAGCAAAATGGGCAACGCTATCAGTAATGGATAACAAAGGCATTACAGAGAAATCATTTGACCTCAGATCATGAAGTAGAGTCAGTCTGAATGTAAATTCTGGCTACTACTTGCTAATGACACAAGCAGCAGAACAGTTTTAGCCACCGAACAGCATTCCGTTGCTCATCACTGCATTACACAGGAACTCAGTGGAATTTTTTTAACAAACACATTGTGATAATTTTGGGAAACATCAAGATTCACAAAATGTGGGACAGTCACACTGGCAAGAGTGATATTGGAAGAGGAGTTCAGAGAATTAGTTTTCAGTGTTTCTTTGAATAACAAATTGTGCAACTGACTAGGGACATAACTATCTCAGAGCGACCATTGTGTGATGAAACTTAGTGAATGAGTAATGTCACCTGGAGAGATCCTCAGGGAAATTGTGATAAAGTGCAGTTTAAAGAAATATAAAGTTTTAAAGTGAATCACAGTAAGGACAAACTACAACTAGAAACAAAAATAAACAATAACATGAGTTTGAGAGGAGAACTGAGCAAGGTAAATTGGCTAAACAGACTGAAATATGTGTCTGTCAATGAACAGTGGAAAACATTTGAAGGAGCAGTGTAAAACACTCAACAAAAGGACATTCCATTGAAACAGACAAATCCTCAGCAAGAAATCCCCATCAGTCCCTCACTCAAGTAAAAAGGATCATATTAGATTATCGGGCTTAGAGGATCACCAAAAAGTAATTAAAATCCTGAAGTGAGAGAATGTTTTAGGAGTAAGTGTTAAAGGGATTTCAAAGGGTCTGCTCGCAGGAGGAGGTCAGATGGAAGAGGGAATAATTGTCAAGGTTTTATGTCACAAAAGGAACCGGGAGAGCTGAAGGTGCTGGAGGTGGGGAGAGTGTTACAGAGAGGGGTCAGGGTCTGAACGGTGTTACAAAGCCAGTACGGATTGCAGCAGCTGGAGGGGTTTGCAGAGGAAGGGAGGGACTATGTATTTTTATTTCTTCGTTCATGGGATGAGGATGTCACTGATTGGACCAACATTCTTTGCCCCATTGCTAATTACCCAGAGTATCGCACTGAGTCAGCCATGTTGCAGTCGGTCTGGTGTCACGTGCAGGCCAGACCAGGTTAGAATGTCAGATGTTCTTCTCTAAAGGATGTAAGTGAACCAGATGAGTACTTCCTACTGGTCAACAATGCTTTTATGGTGGCCTTACCAATGTCCTGTACAACCACAACATGACATCCCAACTTCTACTCTCAATGCTCTGCCCAAAGAAGGTAACCATCCCAAACGCCTGCTTCATCAACCTGTCTACCTGTGACACCACTTACAAGGAACTGTCTACCTGCATCCCTGGGTCTCTGACTGACAACACTACCCAGGGCCCGAACATTAACCGTACAAGTCCCACCCTGGTTTGTTTCACCAAAATGGAACACCTCACATTTATCTAATTAAACTCCATCTGCTATTCTTCAGCCCAATATCCCAGTGTACTATTCGTCCTGTTGTATCATAGATAATAACTTTCTTCACTGTCCACTTTACCAATAATTTCAGTGTCACTCAAAAAACTTACCAACCACAAAACCAATATTCCCATCCAAACCATTTATCCAAATGACAAACAACAGGGGACCCACTCCATCGCTGGTCACATGTCTCCAGTCAGAAAAACAACATGTCTCCCATCACCCTCTGTCTCCTGCCATCAAGCCCAATTTTGTATCCAGTGGACTAGCTCCTCCTGAATGCCATATCCTTTTACATTGATCTGAGCTTATTACCCAGTTTACCAGACAGAACTAGAACACAGAACAGTACAGCACAAGACCCTTCGGCCATGATGCCATGCCAATCTTTTATTTGACTGTAAGATCAAACTAACTTATATACCCTTCATTTTGCTATCATCCATGTGCCTATCCAAGAGTCTGTTAAAATATCACGTTCCATCCACCCACCCTCCACTCTCTGTGTAAAGAACCTACATCTGAATTATGCCCCCTTGTACCATGTATGCCATGGGATAAAGAGGTCTCTCACTCTTCACTCTATCTTTGCCTCACACCATCTTGTTCACCTCTACCAAATCACACCTAACCCTTCTTCCAATGAGAAAAGCCTTAGCTCCCTCAACCTTTCTCCATAAGACATGCTCTCCAGTCCAGGTAGCATCCTGGTAACTCTCCTCTTTACCCTCACTAAAGCTTCCACATCCTTCCTGTAATGAAGGGATCAAAACTGAACACAATATTCTAATTGGGATTGAAACAGGGCTCTATAGAGCTGCAGCATAACCTCATGGCTTTAAAACTCAATCCCCCAGCTAATGAAAGCCAATACAACATATTCTTTCTGAACGACACTATCAGCTTAGTGGCAAATTTGATGGATCTCTGGTCATGAAATCCAAGATCCATCTGTTCCTCCACACTATTCAGTATTCTGCCTTTACCCCTGTATTCTGCATTCAAGTCTCACCTTCCAAAATGCATCACTTCACACTTTTCCTCATTTGACTTCATCTGCCACTTCACAGCCCAGCTCTACATCCTGTCAATGTCCCATTGCAACCTCCAGCGGACATCCACACTATTCACCACTCCACTAACCTTCGTGTCATTATCAAACTTACTTACCCACTCTTCCACTCACACATCCAAGTCATTCATAAAATCACAAAGAGCAGAAACGTTTTGACCTCTCCCTGCAGCAAACCACTGGTCACTGAGCTCCAGGCTGAATGATTTCCATCTGTCATCACCCTCTGTCTTCTATGGGCCAGGAATTCTCTATCCAGACAGGCAGGTTTCCCTGTATCCCATGCTCTGTACTTTCTCAATGAGCCATAAATGTGTTTTGTCACATTCTCAAAGGATTCAATAAGATTTGTGAGGCATGACCTGTCCCTTACAAAGCCACGATGACCTTCTCGAATCAAACTATGGTTTTCCAAGGAATCATAAATCTTGTGTCTCAGAGTCCTCTCCAATAGTCTGCACATCACAGACAGAAGACTGACAGGTCTGTGATTCCCAGGATTATCTCTATTCCCTTTCTTGAACAACGCATGGCTGATTCACCTAACCTGCACATCTTTGGGCTGTGGGTGGAAACCGGAGCACCTGTCGGAAACCCACACAGACATGGGGAGAATGTGCAAACTCCACGCAGACAGTTGCCTGGGGCTGGAATTGAAATCGCGTCCCTAGTGCTATGAGGCAGCAGTGCTAACCACTGAGCCACCGTTCTGCCCCATGTAACTCTCTAGAGCCCTGCTTCTGATCCTTGGTTCCTCAAACTTAAGTTAGCTTCCTTCTTCCTCTTGACTAGATTTCTAAATCCCTTGGAACCTTGTCAAATGCTTTCCTGAAGTTCATGTAGTCAACGCTGAGTGCTCTGCCTTCATCTATCTCTTGGTCAACTACTCGAAGAGTCAATCCGGTTTGTGAAACACAGTTTCCCACTCACAAAGCCATGCTGGCTATCTCTAATCAGCCCTTGCCTTTCCAAATATATGTAGCTCCTTTCTCTCAGAATCTCCGCCAACAACTTCCCCATCACTGGGCTCACGGGGCTGTAATTTCCTAGCTTTTCCCTGCAGACCTTAAGTGATGGAATAGCATTAGCCACCCTCCAGTCTTCCAGTAACTCATTGTGTTTGTTGATAATAGAAGTATCTCTGTTAGGGACATTGCAGACTCTTCCCGAGCTTCCCATAATATTCAAGGATAGACCTAACGAGCTGCTAAGGATTGATCTACCTTTATTTGTTTTAAGATTCCAGCACTTTCTCTTCTCTGTTGAGGATTATTTCCAAGACATCACTATTTATTTCCCCAAGTTCCCGAGCTTCCATGTCTTTCTCCACAGTAAATTCTGACAACACTATTTTGTCTAATATCTCACCCACCTCCTGACAGTTAAGGTGCCCTATTCTCTACCAAGTTACTCTTTAGCCCTTAGTGAAACTTGTGTAAAAGTTTCTGAAAATTCAAATAAACCGTATCCTCGGTACAACCACTCCTACACCCGTATCTATTCTGCCATTTATATTCTCATCAATAAAAAGAAAATCCAACAGGCTCAAAAACACATTTTCTTTTTATTAAAAACGTTTCTAAGGGTCCAGTTGTTGTTCATTGACATATCCTTTCAAACATATTTCAGCTCCCGACCTACTCTGTTAGGGACATTGCAGACTCTTCCCGAGCTTCCCATAATATTCAAGGATAGACCTAACGAGCTGCTAAGGATTGATCTACCTTTATTTGTTTTAAGATTCCAGCACGGTGGCACAGTGGTTAGCACTGCTGCCTCGCAGCGCCAGAGACCCGGGTTCAATTCCCGCCTCAGGCGACTGACTGTGTGGAGTTTGCACATTCTCCCTGTGTCTGCGTGGGTTTCCTCCGGGTGCTCCGGTTTCCTCCCACAGTCCAAAGATGTGCAGGTCAGGTGAATTGGCCATGCTAAATTGCCCGTAGTGTTAGGTAAGGGGTAGATGTAGATGTAGATGTAGGGGTATGGTTGGGTTACGCTTCGGCGGGGCGGTGTGGACTTGTTGGGCCGAAGGGCCTGTTTCCACGCTGTAAGTAATCTAATCTAATCTAATCTACTATCAGGCTAACTCTGTTTGGTTTCAGACTGGCAGCAGAAAGGGTTATGGGAGTTTGTGTTTATCAATCTGAAAAAAGGTGGCTCACAGGGTCAGCAGGTAATAGGGGTTTTGGAAATAGGGAGGGTCATAGGGACTGAAGGACATTATGGAGATAGGGAGTGATGTGGGGACTGTATGAGATTATGGACACAGAGAGTGCAGTGGTGACTGAAGAACATTATGGAGATAGGGAGTGATGTGGGGCCTGAAAGGGGCCAAAGGGATCTGCAGGGCTGTTGGGCCTGAAGGAGGTTGCACAGATCAGGAGGATCATGGGGATTGAAGGAGGTTACTCTGAACGGGAGGGTCGTTGGGTCTGGATGAGATTATGGAGATAGGGAGGGTCGTGGGGCATTTTGGAGGTTATGGAGTTAGGGAGGTTTGTGGGGAATGATTCAGGTTATATAGATAGGAAGAGTCGTGGGGACTGAAGGAGTTTATGGAGATAGGGAGGGCTGTGGGGACTGAAGGAGGTTATATAGAGAGTAAGTTTATAGAGAAGCACAGGAAAGAAGAGCAGGTATCGGCCATTTGACCACAGAGTCGGTCCCACCATTCAATATGATCACATCTGATCATTTAACCCAGTACAGTATTCCTGCTTTCACACCTTACTCTGATATTATAGTGACTACTGGCATTTAGTGATACAGCGGGCTGTAGTAACTGGGATGGGGGTGTGTGTGTGGGGGCGGGGTGTCTTACAGAGATAGGGAGGGTTGTGGAAGCTGGGGCAGGTGACAGATACAGGGTGGGTTTTAGGAATGGGAGGACTTTACAGGGATTTGGAGGAATGCAGTGATGGGACGTGATAACAATCACAGGGAGGTTTTTGGGAGCTCGATCTGAGACGGGTAGAGCTGAGAACAGAAGTGAGTCAAACAGGGACAAGGTAGGATTAATAAATAAAGCTGCATTTATTTCAATGCAAGGGGCCTAACAGGGAAGGCAGATTAACTCAGGGCATGGTTAGGAACATGGGACTGGGATCTCATAGCAATTACAGAAACATGGCTCAGGGATGGGCAGGACTGGCAGCTTAATGTTCCAGGATACAAATGCTACAGGAAGGATAGAAAGGGAGGCAAGAGAGAAGGGGAGTGGCATTTTTGATAAGGGATAGCATTACAGCTGTGCCGAGGGAGGATATTCCCGGAAATACATCCAGGGAAGTTATTTGGGTGGAACTGAGAAATAAGAAAGGGATGATCACCTTACTAGGATTGTATTACAGACCAGTAAGGCAGCCTTCGTATGGAGCCGCAGAAAATGGGGGAGATACTAAATGAATATTTTGCATCAGTATTTACTGTGGAAAAGCATATGTAAGATATAGACTGTAGGGAAATAGATGGTGACATCTTGCAAAACGTCCAGATTACACAGGAGGAAGTGCTGGATGTCTTGAAACGGTTAAAGGTGAATAAATCCCCAGGACATGATCAGGTGTACCCTAGAACTCTGTGGGAAGCTAGAGAAGTGATTGCTGGGCCTCTTGCTGAGATATTTGTATCATCGATAGTCACAGGTGAGATGCTGAAGACTGGAGGTTGGCAAACGTGTTGCCACTGTTTAAGAAGGGTGGTAAGGACAAGCCAGGGAACTATGACCGGTGAGCCTGACCTCGGCGGTGGGCAAGTTGTTGGAGGGAATCCTGAGGGACAAAATGCACATGTATTTGGAAAGGCAAGGACTGATTAGGAATAGTCGACATGGATTTGTGCGTGGGAAAACATGTCTCACAAACTTGATTGAATTTTTTTGAAGAAGTAACAAAGAAGATTGAGGAGGGCAGTGTGATAGATGTGATCTATATGGACTTCAGTGAGGCATTCAACAAGGTTGCCCATGGGACACTGATTAGCAAGATTAGATCTCATGGAATACAGGGAGAACTAGCCATTTGGATACAGAACTGGCTAAAAGGTAGAAGACAGAGGGTGGTGGTGGAGGGTTGTTTTTCAGTCTGGAGGCCTGTGACCAATGGAATGCCACAAGGATCGGTGCTGGGCCCTCTACGTTTTGCCATTTACATAAATGATTTGGATGTGAGCATAAGAGGTAAAGTTAGTAAGTTTACAGATGACACGAAAATTGGAGGTGTAGTGGACAGCGAAGAGGGTTACAACAGGATCTGGACCAGATGGGCCAATGGGCTAACTGGCAGATGGAGTTTAATTCAGATCAATGCGATGTGCTGCATTTTAGGTTAGCAAATCTTAGCAGGACTTATACACATAATGGTAAGGTCTTAGGGAGTGTTGCAGACCAACGAGACCTTGGAGTGCAAGTTCATAGCTCCTTGAAAGTAGAGTCGCAGGTAGATAGGATAGTGAAGGCGGCATTTGGTATGCTTTCCTTAATTGGTCAGCGTATTGAGTACAGGAGTTGTGAGGTCCTGTTGCGGCTGTACAGGACATTGGTTTGGCCACTGTTTGAATATTCTGTGCAATTCCGGTCTCCTTCCTATTGGAAGAATTGTTGTGAAAATTGAAAGGGTTCAGAAAAGCTTTACAAGGATGTTGCTAGGATTGGAGGATTTGAGCTACAGGGAGAGGCTGAACAGGCTGGGGCGGTTTTCCCTGGAGCTTCGGAGGCTGAGGGGTGACCTTACAGAGGTTTACAAAATTATGAGGGGCATGGATAGGATAAATAGACAAAGTATTTTCCCTGGGGTCAGGGAGTCCAGAACTAGAGGGCATAGGTTTAGGGTGAGAGGGGAAAGATAAAAAAGAGACCTAAGGAGCAACTTTTTCACGCAGAGGGTGGTACATGTATGGAACGAGCTGCTAAAGGTTTGGTGGAGGATGGTACAATTGCAACATTTAAGAGGCATTTGGATGGGTATATGAATGGGAAGGGTTTGGAGGAATATGGGCCGGGTGCTGGCAGGTGGGACTAGATTGGGTTGGGATATCTGGTTGGCATGGACGGGTTGGACCGAAGGGTCTGTTTCCGTGCTGTACATCACTATGACTCTATCACTCATAGAGGTTATAGAAATAAACTGTGTGGTCACGTCTGGAGGAGATTAAAGGTATAAAGGTTTGAAGTTACTGAAGGAAATTACATCAATGGGGACCAGCAGAGTTTACAGAGACTGAGTGTGTTTTAGAGACAGGAAGAGTTCATAGTCATCATTAGAAATGCAGAAACTAATTGATGAGAGAAGCAGGGTCACTCTGCTTTGTGCCCAGAGACAAGGAGGAGTCTAACAGCTGGAGGAGGTTACTAAGGTACAGAGCTTTTTTGTTGTCGTGACGGATAGGTTACAGAGATCATGAAGGTTGTAGGAGTTCAAAAAAGACACAAAGACAGGGAGGTTTTTCAGGTCTGGAAAGGACTACACTGACCAGGATGGGTTAAGGAACTGAAGGGTTGTTTTCCTTCAGTTAAGGAGAGATGTGACAGAACCCGAGATGACAGGCAAAGGTAGAAACTTGGAGAGTTTTACTGATATGAGGAGCTTACAGGGATAAGCAGGATTGTAGGGGCTGATAGAGATGGGGAAGTGGTGTCTATGAAACAGACAGTGGAGAAACTGACAGACATTGGGAGGGTTCTGTTGAACAATGAATTTACAGACAAGATGGTGATAATGAAGCCTGAGAATGTTCTCATGTTCATTGCCCAGCATTGTTCCTACATCATACCCTCAGGATCTGAATTAAAGTCCACTAACTCCTCCCTGTGCTGTTTACTGTGAGTGATCTTACCGGCTGCAGGATTTACTGAAGGCTCCAGATCTCACTCTCCATCGCTCTCTGGCTGACCAACTGTCTTCAATGTGGTGATGGACGATTCAGGAATTGGGAATTCTGCTGGGTCAGGGACATCAGGAAGACCTACAGAAGACAGAGAAGTAGACAGAATGGGAAATTAGACTAATGCAATGAAGGTTACACATGGAGAATGGCACTGAGTCCCACAGAGATCTGGACATTCCCAGTCTCCATCCATGGCCTGTGCAGTTGCTTCCCTCTGGAGTGGAGAATGCTGTTGGCTCAGGATCTGGAGTAACTGCAAGAGTGAGAGACACTGACAGAGGCAGCATTTAGACCCACACAGTGAGGGATACCACATGGAGAGAGACTGAGTGATATCACCAGAGTGCAGGAATGGATCAGGATCACACAATGGTATCATCGGAAGTGGTTCTGACCAGTGAGCACTGCTACCAGTACTCAGGGAGGACTGAGTTATTTTATTGGGATAGGCTCCTCTGGTACCAGGATTATGCAGTGTGCTATAAACGGACACAGATGAGGAGGGGGACAGGTCTGAGGTGAATGGAAATTCCCAAGTCCAAACAGAAAGGTTGAAATATTGGAACACCATGGAGATGTGGATGAAGACCAACAGAAAGAAACAGTAAGGGACTGAGTTTTATTTAGATATGACATTGTCAAACAGATTTGTGACAGGAAATTATTGGTTAAAATAAAGTAAATGCCATTCCCGCCCCTCACAATTCCTCATACACCACAAGTGACATCACTTCCGCCCCTCACATCATCGCTGATGTCACACACTCAGTGACTTCCACCCCCCACCAACGCCACTCACCTGCATTCTGCTGGCACCACCCCCAGGTCCCACTGTCACAATCCCTGCCCCCAGAACCCTGAGGGGAACCCCACCCCTGCTCATGACTCCATCCCCATTCCCCCTAACACCACACCCACTCCAGTTACAGGCTCCGTCGCCTCCCCCAGCTCCACACCTACGCTTGGTCCCAGCTCCCAGTCTTGCCGAGTTTTCACCATTCCCCCTGACCTCCCCCTCACTGAGGACGAATGATCAGTCCTCAGCAAAGGCTGCACCTTTATCCCCCTCCGTCCACACATCAATTAATTTAATACACGCCGTGACGTCAAACACTTCTTCCACCACCTCCGCCTCAGAGCTTACTTTTACAATGAAGACTCCCGCCTATTTCCTGAGGACCCCTTTGCCGGCCTCCAATACACTCCATCCACCTGGATATCCCGCGCTGGCCTATTACCTGCCTTCGATTTCTTCATTTCCAACTTCCACCGAGACATTACCCACCCCAACCTATCTCCCCCCTCCCCCACTCCAACCTCTCACCCTCACAACGTGCAGCCCTCCACTTCCTCTGCTCCAATACCGACATCACCATCAAACCAGCAGATAAAGGGGGTGCAGTGGGAGTCTGGTGCACTGACCTCTACACCGCTGAAGCCATGATGCCAACTCAAAGACACCTCCTCCTACCACCCCCTCTACCATGACCCACCTCCAATCACCAAACCATCATCTCCCAGACCATACAGAACCTCATCACCTCAGGAGGAGATCTCCCACCCACAGCTTCCAACCTCATTGTCCAGGATCCCCCACTGCCCGGTTCTACCTCCTTCCCAAGATCCACAAGCCTGACCACCCTGGCCGACCCACTGTCTCAGCATGCTCCTACCCCACCGAACTCATGTCTGCCTACCTCGACATTGTCCTATCCCCCCCTAGTCCAGGAACTACCCACATTCATTTGAGACACCACTCACACCCTCCACTCCTCCAAGACATCCGTTTCCCTGGCCCCCAACTCTTCATCTTCACAATGGATATCCAATCCCTCTACACCTCGATCCACCATGACCAGGACCTCCAAGCCCTCCGTTTCTTCATCTCCCGATGTCCACAACAGTACCCTTCCACCGACACTCTCATTCGTTTGGCTGAACTTGTCTTCACCCTTAACAATTTCTCCTTCAAATCCACCCACTTCCTCCAGACCAAAGGGGTAGCCATGGGCACACGTATGGGCCCCAGCTCTGCCTGTCTCTTTGTTGACTATGTAGAACAGTCCATCTTCCGTAATTACACCGGCACCACTCCCCACGTCTTCCTCCACAACATTGATGACTGCATTGGCACCACCTCGTGCTCCCTCGAGGAGTTTGAGCAATTCATCAACTTCACCAACATATTCCACCCTGACCTTAAATTTACCTGGACCATCTCAGATACCTCCCTCCCCTTTCTGGACCTCTCCATCCCCATTAATGTCAACTGACTTGACACCGACATTTTTAATAAACCTACCAACTCCCACAGCTACCTAGATTACACATCTTCCCACCCTACCGCCTGCAAAATTCCCAACCCCTATTCCCAATTCCTCCGCCTCTGCCATACCTGCTCCCAGGAGGGCCAGTTCCACCACAGAACACACCAGTGAGCCTCCTTCTTTAGAGATCGGAATTTCCCTTCCCACGTGGTTAAAGATGCCCTCTAACACATCTCATCCACGTCCCGTACCTACGCCCTCAGACCCCACCCCTCCAACCGTAACAAGGACAGAACGCCCCTGGTGCTCACCTTCCACCCTACCAACCTTCGCATAAACCAAATTATCCGCCAGCATTTCCACCACCTCCAAACGGACCCCACCACCACCCTCCCCACCCCTCTCCACTTTCCGCAAAGACCATTCCCTCTGTGACTACCTGGTCAGTTCCACGCTCCCCAAAAGCCCACCCTCCCTTCCTGGCACCTTCTCCTGCCACTGCAGGAATTGCAAAACCTGCGCCCACACCTCCCCCCTCACCACCATCCAAGGCCCCAAAGGAGCCTTCCACATCCAAAGTTTTACCTGCACATCCACCAATATCATTTATTATATCCGTTGCTCCCGACGTGGTCTCCTCTACATTGGGGAGACCGGACACCTCCGAGCAGAGCACTTTAGGGAACATCTCTGGTACACCCACACCAATCAACCCCACCGCCCTGTGACCCAACATTTCAACTCCCCCTCCCTCTCTGCCGAGGACATGCAGGTCCTGGGCTTCCTCCACCGCCACTTCCTCACCACCCGACGCCTGGAGGAAGAACGCCTCACCTTCCGCCTCGGAACACTTCAACCCCAGGGCATCAATGTGGATTTCACCAGTTTCCTCATTTCCCCTTCCCCCATCTCACCCCACCTCCAGCCACCCAGCTCAGCACCGCCCTCATGACCTGTCCTAATGGACTATCTCCCTTCCCATCTATCCATTCCACCCTCGTCTCTGACCTATCACCCCCATCCCCACCCCCATTCACCCATTGTACTCTTTGTTACCTTCCCCCATCCTCCACTCTGACCTATCACCTTCTTCTCCACCCCATTCACCTATTGCACTCTATGCTACTTTCTCCCCATCCCCACCCCCCTCTCATTTATCTCCCCACTTTGCAGGCTCCCCGCCTCCGTTCCTGATGAAGGGCTTTTGCCTGAAACGTCGATTTTCCTGCTGCCTGACCTGCCGTGCTTTTCCAGCACCACTCTAATCTAGACTCTGGTTTCCAGCATCTGTAGTCCTTGTTTTTACCTTATTGGAGGAGGAGACTACCGAGATAAGGCATGTTGTAGACACTGAACCAAGTTACAGGGATAGGGATGGTAGTCTGGAATGCAGTACATTTCAAATATGTGGAGGGACTATCGGGAAGGGAGGAGGTTACAGCGATAGGATCGGTTATAGGAATTAAAAATTATTGAAGGCACTGGACCGCAAGACATGTCATAGATACAGTGTTGCAGAGTAGTGAGTTTTAATATGACAGAACTTACATTGGGGTGGGGATTGAGCCTGGGGTGTGTGTGTGTACTGTGCTCCCCTCCAGCACTGTATCTATGTCATGTTGTGTTAACAGATGTTTGGAGCCCTCTCATTGTTCTTTGCTCTGTGCACTGTGGGTGACCTTACTTCACTACAGGATTTATTGAAGGCTCCAGATCTCCTTTCCCTTTGTCTCTCTCTGGCAGACCAATTGCATTCAATGAGGTGATGGACGATCCACCCAGCAGCTGGGAAGGCTATTGAGTCAGGACTTTCCTGAGTATCTACAGGAGACAGAGAAATAGACAGAATGGGAAATTAAACAGATGCAGTGAGGGTTACACATGGAGAATGGCACTGAGTTCCACAGAGATCTGGAAAATGGAGTGATATTAAGTAATAGTCCCAGATTGCTGGAAGATGTCAGGATCACACAATTGTGTCGGGAGAATGGGTTTAGCTTCATGATGCCCTGGTATCAGTGCTCAGGGATGAGCACCCAGTGAGCAGGTGAAGTAATGGCCTCGTGGTATTATTGCGAGAGAATGTATCCAAAACCTCAGCTAATGTTCAGGGGAGGCAGGATTGAATCCCGCCATCTGAAAAGGAGACATTTGAAATCAATAATTTTAAAAATAATAATTAACAATCCACAAATAAGTATGAAACCATTACTGATGTACAACAAATCCAAACACTTGTCCTGTAGTGAAGGACATCTGCCCATCCTCACGTGGTCTGCATAACATCCCCACAGCAAAGGGTTTTGCCTCTCAATGACCCTCTGAAATGGCTGAGCAAGTCACTCAGTTCAAGGGCAGCTAGGGCTGGGCAAGAAAGGCTAGTCAGCTAGAGACTCACACATCCCATACCTGATTTTAAAAAAAGCTATTAGGATGGTCCCCCTGGAACTGTGCTGGAAGCAGTGTCCTGGCCAATCATGATGGTAGGTTTATGGACAGGGCATTAAACTGACAGAGAGGATGCAGGTGAAAGGAGCTTTCCAAATCCAAAGGGAAAAGGTGAAGCAATGGAACAGCATGGGAATGTGGCTGAAGACAAGCAGAAAGGAACAGGATGGGACAGAATTTAACTAAAATTGTACATCAGCAAATAGATTGGTGACAGAAAATTGTGGAAGAGAGAATATTATGTTTTTTTTAAATGGACAAAGTTGCTGCAATAAGGTCGATGGATTTGTGACACAGAGATAAAAGAGATTTAGACACCAGGGAGACATGGATACAGGGTGAACAAAAATATTCAGTGGTTCGTAATCTTGTGGAAACTCAGGCAAAATGGGCAACGCTAACAATAATGGATAAAAAAAGGCATTACAGAGAAAGGATTTGGCTGCAGATCATGAAGTAGAGTCAGTCTGAATGTACATTCTGGCTACGACGTGCGAAGGACACAAGCAGCACAACAGTTTAGCCAATGAACAGCGTTTCATTGCTCATCACTGCATTAAACAGGAACTCATTGGAATTTTTTAACAAAGGCATTGTGATAATTTTGGGAAACTTCAATATTTCTATAATCTGGGACAATCACGCGGTCAACATTGATATTGGAAGAGGAGTTCGGTTTTTTTTTCAGTGTTTCTTTGAAAAACACATTGTGCAACTGGCTGGGGACCTAACTATCGCAGACGACCGTGTAATGAAACTTAGTGAATGAGTAATGTCACCTGCAGAGATCCTTCGGGAAATTGTGATAAAGTGCAGTTTAAAGAAATATAAAGTTTTAAAGTGAATCACAGAAAGGACAAGCTACAACTAGAAACAAAAATAGCCAATGACATGAGTTTGAGAGGAGAACTAACCAAGGTAAATAGGTTAAACAGACTGAAATATGTGCCTGTAAATGAACAGTGGAAAACATTTGAAGGGACAATGCAAAATACTCAACAAAAGGACATTCGATTGAAATAGTAAAAACCTCAGCAAGAAATTCCCACTGATACCTCACTCAGGACAAAAAGAATCATACTAGATTATGAGGCTGAGAAGATCACCAAAAAGTACTTAAAATCCTGAACTGAGAGAGCGTTTTAGGAATAAATGTTAATGGATTGCAATAGGTCTGCTCGCAGGAGGGGGGCTGGGGGAAGGGGAACCACGGTCAGGGTTCATTGACACAATAGGAACAGGGAGAGGTGAAGGTGCTGGAGGTGGTGAGAGTGTTACAGAGAGTGGTCAGGGTGTTACAAAGCCAGGACGGATTGCTGCAGCTGAAGGGGTTTGCAGAGGTACGGAGGGCCATAGGTATTTTTACATATTCATTCATGGGATGTAGGTGTCACTGCCTGGAACAACGTTCTTTGACCCCTTTGCTAATTACCCAGAGGGTAGCTCAGAGTCAGCCATATTGCTGTGGGTCTGGAGTCACATGTCGGCCAGACCAGGTTAGAATATTTGCTGATCTTCCCTAAAGGAGGTTAGTGAACGAGATGAGTTCTTCCTCCAGATCAACAATGTTTTAATGGTGGCCCCACCAATGTCTTTTACAGCCACAACATGACATCCCAACTCTTACTCTTAATGCTCTCCCCAATGAAGGTAACTATCCCAAATGCCTGCTTCACCAGTCTGTCTACCTGTGACACCACATTCAAAGAACTGTGTACCTGCGTCCCTGGGTCTCTGACTGACAACACTACCCAGGGCCCGAACATTAACTGGACAAGTCCCACCCTGGTTTGTTTCACCAAAATGTAACACCTCACCTTTATCTAATTAAACTCCATCTGCTATTCTTCAGCTCACTATCCCAGCAGTACTGTTCATCCTGTTGTATCACAGATAACCTTCTTCACTGTCCACTTTACCACCAATTTCAGTGACACCCAAAACAATTACTTACCAGGAAACCAATATTCCCACCCAAACCATTTATCCAAATGACAAACAACAGGGGACCCACTCCACCGCTGGTCACATGCCTCCAGTCAGAAAAACAACATGTCTCCCATCACCCTCTGTCTCCTACCATCAAGCAAATTTTGTATCCAGTTCACTAGCTCCTCCTGAATGCCATATCCTTTTTACACTGATCTGAGCTGATGACCCAGTTTACCAGACAGAACACAGAATGCAGAACAGTTCAGCCCAAGACCCTTCGGCCATGATTTCATGCCAACCTTTTATCCAACTGTAAGATCAAAGTAAACTACATAACCTTCATTTTACTATTATCCATGTGTCTGTCCAAGAGTCTATTAAATGTCCCTAATGTGTCTAATTTTACCAGAACCATTGGCAGTCCATCCAACCACCTACCATTCTCTATCCTCTTATCCATCCTCCATTCACCTTAAAATTATGCCGCCTTGTAATAGCCATTTATGCCATAGGAGGAAACGTCTCTGACTATTCACTCTCTCTGTGCCTCTTATCATCTTGTTCACCTCCACAAAGTCGCCCCGCCCCCTTCTCCAATGAAAAAAGCCTCAGCTCCCTAAACCTTTCTCCGTAAGAACTGCCCTCCATTACAGGCAGCATCTTGGTAAATCTCCTGTGTACGCTCTCTAAAACTTGCACAGCCTTCCTGTAAACAGGGGACCAGAACTGAACACAATATTCCAAGTGTGGTCTCACCAGGACGCTATAAAGATGCAGTAAAACCTCACGGCTCTTACAGTCAATCCCCTTCTAAGGGGAGCCAACACAACATATGCCTTTTTAACAACCCTACCAACGTGCATGGCGATTTTGAGGGATCGATGGACACGGGCCCCATGATCTCTCTGTTTCTCCACACTGCCAAGTATTCTGCCTTTCACCCTGTATTCTGGATTCAAATTCGACCTTCCAGAATGAATAACTTCACACTTTTCCAGATTGAACTCCATCTGCCACTTCCAGCCCAGCTCTGCGTCCTGTCAATGTCCCATTGCAACCTACAACAGCCCTCCACATTCCCCACCACTCCATCAACCTTCGTGTGATTGGCAAACTTACTAACCCACTCTCCAACATCCACATCCAAGTCATTTACAAAAATCACAGAGAGCAGAGTCCCAGAGCTGATTGTTACAGAACCCCACTGGTCACTGAGCTCCAGGCTCAATACTGTCCATCTGCTGTCCCCTCTGTCTTCTCTGGGCCATCCAATCCTGTATCCAGACAGACAGATTTCCCTGTATCCCAATTTTCCTTCTTTTCTGAATGAGCCATCAACGTATTCTGCCATATCCTCAAAGAATTCAATAAGGTTTGTGAGGCGTGACCTGACCCCTCACAAACCCATACTGACTGTGGCTAATTTAACTGTGGTTTTCCAAGTAGTCATAAATCCTGTCTTTAGAGTCCTCACCAATAATCTGCACACCACAGACATTCAACCAAATCAGTAATTCCCAGAATTCTACCTCCGTAACATGGCTCAGACTTTACAAATCTTCCGTCCTCTGCCATGTTCCCCAGAAGGGCACTGGAGGGTAGTGGGGGTTACAGAGATAGAGAGGAATATCAGGACAGGAGGATTTTGCAGACATTAGGAGGGTTGCAATGCCAAAAGGAGGCTTCAGTAATTGTGAGGGTTCATGTTGGTGAAGGCATTTGAGGAGGGAGGGAGGGAGGATTGTAGGGAAATGAGAGTTTTCACAGTTTACGTGTTTTATTAGGGCTGCAAGTGGTTACTGAGTTGGGGAGGGTGTAAGCACTGGTGGATATTACAGAAACATGTGGTTTTGGTTGCAATGCAGGAAGAGGATTCAGGAAGCTGGAGAGTATGGGGTCTGAACGAGGTTACACAAATGGGAAGAGTTTTCAGGAGTGGAGGTGTTTACAGAGACAGCAATGGTCTGAGCTGGAGCAGAGGACCCAGATTGGGAGGGGTGTGGGGACTGGAGGTGGTTTCACAGGGAGGGAGGACCATAGACCCACAGGAGGTTACAGAAATGTGGAGAGCTGTAGGACTGACAGGGGTTCATGGAGATGGGAATGTTGGGAGGGATAGAGAAGTTTACAGGGATAAGGATGTTTGTAGGACAGGGCTGGATCACAGACAGAGACTGTTTTAGGGAGCTGAGCAGATTACAGAGATAAAGATATTTGTATCGACTGGAAGAACAAACAGAGATATGTAGGGTAGTCGTGACTGAAGATGTTTATAGACACAGGAAGGCTTAGGTTCTGGGGGTGATGGAGGCTGTGGAATCTGGATTTCTTTTCAGAGACTGGGATAACAATTTTGGTCAGAAACAGTTTCACAGATAAGGGAGCATAGCACAAACAGGAGGAAGTTGTAGAGGAAGGTGACGTTTAAACAGATCATGGTGTAAGAGCTGGACAAGGTTATGGAGATGGGTAGATGGTGGAGACACAGGAGGAGCTTACATTGACATGGGGGTGATAGTGACAGGAGGGTGATAAATAGATAGTGGGTTTTGTAGGGACTGGATTGGGAGAGGCACAGGCATGGAGTGAGTTCGACAGATCAGGATTACTGCAGAGACCTGAGAGGATTACACTGATAGGGACGGTGGTCGGGTCTCCACAGACTGTTGGTGTTTAGGGACTGGAAGAGATTTGGTAGAGAGGGAGGGATGTAAGAGCTGAAGGAGCTTATGGAGAGTTGAAGAGTTGGAGCAATTTGCAGAGGTAGGTTTCTCAGACAGGAGTAGGTTATAGATAGTGAGGATTGTGTGGTCTGAGTAAGTCAAAAAGAGGAGAGTTTTCGCGTCTGGAAAAGGTTACACTGACAGGGACAGTTGAAGAGACTGAAGCAAAAATGCATGGAGAAGGTTACACAGATCGGGAGGTGAGTAGGGACTGAAGGTGAATACACAGACATGGAGGGTTGTATTGTTAGACGGAGCTGAGAGGGATAGGGACTGGTTTAGGGATTTACACAGATAGGGAAGGTAGTGTGTTTGGAGAAGGTTACACTGATACAGACAGTGTTAGGGAGTGTTTAGTGAACTACAGAGGAGCTCAGAGAGAATGTATTATGGGGAGTGGAGGAGATTACAGACACAGAGATAGCTGTCGGGTTGAAAAGAGCTTCTACAGATCCTCAGTGCTGTGAGGCTGGAGGGAGGTTATAACAGTGAGTGTTGCCAAGACTTAATTACTTCACTGAAATAGAACAGGTCTCAGCATGTAATTGTCAAAGGGAAGTTGAGACAGTCCAGATGAGTTTTCAGAGATACAAATGTTTATGGGAGTTTCAAGAGGGAACAATGATTGGGAGTGCTGTACCAAATGGTAATAGTTATAGGGAGGGTTCTAAAAGCCGGAAGAGGTGACAGACATATCGATCTTTGTAAGGACTGGAGAAGGTTACATCGGCAAGGAGTGTTTTAGAGTCTGGGGGAGATTACAGTGTTAAGGAGAATATTGGGGATAAGGCCAGGTGTAAGAGACAGGGATGGTTGTCAGGGCTGGACAATAACCTGAGTAGAATCGCCATCGTGTGCAAGCAGGCCATTCGGCCCAACCGGTCCATTCCAAAACTCTGAAGAGCATCTCACCCAGACCCACCCCCTACCTGTACATTAAATCCTGCATTTCTCGTGGTGAACTTACTTATACCACACATTCCTGAATACCACAGTCAATTTATGATGACCGATTCACTGATGGTGCAAATTTTGGTCACACACACACACAGAGCAAGGCAGCGACACGCAAACACACACAGTGAGGGAGATACCCGCAGACACACAGCGAGGGAAGGACATGCGCGCGCGCGTGCACACACACACACGCACGCACACACACACACACACAGTCAGGGGGATACACGCAGACACACAGCGAGGGAAGGACATGCACACACACACAGTGAGGGAGATACATGCAGAGACACACGCAAAGCGAGGGTGGGACACGCACACACGCAAAGCGAGGGTGGGACATGCACACACGCAAAGCGAGGGTGGGACACGCACACACGCAAAGCGAGGGTTGGACACGCACACACGCAAAGCGAGGGTGGGACACGCACACACGCAAAGCGAGGGTGGGACACGCATACGCACACACACAAACACAGCAAGGGAAGGACATGCGTATGCACAGAGCGAGGGACAGACGAGGGAGGGACACACACACAGCGAGGGAGGGACACGCGCACAGCGAGGGAGGGACACACACACAGCGAGGGAGGGACACGCGCACAGCGAGGGAGGGACACGCGCACACATAGCAAGGAGGACACGTGCACACACACACACACACACAGGGAGGGACATGCACACAAACAGCAAGAAAGGGATACGCACACACAACGAGGAAGAGACACACACACACACACACACACACAGTGAGGGAGGGACACACACCACAGCAAGGGAGACACACACACAGACTGAGGGAGGGACACACACACAGCGAGGGACACACACACACACACACACACACACAGTGATGGAGGGACAAACACACACACTTATGGTGAGGGGAATACATGCAGACACAGTGAGGGAGGGACACGCACATACACTGCAAGGGAGGGACACACAAACACCGCGAAGGAGGGACAAGCACACACATGTCGAGGGGGAGGGCATGTGCACAGAAATTGAGAGGGGGCACACACACACAACGAGAGGGGACGCACACAGAAATGGCAAGGGTGGGACACATGCACACAGCAAGGTGGTCACGCACTCACACACACAAGGGACGTACACACACACATGCAAAGCGAGGGAGGGGCACGCACACATACATACACACACACACAGAGCAAGGGAGGGACATGCACACATGCTCACACAAACACAAGGGACAGACACACACACGCAAATCAAGGGAGGGACACACACACACACACACACACACACACACACACACACACACACACACAGCGAGGGAGGGACACAAACACACAGCGAGGGGCGACATACAAACACACACAGTGAGGGGGTTACCCGCAGACACACACACACACACACACACACACACACACACACACACAGAGCAAGGGAGGGACACGCACATACACGTCGAGGGGGAGGGCATGTGCATAGAAATTGAGAGGGGGCACACACACACACAGCGAGAGGGGACACACACAGACACGGCAAGGGTGGGACACACACACACAGCAAGCGAGGGATACACACACACAGCCACATACACAGCGAGGGAGGGAAGGACATGCACACACACAGAGCGAGGGAGGGACGTACACACACACACACACACACACACACACACACATGTCCACACACAGCAAGGGATGGATATGCACACACAGCAAGGGAGGGACACACAAACAGCGAGGGAGTGAAACGTACACACACACACACACACACACACACACACACACACACACACACACACACACACACAGCGATGGAGGGAAGGTCATGCACACACACAGAGCAAGTGAGGGACACACACACACAGCAAGGGAAGGACACGCACACACACAGTGATGGAGGGTCATACACAAACACACACAGTGAGAGAGGGACACACACACACACACACATACACAGCGAGGGGGAGACACATGCACACACAGCAAGGGAGGGACACACACGTGCACACACACAGCGCGACGGAAGGACACTCACATACACTGCAAGAGGGCAAGAGGGACACACATATTCACAGCAAGAGGGGGACACGTACACAGCGAGGGAAGAACACGCACATGCGCAAGCACATAAACACAGACACACAGCGAGAGAGGGGCACGCACACACACAGCCAGTGAGGGACATGGACTCACACAAACACACACACACACAGCAAGAGAGGGAAATGGCACACTCAGCGAGGGAGGGCCACACACACACATGCACAGCAAGAGGGACACACACACACACACACACACAAGGGGGTAACTCACACATATACAGCGAGGGAAGAACACACACATACACACAGCAAAGAAGGGACACGCACACACACAGACAGCAAGGGTGGGACCACACACACACACACCGACAGCGAGGGAGGGACACGCACACACAGTGAGGGAGCGACATGCGCATGAGGAAGCACACAAACACAGACACACACAGGGAGAGAGGGACATGCACACACACAGACAGGGGGAGACATGCGCGCGCACACACACACACACAGAGCAAGAGAGGGACATGTGCACACAGAGCGAGGGAGCAACACATGCACACACGCACAGCAAGACACACACACACACACACACACACACACACACACACAAAAACACACACAGAGCAAGGGGGAAACTCACACATACACAGTGAGGGAGGGACACGTACACATACAGACAGTGAGGGGGGACCAAACACACACACAGCAATGGGGTAACTCACACATACACAGCGAGGGAAGAACATACACACACACAGAGCAAAGAAGGGACACGCACACACATAGACAGCGATGGTGGGACCACACACACACACACACAGACACACACACACACACACACACAGACACACACACACACACACAAAGACACACACACACACACACAGACACACACACACACACACACACAGAGCGAGGGGGTGACACATGCACACACAGCGAGGAAGGGCCACGCACATACACGGACAGCAAAAGGGACACACAGAGCGAGGGAGGGACACACACACAGACACAGTGAGGGAGCGACACGTGCATGAGGAAGCACACAAACACAGACTCACACAGCGAGAGAGGGACATGCACACACAGCGAAGGAGGGACACGCACACACACAGCGAGGGAGGGACACACACATACAGCGGGGGAGCAACACGTGCATGAGGAAGCACACAAACACAGACATATACAGCGAGTGGGGGACACGCACACACACAGCCAGGGAGGGACATGCATACACAGCGAGGGAGGGACAAACACAAACACACAGAGAGCAAGAGAGGGACACGCGCACACACAGCGGGGGGGGGGAGACACATGCTCACACAACGAGGGAGGGCCAAGCACACACACGCACTGCAATAGGGACACACACACACACACAGACCAAGGGGGGACACTCACACATACACAGCAAAGGAGGGACACGCAAACACACACACAGAGCGAGGGAGGGACACACTCCCACACGCACATTGAGGGAGGGACACGCAGCGAAGGGACACACACACGGACACAGTGAGGGAAGGACATGCACACGCACATACACAGTGAGGGAGGGACACACACAGACTGTGGGAGGGACACGCTGAGACACGCAGCGAGGGAGGGAGTATGGACACACACAGCATGGGAGGGACACGCACACACACAGCAAGGGAGCGACACACACACACACACATAACGAGGGAGGGACACACAGCGAAGGAGGGACAAGCACACACACCGTGAGGGGGAAGGCATGTGCACACAAATTGAGAGGGGGCACACACACGCAAAGCGAGGGAGGGACACGCACATACACAGTGAGGGGGAATACACGCAGACACACGGCGAGGGAGGGACACACACAGCAAGGGACAGGGATACACACGCAAAGTGAAGGACGGACACGCAAACACACACAGAGGGTGATACACGCAGACACACAGCGAGGGAGGGGCATTACACACTGCGAGGGACGGGGACACACACACGCAAAGTGAAGGAGGGACATGCACACATACACACACACGCACAGACACAGAGCAAGGGAGAGACACGCATACACAGTGAGGAAGGTACAAACACACACACTTACGCACAGGGGAATACACGCAGATACACAGTGAGGGAGGGACACGCACACACATGTTGAGGGGAGGGCATGTGCACAGAAATTGAGAGGGGGCACACACACACAGCGAGAGGGGACACACACAGACACGGCAAGGGTGGTACACACGCACACAGCAAGCTGGTCACACACTCACACACACAAGGGACGGTCACACGCAAAGCGATGGAGTGACACGCACACATACATACACACACAAACACAGAGCAAGGGAGAGACATGCACACACACACACACAAGGGATGGACACACACACACACACACACACACACACTCACAGAGCAAGGGAGGGACATGCACACATGCACACAGATATACACACACACATAAACACAGAGCAAGGGACAGACACGTACACACACAGCGAGGGAGCAACATACAAACACACACAGTGAGGGCGTTACCCGCAGACACACGGCGAGGGAGGGATACACACAGCGAGGGACAGGGACACACACATGCAAAGCAAAGGAGGGACACGCAAACACACACACAGCCAGGAGGATACACGCAGCCACACAGCGAGGGAGGGACACACACACACACTGCGAGGGACGGGGACACACACACTCAAAGTGAAGGAGGGACAGGGACACACACACACACACACACACACACACACACACACACACACACAGAGCAAGGGAGAGACACGCACACACAGTGACCAAGGGACAAACACACACACTTACGGTAAGGGGAATACACGCAGACACACAGTGAGGGAGGGACACGCACATACACTGCAAGGGAGGGACATGCACACACCACGAAGGAGGGACAAGCACACACATGGGGGGAGGGGGAGGGCGTGTGCATAGAAATTGAGAGGGGGCACACACATGCAAAGCGAGGGAGGGACATGCACAAATACAAATACACACACACACAACACACACACACAGCGAGTGAGGGACACGCACATGCACACAGAGAGGGGGACACACAGACACACAGTGAGAGAGGGACACACACACGCAAAGCGAAGGAGGGACACACACAAACACAGAACAAGGGAGAGACGCGCACACACAGCGAGGGAGGGACAAACACACACTCTTATGGTGAGGGGAATACATGCAGACACACAGCGAGGGAGGGACACGCACATAACCTGCAAGGTAGAGACACGCACACACCGCAAAGGAGGGACAAACACACACGTCGAGTGGGAGGGCATGTGCACAGAAATTGAGAGGGGGCGCACACACACACACACACACACACACACACACACACACACACACACACACGGCAAGGGTGGGACACGCACACACAGCAAGGTGGTCACACACTCACACACAAGGGACGGACACACACACGCAAAGCGAGGAAGTGACACACACACATACATACACACATACACACACAGAGCAAGGGAGGGACATGCACACACGTACACATGCACACAAGGGAAGGACACACGTAAAGTGAGGGAGGGACATGCACAGATGCACACACACACACAAACACAGAGCAAGGGAGGGACATGCAAGGGACGGATTCATGCACACACAGCGAGGGAGGGACACCCAACACACAGTGAGGGAGTGACATACAAACACACACAGTGAGGGGGTTACCCGCAGACACACAGTGAGGGAGGGACACACACACACACACACACACACACATACAGCAAAGGAAGGGACACACACATGTCAATGGGGAGGGCGTGTACACAGAAACTGAGAGGGGGCACACACACACAGCAAGAGGGGACACACAGACACGGCAAGGGTGGGACACGCGCACACAGCAAGGGGGGACACGCACTCACACACACAAGGGACGGACACATGGACACACAAAGCGAGGGAGGGTCACGCATACATATATACACACACAGAAACACAGAGCAAGGGAGGGACATGCACACACAAACACAAGGGATGGAGGCACATGCAAAGCGAAGGAGGGACACGCACACATACACAAACACAGAGCAAGGGACGGACATCCACACATACACAAGGGAGGGACACACACGCGCAAAGCAAGGGAGGGACTCGCAAACATACACACACACGTACACACAGACCAAGGGAGGGACATGCACATTCGCACACACACACAAAGTGACGGACACACACGCAAAGCGACTGAGGGACGGGCACACACACACACACACACACACAGCAAGGGAGGGACACGCACTCACAGCAAGGGAGTGACACGTTCACACACAGTGAGAGAGAGACATGCACACACACACAGCGAGGGAGGGACACACACATACACAGCAAGGGAAGGATACGCGCGTGCGCGCGCGCACACACACACACACACACACAGCGAGGGGGGACACGCACACTCACAGCGAGGGAGACGTACACAAAGAGCGAGAGAGAGAGACACTTACACACAACGCGAGGGAGTGATACACGCAACCAGCGAGTGAGGGACACGCAGCAAAGGGGGACACACACAAACACATACTGTGAGGGTGTGATACATACACACACACACACACACAATGAGGAAGGGACACACACACACACACACACACACACACACACACACACACACAGCGAGCAAGGGACAAACAGAGCAAGGGAGGGACTTGCTGAGACAAGGAGAGAGGGAGGAACACGCGCACACAGCGAGAGAGAGACACATGCACACAGCGAGGGAGGGACACATACAGACACACAGCGAGGGAGGGACACACACAGACATGGGGAGGGAGGGACACGCGCACACACAGCAAGGGGGGACAGGCACTCACACAGCGAGGGGAGATGTGCACATTCAGTTAGGGGGATATACACAAACAGCAAGGGAGGGACACACACACAAGGGACGGACACACACATATAGTGATGGAGTGACGCGCACACACAGCAAGAGGGTCACACACACACGCACACACACACACACACACACAGCGAGGGAGGGGGACACACACACAGCGAGGGAGGGGGACACACACACACAGAGCGAGGGAGGGACACACACACAGCGAGGGAGGGACACACACACACACACACACAGCGAGGGAGGGACACACACACACACAGAGCGAGGGAGGGACAGACACACACAGCGAGGGAGGGACACACACAGCGAGGGAGGGACACACACACACAGCGAGGGAGGGACACACACACACAGCGAGGAAGGGACACACACAGCAAGGGAGTGACACGTTCACACACAGTGAGAGAGTCACATGCACACTCAGCGAGGGAGGGACATGCACACACACACAGCGAGGGAGGGACACACACATACACAGCAAGGGAAGGATACGCGCGTGCGCGCGCACACACACACACACAGCGAGGGGGGACATGCACACTCACAGCGAGGGAGACGTACACAAAGAGCGAGAGAGAGAGACACATACACACAACGCGAGGGAGTGATACACGCAACCAGCGAGTGAGTGACACGCAGCAAAGGGGGACACAAACAAACACATACTGTGAGGGTGTGATACATACACACACACACACACACAATGAGGAAGGGACACACACACACACACACACACACACACACACACACACACACACACACAGCGAGCAAGGGACAAACAGAGCAAGGGAGGGACTTGCTGAGACACGGAGAGAGGGAGGAACACGCACACACAGCGAGAGAGAGACACATGCACACAGCGAGGGAGGGACACATACAGACACACAGCGAGGGAGGGACACACACACAGCAAGGGACGGGGACACACACACGCAAAACGAAGGAGGGACACACACACACACACACACACACAAAGCAAGGGAGAGATGCGCACACACAGCGAGGGAGGGACACGCACACACCGCGAAGGAGGGACAAGCACTCACATGTCGAAGGGGAAGGCATGTGCACAGAAATTGAGAGGGGGCACACACACACAGCGAGAGGGGACACACACAGACACGGCAAGGGTGGGACACGCACACACACAGGGAAGGAGGGACAAGCACACACACGGCGAGGGTGAGGGCATATGCACAGAAATTGAGAGGGCACACGCACACACCGTGAGAGGGGACATGCACAGACATGGGGAGGGAGGGACACTCGCACACACAGCAAGGGGGGACAGGCACTCACACAGCGAGGGGAGATGTGCACATTCAGTTAGGGGGATATACACAAACAGCAAGGGAGGGACACACACACAAGGGACGGACACACACACATAGTGATGGAGTGACGCGCACACACAGCAAGAGGGTCACACACACACGCACACACACACACACAGCGAGGGAGGGGGACACACACAGCGAGGGAGGGGGACACACACAGTGAGGGAGGGACACACACACACAGCGAGGGAGGGATACACACACACACACACACACACAGCGAGGGAGGGACACACACACACACACACACACACACAGAGCGAGGGAGGGACAGACACACACAGCGAGGGAGGGACACACACAGCGAGGGAGGGACACACACAGCGAGGAAGGGACACACACACAGCGAGGAAGGGACACACACACACACACACACACAGCGAGGGAGGGACACACACACACACAGCGAGTTAGGGGCACACACACAGAGAGGGAGGGAGACACAAACACAGCGAGGGAGGGAGACACAAACACACACACACACACACAGCGAGGGAGGGACACACACACACACACACAGCGAGGGAGGGACAAACACACACACACACAGCGAGGGAGGGACACACACACACACAGCGAGGGAGGGACACACACACACAGCGAGGGAGGGACACACACACTCACACACACAGCGAGGCAGGGACACACATACACTCACACACACACACACACACACACACACACACACACACACACACACACAGACAGCCAGGGAGGGACACACACACACACACATACAGCGAGGGAGGTACACACACACACAGCGAGGGAGGGACACACACACACACACACACACCGCGAGGGAGGGACACACACAGAGCGAGAGATGGACACACACACACACACACACACACACAGCGAGGGAGGGACACACACACAGCGAGGGAGGGACACACACACACACACACACACAGCGAGGGAGGGACACACACACAGCGAGGGAGGGACACACACACACACACAGCGAGGGAGGGACACACACACACAGCGAGGGAGGGACAAACACACACACACACACACACACACACAGCGAGGGAGGGACACACACACACACACACACACAGCGAGGCAGGGACACACACACAGAGACAGCGAGGGAGGGACACACACAGACACACACACAGCGAGGGAGGGACAGGCACACAGAGACAGCGAGGGAGGGACACACACACATACAGCGAGGGAGGTACACACACACACACAGCGAAGGAAGGAAACACACACACACACACAAACACACACAGCGAGGGAGGGACAAACACACACACACACACAGCGAGGGAGGGACACACACACACACACACACAGCGAGGGAGGGACACACACACACAGCGAGGGAGGGACACACACACTCACACACACAGCGAGGCAGGGACACACACACACTCACACACACACACACAGACAGCCAGGGAGGGACACACATACACACACATACAGCGAGGGAGGTACACACACACACACAGCGAGGGAGGGACACACACACACAGAGACAGCGAGGGAGGGACACACACAGACACACACACAGCGAGGGAGGGACACACACACACATACAGCGAGGGAGGGACACACACACACAGCGAGGGAGGGACACACACAGCGAGGGAGGGACACACACACACAGCGAGAAAGGGACACACACACACACACACACAGCGAGGGAGGGACACACACACACACACACACACACACACACACAGAGCGAGGGAGGGACAGACACACACAGCGAGGGAGGGACACACACACAGCGAGGGAGGGACAGACACACACAGCGAGGGAGGGACACACACACAGCGAGGAAGGGACACACACACACACACACACACACAGCGAGGGAGGGACACACACACACACACACACTCACACACACGCACACAGAGCGAGGGAGGGACACACACACACAGCGAGGGAGGGACACACACACACAGCGAGGGAGGGACACACACACTCACACACACAGCGAGGCAGGGACACACACACACACACACAGACAGCCAGGGAGGGACACACACACACACACATACAGCGAGGGAGGTACACACACACACAGAGAGGGAGGGACACACACACACACACACACCGCGATGGAGGGACACACACCCACAGCGAGGGAGGTACACACACACACAGCGAGGGAGGGACACACACAGAGACAGCGAGGGAGGGACACACACAAAGACAGCGAGGGAGGGACACACACAGACACACACACAGCGAGGGAGGGACACACACACACACAGCGAGGGAGGGACACACACACACAGCGAGGGAGGGACACACACAGCGAGGGAGGGACACACACACACAGCGAGGGAGGGACACACACACAGCGAGAAAGGGACACACACACACACACACAGCGAGGGAGCGACACACACACACACACACACACACACACACAGAGCGAGGGAGGGACAGACACACACAGCGAGGGAGGGACACACACACAGCGAGGGAGGGACAGACACACACAGCGAGGGAGGGACACACACACAGCGAGGAAGGGACACACACACACACACACACACACACACACACACAGCGAGGGAGGGACACACACACACACACACACAGAGCGAGGGAGGAACACACACACACACACACAGCGAGGGAGGGACACACACACAGAGACAGCGAGGGAGGGACACACACACACACACACACACACATACAGCGAGGCAGGGACACACACACTCTCACACACACACAGCGAGTGAGGGACACACACACAGAGACAGCGAGGGAGGGACACACACACATACAGCGAGGGAGGTACACACACACACACAGCGAGGGAGGGACACACAAACACAGCGAGGGAGGGGGACACACACACACACACACACACACACACACACAGCGAGGGAGGGACACAAACACACACAGCGAGGGAGGGACACACACAGCGAGGGAGGAGCACACACACACACAGCGAGGGAGGGACACACACACACTCACACACACACACACACAGACAGCCAGGGAGGGACACACACACACACACACATACAGCGAGGGAGGGACACACACACACAGAGAGGGAGGGACACACACACACACACACCGCGATGGAGGGACACACACCCACAGCGAGGGAGGGACACACACACAGAGACAGCGAGGGAGGGACACACACAGACACACACACAGCGAGGGAGGGACACACACACACACACAGCGAGGGAGGGACACACACACACAGCGAGGGAGGGACACACACAGCGAGGGAGGGACACACACACACAGCGAGGGAGGGACACACACACAGCGAGAAAGGGACACACACACACACACACACAGAGCGAGGGAGGGACAGACACACACAGCGAGGGAGGGACACACACACAGCGAGGAAGGGACACACACACACACACACACACACACACACACACACACACACACACACACACACACAGCGAGGGAGGGACACACACACACACACACACACACACACACACACACACTCACACAGCGAGGGAGGGACACACACACACACACGCACACAGAGCGAGGGAGGGACACACACACACACACACACACACACACACAGCGAGGGGGGGACACACACACACAGCGAGGGAGGGACACACACACACACACACACAGCGAGGCAGGGACACACACACACACAGACAGCCAGGGAGGGACACACACACACACACACATACAGCGAGGGAGGTACACACACACACAGAGAGGGAGGGACACACACACACACACACACACCGCGATGGAGGGACACACACCCACAGCGAGGGAGGTACACACACACACAGCGAGGGAGGGACACACACACATACAGCGAGGGAGGTACACACACACAGCGAGGGAGGGACACACATACAAACAGTAAGGGAGGGACACACACACACACACACACGAGGGAGGGACACACACACACACACACACAGAGCGAGGGAGGGACACAAACACACACAGCGAGGGAGGGACACACACACAGCGAGGGAGGAGCACACACACACAGAGCGAGGGAGGGACACACACACACAAACAGCGAGGGAGGGACACACACACTCTCACACACACACACATACAGCGAGGGAGGTACACACACACAGAGACAGCGAGGGAGGGACACACACAGACACACACACAGCGAGGGAGGGACACACACACACACACAGCGAGGGAGGCACACGCACACACAGCGAGGGAGGGACACACACACACACACACACACACACACAGAGCGAGGGAGGAACACACACACACACACACAGCGAGGGAGGGACACACACACAGAGCGAGGGAGGGACACACACACATACACACACACACACACACACACACACACAGAGCGAGGGAGGGACACACACACAGACACACGCATACACACACACACCGAGGGAGGCAACAACACACACACGCAGCGAGGGAGGCACACGCACACACAGCGAGGGAGGCTCACACACACACACACAGCGAGGGAGGGACACACACACACAAGCACACGCACACACAGCGAGGGAGGGACACACACACACACACAGCGAGGGAGGGACAAACACACACACACACACACACACACAGCGTGGGAGGGACACACACACACACACAGCGAGGGAGGGACACACACACTCACACACACAGCGAGGGAGGGACACACACACTCTAACACCGAGGCAGGGACACACACACTCTCACACACACACACACACACACACACACACACACACACACACACACACAGCGAGGGAGGGACACACACACAGAGACAGCGAGGGAGGGACACACACACAGACAGCGAGGGAGGGACACACACACAGACACACACACAGCAAGGGAGGGACACACACACAGAGCGAGGGAGGGACACACACACACACAGCGAGGGAGGGACACACACACACACAGCGAGGGAGGTACACACACACACAGCGAGGGAGGGACACACACACAGCGAGAAAGGGACACACACACACACACAGCGAGGGAGGGACACACACACACACACACACACACACACACACACACACACACAGAGCGAGGGAGGGACAGACACACACAGCGAGGGAGGGACACACACACAGCGAGGGAGGGACAGACACACACAGCGAGGGAGGGACACACACACAGCGAGGAAGGGACACACACACACACACACACACACACACACACACACACACACACACAGCGAGGGAGGGACACACACACACACACACACAGAGCGAGGGAGGAACACACACACACACACACACAGCGAGGGAGGGACACACACAGGGACAGCGAGGGAGGGACACACACACACATACACACACACACACATACAGCGAGGCAGGGACACACACACTCTCACACACACACAGCGAGTGAGGGACACACACACAGAGACAGCGAGGGAGGGACACACACACATACAGCGAGGGAGGTACACACACACACACACAGCGAGGGAGGGACACACACACACAGCGAGGGAGGGACACACACACACACACACACACACACAGCGAGGGAGGGACACAAACACACACAGCGAGGGAGGGACACACACAGCGAGGGAGGAGCACACACACACACAGCGAGGGAGGGACACACACACACTCACACACACACACACAGACACCCAGGGAGGGACACACACACACACACATACAGCGAGGGAGGGACACACACACACAGAGAGGGAGGGACACACACACACACACACACCGCGATGGAGGGACACACACCCACAGCGAGGGAGGGACACACACACAGAGACAGCGAGGGAGGGACACACACAGACACACACACAGCGAGGGAGGGACACACACACACACACACAGCGAGGGAGGGACACACACACACACAGCGAGGGAGGGACACACACAGCGAGGGAGGGACACACACACACAGCGAGGGAGGGACACACACACAGCGAGAAAGGGACACACACACACACACACACAGAGCGAGGGAGGGACAGACACACACAGCGAGGGAGGGACACACACACAGCGAGGGAGGGACAGACATACACAGCGAGGGAGGGACACACACACAGCGAGGAAGGGATACACACACACACACACACACACACACACACACACACACACACACACACACAGCGAGGGAGGGACACACACACACACACACACACACTCACACAGCGAGGGAGGGACACACACACACACACGCACACAGAGCGAGGGAGGGACACACACACACACACACACACACACACAGCGAGGGGGGGACACACACACACAGCGAGGGAGGGACACACACACTCACACACACAGCGAGGCAGGGACACACACACACTCACACACACACACACAGACAGCCAGGGAGGGACACACACACACACACACATACAGCGAGGGAGGTACACACACACACAGAGAGGGAGGGACACACACACACACACACACCGCGATGGAGGGACACACACCCACAGCGAGGGAGGTACACACACACACAGCGAGGGAGGGACACACACACAGAGACAGCGAGGGAGGGACACACACACATACAGCGAGGGAGGTACACACACACATACAGCGAGGGAGGTACACACACACAGCGAGGGAGGGACACACATACAAACAGTAAGGGAGGGACACACACACACACACACAACGAGGGAGGGACACACACACACACAGAGCGAGGGAGGGACACACACACACACACACACACAGCGAGGGTGGGACACAAACACACACAGCGAGGGAGGGACACACACACAGCGAGGGAGGAGCACACACACACAGAGCGAGGGAGGGACACACACACACAAACAGCGAGGGAGGGACACACACACTCTCACACACACACACATACAGCGAGGGAGGTACACACACACAGAGACAGCGAGGGAGGGACACACACAGACACACACACAGCGAGGGAGGGACACACACACACACACAGCGAGGGAGGCACACGCACACACAGCGAGGGAGGGACACACACACACACACACACACACAGAGAGCGAGGGAGGAACACACACACACACACACACACAGCGAGGGAGGGACACACACACAGAGCGAGGGAGGGACACACACACACACACACATACACACACACACACACACACACACACACACACACACACACACAGAGCGAGGGAGGGACACACACACAGACACACGCACACACACACACACCGAGGGAGGCAACAACACACACACGCAGCGAGGGAGGCACACGCACACACAGCGAGGGAGGCTCACACACACACACACAGCGAGGGAGGGACACACACACACAAGCACACGCACACACAGCGAGGGAGGGACACACACACACACACAGCGAGGGAGGGACAAACACACACACACACACACACAGCGTGGGAGGGACACACACACACACACAGCGAGGGAGGGACACACACACTCACACACACAGCGAGGGAGGGACACACACACTCTCACACACACACACACACACACACACACACACACACACACACACACACAGCGAGGGAGGGACACACACACAGAGACAGCGAGGGAGGGACACACACACAGACACACACACAGCAAGGGAGGGACACACACACAGAGCGAGGGAGGGACACACACACACACAGCGAGGGAGGGACACACACACACACAGCGAGGGAGGTACACACACACACAGCGAGGGAGGGACACACACACAGAGACAGTGAGGGAGGGACACACACAGACACACACACACACAGCGAGGGAGGGACACACACACAGAGACAGTGAGGGAGGGACACACACAGACACACACACAGCGAGGGAGGGACACACACACACACAGCGAGGGAGGGACACACACACACACACAGAGCGAGGGAGGGACAGACACACACAGCGAGGGAGGGACACACACACAGCGAGGGAGGGACAGACACACAGCGGGGAAGGGACACACACACACACACACACACAGCGAGGGAGGGACACACACACACACACACACACACACACACACACACACACACACACACACACAGCGAGGGAGGGACACACACACACACAGCGAGGGAGGGACACACACACACAGCGAGGGAGGGACACACACACACACACAGAGAGCGAGGGAGGAACACACACACACACACAGCGAGGGAGGGACACACACACACATACACACAAACACACACACACACACAGAGCGAGGGAGGGACACACACGCAGACACACGCACACACACACACACCGAGGGAGGCAACAACACACACACACAGCGAGGGAGGCACACGCACACACAGCGAGGGAGGCTCACACACGCACACAGAGCGAGGGAGGGACACACACACACACACAGCGAGGGAGAGACACACATACAAACAGCAAGGGAGGGACACACACACACACACACACAACGAGGGAGGGACACACACACACACACAGCGAGGGAGGGACACACAAACACACACACACACACACACACACACACACACACAGCGAGGGAGGGACACAAACACACACAGCGAGGGAGGGACACACACACAGCGAGGGAGGAGCACACACACACAGAGCGAGGGAGGGACACACACACACACACAGCGAGGGAGGGACACACACACTCTCACACACACACACATACAGCGAGGGAGGTACACACACACAGAGACAGCGAGGGAGGGACACACACAGACACACACACAGCGAGGGAGGCACACGCACACACAGCGAGGGAGGGACACACACACACACACAGCGAGGGAGGGACACACACACAGAGCGAGGGAGGGACACACACACACACACACAGAGCGAGGGAGGGACACACACACAGACACACGCACACACACACACACCGAGGGAGGCAACAACACACACACACAGCGAGGGAGGCACACGCACACACAGCGAGGGAGGCTCACACACACACACACAGCGAGGGAGGGACACACACACACACACAGCGAGGGAGGGACACACACACACAAGCACACGCACACACAGCGAGGGAGGGACACACACACACACACAGCGAGGGAGGGACAAACACACACACACACACAGCGTGGGAGGGACACACACACACACACACACACAGCGAGGGAGGGACACACACAGCGAGGGAGGGACACACACACTCTCACACCGAGGCAGGGACACACACACACTCACACACACACACACACAGCGAGGGAGGGACACACACACACAGACAGCGAGGGAGGGACACACACACAGACAGCGAGGGAGGGACACACACACAGACACACACACAGCAAGGGAGGGACACACACACAGAGCGAGGGAGGGACATACACACACACAGCGAGGGAGGGACACACACACACACAGCGAGGGAGGTACACACACACACAGCGAGGGAGGGACACACACACAGAGACAGTGAGGGAGGGACACACACAGACACACACACACAGCGAGGGAGGGACACACACACAGAGACAGTGAGGGAGGGACACACACAGACACACACACAGCGAGGGAGGGACACACACACACACAGCGAGGGAGGGACACACACACACACACAGAGCGAGGGAGGGACAGACACACACAGCGAGGGAGGGACACACACACAGCGAGGGAGGGACAGACACACACAGCGAGGGAGGGACACACACACACACACACACACACACACACACACACAGCGAGGGAGGGACACACACACACACACACACACACAGCGAGGGAGGGACACACACACACACACACACACACACAGCGAGGGAGGGACACACACACACACAGCGAGGGAGGGACACACACAGCGAGGGAGGGACACACACACACAGCGAGGGAGGGACACACACACAGCGAGAAAGGGACACACACACACACACACACACAGAGCGAGTGAGGGACAGACACACACAGCGAGGGAGGGACACACACACAGCGAGAGAGGGACAGACATACACAGCGAGGGAGGGACACACACACAGCGAGGAAGGGACACACACACACACACACACACACACACACACACACACACAGCGAGGGAGGGACACACACACACACACACACACACACACACTCACACAGCGAGGGAGGGACACACACACACACGCGCACACAGAGCGAGGGAGGGACACACACACACACACACACACACACACACAGCGAGGGGGGGACACACACACACAGCGAGGGAGGGACACACACACTCACACACACAGCGAGGCAGGGACACACACACACTCACACACACACACACAGACAGCCAGGGAGGGACACACACACACACACACATACAGCGAGGGAGGTACACACACACACAGAGAGGGAGGGACACACACACACACACACACCGCGATGGAGGGACACACACCCACAGCGAGGGAGGTACACACACACACAGCGAGGGAGGGACACACACACAGAGACAGCGAGGGAGGGACACACACACATACAGCGAGGGAGGTACACACACACAGCGAGGGAGGGACACACATACAAACAGTAAGGGAGGGACACACACACACACACACAACGAGGGAGGGACACACACACACACAGAGCGAGGGAGGGACACACACACACACACACACACAGCGAGGGTGGGACACAAACACACACAGCGAGGGAGGGACACACACACAGCGAGGGAGGAGCACACACACACAGAGCGAGGGAGGGACACACACACACAAACAGCGAGGGAGGGACACACACACTCTCACACACACACACATACAGCGAGGGAGGTACACACACACAGAGACAGCGAGGGAGGGACACACACAGACACACACACAGCGAGGGAGGGACACACACACACACACAGCGAGGGAGGCACACGCACACACAGCGAGGGAGGGACACACACACACACACACACACAGAGAGCGAGGGAGGAACACACACACACACACACAGCGAGGGAGGGACACACACACAGAGCGAGGGAGGGACACACACACACACACACATACACACACACACACACACACACACACACACACACACACACACACACACAGAGCGAGGGAGGGACACACACACAGACACACGCACACACACACACACCGAGGGAGGCAACAACACACACACGCAGCGAGGGAGGCACACGCACACACAGCGAGGGAGGCTCACACACACACACACAGCGAGGGAGGGACACACACACACAAGCACACGCACACACAGCGAGGGAGGGACACACACACACACACAGCGAGGGAGGGACAAACACACACACACACACACACAGCGTGGGAGGGACACACACACACACACAGCGAGGGAGGGACACACACACTCACACACACAGCGAGGGAGGGACACACACACTCTCACACCGAGGCAGGGACACACACACTCTCACACACACACACACACACACACACACACACACACACACACACACACACACACACAGCGAGGGAGGGACACACACACAGAGACAGCGAGGGAGGGACACACACACAGACACACACACAGCAAGGGAGGGACACACACACAGAGCGAGGGAGGGACACACACACACACAGCGAGGGAGGGACATACACACACACAGCGAGGGAGGTACACACACACACAGCGAGGGAGGGACACACACACAGAGACAGTGAGGGAGGGACACACACAGACACACACACACAGCGAGGGAGGGACACACACACAGAGACAGTGAGGGAGGGACACACACAGACACACACACAGCGAGGGAGGGACACACACACACACAGCGAGGGAGGGACACACACACACACACAGAGCGAGGGAGGGACAGACACACACAGCGAGGGAGGGACACACACACAGCGAGGGAGGGACAGACACACACAGCGAGGGAGGGACAGACACACAGCGGGGAAGGGACACACACACACACACACACACAGCGAGGGAGGGACACACACACACACACACACACACACACACACAGCGAGGGAGGGACACACACACACACACACACACACAGCGAGGGAGGGACACACACACACAGCGAGGGAGGGACACACACACACACACAGAGAGCGAGGGAGGAACACACACACACACACAGCGAGGGAGGGACACACACACTCATACACACAAACACACACACACACACAGAGCGAGGGAGGGACACACACGCAGACACACGCACACACACACACACCGAGGGAGGCAACAACACACACACACAGCGAGGGAGGCACACGCACACACAGCGAGGGAGGCTCACACACGCACACAGAGCGAGGGAGGGACACACACACACACACAGCGAGGGAGAGACACACATACAAACAGCAAGGGAGGGACACACACACACACACACACAACGAGGGAGGGACACACACACACACACAGCGAGGGAGGGACACACAAACACACACACACACACACAGCGAGGGAGGGACACAAACACACACAGCGAGGGAGGGACACACACACAGCGAGGGAGGAGCACACACACACAGAGCGAGGGAGGGACACACACACACACACAGCGAGGGAGGGACACACACACTCTCACACACACACACATACAGCGAGGGAGGTACACACACACAGAGACAGCGAGGGAGGGACACACACAGACACACACACAGCGAGGGAGGCACATGCACACACAGCGAGGGAGGGACACACACACACACACAGCGAGGGAGGGACACACACACAGAGCGAGGGAGGGACACACACACACACACACAGAGCGAGGGAGGGACACACACACAGACACACGCACACACACACACACCGAGGGAGGCAACAACACACACACACAGCGAGGGAGGCACACGCACACACAGCGAGGGAGGCTCACACACACACACACACAGCAAGGGAGGGACACACACACACACACAAGCACACGCACACACAGCGAGGGAGGGACACACACACACACACAGCGAGGGAGGGACAAACACACACACACACACACACAGCGTGGGAGGGACACACACACACACACACACACACAGCGAGGGAGGGACACACACAGCGAGGGAGGGACACACACACTCTCACACCGAGGCAGGGACACACACACACTCACACACACACACACAGCGAGGGAGGGACACACACACACAGACAGCGAGGGAGGGACACACACACAGACAGCGAGGGAGGGACACACACACAGACACACACACAGCAAGGGAGGGACACACACACAGAGCGAGGGAGGGACACACACACACACAGCGAGGGAGGGACACACACACACACACAGCGAGGGAGGTACACACACACACAGTGAGGGAGGGACACACACACAGAGACAGTGAGGGAGGGACACACACAGACACACACACACAGCGAGGGAGGGACACACACACAGAGACAGTGAGGGAGGGACACACACAGACACACACACAGCGAGGGAGGGACACACACACACACAGCGAGGGAGGGACACACACACACACACAGAGCGAGGGAGGGACAGACACACACAGCGAGGGAGGGACACACACACAGCGAGGGAGGGACAGACACACACAGCGAGGGAGGGACACACACACAGCGGGGAAGGGACACACACACACACACACACACACACACACACAGCGAGGGAGGGACACACACACACACACACACACACACAGCGAGGGAGGGACACACACACACACACACACACACACACACACACACACACAGCGAGGGAGGTACACACACACACACACGCACACAGAGCGAGGGAGGGACACACACAGCGAGGGAGGGACACACACACACAGCGAGGGAGGGACACACATACAAACAGCAAGGGAGGGACACACACACACACACACACACACAACGAGGGAGGGACACACACACACACAGCGAGGGAGGGACACACACACACACACGCACAGCGAGGGAGGGACACAAACACACACAGCAAGGGAGGGACACACACACAGCGAGGGAGGAGCACACACACACAGAGCGAGGGAGGGACACACACACACACACAGCGAGGGAGGGACACACACACACAGACAGCAAGGGAGGGACACACACAGACACACACACAGCGAGGGAGGGACACACACACACACACAGTGAGGGAGGCACACGCACACACAGCGAGGGAGGGACACACACACACACACACAGAGAGCGAGGGAGGAACACACACACACACACAGCGAGGGAGGGACACACACACACACACACACATACACACAAACACACACACACACACAGAGCGAGGGAGGGACACACACACAGACACACGCACACACACACACACCGAGGGAGGCAACAACACACACACACAGCGAGGGAGGCACACGCACACACAGCGAGGGAGGCTCACACACACACACACAGCGAGGGAGGGACACACATACAAACAGCAAGGGAGGGACACACACACACACACACACACACACACACACACACACACAACGAGGGAGGGACACACACACACACAGCGAGGGAGGGACACACACACACACACACACAGCGAGGGAGGGACACAAACACACACAGCGAGGGAGGGACACACACACAGCGAGGGAGGGACACACACACACACACACAGCGAGGGAGGGACACACACACACACACACACAGAGCGAGGGAGGGACACACACACACACACAGCGAGGGAGGGATACACACACACACATACAGCGAGGGAGGTGCACACACACACAGACAGCAAGGGAGGGACACACACAGACACACACACAGCGAGGGAGGGACACACACACACACACAGTGAGGGAGGCACACGCACACACAGCGAGGGAGGGACACACACACACACACACACACACAGAGCGAGGGAGGAACACACACACACACACAGCGAGGGAGGGACACAAACACAGAGCGAGGGAGGGACACACACACACACACACACATACACACACACACACACACACAGAGCGAGGGAGGGACACACACACAGACACACGCACACACACACACACCGAGGGAGGCAACAACACACACACACAGCGAGGGAGGCACACGCACACACAGCGAGGGAGGCTCACACACACACACACAGCGAGTGAGGGACACACACACACAAGCACACGCACACACAGTGAGGGAGGGACACACACACACACACAGCGAGGGAGGGACAAACACACACACACACACAGCGTGGGATGGACACACACACACACACACACAGCGAGGGAGGGACACACACACTCACACATACAGCGAGGCAGGGACACACACACTCTTACACCGAGGCAGGGACACACACACACACACACACACACACACAGCGAGGGAGGGACACACACACAGAGACAGCGAGGGAGGGACACACACACAGACACACACACAGCGAGGGAGGGACACACACACAGAGCGAGGGAGGGACACACACACTCACACATACAGCGAGGCAGGGACACACACACTCTCACACCGAGGCAGGGACACACACAGCGAGGGAGGGACACACACACAGAGACAGCGAGGGAGGGACACACACACAGACACACACACAGCAAGGGAGGGACACACACACACACACACATACAGAGTGAGGGAGGGACACACACACAGAGACAGCGAGGGAGGGACACACACACACAGCGTGGAAGGGACACACACACACACACACACACAGCGAGGGAGGGACACGCACACATAGCGGGGGAGGGACACACACACACACACACACACACACAGCGAGGGAGGGACACGCACACACAGCGGGGGAGGGACACGCACACACAGCGGGGGAGGGACACACACACACACACACAGCGAGGGAGGGACACACACACACACACACACACACACACACAGCGAGGGAGGGACACGCACACACAGCGAGGGAGGGAGACACAAACACAGCGAGGGAGGGAGACACAAACACAGTGAGGGAGGGAGACACAAACACACACACACACACACAGCGAGGGAGGCACACGCACACACAGCGAGGGAGGGACACACACACACACACACACACACACACAGAGCGAGGGAGGAACACACACACACACACAGCGAGGGAGGGACACACACACACACACACACACACACAGCGAGGGAGGGACACACACACACACACACACACACACACACACAGCGAGGGAGGGACACACACACACACAGCGAGGGAGGGACACACACACTCACACACACATCGAGGCAGGGACACACACACTCTCACACCGAGGCAGGGACACACACACTCTCACACACACACACACACACAGCGAGGGAGGGAGGGACACACACACAGAGACAGCGAGGGAGGGACACACACACAGACAGCGAGGGAGGGACACACACAGACACACACACAGCGAGGGAGGGACACACACACACACACACATATACAGCGAGGGAGGTACACACACACAGAGCGAGGGAGGGACACACACACACACACAGCGAGGGAGGGACACACACACACACAGAGCGAGGGAGGGACACACACACACACACAGCGAGGGAGGGACACACTCACACACACAGCGAGGGAGGGACACACACACACACACACACACACACACACACAGAGCGAGGGAGGGACACGCACACACGCACACACACACCGAGGGAGGCAACAACACACACACACACAGCGAGGGAGGCACACGCACACACAGCGAGGGAGGCTCTCACACACACACACACACACGCACACACAGCGAGGGAGAGACACACACACACACACGCACATGCACACACAGCGAGGGAGGGACACACACACACACAGCGAGGGAGGGACACACACACACACACACACACACACACACACACACACAGCGAGGGAGGGACACACACACACAGCAAGGGAGGGACACACACACAGCGAGGGAGGGACACACAGAAACACACACACAGCGAAGGAGGGACACACACACACAGCGAGGGAGGGAGACACAAACACAGCGAGGGAGGGAGACACAAACACACACACACACACACACACAGCGAGGGACGGACACACACACAGCGAGGGAGGGACACACACACACACAGCGAGGAAGGGACACACACACACACACACACACAGCGAGGGAGGGACACACACACAGCGAGGGAGGGACACACACACACACACAGCGAGGGAGGGACACACACACACACAGCGAGGGAGGGACACACACACACACACACACACACACACAGCGTGGAAGGGACACACACACACACACACACACACACACACACAGCGAGGGAGGGACACGCACACACAGCTGGGGAGGGACACACACACACACACACACACACACACAGCGAGGGAGGGACATGCACACACAGCGGGGGAGGGACACGCACACACAGCGGGGGAGGGACACGCACACACACACAGCGAGGGACACACACACACACACACACACACACACACACAGCGAGGGAGGGACACGCACATACAGCGAGAGAGGGAGACACAAACACAGCGAGGGAGGGAGACACACACACACACACACACAGCGAGTGAGGGGCACACACACAGCGAGGGAGGGACACACACACACACACACACACACACACACACACACACACACACAGAGCGAGTTAGGGGCACACACACAGCGAGGGAGGGAGACACAAACACAGCGAGGGAGGGAGACACACACACACACACACACAGCGAGGGAGGGGCACACACACAGCGAGGGAGGGGCGTGAACACACACACACACACACACACACACACACAGCGTGTAAGGGACACACACACACACAGCGAGCGAGGGACACACACACACAGCGAGGGAGGGGCGTGCACACACACATACACACACACACACACAGAGACGGCGAGGGAGGGACACACACACATCGAGGGAGGGGGAGGGACACGCACACTCTCACAGCGAGGGAGGGACACACACACACACACACACACACACACACACACACACACACACACACACACACACACACACACACACACAGCGATGGAGGGACACACACACACACACAGCGATGGAGGGACACACACACACACACAGCGAGGGAGGACACGCACACACACACAGCGAGGGAGGGACACACACATGCACACAGCGAGGGAGGGACACACACACGCACACAGCGAGGGAGGGACACACACACGCACACAGCGAGGGAGGGACACACACACACACACGCAGCGAGGGAGGGACACACTCACACACACAGCGAGGGAGGGACACACACACACACACAGCGAGGGAGGGACACACACACACACACACACACACACACACAGCGAGGGAGGGACACACTCACACACACAGCGAGAGAGGGACACACACACACACACAGCGAGGGAGGGACACACACACAGACACACACCGAGGGAGGCAACAACACACACACACACAGCGAGGGAGGCACACGCACACACAGCGAGGGAGAGACACACACACACACACACACACACAGCGAGGGAGGGACACACACACAGCGAGGGAGGGACACACACACACACACATACACACCGAGGGAGGCAACAACACACACACACACAGCGAAGGAGAGACACACACACACACAGCGAGGGAGGGACACACACACACACACAGCGAGGGAAGGACACACACACACACACAAACACACACACACACACAGAGCGAGGGAGGGACACACACACACACACAAACACCACACACACACAGCGAGGGAGGGACACACACACACACACACACAGCGAGGGAGGGACACACACACATACACACACAGCGAGGGAGGGACACACACACACACAGCGAGGGAGGGACACACACACACACACACACACACACACACAGCGAGGGAGGGACACACACACACAGCGAGGGAGGGACACACACACACACACGCACACACACGCGCACACAGCGAGGGAGGGACACACACACATGCACACGTACACACAGCGAGGGAGGGACACACACACACACACACACAGAGCGAGGGAGGGACACACACACAGCGAGGGAGAGAGACACAGAAACAGACACACAGCGAGGGAGGGGGACACACACACACACAAACACACACAGAGCGAGGGAGGGACACACACACACACACACAAACACACAGCGAGGGAGGGACACACACACACACACACAGCGAGGGAGGGACACACACACACACACACACACACACACACAGCGAGGGAGGGACACACACACACAGCGAGGGAGGGAGACACAAACACACACACACACAGCGAGGGAGGGACACACACACAGCGAGGGAGGGACACACACACACACAGCGAGGGAGGGACACACACACACACAGCGAGGGAGGGACACACACACACAGCGAGGGAGGGACACACACACACACAGCGAGGGAGGGACACACACACACACACACACACACACACAGCGAGGGAGGGACACGCACACACAGCTGGGGAGGGACACACACACACACACACACACAGCGAGGGAGGGACACGCACACACAGCGGGGGAGGGACACGCACACACAGCGGGGGAGAGACACGCACACACACAGAGAGAGACACACACACACACACACAGCGAGGGAGGGACACGCACATGCAGCGAGGGAGGGAGACACAAACACAGCGAGGGAGGGAGACACACACACACACAGCGAGGGAGGGGCACACACACAGCGAGGGAGGGACACACACACACACACACACACACACACACACACACACACAGAGCGAGTTAGGGGCACACACACAGCGAGGGAGGGAGACACAAACACAGCGAGGGAGGGAGACACACACACACACACACACAGACAGCGAGGGAGGGACACACACACATCGAGGGAGGGGGAGGGACACGCACACACTCACAGCAAGGGAGGGGGTGGGACACGCACACTCTCACAGCGCGGGAGGGACACACACACACACACACACACACACACACACACACACACACACACACACAGCGATGGAGGGACACACACACACACACACACAGCGAGGGAGGACACGCACACACACACAGCGAGGGAGGGACACACACACGCACACAGCGAGGGAGGGACACACACACAGACAGCGAGGGAGGGACACACACACACGCAGCGAGGGAGGGACACACTCACACACACAGCGAGGGAGGGACACACACACACACACACACACACACACACACACAGCGAGGGAGGGACACACACACACACACACACACAGACAGCGAGGGAGGGACACACTCACACACACAGCGAGGCAGGGACACACACACACACACAGCGAGGGAGGGACACACACACAGACACACACCGAGGGAGGCAACAACACACACACACAGCGAGGGAGGCAACGCACACACAGCAAGGGAGAGACACACACACACACACAGACAGCGAGGGAGGGACACACTCACACACACAGCGAAGGAGGGACACACACACACACACAGCGAGGGAGGGGGACACACACACACACACACACACACCGAGGGAGGCAACAACACACACACACACAGCGAAGGAGGCACACGCACACACAGCGAAGCAGAGACACACACACACACAGCGAGGGAGGGACACACACACACAGCGAGGGAGGGACACACACACAGCGAGGGAGGGAGACACAGAAACAGACACACAGCGAGGGAAGGACACACACACACACACACACACAAACACACACACACACACACAGAGCGAGGGAGGGACACACACACACACACAAACACCACACACACACAGCGAGGGAG